>NC_065587.1:35692335-36292335 GCF_024542745.1 Macaca thibetana thibetana | reverse complement strand
TATTCGATTCTAGCCCAGTTCACTGTCTGGAGGTTTTGTCGCCCACCTGTGATCCAGACCAGGTCCTGAACTTCAGTGTCCTCTGATATCTGCCTACAGCTCACCAAACCATTCTTTCCATTTTTTTCTTCCACCATTCCTCATGGAGTCACTGAAAATTAAAGCTGCTCTTTTTCTGAAGCCCTGTAAGCTGAAGCTGCCCTACTTGCTACAGACTTCCGAGAAATCTGCCCAGCAACTCTCGTACAGATAGCTCTCATGCCCAGGCTGGGTCCCGAGGCAGGAGGATTGCTAGAGCCCAGGAGTTCGAGACCAGCCTGGGGAACATAGCAAGACCCTGAATCTACAGAAATAAATAAAGGAATAAAATTAGCCAGGTGTGGTGGTGCATTCCTGTAGTCCCAGCTATTCAGGAGGCTGAGGCAGGAGGATCACCTGAGCCTGGGGATTCAGGGCTGCCATGAGCTGTGTTCACGCCACTGCACTCCAGCCTGGGTGACAGAGCAAGACCCTGTCTTCAAAAATAAAAACAAAAAATGGTTTCTTAAATCTGGAAAGCAAACTATGAAAGAACCATAATGTTTCAGACAAAAGTCATTAAACAGTAACATCTTCGTCAGTTCATTCATCCCCATGTCATTAATTCTTGTTCTGGTTGATCTGGGACAGCACTTTTATGGACCTGCCAGGCTCCTCCTTCGAGTTCTGGAAATTCTTACCCAGTCCGAGGGTATGATCTGAACCAGAAACCTGTGCTCAGAGCACCTGTCAGAATCCTTCCCACAAATCTCTTTGAAGAAGAAACAATTTGGGACTAGCTGATTGCAAAGCTTTCAGAAAAAATAAAAGTAAGATAATAACTGTGAATGACCAAAGACTTAAGATAACCATGACTCAGGGTCTGATGAGAGTTTATTATATTCACGACACAGTTGGCAAGGAAATGTGGTTATTTCTGTGGCATACAGCATTTTAATGTGATAACCAAAATTACGACTGATAACATTGTACCAGATTTCTAGGAATAACATGTGAGATAGGACATATATCATAGGATAACATATCAGGTTTCTAGGAATTTTATAGAGTTTCTGCAACACTCATATCAAAAACAAACCCGTAAGTAGAACCTCCAGAAGACTTAGTGTCTCTTATTATTTCACATGCTTTCCATCTAATGCAGCGCATCAAATAAGCCTGATCAGTTTGACATTTCCCTTTCACAAGGCAGAAGACAAATCCTTTTGAGAAATCCTAGTACCTTTCTAGAAACTCTCAAAATTATTTTTCAAGGCTCACTGCAGCCTTGAACTCCCAGGCTCAAGTGATCCTCCCATCCCAGCCTCCCAAGTAGCTGGGACTACAGGCTCACACCACCATGCCTGGCTACGTTTTTTATTTTTGTTTTTATACAGACGGGGTTTCACTTTGTTGACCAGGCTGATCTCAAACTCCTGGCTTCCAGTGATCCTCCCACCTCGGCCTCCCAAAGTGCTGGGATGACAGGGGTGAGCCACCGCACCTGGCCTAAAAATACTTAATTTAGAATTTGACTCTAGGGAGTTGTCAAAAATGTCAAAAGGTAAAAACACTTGATTAAATATGATCTTGGCTATCTAATCAAAGTGACAACGATTTTAAAAGGCAAATACAGTAGGTTCCATAGTTATGAGCCAAACTTAGCTGTTATAATGTTGAGAAGACAGTTTTCTCAAGTAACAAAAGACCTAATAAAAGACAACATGGACCGGGCGCGGTGGCTCAAGCCTGTAATCCCAGTACTTTGGGAGGCCGAGACAGGTGGATCACCAGGTCAGATCGAGACCATCCCGGCTAACATGGTGAAACCCCGTCTCTACTAAAAAATACAAAAAACTTAGCTGGGCGAGGTGTCGGGCGCCTGTAGTCCCAGCTACTCGGGAGGCTGAGGCAGGAGAATGGCCAGAACCCGGAAGGCGGAGCTTGCAGTGAGCCGAGATCGCGCCACTGCACTCCAGCCTGGGCGACAGAGCGAGACTCCGTCTCAAAAAAAAAAAAAAAAAAAAAGACAACATGAAGCATAAGAAATTATCTTAAAACACAAAATTGTTGTTTCAGAGCCCAATTATTTAAAAGATAAAACTTTTCGTAATACCAAATTCTGGTTTTGCATCAGTACACTATTAACACTGAAGCTAATTTTAAAGAGAACTTTATCAATAACTTCAGTCAATCTTGGCCAGCGTTGACTACACAAGGTAAGATTCATTTTCAAAGATTCCTTTTACACAAACCTTTACCACTTTTTTTTTTTTAAACGTCTCCATCAGCTTTTCATTTTCCTCCTCCATCTTTATCTCATTCTGGAAGAACCAGTCATTCTGCTTTAGTAGAGAATTAACAGAGTGACTACGGTCAATAATTCATTGTACGTGTTAAATAACTAAGAGTAGAATTGGATTGTTTGTAACATAAAGAGAAGATGCCTGATTGAGCCGAGGGGTCTGCATGTACCTTGATGTGATTATTACACAGCGTACGGCTGGGTTGACATGACTCATGTACACCATAAATATATACAACTACTATGTACCCACAAAAATTAAATTTAAATAAAAAAAAGGAAATGGCCCAGACATTGAATATCTATTACTTAATTTAACTTAGAATAACTTTTGTTTACTTATTTTTATTTTATTTTGAGACAGGGTCTCACTCTGTTGCCCAGGCTGGAGTGCGGTGGTGCGATCCCTGCAGCAGCCTCGACCTCCCAGGTTCAAGCCATCCTCTTGCCTTGGCCTCCAGAGTAGCTGGGACCACAGGCAGGTGCCACCACACCCAGCTAATTTTTTATTTTTATATTTTTTAAAGATGGGATATCTGGATCTCCTTATGTTGCCTAGGCTGGTCTCAAACTCCTGGGCTCAAGCAATCCTCCTGCCTTGACCTCCTAAAGTATAAAATAATTTTTAGGCTGCAAATTACCAAAAAGATTTTGGAAACTGTTTATAAGTAGACAGAATTTATAAAACAATTATTGTTTTAAAGTTCATTTATGGGCCGGGCGCGGTGGCTCACGCCTGTAATCCCAGCACTTTGGGAGGCCGAGACGGGCGGATCACGAGGTCAGGAGATCGAGACCATCCTGGCTAACACGGTGAAACCCCGTCTCTACTAAAAAATACAAAAAACTAGCCGGGCGAGGTGGCGGGCGCCTATAGTCCCAGCTACTCAGGAGGCTGAGGCAGGAGAATGGCGTGAACCCGGGAGGCAGAGCTTGCAGTGAGCTGAGATCCGGCCACTGCACTCCAGCCCGGGCAACAGAGCGAGACTCCATCTCAAAAAAAAAAAAAAAAAAGTTAATTTATATCGGGCATGGTGGCTCATGCCTGTGATCCCAACACTTTGGAGTCAGAGGTAGGAGGATCGCTTGAGCCCAGGAGTTGGAGGCTGCAGTGAGCTGCGACCAAACCACTGCACTTGAGCCTGGGCAATGGTATCTCTAAAAAGTAAAAATAGGCTGGGCGCGGTGGCTCAAGCCTGTAATCCCAGCACTTTGGGAGGCCGAGGCGGGCGGATCACGAGGTCAGGAGATCGAGACCATCCTGGCTAACACGGTGAAACCCCGTCTCTACTAAAAATACAAAAAACTAGCCGGGCGCGGTGGCGGGCGCCTGTAGTCCCAGCTACTCGGGAGGCTGAGGCAGGAGAATGGCGTAAACCCGGGAGGCGGAGCTTGCAGTGAGCTGAGATCCGGCCACTGCACTCCAGCCTGGGTGACAGAGCAAGACTCCGTCTCAAAAAAAAAAAAAAAAAAAAAAAAGTAAAAATAAAAAATTTTAATTTAGGCTGGGTGTGGTGGCTCACACCTGTAATCCCAGCACTTTGGGAGGCCAAGGCGGGTGGATCACCTGAGGTCAGGAGTTGGAGACCAGCCTGGTCAACATGGCAAAATGTTGTCTCTACTAAAAACATAAAAATTAGCTGGACGTGGTGACAGGCGCCTGTAATCCCAGTTACTCAGGAGGCTGAGGCAGGAGAATCGCTGGAACCCAGCAGGTGGAGGTTGCAGTGAGCCAAGATCACGCCACTGCACTCCAGCCTGGGCCAGAGAGCAAGACTCCTTCTCAAACAAAAAAGTATTTAGAAATGTATTTATAAACTCTTATACCACTTATATTCACCTAATTCACTTGTTCTTAACAATTATGGTTGAACTGCTCATGAAGATTTCATGAAACATTAAATAAAACTGGCCATCATCGTGAGTTATTTTCCTTAGTGACCACAAATATCAAAAACATCACAGAAGCAAAGAAACTAGGGCCGGACGCAGTGGCTCACGCCTGTAATCCCAGCACTTTGGGAGGCCAAGGCGGGTGGATCACGAGGTCAGGAGATCGAGACCATCCTGGCTAACACAGTGAAACCCATCTCTACTAAAAATACAAAAAATTAGCGGATGTGGTGGCGGAGCCTGTAGTCCCAGCTACCCGGGAGGTTGAGGCAGGAGAATGGTGTGAACCCGGGAGGCCGAGCTTGCAGTGAGCCAAGATAGTGCCACTGCACTCCAGCCTAGGGAACAGAGCAAGACTCCATCTCAAAAAAAAAGAAACTAAAAAGAAAAGCATGGTATTCTCGCTCCTCTTTTCCCTCTGCTCCTCCCCGCACCCTCCTCCTCCCACAGCTGACCTGCATTAGCAATTCATTTTTACTGTGTATTCTGCTCTTAGTTTGGGTTTATAGTTTTATGATCTTAAAGACTGAGTGGTGGTAACATAAACTTGTTTTACTACTAAGCCCAGACCAAAACAAATTATACCTGCATTGTATTTAATGCTGACAATTCTGAAGCCATTCCTTTTTTTAATGTTACCAACATTCTTAAAACTAGTTTTATTTACCAAAGATTATCCCAGATCACAAACACTTATTTTAAAAATTTGGCGCCGGGCACGGTGGCTCACGCCTGTAATCCCAGCACTTTGCGAGGCCAAGGCGGGCGGATCACGAGGTCAGGAGATCGAGACCATCCTGGCTAACACGGTGAAACCCCGTCTCTACTAAAAAATACAAAAAAATTAGCCAGGCATGGTGGTGCGGGCGCCTGTAGTCCCAGCTACTCGGCAGCTGAGGCAGGAGAATGGCATGAACCTGGGAGGCGGAGCTTGCAGTGAGCAGAGATCAGGCCACTGCACTCCAGCCTGGGTGACAAAGTGAGACTCCGTCTCAAAAAAAAAAAAAAAAAAAAAAAAATTTGGCTTAGTTTCTATATTTCTCAGATTTTAGGAATATTTTGTTTACATAAGTACTTGTTTATCTGTAAGCCAAACTGAATATAACTTTTTAAAGATATTTTATAAATTAATTTGGTAATACCATCTGAGAAAATCACGAATACATAATATAAACACATATATACATAAAGAATACACAAACAGATATAAAACAGATCTTACAGCTATTGTTTTAGAATTTTTATTCTCAAGTCAGTAAAACATAGGTGTCTCTTCAATTTTTTTTTATTTTTTGAGACAGGGTCTCCAAGCTGGAGTTCAGTGGTGCAATCACAGCTCACTGCAGCCTCGACCTCCTGGGCTCAAGGGATCCTCCTGCCTCAGCCTCATGAGTAGTTGGGACTACAGGTGAACGCCACCACGCCTGGCTAATTTTTTTTTTTTTTTTTGCGGGGGCTAGAGATGGGGTCTGTCTCTGCTGCCCAAGCTGGTTTTTCCTCATATTTCTCTCCAAGGTGTGTTTCTGGCCAAAATGAGGCAAGTTAAGATTCCTCACTCAGATGGCTAAAGCTGTTTACTAATATTTGTGGAAAAGACTTCTAGATTTTTTATTTGCCCAGTTTTCAATAAGTTTTCTTCCCCCCGAGGACAGTCATCTCCCTGAAGTTTGTATTTTCAAAAAGATGATTCAGGTTTTAGAAGAGACGAGGTAGAAAATTTACATCTCGAAGGGACGGAGAAAAACCTGTGTTCTCAGAAGAAGTCAGGGACATGTTTAAGGTCAGAGGCCATCCTTGAGGAGGCCATGGACTCGGTTTCCGGGAACCACCGGGAGAGCTCCAGGAGCCGCAGCCTAGCTCAGCCTTGCCAGCCTCAGGCAGTTGCTTCTTGGGAGCAGGAAGCCCTGAAGTCCCCGTGCCAGGGCCCGTGTGGGAAGGGAGTTCTGGTTGGGGGAGACACGGTTGTCAGAGCCACGCAGGAAGAGGACATGGCGAGGACTGGAGGGGGCAGAGAGGAGAACAGAGCTGGCAAAAGGAGGAAGGAGGAGTGAAAGCAGGCTCAGAGGAGTGGCCGTCGGAAGCTCCCATGGATGCCAGGAAGGTCCAGCAGGGAGTGGGTGGAGCTGGCGGAGCCGACGCCCCCAGGGCTTCTAGAAGAGTTTCCTGTGACCGAGAAGCTGGAGAAGCAGGAGCCAGTGAGAGGAGAGAGAGGCCTTGGGGCCGGGCACAGGGGCTCCCGCCTGTAATCCCAACCCTTTGGGAGGCCGAGGTGGGTGGATCACCTGAGGTCAGGAGTTTGAAACCAGCGTGGCCAACATGGTGAAACCCCATCTCTACTAAAAATACAAAAATTAGGCAGGCGAGGTGGCGGGTGCTTGTAATCCAGCTACTCGGGAAGCTGAGGCAGGAGAATGGCTTGAACCCAGGAGGCAGAGATTGCAGTGACCTGAGATCGCGCCTCTGCACTCCAGTTTGGGTGACAGCAAGACTGTCTCAAAACAAACAACAAACAAACAAAGATTATATATATGACCTATCAGTTTCTCATTAAGTCAACTTTTGACCAGAAAACTTTTTTTTTTAAATCCTTTCAGATATCCTATTATCCTATTTCTGCTGGAAGAAGCAGTAAGTGTTATTTGTGGCAGTGCTGGACTCTTTTTTGTTCTACCTTTTTTTTTTTTTTTTTTTTTGAGACGGAGTCTCGCTCCATCGCCAAGGCTGGAGTGCAGTGGTCAGATCTCAGCTCACTGCAAGCTCCGCCTCCCGGGTTCACGCCATTCTCCTGCCTCAGCCTCCCGAGTAGCTGGGACCACAGGCGCCGCCACCACACTCGGCTAAATTTTGTATTTTTAGTAGAGACGGGGTTTCACTGTGTTAGCCAGGATGGTCTCGATCTCCTGACCTCGTGATTCACCCGCCTCGGCGTCCCAAAGTGCTGGGGTTAGAGGCGTGAGCCACCGTGCCCAGCCTGTTCTTCTTTTAAACAAAAAAGACTTTCAGGTGAGTCAAAACCAAAACCAATCAGCTTTTTATGACTTAATCATGGATGAAAGAGACACCTTCAAAAGCAGGTGCAAAGGAGGCAGCCCCCCAGCCCGGAACCGCCCCACAGACAGCAGAGAAGGGTCCTTCTCAGGGCAGGAGTCAGAAGTGCTTTCCAGCACTGACCCAGCAACAAAGGTGGAGGCGGGAAAAGCCCCTCGTGGATGGGGAACCTCTTGTTACAAACCCCCTAAGAGCTGGCGCCTTGGGCAGTGATGCTCGGGCTGGCGGAAACTAGGGAGAGAGTTCTCACTAGTCACAAAGCCAGGCTCTCGAGGTACAAGACAAACAGGAAAGAAACACCTGTCCCCAGGAGGAAAGCACCTGTGGGCACCAAAACCAAATTTACACAAGAGTCGCGAGCCGTACGAATGACTTTCTCCTGCCAAGCTGAGCTGGGAAAAGCAGGGGCAAGACGTGTTTGCCTCCCACCCTCAGCCGGTACTGCAGACAGAAATCCAGAGAGCAGGCTGTGGTCGGAATCCCCTCTGATCTCGGCTGGCTTCGTGTCAGTCTCCCGGGATCTCACCTGTAGGCTCCGGAGCAGGCTGCCTGTCAGCACCTGAGACCCAAGGCACACACGACGGAGGAACGAGAGCACACGCGTGTGTGGGACGCGGGCACTCCACGTTTCACACGACGGAGGAACGAGAGCACACGCGTGTGTGGGACGCGGGCACTCCACGTTTCACACGACGGAGGAACGAGAGCACACGCGTGTGTGGGACGCGGGCACTCCACGTTTCACACGACGGAGGAACGAGAGCACACGCGTGTGTGGGACGCGGGCACTCCACATTTGTGAACCTTTCCTGCACCCATCACCTCAGTAAACCCTAGGGTGGCGCGTGGGCCTTGACCCCAGGTGCAGGCTCTCTGCCCAGGGCCCTCCTCAGCAGGGCCCGGCTGTGCCCGCTCCACAGCCGCTCAGGTCGGGTTCTCGTAGCTGGTGAAGCTGGAAAGCCTCTCCCGAAGGGCCTTGAAGCAGGGTCTCTGCTCAGGGTCCCTGCACCAGCATGTCAGCATCAGCTTGTGCACGCTAGGCGGGCACTCCAGAGGGCAGGGCATGCGGTAGCCGGCATCCACCCTCAGGAAGGCCTCGTGGTTGGACATGCCTGCGGCCGACAGGGATGAGAAGAGCTGGGGCCCACCTGTCCACCTTCCCCAGGAAGCCATACCAGCCACCCACTGCACCTCCCTGGGGCCTTCCCCGCAGCCTCAGCGGCCGTGCCTTGGCGCCACCCAGCACATTGTCCGCTGCTAACACCTCCCTCTGGATGGGGCTCCAACGGGCAGCTCCAGGCACTGGTCTGGGTGCTCAGAGAATGGTGCAGGTGTGGAGTTCAGGCGATGGCTGGCGGCGGAGGGCCCTGCAGCCCGTGGGGGAAGCACCCGCCACCATCCCTGCCGGCCACCCAGGACCTTCCCCACTCTGTCTCCCACGCCCAGTCAGGGACACTGGGGGCAGTACCTGGGTAGGGCACCTGACCCCTGCTGAAAATCTCGTGCAGGAGAACCCCAAAGGACCACACGTCGGATTTGGTGGAGTAATGGCCTCGGGAGAGTGCTTCGGGGGCCGTCCACTTGTAGGGGATGTTGCGGTCATGGGAGAGGTAGACGTCCTCCTGCAATCAGGCTGCGCTGAGTGGGCCGCGGGGGACTGCCTGTGCCCTGCCCCCGAAGCATGACGGGCACAGTGGCCACACTGCCCCAGCACGCACGCACGGCCGCTGCAGCTAAGACCACGCCAGGGCCTGACCACCTTCAGGAGCCCAGCTTCCCCTGGGATTCCAGGTGCATGGGGATGAGAAGGCCTGGGGTCAGGGAACTGGGAGGCTCCCAGGCCATCAGAGGGGCCCAGGGCTGGGCCAGTGAACGAGGCAGCGGTTGCGTGGTGGGCCCTGCTGTGTGCGCCATTCGGAATGGGGTCCGCGCCATTCGTAATGGGGTCCCCACCGGACTCACGGTGGCTTCCCACCTCCCTGCTCAGCCTGGGCTCCCGAGGGCAGAGGCCACATCCTGCTCCCAGCCGAGTCCCCAGCTCCACACACAGGAAGCCCCCGAGCCTTCCGGCCACGCCCTCCGAGGGCCCTACCTTGATGAGCCTGGCTAGCCCAAAGTCCCCAACTTTGCAGAGAGTGTTTTCCCCGACAAGGATGTTCCTGGCGGCCAGGTCCCGGTGGATGTAATTCTGAGACTCCAGGTAACACATGCCCTCAGCCACCTGCCAGGCGATGTCCAGCAGCTCCGAAACGGGCAGGACTTTCTTGTCAGAATCTGCAGAGGGGAGGGGAGCCTGGGGTCAGCTGAGCCAGCTGCGGTAGGGACGGGGTGGGGAGGCTGGGCTGTGTCTCATCTGCCTCCAGGCTCTGCGGCCTCAGAGGAGGGGCCGGGGCAAAGGGCAGCTGGCCTGGTTGAAAATTAGAACTGCAGGTCAGCCACCGCCCTTGTGGAAGGCAACTGTGTGTCAAGAACCAAGGAGCAAGCCAGGTGTGGAGGCTCACGCCTGTAATCCCAGCACTTTGGGAGGCTGAGGCGGGTGGATCACGAGGTCAGGAGGTTGAGACCATCCTGGTGAACACGGTGAAACTCCATCTGTACTAAAAATACAAAAAATGAGCCGGGCGTGGTGGTGGCGCCTGTAGTCCCATCTACTCGGGAGGCTGAGGCGGGAGAATGGTGTGAACCTGGGAGGCGGAGCTTGCAGTGAGCCGAGACCGCGCCACTGCACTCCAGCCTGGATGATAGAGTGAGTCTCAGAAAAAAAAAAAAAAAAAAAAAGAACCAAGGAGTGGTTCCTAGTGGCCTAGCCCAGCGATTTCCTTTCTGGAAGTTTGCTATGACGCGGGAGAAGCTCGACGCGGAAGGACCAGCGAAGAAGCTCATGACTGCGTGATGTAGGCGGCGGGAACTTGAGCAGGATAATGGCTGAGTGACAGCAGCATGCGGCCTGGTGGTGCCTGTTAACCCCCCGTTCCATCCCGGAGGACCCTGAAGGGCGTGGGGACTGTCTGAGATGATCACGGAGCCTTTCACTCAGAGCTCAAACGTGAGTGGCGCCTCAATGTAGCTCTCCTCAGACACACACGGCATTTTTCCTCCACCACAACGTTCCCTCCCATTCTTTTTTTTTTTTTTTTTTTTTTTTTTTTTTTTTTTTTTTTTTTGAGGCGGAGTCTCGCTGTGTTGCCCAGGCTGGAGTGCAGTGGCCGGATCTCAGCTCACTGCAAGCTCTGCCTCCCGGGTTTTTACGCCATTCTCCTGCCTCAGCCTCCCGAGTAGCCGGGACTACAGGCGCCCGCCACCTCGCCCGGCTAGTTTTTTGTATTTTTTAGTAGAGACGGGGTTTCACCGTGTTAGCCAGGATGGTCTCGAACTCCTGACCTCGTGATCCGCCCGTCTCGGCCTCCCAAAGTGCTGGGATTACAGGCTTGAGCCACCGCGCCCGGCAACGTTCCCTCCCATTCTAACATCGGAATCCAAACTGCGTCTTCACGCACGGGCATCTCAATTCCCTGCAGCGATTGTCTTTGATTTTGGTGATAAAGGAAATAATGGAACTTACAGACGGTGAAGTCTTTGAGCCAATGTGATCTGTGTGTGTGTGTGTGTGTCTGCGTGTGTCTGTGTGTGTGTCCGTGTGTGTGTGTGTGTGCGTGTGTCCGTGTGTGTGTGTGTGTGTGTCCGTGTGTGTGTGTGTGTGCCTGGTGTGTCTGTGTGTGTGTGTGTCTGTGTGTGTGTGTGTCCGTGTGTGTGTGTGTGTGTCCGTGTGTGTGTGTGTGTGCCTGGTGTGTCTGTGTGTGTGTGTGTCTGTGTGTGTGTGTCTGTGTGTCTGTGTGTGTGTGTGTGTCTGTGTGTGTCTGTGTGTGCCTGGTGTGTCCATGTGATCTGTGTCTGTGTGTCTGTGTGTGTGTCCGTGTGATCTGTGTGTCTTGTTTGTGTGTCTGTGTGTGCATGTGTGTGCATGTGTGTCTGTGTCTGCATGTGTGTCTGTGTGTGTGCGTGTCTGTGTGCATGTGTGTCTGTGTGTGTGCGTGTGTCTGTGTCTGTGTGCACGTGTGTCTGTGTGTGTGCATGTGTCTGTGTCTGTGTGCACGTGTGTCTGTGTGTGCTGTGTGTGTGTGTGTGTGTGTGTGTCTGTGTCTGTGTGCATGTGTGTGTGTGTGTGTGTGTGCGTGTGTCTGTGTCTGTGTGCATGTGTGTGTGTGTGTGTGCGTGTGTCTGTGTCTGTGTGCATGTGTGTCTGTGTGTGCGTGTGTCTGTGTCTGTGTGCATGTGTGTGTGTGTGTGTGCGTGTGTCTGTGTCTGTGTGCATGTGTGTGTGTGTGTGTGCGTGTGTCTGTGTCTGTGTGCATGTGTGTCTGTGTGCGTGTGTCTGTGTCTGTGTGCATGTGTGTGTGTGTGTGTGTGCGTGTGTCTGTGTCTGTGTGCATGTGTGTCTGTGTGTGCGTGTGTCTGTGTCTGTGTGCATGTGTGTGTGTGTGCGTGTGTCTGTGTCTGTGTGCATGTGTGTGTGTGCGTGTGTCTGTGTCTGTGTGCATGTGTGTCTGTGTGCGTGTGTCTGTGTCTGTGTGCATGTGTGTCTGTGTGTGTGCGTGTGTCTGTGTCTGTGTGCATGTGTGTCTGTGTGTGTGCGTGTGTCTGTGTCTGTGTGCATGTGTGTCTGTGTGTGTGCGTGTGTCTGTGTCTGTGTGCATGTGTGTCTGTGTGTGTGCATGTGTCTCTGTGTGTGTGTGCGTTTGTCTATGTGTCTGCGTGTGTGTGTCTGTGTGTGTCTGTGTGTGTGTGTGCATGTGTCTCTGTGTGTGTGTGCGTTTGTCTATGTGTCTGCGTGTGTGTGTCTGTGTGTGTCTGTGTGTGTGTGTGTGCGTGCAGACGTGGGGGTGTGTGTGCACTTTATTTCCTCGTGCACCCCCTTTACCTCCAGCGAGAGCCCCGGCCCGTGCCACTCACCACGAAGCAGCTCCAGCAGGCTGCCCTTGACCATGAGCTCCGTGATGATGTACACAGGGTCCCCCACGGACACCACGGCGTACAGTGCCAGGATGTGTTTGTGCCGCAGCTTCTTCATGGCCTGGATCTCCGACTGCAGCGTCTGCTGGTGCAGGAGGTTGTCTGCGGGGATGGGTGGCCTTGGCAGGTGCAGCCCCTGACCCTCCCCTGGCCCCAAGGAAGAGGCCAAGGCAAGGCTCTGCCCACACACTCAGCAGCTGTGCAGAACACCGGACCTCCTGCCCCCGACAGGGCACCTGGCTCCTGAGGCCACAAAATGGCGGACACAGCCGGCCCCACAAGCCGCCAGCCTGGCGTACCCATGGGGCCGTGGTGGCCCCCCAATGTCTTCCTGCGCCCGGCCCAGACCTCTGACGTGGAGGCCAGACCTCTGCTGGGGCCCAGGCAATTTCCAGGGAAGCTTTTCTTTTTGAGAGGGTGTCTCGCTCTGTCGCCCAGGCTGGAGTGCAGTGGCCGGATCTCGGCTCACTGCAAGCTCCGCCTCCCGGGTTCACGCCATTCTCCTGCCTCAGCCTCCCGAGTAGCTGGGATTACAGGCGCCCGCCACCTCGCCCGGCTAGTTTTTTTGTATTTTTAATAGAGACAGGGTTTCCCCATGTTGGCCAGGCTGGTCTCAAACTCCTGACCTCATGATTTGCCCACCTCGGCCTCCCAAAGTGCTGGGATTACAGGTGTGAGCCACTGTGCCAGGCCTGAAATTTTCTTTTACAATAAATGTATTTAGGTAAAAACAGGTGCAGTTGAAAGGGAACCACTCCTGCATGGGTGCTGTGGGTGCTGCGTGGGGCTCGAGGCCGGAGGTCCCTGTTGGCGGGGCGGGAGGGTGGCCCAGGGCGGGCACGGGGCCACACAGAGCCCTGACCGGGGCTCACTCACCTCGAGAAATCACCTTAATGGCCACCTGGACCCGGTCTTTCCAGAGCCCCTCGAAGACCTCCCCAAAGTAGCCAGACCCCAGCTTCCTGCAGAGCGTGAACTCCTCCCTCGGCCTCTCCCAGTCATCCCAGTGGGGCAGGGGCTCAGGCTCATGCTGGAGGGAGAGTCGGGGACACAGGGCAGGGGCTCATCCTTCAGGAACTGCCAGTCTGAAGCCAGCGCAGGGAGCCTGGATTTAGCCTCAGATTTAGGGCCACGTTCAGCTTGGGTTGGGGGTTTCTGAGTGTCTGACACGAGGCTGGACTCTCCCGGTGGCTGCCCCAAGCCCAGCACAAAACACCCGGAGAAACTGAAGCCAGGACCCTGCAGAGTGCAGCTGGCCTCTCCGAGAGTGGCCAGGCCCAGGGGTGGTCTCCTGGCCCCACCCCCAACTCAGGCAAACACCTGTGTTCTGTAGAACCACGGGCTTGTCTCCAGCCGGCCACAGCTCAGTGAGTCAGAACCCCTCCCATGCTGCCTGGCCAACCTCTCCCAGTAGGAAATGCCAGCCTGTGACCCCCCAGCCTGACCCTGTACGACCAAGTCAGGGCGGAGCGGCTACCTTCCGGCAGGGCGCGGCCAGCCGCAGGCCGTGGGACAGGCTCTGGGCCCTGTGGTAGTTCACAAGCTCGGACAGGCTGGGGAAGGACACCGCCTCGTTCAGGTGCAGCTGGCCCCCGGCTCGCCACCAGATCTTGTAGTGCCGCACAGCCTGCGCGTCCCGCACTGGGAGGGAGAGCGTGAGCGGTGTCACCACCCCGCTCCAACGCCTCCCTGCGCGTCCCCAGCCCTGCTGGCCACACCTGCTCAGAGCTTCTGGGTCCCCATAGTTGCTGTTGGTGCTTCCTCAGTACCCACCCCTGCGTCCCCTCTCTTGAAACAGCTCCCTCCTGCCCTGCCTGCTCTGGCCAAGCTCTCTGGCCCCTCCTGCCCCCGTGCCAGGCAGCCCATGGCCTCTGCCTGGATAGCAGCTGCCTGAAATCCCAGCCACACTGAGATCCTCAGGGGCAGGAATGGGGTTTCTTCGCGCCTCGTGCACCCCGGACTCAGGGTCTCATGCTGGACCAGGTTCCCACAGGTGCCAGGACCTCCCATGAGTGCCTCAGGCAGGGCTGGCCGGAGAAGCCCCTGCCCTCCCAGGGAGGGGCCCTGCCCCACGACCGCCCCAGGCCCCAGGGAGGAGCGGGCCAGGTGGGCGGAGGGGATGGGGGCTCCCTGGAGAGGAGCCCATGTCCCCAGTCACAGCCCGAGGGAGCCGGTTCACCACGTGGATGGGAGGGCTTAGAGCAAGGAGCCCCCGCAGGCTCGGAGGCTGGCCGCACCCGACAGGACGTAGTTGGCGCCTGGCTTCTCGCTGACCCTGATCAGGAAGGTGCCGGCGGCGTTACCCTCGGCCTGCAGCCGACGCACAGCTTCTGAGCGGGAGATGCAGCCAAAGAACCACCTGCAGGGGAGGAGTAGTCTGAGCCCGCGCGGACCTGGGCCCACCCCACGTGGACCCCCCGCGGGCCCCAGTCTGCCCACCTGGAACCACAGCCACCCTTGCCTGCCACCTCAAGCTCCCAGCCCTGACCACAGCTGCTATTGGGAGCTGTCGCTGACCCAGACGCCCTGAATGTCCCAAATGGCCAGGACAGGCCCCTGAGGACCCAGCGGGGGGAGGGGCAGGCTTGACCACACCCTGCCCTGAGAGGCCCGTGTCTAAGGGTCAGAGCCTAGGGTGGAGTTGGGGAGGGCACCTGAGCAGTAGGGCTGCCCAGAGCTGCCTGCACACACACCCACGTGTGACACGTACACACATGCACTCACACAGTTGCATACCCCCACACATGCGCATGGTTCACCCGCACACCTGAACACACACACACACATGCATGCGGGCTACCCCCACACAGGCACACAGTTCACCTGCACACCGAACACACACACACGCATGCGGGCTCACTTGCCCACAGTCACACACACACACAGTCACTCACACACACGAACTCCCGGCTGCAGGGTGTGGGCCAGCCCTGGACTGTGGACTTCCAGGTGGAGCTCACAGAAGCTCCAGGTGACCTGTGCCCAGCCCTTTGTGTCTCTGACTCCCTCGGGCCACTGGAACACGGACCCCACATGAAGACCACCGCCCAGCATGGAACCCCTGGGGTCTACCCCCTCCGCTTCTGCACAGCTGGGAGCACTGCCCCACTCACCCCTCCAATCACCTGGCCTCCTTCCCACTCCTCACCTGGGCGAGTTCTCCGGGCCTCAGGGTCTTTGCATCTGGGAGCTGACCAGCCTCTGGCCAGACCCTATCCCTGCACCCCTGCTCCCTAACGAGGTGGTGGGTCTGAATGTGACACAGGGGTCTCCACCATGGGCCCCTGCCCAATGGCCTCTTTACAGCCTCCCCTGCTTGTTGCTTGGGTCCCCCAGGAATTAACCCTACACAGCCCGTGATTCATGCACGCACACAGTAGGTACCCAATCAATGATGAGAAAAGCGGGATCTCAGGAGTGTGAGTCGTAGAAACCCCTCCCCCAGACCCTCCCCAGCCTGAGCTCCGAGCAGCCATGGAAGCCGAGGCCGGACCACACCAGCTGCCGTCTGGTTCCTCGCAGGGCACAACAGGCAGGAAGCTTGCCTGGCAGCCCGCCCTCTCCCCTACCTAGCTCGTGTGTCTGGTTCTGGCAGTTTGGAAACTGAGCAAGCTTCGTTCCCCCAAAGGCCCTGGAACGCCCCAACAGACCTTGTCACTGGCCACCGGACCCCTAGAAGTCCACCCTGGACCTCTGTCCTCCCTGGGTCCTGGCAGAGCAGTGTCCACCACCGAGCTGTGACAAGGATGAGCCCAAGGGAGGGGCCATGCCCTCTGAGCCCCCTGCTCCAACTCCTGTAGCGACAGTCCTGTGGGCACTCCCAGGTGCCAGCACATGGGACCTGGAGCGAGGACCAAGCGGGATGCCCAGCCTGGACTTCGGGGTACAGGAAGATGGAGCCGGGGTCCCACCTTCCTGGGCCTCCCTGGGGCCAGCCCAGAGCCCTGTCCCTCCCTTGTGCCTAGAGGGTGGCCTGCGCCAAAGCTCCCAGGAGCTCAGGACACGCACGGTTCCGACTCCACGGTCTCCCTCTCGGCCAGGTAGCTGTGGGGCACATAGCCCTGGGCCACGGCCCCACCCGCCTCGTCCAGCAGCGTGGCCCACCACCACTGCTCCTCCTTCCTGGCCACGTGGAAGACGTCCCCTGCTCGGAAGCTCAGCTCCTCATCCGTCCGGGCCTTGAAGTCCCAGAGGCCCACATACTTGGGGCCCAGGTGAGCCTGGTCCCGGGACACCATGGCTGGCGCAGTGGCAGGACCAGGCTGTGGCCCAGCTGGAGCACCTAGGGCTGGGCGTGGCAGGCAGGCGGTCCCACTTCCTCGTGACAGGCAGGGAAGCAGCCACCCCAGCACCCACAGGCGCTCGAGAGCACCCCAGCTCCTCCTGAGGGCCCAGCCGGCCCCACGAGTCCTCACGCCCCCTGGGGCCCATCTGGGCACTTAGTGCCCCCACCACGGGAACCTGCTGGGCAAGCAGCCACAGGGCCAGCCTGAGAACAGGAGAGGGAGGGAGGAGTACTCCCCAGCTGGGGCTTCTCGGGGGTCCAACCTGTGGACACTCAGGCACTCAGGGAACCCAAGAGCCCCCTTGGGAATGAGCCTTGCAGCCTGAGGGCAGGACGGTGAGGGCTGCAGGTGCTGCCTCCCAACCCTCAGAGCTATGGGGGCACAGGTGGGGGCTTCTCTCCCCACTTCTGGAAGCTTCTCCTCCACCCGTTGGTGCCTCCCCTCACCCAGCCCCAGACTCCACCCCTGAGCACGGGGCCCAATGCCAGGAGCTGCTGTGGGCGGGCATCCTGAGAGCCGCCTCGTGGGCAGGCCCGCCCTCGGGTAAGGGCCAAGCGGGGAAGAGGGATTGGAGTCAGGACGGTGACAGCTGTGTGGGTCGGCCAGGAGGACTTCCCAGAAGAGGAGGGCCCGAGGGTTTTGGGGATCCCTGGGGGGGCAGGGCCAGGGGCACCCGCAGCTGAAGAAACGGGCATTGCCTTCCTCCACACGGACGCCAGGGGGCAGGGAAGGACCGTGAGTGTGGCCTGGAGGCGCCCACAGCGCTGGGGCCCGGGGCGCAGCTCCCTCCCAGGCAGCTCCTCCAGCCTCCAGCCTCTGCCGCCTCCTGCCCAGCCCCATGACCCTTGCTCCCTTCCAGCTCACCTCCCCTCTCCCCACCCATGCCTGAGTGAGCCCTGGCGTGACCCCCACCTGCACCCAAAGGCCGCCTCCCCCCAGCCCCTGAGACTCAAGACACCCCCTCCCCAGGAGCCCCTGCCCGCCCCACCCTCCCGCTGACCCTCCTGTGTCCACCAGGGGCTCCAACGCAGGGGCCTGGATCGGCAGCCTCAGGGGGCAGGAAGGGGTGAGGAGGGAAATTCAAAGTCTGCAAGGAATGGCAGGGAAAGTCCTAAACTCTGCGTATTTGAACTTTTATTTTTATTGCAAAGAGAAATAATGGAACCTTCCGCTCATTGTTTGGAGATTAAGAACAATAATTATTTAACAGGTTCATAGATTTCAGAGCAGCCCAGCTCAGGGCTGACCAACGTAGGGAGGGGCAGCGGGGTGCTGGGCTGGGCAGTGTCCCTCAGGCCCTGCCAGCTCTGCCGGGGGTCGGTCAGGAGAGATGCAGGGGGAGGGGTGGAGGTGGGGCATGCCAGAGGAGGGCGCTGGGGCATCTGCCCAGGCAGCGTCCCTCAGAGCCCACCAGCTCTGCCACCACCCCGGTGTCCTCGAGCCTTGGGCCTCTGGGCCGTGAGTCTGTGTCCAGGAAGCCTCGAGTGTCCCTGAGTTCGGATGTGCAGGACGTTCAGTCTAAGCCACACCAGGAGGCAGGAACGTCCCTGGCCCCTCCCCGATATCCAGGAGCACCAAACTTGTTCAGCTGGTGGCTGGTGAGATGCCTGGGAGGGCACGGATGCCACAGACACACCTGGTCCCCTTAATCCCAGTGGCGGCCACAGAAAGCACAGAGAGCAAGGCCTTCTGTGCCAGAGGAGCCCCCAGGCTGCGGCGCTGGGGACATGCCAAAATCAGAAGCTCAGCTCAAGGCCTCAGTGGGCCCAGGTACCAGAGCCAGCCCTTCCCCTAGGTTCTCCCACGCAGATGGAACTGGGCAGCTGGCCAGGGTCCCAAACGGCTCAGAGAAAGCCTCTGGCCCCCACCATCTGCAGGGGTTCTGGTTCCTGCTGCTTCCCTCTGCTTGGCCTTGTTCTTCCTGCTCACGGGCCCCAGGAAGTCCCTGGACTGCCTCCGTTCTCTGAGCCTCCGAGTGGCCTCTTCCCTCCCCGGGGCCACTGACCTTTGCGCATGGGAGTCTCATCTCTTAGCTCCCTCCCGAGTCAGGCTTTGGCCTGTGGACAGTGGCCATCAGCGCATTGGCTCGGCAGGTGCAAAGCTGACCCTAACTCTAGGGAACAAGGAACTCAGTCGGGCCTGAACTTGTCTCCAAACTTTCTGTCCCCGAAAGCCTTCTGGGGCACAGCTGCCAACCTGGGCTCCCAGGAGGGTGGGGGGCAGGGTCTCCGGGGACCCCAAACAGACCCCGCCGGCCCCCTTGCTTCTGATTTCACAAAGACCTGAGCAGAGGCTTCCCTGAGCCAGACATGGGGTGAGCGAGGGCCGACCCTGCACATCCCTGCCCCCTCCTGCCTCGGTGGCCCCCGAGCACTCACACCCAGAGGCTTCCTGAGCCAGCTGCTGCCCAGCACACCACGGCATCTACCTCTGACCCCCCGACCAACCCTGCCTGATCCTGAACAGCCAGAAGACTCCAAGTCCCCCAGGGCCCAACCTGAGGCCCCTGGAAATAGCCTCCAAGGGCAGCTCCCAGGCCACCAAGCCTCCCGGCCCGCCGATCCTGTGCCCCCTGGAACCCGCCCAGGGAGATGGAATTGGCAGCTCAGGCAGCTCCCGCCAATGCCCTTGGGGTTCACACTGTCTGGGCAGCGTGATGTCCTGGGCTGGGGGTCTGGGCCGCACAGGGGCCGCTCCAACCTGCATTTTCTAGCCACGTGGACTCCCGTGCTCCAGCTCCTGGGTCTGCGTTTGGGGGCTGAGCCTGTGTGTGATGTGAGCCTGTGCACGTGTCTGCATGGGTCAGTCGCAGCTTACTGAGTGCCAGGTGCATGAGTGGGTCTGTGCACAGGCCGCCAGCGTGTCTGTGAGGGGCAGGTGATGGTGCCTCCCCGTGCCTACACACCACGCACCCAGTGGGGTCAACACCGTGGTCTGCCCGGGAGCCAGCACTGGTCACTTCCACAAACCCAAGCTGGGACTGGGGAGAGAACTGGGCCTTTGGCTCTTGACCCTGGGAGGGAGTCCAGGGGACCCGGACAAGAGACACGCTGGGCTCGGGTTCCCCGCCTAGAGCCTCCAAGGCTTCTCCCCACCTTCCTGTGCTGTTTTCTCTCTTGAGACGCCAGGGACACGTGTCACACTGCACAGAGAACGTGAGCCCTCCACCGTCTGCACATGTTTGCCTGGTGCACAAACACGTGTGCACGCCAGGACCTGAGGCCCACGGCCACGTGTCTGCCTGGTGCACAAATGCATGTGCACGCTGGTGCCTGAGGCCCACAGCCAGAGGCTCCTCGGTCCGGCCGACCAGCATCCCTTCGAGTGGACGCTCTGCAGGGAGGAGGGGCTGGCCTGGTGGAGCCCGGAGCCCTGAGTCACGTGAGGACTCGGGGAAGGCATCTGTGGATGGCGTGCAGCTTCTCCCACAGCGTGGCGAAGGAGGGCCGTTCCTCGGGGCTGCTTCTCCAGCACTCCAGCATGAGCACGTAGACCTCCGCCGGGCAGGCAGCCGGGCGCGGCAGCCGGTACCCTCGCATGATCTGCTGCAGCGTCTCGTGGTTGGTCATGCCTGGGAGGCGTGGGGCAAGAGCTGCCTTGATTCTGCCTGGGGATCCCAATGGAGGCCTCCCACAGCCCCCCGTGTCACCTGCCTGCCCTTGGCCAGACCCTCCAATCCCCTGCTAACAGCGTCCAGGCCCGGGGCCAGTAACTCCTGGGCAGAGCCTGCCTCCTCCCCACGGCTGCCTGGGGATGCACCTTCGTAGGGACACTGGCCATAGGTGAAAACCTCATACAGCAGGACACCGAAGGACCAGACGTCCGACTTCTGGGAGAAGACACGATAACTGGCCGCCTCAGGTGCTGTCCACTTCACCGGGATCTTGGAGCCGCTGCTCGGGGAGTAGATGTCGTCCTGGGGGCAGGGAAGGCCCCTGGTAGGACAGGTGGACTGGGGCCCCCCTCACCCACCCCCTCGAGCAGTCAGGGGCCCAGAGCCTCCGCTGACCTTGAGCAGCCGGGCCAGGCCAAAGTCAGCCACCTTGCAAGCCAGGCCATCGTCCACAAGCACGTTCCTGGCAGCCAAGTCCCGATGCACAATGCGCTGCCCCTCCAGGTAGTTCATGCCCTCAGCCACCTGGCAGGCAAAGCCCAGGAGCGGCGGCAGACGCAGGGCCCGGCCCTCGGGGCCTGCAGGAGACAGCGCAGGGCCTTTCACGGCGCAGGGCCAACAGCCAGAGAGGCCAGCGTCCACCCACGTCACCTTTCCCCATGCCTCAGCCTCCTCATCTCTAAGACGTGATGAGGATGGCGTGGCCGGCTAAGGCTGCAGGAAGCCCCGAGTGAGACAGGGGGAGGGTGCTGTACTCACCACGGTGACCTGGCAGCCAGCCCAGGCCCCTAATAAAGACCGGGGCAGAGAAGAGCCAGAGGCTGGGCTGGGTCCACATCCCATCAGACCAAGGCTGATGACCCAGATGGGACCGCACTCCCCCAGCCCCAGCCCCGGAACCACAAGGCTCTGGCTTGGCCCAGACCTGGCCCCAGCCCTCTGTTGGCTGGAGACCAGACAGGGATGGGATCTGGAGCCGGGGCCACCTGCTCCCGGTAGAGAGGCCCAGTTCACCTCGGGACCCCGGCAGGTTCAGCTCTGCCTGGGAGGGAAGGGGCGGCCGCAGGCGCGGCCATGTGGCAGCAGGGAGGGACTCACTGCCCAGGAAGACCTGCAGGTTTCCCTTGCGCATGAGCTCCGTGACGATATACACAGGCTCCCCGCCTGAGCACACCGCGTGCAGCCGGATGAGCCGCTCGTGCCGCAGGCCCTTCAGCGTCTGGATCTCCTTGGCGAGGTCAGCGAGCTTCATGTCGGCTGCGAGACAGGGTATGGCTCCAGGATTGGCCCACGCCACGGACATCACTGCCCCAGGGCTTGAGGGTTGGACAGCGGGTGTGGGGCCCGGCCGTGGCGCAGGATCTCGGGGCCTCACCTGACTTGATGACCTTGATCGCCACGGGCAGGGAGCCCAGCCACAGGCCTTCCCACACCTCCCCAAAGTAGCCTTCACCCAGCTTCCTCCCAAGGGCAAATTCGGAGTGTGGTCGCTCCCACGCATCCTGCCGCGGGGCCTTCTGAAAAGCAGGGAGCTCAGTGCCCTGCCCGCTCCCCCCAGGAAGTGTGGGCAGGGAGGCTGGTCAGCATGGGCCCCTGTGCTCTGTCCCAGGCAGAGCCCCCACACCAGGCCTCCAGCGGGCACCCCCGTCCCCAGCACACACTCACCCCACCCTGGCCGGGACAAAGGGGAGTGGGTGCTGGACTTGGAGGCCTGGCCCAGCCCTGCGGGATCTCATTGCTCTGGGGGCCTAAGTGGCACCTTTGCTCCAGCCGGATATCCGTCTACACATGCTCATTACTGCTGCTGGCCGGGCTGTCATTATGAGACCAGAGAAACCAGATTGCTGCCCTGGCCCTCAGCAGGGTGGCTCACATCGGGGACAGTCCCCGGGATCCAGCAGCTCCAGCCCAGGTGCAGCATCTTGTGATCTGCGTCTCCTCCCACAGCTTCCACCCTTGGGGCCTGGGGCAGCCTTGAGTGCCTTCCCCAAACTGGCCCCACCCTCCTGGCTGCTCCCTGCAGAGCCGGGCACTGCTACAGCTCTCCTCTCCTGACTCCCAGACCCCCAGGAATCCCAACAGCCCTCGGAGACACCAGCAAAGAGCAGCATGTGCAGGGGCCGCTGGGATGCCCCATGTTCCCAGGCCTGAGCAGGGGCTTTGAGACGGGGTAGGGAGGAGCACCTAGAACAGGGCCAGGCCTCAGGCCAGTGTGGGGCAGCTTGGCAGGCATAGGCCCACCTGACGCACGCAGGGCTGCAGCAGGGGGTTCTGGATCAGCTTCCAGTTGGCCTTGTAGTAGGTGAGCAGCTCCTCCAGGCCAGGAAAGAGCCGTCCCTTCTGCAGGTAGAGGCTGCCATCGGCTGCCATGGAGACCCGGTAGTGGCAGACCTTGGCCTGGGCCCGGACTAGGAAGGGTTCAGAGATGGAGACTCCTGCCTCGGCTGCCAGCTGCCCCGACCCTCTCACCCCAGAGGATGCTGGCCACAACCCACCTAAGGGGTCTGGCTCAGACCTAGCTGTGTGGAGGAGGCAGTGTGGGCAGCCATAGGCTGGGGCGGGGCAGCGAGAGGGGTCCAGGTTGGAGCTTTTCTGCTGACAGTGTGTGCAGAGTAGGCACTTAATAAATACTTGTAGAATGAATGAGTCCATGATTCAGTGAATGAATGAAGGAATAAGGAAGGAAAGAAGGAAAAAGTGAATGAGTGAATGAATAAGCAAATGAATGAAAGAATAAGCCAGTGAACAAATCAGTGAATAAATGAGTGAATGAGTGAATGAATGAATGAGTGAATTAGTGAGTGAGGAGTGAATGAACAAGCAAATGAGTGGATGAATGAGTGAATTAATGAGTGAGTGAGGAGTGAATGAACGATGAATGAATGAGTGAATGAGTGAGTGAATTAGTGAGTGAGGAATGAATGAACAAGTGAATGAGTGATGTTATAAATGAGTGAGTGGATGAATGACGGATGAATGAATGAATGAATGAATGGGTAAGTGAGCAAATGCAGGAGGTGACCGGCATATCTGCTGTTGGGCCCTCAGTGGCGCGGGGTGTGATTCAGGACCCGGCACTGCCTAGAGACCAACTGCCCCAAGGTCAAGAGCACTGGCCTGGTGGGGGACAGAGGCAGGAGGGGCCGCCCCAGGTACCTGACAGTGAGTAGCCCCCGAGGCTGCTCTCGCTGGGCCAGATGAGGAAGGCTCCCGGTGCGTTGGGTGGGGAGAGGAGCAGCTGCTGTGCCTGGGTCCGGCTGACTCCACTGAAGTACCAGCTGAAAACGGCAGGTGCAGCGTCACCTTGCAGGCCCCTCAGCCAGTGGCCCCACATGCTCTCCTCCATGCTGGTGGCAGGGCTGAGCCCAGTGGTCCCACTGCCTCTCAGGGAGAAGGTCCACCCTGTG
Organism: Macaca thibetana thibetana; assembly: GCF_024542745.1. Lineage (NCBI taxonomy): Eukaryota > Metazoa > Chordata > Mammalia > Primates > Cercopithecidae > Macaca > Macaca thibetana. Next base: position 36,268,755 of record NC_065587.1, on the reverse strand, counting down.
GCAGGGCTGGAGTCCCAGCTCAAGGTCTGCACTGCCTCAGCCCCCATCCTCCTGCTCAGCCCTGAGCGTCCTCACCTTGGCCGTGGGCTCTCTGTTAGCCCTGCTGGGCATGACCTCCAGTTTCCTGTTCATAGTGACCACCAGCTCCAGCCACAGGTTAACAGTCAGCCCTGGCCATAGGCCACAGGCCTCCAAACTCGGCTTCGCTGAGCCCCTGCGCGGACACGGAGCCGACGGCCTGATGAGCTGCCCGGAAGCACTGTTGGGCTGTTGGTGTGGTCGTACAGGGCCACAGGTGCCACCTGGCTAGGCACAGCCCACCTGCCTCAGGCAGTTGGTTAGTGGGGATGGCCCATGCAGAGCTCTGTCCTGAGGAGGCGGCCTAAGCCAGGCTGGGCAGGAGATCAGGAGGGGCAGCCAATGGGCGGCTGCAGGGGGGTTGCTGGGTGAACATTCAAAGCATCCTGCACCCTATTTTGAAGAGTTGTGCCCAGTACAGGATGGCCCCAAGCCCACTGGCCTCTGTCCACACAGACCCCCCCCTCCGAAAAGCCAGGTGGAGGTGAGACCACTCTGAACATGGTGGCACGGTGGCTGGGAGCTCCCAGGCACCCACTCCTCAGATGTCCAAACACGAGGAGCCCACACCGGGTGTCAGGAGAGGGGCCTGCTGGGGCTCCCCTGTCCAGGTGGGTCACCCACCAGGTCACATCTACTCACTCCAGAGGCATGCTTGGAAGGAAGATAGAAATGCTCCCAGCCCCACCTCGACTACATATCTCTGCTTCCGAAGGCCAAGGCAGGGACTCCACACCTGACTCAGCTTCCCACCCTGGAGCTTCCTGGGACCCAGGGAGGGATACCTGCCACTCCCCCGCCCCAGGGCACACCCTGTAAGCACCAGAAGGAGGAAGCAGAGTGAGCCGGGTGTCAGGGTGGGGCTGAAACCACCCGAGGAGCGGGACTAGGAGAGGACCCAAGGCGGGCCTCAGAGTCAACACAAGATTCGGGGCTGGGGTACAGCCGTGCCATCCTGGGCAGACGTGGCTGCTGGAACTGGGCAAGATGGAGGACAGTCTGGCACCCCTGCCCCGGGGACCTGGGGGGCAATGGGGGCAGCAGGAACAGAAACCGGCATGGCCAGGGCCATGGGGCTGGGCTGAGGTTGAAAGGAATGAAGATGGAGAAGAAGAGCTGTGGGACCAGGGACTGGGAGGCGGCGGCCTGAGACGCTGGCTCCATGGATGCTCTGTCAGCCAGGGGCCCTGCCTTCTGGGGTCTGCTGGCAGGGAGACGCAACCCTCTCACGTGTGAAGGGACTCAGGCCCCTCCTGGCACTGCGGAGCGTGGGCATGAGACACAGGCGTTTCCCCGACACATCGCCAGCCCCTCTGACACCCATATCAGGGCTTGGAGGTCGGAGGTGGGCCCCTGTGTGGTTGCTGAGATGCAGGGGGTGTGCCTGAGGTCTCCCCTGGGGCGTGGGGCCAGGTGTCTGGAGCTAATGACACCTGAGTGTGGTTAGCCTTTTACTCTCCAGCCTAGGCAAATAGTCATTAGCTAATGACACCTGAGCGTGGTTAGCCTTTTACTCTCCAGCCTAGGCAAATAGTCATTAGCTTTGCCTATGGACAGCACTGCTCTGCCCCAAGCCCTGCCCTCCAGGAACAGCTGAAGGGATCTGCCGTCCACGCCTGCGGTGACTGTGAACCCGTTCCCATCACAATGGCCGCTTGCCCCCCAACCACTGCTCAGGGCAAGCGAGGCAGGTGTGCGGTGAGGCCTGGGGCCTCTCAGAAGACACCTTCCCATGACTCTGGCTTCACCCACCCCATGCAACCCTCAGGACGATGTGTGAGTGCCAAGGGTCCCCCAGGAGGCTGGAAGTGGCCCTGAGCAAGGCTGACCCGGAGGTCTCCAGGGCTCAGGCCTGGCCCAGCTGGACACAGGACCAAGGAAGCTGCTCAGAGCAGCTGCACTGGGCATCTGGACTAGGTGCCTCTGCAGCCCCTGCTCACCTGCCCTCACCCAGAGCTCCTGGAGCATGAGCCCCTATGTCATCTGGTGCCTCCCAGCCCCCAGCCCCTGCCCTCCAAGGAGTGGCCACTCCATGAACACTCCATGAACACTGGACTCCCTGTGTGAGGGCGGGAGGGCCTGGCCAGCCAGGCAGGGTCCTGGAGGAACCGCCCGCTGGGTGCTGGGCTGGTGCAGCTGGTGTCCCCTGGACCTGACTAGGCCTGTGGAGCCTCCTCTCCCTCTTGGCAGCACACAGCAGACTCTGCTGTTCTCCTACCCTACCTGCCGGCCCGGGGCTCATCAACTGCCCCTGAATGAATGCAGGGATGAACGAATGAATGAACAGATAGCCACTGACATGCCATTTCAAACTCAAACTCCTGCCGTTTTCCAGACTCCCCAGACTAGGGCGAGGCAGGCTCTGACTCCAGGTCGAGGTACTCACGGTTGGTCTGAGAGCGTCTCGGGAGAAGCCTTGGCCACATGAGTGATGGGCACGAGCCCGGCCCTGGGCTGGCCCGAGAGCCTGCGGGCGAAGATGTAGCCGCCCCCCTCCTCGAGGGCGCAGAGCCTGTCCCCGCGGCGGACACTCAGCTCCTCCCCGCGCCGCGCCGCGAAGTCGTAGAGCGCAAGGAAGAGCTGCGGGAAGGGGCTGCAGGGCTCCGCGGGGAGCGCGGGCACTGGGTCGGCGCCGGGGTCCGTGGACCCGGGGGTGCCGTGGTCCGGCTCGCCGCCCGCAGGCCAGATCTTGTCCCAGAAGAAGGACAGGAAGGCCAGCCGCCTCCTGAGGAAGGGCTCCATCCCCCCGGGTCACGGCGCTGGGCCGGGGGCCATGGGAGCCCACGAGCGCGGAGGAGGAACTGGCGGGGCCGGTGGGACCCGGTGTCCAGCGCTCCCTGCACCGGCCGTGGGGCGACAGGGGACCCCGGCCCTGTGGTCACTCAGAGGTCCCCTGGATCCAGGAGGCACACCGTTCCCACCGGCGTCCGGGCTGGCGTTCGGGCTGGGTGGGGCGCAGGGCGGACCCCCTGCCTCAGACACACCGACAGCCCCTCCTATTCGATCTCCTTGGCTTCTGGAGTGCACAGTCCCCTCCCCGAACGGAGGGCAGAGGGCAGCTTCGGCTGGGGCGGGGGTGGGGGCGGGGGCTGGCTCCAGGAGGGGCCTAGGAGGGTGGGGTGGGCGGGGCCAGCCTCTTTCCTGCCCTCTGCAAGGCCCAGGCAGGCGGAGTGGCTCTGCCCACCGAAGCCCGGCCCACGCCCAAGGGCACCACAGTCCATCAGCCACCATGCCCGCGGAGAAGTGGGGGGTCCACGGAAGGGTGTTGCTGTTCAGTACCTGCAGTGGTTGCCAAGCTTGAGCTGCCCTTAGGTGAAAAGTGCTTACTTAAATGTTGGCCAGATATTTTAACATCATTAACCCTGCACCAGGCGCTGAGCCTCCGGCCTCTACAATGAAGGCCAACGACAGGCGAGTGAGGGGGCTGTCAGCACCCCAGCTTTCATGCAGTAAAACGAGATGCTGATTGCGGGGAGCTCGGCCGCAGGCCAGGCTGGGGTGGGGTCCTGAGTGGGGGTGGGGTGGGGGCCCATCTGCAGTCTCTTGCTCCTCTCGCAGGCCTCCCCGCAGCAGCCCCTGCAGCACCTGGGTGGCCTTCATGGAGCCTCACACCCCTTCCCCACATCTCACACACATCAATGCCCACACTTCATGCGTGGGTTGAACACATCCCTCCAACAGGCATGACCAGTGTCCAGCCAATGACAAGACCCTCTCGCACCTGCCTGTCCTGGAGCCACAGATGGGCTTCTCGGCAGTCTCACGTCTGGGGACTGGTGTGTGCACTGTGGGGTGGCAGTGACACCCGTGGCCTGGCTCTCAGGGCACCCCAGCGGCCAAGCTGTGTCCGAGCTGACGGCCTGGAGCCAGCAGGAGCCCTGGGAGGCTGGACATTGCCAGGCTAAAGGCAGGCTCTGCCCCAGAGAGGTGTCCTGCTGGGAGCGGGGGAGGGTGTTCAAAAATGTGGATAATTGTAAATACTAAATTGGGGGTGGCCTTTGAGGGGCCCCAGCATCTTCTCCTCCCTTCCCCAGCGCCGTCTCCTCCCCTCCCCGGGCGCCTTCTCCTCCCATCACACATGCAGGTGGGGTTTTTGCCCACCAGTTTCTTTTCTCTTTTTTTTGAGATGGAGTCTCTCTCTGTTGCCCAGGCTGGAGTGCAGTGGCGCGATCTCGGCTTACTGCAAGCTCCGCCTCCCGGGTTCACACCATTCTCCTGCCTCAGCCTCCAGAGTAGCTGGAACTACAGGTGCCCGCCACCACGCCCGGCTAGTTTTTTGTATTTTTTAGTAGAGACGGGGTTTCACCGTGTTAGCCAGGATGGTCTCGATCTCCTGACCTTGTGATCCGCCCGTCTTGGCCTCCCAAAGTGCTGGGATTACAGGCTTGAGCCACCATGCCCGGCCCAGTTTCTTTTCTTTTACGTTTTTTTTTTTTTTGAAACAGGGTCTCACTCTGTCGCCCAGGCTGCAGTGCAGTGGCACCATCACGCCTCACTGCAGCCTCGATCTCCTGGGCTCAAGCTATCCTCCTGCCGGACTACAGGTGTGAGCCACCATGCCCAGATAAATTTTTTATTATTTGTAGAGATGGGATCTCACTATGTTGCCCATGCTGGTTTTGAACTCTTGGCCTCAAGCGATCCTCCTGTCTCCCACAGTGCTGGGACTACAGGCGTGGCCACCAGCTCTCCTAAATCCCCCCCAGGACGTGACTCCTCCCTCCTAGAACACCAAGGCCGCAGAGCCCCAGGGAGGCCTCCTCAGGCTGTGGAAGGCTCCTGTGCTCACCACACTGGGGTCAGGTGTTCAGGGCACTGAATGCAGATTCCTTCCAGACACTCCCTGTCCCTTAGAGCCACGGGATTGTGGCATAGGACTCAGCACATTCCATGCCCAGCCGGAGCCAGAGGCAGGCCTGGCTGTCAGGGTTAGGGCCCCACTGGGCCTCTGCCCAGGCATGTCTCACCCCCACTACCCCACCGGCCCACAGATCAGCTCCCCACGTCCGCCCCATCTCCCCCTCCTTGCACCTGCTGCCCTTGCACTGCACACATGCCATGGTGAGCGCGGTCGGCAAGCAGCCAAGGCCAGCCCCATCCAGCTCCTCCCCGGTGGTCCTCAGAATCCCCGGCCCCGCAGGCCCAGCTACCCTGTCCCACTGCCCTCCAAGCTGTGCCCGCCCATCCACCCCTTCCTCACCTCACCCACCAGGTGCAACACAGCCCAGTGTAGGGCCCCTGCCAGGTGTCCGTGTCAGCAGCTCCTTCCCTCCCTGCTGTGCCCTCACCCATGACTCACCTCCTCCCTCAGCCCTAACTGGATGGGTGGCACAGAGGGGAGTGAGGAAAGGGGCCTGGGCACAGGATCACTCTGGACGGGGTCAGGAGACTGGGGCTTGGCCAGGTGAGGCGGCTCACTCCTGTAATACCAGCATTTGCGGAGGCCAAGCAGGAGGATCGCTTGAGCCCAAGGGTTCAAGACCAGCCTGGGCAACATAGTGAGACTCCCATCTCTATTTTTTAAAAAAAGAAGAGGCTGGGCACGGGCACACCTGTAATCCCAGTACTTTAGGAGGCCAAGAAGGGTGCATCACCTGAGGTCAGGAGTTCAAGACCAGCCTAGGCAACTATGGTGAAACCCCGTCTCCACTAAAACACAAAAATTAGGCATGATGGTGGGCACCTGTAATCCCAGCTACTTGGGAGGCTGAGACGGAAGAATCACTTGAATCTGGGAGATGGTGGTTGCAGTCAGCTGAGATTGTGGTGCCACTACACTCCTGCCTCGGCAGCTGAGCAAGGCTCCGTCCCCCCCCAAAAAAAAGACCAGGGCTGGAATCCTGCTGTCAGACTCACTGGCCACATGACCTTGGGCACACAGTGCTGAACCTCCCTGTGCCTCAGTTTCCCCATCTGTAAGAGCACTGAGCTTACAACAGCAGTGAGGATACAGACAGGAAGATGGGGTGCACGCCCTTCCTAGCGTTTAGATGGAGGCTGGTGGCAGGAGCTCTGCCACTTCAGGCCACCCCCACCCAGGTTTATGCATCTGAAGGGTACAGCTCTGAGGGTCTCAGCAGTCAGGGTGCACTCTCTCCCTGATGACTGGCCCCACTATCCCCAGCCTTCACCATCCTCAGGGCCCAGGGAAGCTGTGTCCACCAGGGACAACAGACCCAAAGTGTTCACTGCCCATGCCCTGGTGGCCACAAACAGGGTTGAGCAAGACTAAGCACGAACTGGCCCCTGGTGCCCAGCAGTGAACAGGAGTGACCATTGGCTCTGCATGGAGAGGACTATGCGGAGCCCAAGAAGCCAGTCCCAAGGCTGCATACTGAAAGCCTGCACTGACAGGACCTTCTTGAAACGACCAGACAGAGCCAGAGAGATGAGTGGTTGCAGGGCTAGGGAGGGGTGGGAGGGAGCAGCGTGGCCATAAAGAACATGTCGGGGTCTCATGGGGGTGGCACTGTCCTGCGTCTGTATCGGTTCAAGGTCCTGGCGTGACTGTGCACTGCAGTCTTGCAAGATGCTACCACTGGGGACGCTGGGTAGAGGGTAACAGGACCTCTGTGTTTCTTCCTACAACTGCAGGTAAATCTACAATTATCTTAAAACTAAAATTTAACTTTATTATTATTATGATTTTTGAGACAGGTCTCTGTCTTACTGCACCCAGACTGGAGTGCAGTGGCACAATCTCGGCTCACTGCAATCTCCACCTCCTGGGTTCAAGCGATTCTCCTGCCTCAGCCTCCCGAGTAGCTGGGACTACAGGCATGCGCCACCATGCCCAGCTAATTTTTGTATTGTTAGTAGAGACTGGGTCTCACTCACTATGTTGGCCAGGCTGGTCTCGAACTCCTGACCTCAGGTGATCTGCTTGCCTCAGCCTCCCAAAGTGCTGGGATTATAGGCGCGAGTCATTGCGCCCAGCCATTATTATTCTTTTTAGAGACAGGGTCTCCCTCTGTTACCAGGCTGGAGTGCAGTGGCACCATCTTGGCTCACTGCAGCCTAGTCTTCCCAGGCTCAGGTGATCCTCCAGCCTCAGCCTTCCAAGTAGCTGAGACCACAGGTGCACACCACCACACCCAGCTAATTTTTCAAGTTATTTGTAGAGACAGGGGTCTCCCTATATTGCCCAGGCTGGTCTCAAACTTCTGGCCTCAAGGGATCCTCTCACTTCGGCCTCTCAAAGTTCTGGGATTATGGACCTGAGCCACCCAGCCTGGCTAAAAGTTTAACTTAAAAAAATTAGATTAGACTGTAATCCCAGCACTTTGGAGGCCGAGATGGGCGGATCACGAGGTCAGGAGATCGAGACCATCCTGGCTAACACGGTGAAACCCCGTCTTTACTAAAAAATACAAAAACCTAGCCGGGCGAGGTGGCGGGCGCCTGTAGTCCCAGCTACTCGGGAAGGCAGGAAATGGCGTAAACCCGGGATTGCAGTGAGCTGAGATCCGGCCACTGCACTCCAGCCTGGGCCACAGAGCGAGACTCCGTCTCAAAAAAAAAAAAAAAATTAGATTAGAGGCTGGGCGCAGTGGCTCATGCCTGTAATCCCAGCACTTTGGGAGGCCAAGGCGGGCGGATCATGAGGTCAGGAGATCGAGACCATTCTGCCTAACACAGTGAAACCCCGTATCTACTAAAAATACAAAAAAAAATTAGCTGGGCGTGGTGGTGGGCGCCTGTGGTCCCAGCTACTTGGGAGGCTGAGGCAGGAGAATGGCGTGAACCTGGGAGGCGGAGCTTGCAGTGAGCCAAGATCGTGCCACTCACTCCAGCCTGGGTGACAGAGCGAGACTCCGTCTCAAAAAAAAAAATTAGATTAGAAATCAGAAATTGAATGAAAGGGGATAGGGTGGAACCCAGGAGAGAGCAGACATCCAGGACCTGCCTGGCCCCAGAAGAGAAGGGGAGGCTGCTCTGCCCCCACCCTGCTTCTCTGTGAGTGGGCTGCAGGGTGGGGGGTAAGGGGTCTAACTCCTACTGCTTCCCAAGCCTCTGTGTCAGACAGCACCCCCTTCTCCAAACAGCCTGGCTTTGTCCCCTGGAGCCCTAAATAACAACAACAACAACAACAATAGCTGACATTTATTGAGTTCCAGCCCAGGCAGGGAGGGCAAGGCAGAAACAGCACCCAACAGGACTGGGCCCGGGGCTCACACCTGTAATCCTAAAGCATCAGAAAGACCCAGGTGGGAGGATCACTGGAGCCCGGGGGTGGAGACTGCAGCATGGTGACCGAGCAAGACGCTATCTCAAAAAAAAACCACCCACACCCACCCACTTCCTGCCAGGCCTAACCCCTGCGGCCTCCAAGCGCCAAAGGAAAGCTCTTCCGAGGTGGGGTCGCCGGGAGGAGGGGGAAGCTCAAGTTACAGAAGAGCCTGGGAGGGGCTCAAAGACGCCCATCCTGGAAGAGGCCCCAGCACTGACCTCCGTGGGGATGGAGATGAGGAGGATGGAAAGAGTGTCTTCCTCCAGCATCTTCCTGAAGGTGAAGGAGGGGCACCTTGGGGTGTCTGAGATTGTCACCCCCGCAGAACCCCAGGTAGCTGGGGTGTGCTGTGGGGGAAGGGGAGGATCCCAGAGGCCCTGAGCCCAATGGAACGGATACAGACGGGACCAGATGGCCTCAGAGCTCCTCTGTGGGGCTCCCTGGAGCTATGAAGACCCCATTTATCCAGAGTCAGGTCGGGGCCTGAGCTTGGGCGGCCCCAGGTGGGAGACCCCTCGCCCCGTACGGAAGGAGCCCGTGGTGGGAGGAGCCTGTGGTGGGAGGGGCCGTGTGGGGTGAGCCCGTGGTGGGAGGAGCCTGCGCTGGGAGGAGCCTGTGGTGGGAGGGGCGGTTGCGGGATTGGGGGCAGCCTGAGGTGGGAGGAGTCTGAGGTGGGGGGAGCCCGTGGTGGGAGGAGCCTGTGATGGGCGGGGCCTTGCTGGGCGGAGCCACCCCCTCCTCTGCACTGGGTGGTCCGTGTGCCGGGTCACGGGGCCCTGCCTCGCTCCCAGATTCCTCCGAGGGATTCCGAGGAGTGCACTAGGACTGGGGGGTTGAGCAGGAACCCCCTCCCAGTCACCTGAGGCTCTTGCGCCCCGCCGAAAGCCGGGGGTGCGTGGGGACGGGAACCCCACTTGGAGCCTGGCTCTTGGACCAGCCACCCGAGGTGGCCCCCAAGCCGGGGACGCGGGCCCCCAGAAGTCTGGGGCTCCCCAGGAAGCGAAGCGGATGGAAGATTCCTCGGCTCAGGGTCCTGGGTCCCCACGCCCCCCCGGCCCTGGGCAGCAGCGTCACAAAAGCCCCTGGTCCCCAGGGCAACCCGCGGAGCGCGGAGGGAGGCTGGGCTCTGGGAAGTCCGCGCGCGGCTCCGCTTTGGAGGCAGGGCAAGTGGGCGCGGGTCTGGGGCGGCGGCGGGGGCTGGGAAAGGAGGGCTGGGGGTCTCAGGAAGGTAAGGGGCAGGCAGAGCGGCCGGGGAGGTGGGCCCGGGCCAGGGGAGCCTAGGGGAGTGTGGTGGAGGAGGTAGGGTGCGGGCACCTGGTGGTCTCAGGGAAGCGGGCCTGGGACCAGGGGTGTGAAGGAAGCAGCGAGGGGTTCGGAACCGCTTTCCAGGGTTCACGACCAGCCCCTCTGGGTTTTCCACCTGGGCAGCTGCTGGACACTGGAAGACATCTCTGGAACAGAGGCACGATTTCCCTCCAGTGGTGAAACCCGCCCCAGCCTCCAGCCAGAGCAGGGCTTAGGCCTGGCGTCCCGGGGTCCTGCTCTCAGCTGGCACCTCACCCTAGACACACTCCCTGCTGTCCGAGGGTCCTGTTCTCACCCTGCTGCCCCAGGAAGGTCAAGGGTCGTCCGTTTGGGCATGAGGCAAACATGGCTGCACCTACCTGTGTGGCCTTAGGGAACTCACACAACTGCTTAGCTCTCATTTGCGGTTCATCCCAGGCCCTGGTGGCTGTGACAACCTGAGATCTCCAGGGTTGCTGGGAGCCGGGGCAGCAGCCAGGGTGCGGCTTGCTCTCAAGGGAGCTGCGGCAGAGGCTGGGGCCACAGCTGCACTCAGCCGGTGCACCCACAGACAGAGGGTCAGACTCGGCTCAGCACTGGGCTGAAACCCTGGATGAGGGCAAGAACCAAGCGTCTTAGCCTCAGGCTCCGTCTGGGAAATGGAGTGTTGCTTGTGGGGTCCGTGAGCTCACCAGGGACAGGGTCCCGGGTCCACAGGGAGGGCCCACAGCGTAGGAGGAGGGCTGCTCCTCCGGGTCCAGGCCTGGCCGCCCTCCTCCCACGCTGACTGGCCAGCTGGCCTAGCCTTTGGTGAGGCCCGTCTCTGCTCTACGACTGCGGTGAGGCGTAGAGAGTCCCCACGGAGAACCGGAGCGGGAAGATGGCCCACGAGTGTCCCTAAGGGGGGTTCTGGGCTGCTTAGGACCACGCTGTCCCCTCTCCACGGCCCTGAGGGTGCCAGCACCCCCTTTCAGTACCAGGGCTAGGAACTGGGGCCCTTGCCAGGCCACAGGTCAGGGCTGGGGTTTCTGCCCTGGCTGTTCTGGCCAGAAGTCCGCAGTCCTAGCTCTTCCCTGTCCTGTCCCGCAGGCCACTGGTTGTCAGTAGAGGTTTATGCTCCTCAGCATAAACTGTGTCCAGATCTGTAGCCTGCCCATCCAGCCCTCCAGGCAGCCTCTTCCCAGCGAGTTGTGCCCCCGAGGAAGGACAGAGGCCCAGCATGGGGGCAGTGGGCTGAATCCATCCCCCGAGCGTGCCACAGCCCAGGGGAGGCCAGCCCGCCTGGCAGTTGACACCCAGCCCTCCCCCCAGCTCCCGGATAATGAGCTCCCACATGGCAGGCCTGGGCCTAGACAAGATGAAGCTGGGCAATCCCCAGTCCTTCCTGGACCAGGAGGAGGCAGATGACCAGCAGCTGCTGGAGCCAGAGGCATGGAGGACCTACACCGAGCGCCGCAATGCCCTGCGTGAGTTCCTGACTTCGGACCTGAGCCCGCACCTGCTCAAGCGCCACCACGCCCGCATGCAGCTGCTGCGTAAGTGCTCCTACTACATCGAGGTCCTGCCCAAGCACCTCGCCCTGGGCGACCAGAACCCGTTGGTGCTGCCCAGCGCCGTGTTCCAGCTCATCGACCCCTGGAAGTTCCAGCGCATGAAGAAGGTGGGCACAGCTCAGACCAAGATCCAGCTCCTGCTGCTCGGGGACCTGCTGGAGCAGCTGGACCATGGCCGTGCTGAGCTGGACGCCCTGCTCCAGTCGCCGGACCCACGGCCCTTCCTGGCCGACTGGGCGCTGGTGGAGCGGCGGCTGGCGGACGTGTCGGCCGTCATGGACAGCTTCCTGACCATGATGGTGCCCGGACGGCTGCACGTCAAACACCGCCTGGTGTCTGATGTCAGTGCCGCCAAGATCCCGCACATCTGGCTCATGCTGAGCACCAAGATGCCCGTCATGTTTGACAGAAAAGAGTCGGCGGCCCACCAGGACTGGGCCCGGCTTCGCTGGTTCGTCACCATCCAGCCGGCCGCCTCGGAGCAGTACGAGCTGCGCTTCAGGCTGCTGGACCCGCGGACGCAGCAGGAGTGCGCCCAGTGTGGCGTCATCCCCGTGGCTGCCTGCACCTTCGACGTCCGAAACCTGCTGCCCAACCGTTCCTACAAGTTCACCATCAAGAGGGCCGAGACCTCCACGCTGGTGTACGAGCCCTGGAGGGACAGCCTCACCCTGCAGACCAAGCCGGGGCCCCTGGAGGGGCCCACCCTCAGCCACTCTGTCCGAGAGATGATTTTCTAATATTTATCCACTAATAAAGAGGAGTGTAAATGCACATACGGAATTAAAGACACAAACCTATTTATGTTTTAAAGGCAGCAGCCACTAGTGTTTTTCCTGGCTCAAAACATGCCAAGCCCCAGGCCAGACCTCCCACGACAGCTGAACCTGGAGCAAGAAGTGCCAGCCCCTGAACCTGGGGGCCTCCTCCCATGACGAGAGCTGCTCCACAGGGCGGTCCCAGCCCCCACCTCTCCTCGCCACACCCATCACCATGACCGAGCTCCGGCCTTCCTTACCCACCTTCCTGGCTTGGGGGCCTCCCTAAGGGGATGACACTTCTAGGCCGCAGTGCGTCCCACCACCCCAGCCCAGCCTTGAGTGCTCATTAGCACCCCCGAGGAGGCAGTGATCTCTGGCTGTGAGCAGCTCAGCTGTGCCCCTCCATGCCCCGCCCACCGTTTGTTCCTCAAGGGCTGTCCCAGCCCCGAGCTCCCTCTCTCCTCCAAGATCAGCTGCTTTTGCTAGGCGTCCAGCCTCTGCTTCCCCCCACCGCTCACCTTTAGGACCACAGCTGCCCCTTCCTCCGAGAAGCCTTCCCTGGCTGCAGGCTGGTGAGGTCCCCAAGTCCCCTTTGCTAGAGGTGCCTTCTCATCCTCTCTGCAGGCACTTCTCAAGCTATTGCAAACTACTGTCTATTTCATGACGGCCCAAGAATAGATGTGGTCTTCAAGGCAGGGCCCATCCAGCACACCAAGGAGGCCACTGTCCTGGAGACTCCATGCTGTGCCCCTCCCTCCACGGACGCCCAGAACCTCTTTTCCCACAGTGACCATAGCCCCCACGACCATCTGACCCCCGAGCTGGCTCTGGGAGACCACGGGAGCACCTGTGGATGCAGCCACGAATGGGCCAGGAGCGGAGGGACCCCAGCTCACAGCGGCCAGGGGGTCCTGGGGAGCAGCTTCAAAAGTGGGACCAACAGGACAGTCAGGGCTGGTGGCCTCAGGGACTTTGGACTTGGCCAGTCTGGTGACACCAGAGCAGCTCCGGAGCTGTGGCCTGTCCTCACCACACCAGGCACCGGCTCTCCCCTCCTGACACAGGCAGCCCAAGCCACCAGCCCTGCAGGGGGGGTTGCCGCCCTCCCCACGCCCCTGCACCCAGCACTCTGCAGTGGGCCCTCGACGGCCTCCACGGCCGCGTCCCCAGCACAGTAGCCATCCACTTTTGCCCCCCAGCCGACCTCAAAACACCCAGGAGTGAGAAGAGCTTTCAGAGTGGTTTTATCATTAAATTAATATCTAATCACATAATTCAATGATATAAAAATTGGAATGTAGAAGGTGGGGCAAGCCCCTCCCTCAGGACTGGAGGCAGCAGGAGGGGCAGAGCTGCCCTGAGGCGGCAGCGCTCGAGAAACAGATGCAGCTGAGCAGGCTGTCCCGGAACGGAACGCGGAGTCCAGGGTGGAAGCATTGCCCCGGCCCCCCCGGCCCCCCCGAGCCCACCGCGCAGCCCTCGGGAAGACTGCAGGCTTTTCACATTTCAGAGGGCAGGGTGGGGCGGGGTGGCCCTGGCTTTGGGCTGCCGTCAGCAGCCCCTGAAGGACACAGGTGGTGGTGGTGGGAAAAAGGCCCCTCTGCTAGGGGGCCTCCTTGTCCTGAGCTTAGGCTGAGGTCTCTGTTCCAGTAACAGATGCTGGTTTTTTGTTTTTTTTTTTGAGACAGGGTCTTGCTCTGTCACCCAGGCTGGAGGGCAGTGGTGCGATCGCTGCAACCTCTGCCTCCTGGATTCAAGCGATTCTCATGCCTCAGCCTCCCAAGTAGCTGGGATTACAGGTGCACGCCACCACGCCCAGCTAATTTTGTATTTTTAGTGGAGACAGGGTTTCACCATGTTGGCCAGGCTGGTCTCGAACTCCTGACCTCAGGTTATCCCCCCGCCTTGGCTTCCCAAAGTGCTGGATTACGGGCATGAGCTTCCACGCCCGGCAGGATGCTGGCTTTGAGTTCATTTAAATACAGAATAAACCTGAACTCCACAGACGCCATCCAGAGTAATCACAGGTGGCATCGAAAGGTCAAAGGGCAGCCTCATAGGGTTTCCTTCCTGGTTCTGAGACTTCCCAGGGACAGCAGAACTACCGTGCGCTGGTCCCAAAGAAGCCCCTTTTGGCCACCCTGAGAGGTGTCCTTGTCCCCAGATGCCCAGGAGAAGCAGGGGTGTGGGGACCGGCCCTCGCCGTTCCTCCTCCTCCAAGTCTGCCCACTTCCCGCCCCAGGGAGAGCCCGAGGCCAGGAGGCAGGCTGGCCCAGGCAGGCTGATGGTGGAGGGCGGTGGTGGAGGTTGGGGGGCCCTGGACTTGCCCTCCCAGTCCTGGCAGCTTGCGGGTGGGGAGGGCTCTTCAGGAAGGCATAGTTGGCCTCCTGCAGACGCGCACCTGGCCGGCAGGCACGAGGCTCTGCTGAGCCTCACAGAAGTCCAGGAGGCTACGCCAGAGGGGGCAGCAGCGCAGGAGAAGGTGGTCTCCTATGAGGGTGGGAGTCAGGCGGGAGTCAGTCAGGGTCAGGTGAGAGATGTCAGGGTCAGGTGGGAGGGATCAGGGTCAGGTGGGAGGGATCAGGGTCAGGTGGGAGGGATCAGGGTCAGGTGGGAGGAGTCAGGGTCAGGTGAAAGATGTCAGGGTCAGGTGGGAGGGATCAGGGTCAGGCGGGAGGGATCAGGGTCAGGCGGGAGGGGTCAGGGTCAGGTGGGAGGAGTCAGAGTCCGGTGGGAGGGGTCAGGGTCAGGTGGGAGGAGTCAGGGTCAGGAGGGTCAGGGTCAGGTCAGGTGGGAGGGATCAGGGTCAGGCGGGAGGGTCAGGTCAGGGAGGGGGTCAGGGTCAGGTGGGAGGGTCAGGGTCAGGTGAGAGATGTCAGGGTCAGGTGGGAGGGATCAGGTGGGGGAGGGGTCAGGGTCAGGCGGGAGGGGTCAGGGTCAGGTGAGAGATGTCAGGGTCAGGTGGGAGGGATCAGGGGGAGGGATCAGGCGGGAGGGATCAGGGTCAGGTGGAGAGGGGTCAGGGTCAGGTGGGAGGGGTCAGGGGTCAGGTGAGGAGTCAGGGGATCAGGGTCAGGTGGTGAGGGTCAGGGTCAGGTGGGAGGGGTCAGGGTCAGGTGGGAGGGATCAGGGTCAGGGTCAGGTGGGAGGGATCAGGGTCAGGTGGGAGGTCAGGGTCAGAGGGGTCAGGGTCAGGTGGGAGGGGTCAGGGTCAGGTCAGGGTCAGGTGGGTCAGGGTCAGGTGGGAGGGTCAGGGGGAGGGGGTCAGGGTCAGGTGGGAGGGAAGGGATCAGGGTCAGGTGGGAAGGGATCAGGGTCAGGTGGGAGGGGTCAGGGTCAGGTGGGAGGGATCAGGGTCAGGTGGGAGGGATCAGGGTCAGGTGGGAGGGGTCAGGGTCAGGTGGGAGGGATCAGGGTCAGGGGGTCAGGTGGGATCAGGGTCAGGTGGGAGGGTCAGGGTCAGGTGGGAGGGGGTCAGGTGGGAGGGATCAGGGTCAGGTGGGAGGGGTCAGGGTCAGGTGGGAGGAGTCAGGGTCAGGTGGGAGGGGTCAGGTCAGGGTCAGGTGGGAGGAGTCAGGGTCAGGGGGTCAGGTGGGAGGAGTCAGGGTCAGGGGAGGGATCAGGGTCAGGCGGGGGGGGGTCAGGGTCAGGGTCAGGGGGAGGGATCAGGGTCAGGTGGGAGGAGTCAGGGTCAGGTCGGGAGGGTCAGGGTCAGGTGGGAGGGATCAGGGTCAGGTGGGAGGGATCAGGGTCAGGTGGGGCAAGGGTCAGGGGGAGGGATCAGGGTCAGGGGAGGGATCAGGGTCAGGTGGGAGGAGTCAGGGTCAGGTGGGAGGGGGTCAGGGGGGGGAGGGATCAGGGGGGGAGGGATCAGGGTCAGGTGGGAGGGTCAGGGTCAGGTGGGAGGGTCAGGGTCAGGTGGAGGAGTCAGGGTCAGGTGGGAGGATCAGGGTCAGGTGGGAGGAGTCAGGGTCAGGTGGGAGGGATCAGGGTCAGGTGGGAGGGAGTCAGGGTCAGGTGGGAGGATCAGGGTCAGGGGGGGGTCAGGGTCAGGTGGGAGGGATCAGGGTCAGGGGGAGGGATCAGGGTCAGGTGGGAGGTCAGGGTCAGGTGGGAGGATCAGGGTCAGGGGGAGGGATCAGGGTCAGGGGGAGGGTCAGGGTCAGGGGAGGGGATCAGGTGGGAGGGATCAGGGTCAGGGGGAGGGATCAGGGTCAGGTGGGAGGGGTCAGGGTCAGGTGGGAGGGTCAGGTCAGGGTCAGGGTCAGGTGGGGGGATCAGGGTCAGGGGGGGAGGGGGTCAGGTGGGAGGGGTCAGGGTCAGGGGGGGGTCAGGGTCAGGTGGGAGATGTCAGGGTCAGGTGGGAGGGATCAGGTCAGGGGGAGGGGATCAGGGTCAGGTGGGAGTCAGGGTCAGGGGTCAGGGTCAGGTGAGGGTCAGGGTCAGGTGGGAGGGTCAGGGTCAGGTGGGAGGTCAGGGTCAGGGAGGGTCAGGGTCAGGTGGGAGGGATCAGGGTCAGGTGGGAGGGTCAGGGGGAGGGAGGGTCAGGTGAGAGGGGTCAGGTGGGAGGGGTCAGGGTCAGGTGGGAGGAGTCAGGGTCAGGCCAGAGGAGTCAGGGTCAGGGAGGGAGGGATCAGGGTCAGGTGAGAGGGATCAGGGTCAGGTGGGAGGGGTCAGGGTCAGGTGGGAGGAGGAGTCAGGGTCAGGTGGGAGGGGTCAGGTCAGGGGAGTCAGGGTCAGGTCAGGGGTCAGGTGGGAGTCAGGGTCAGGTGGGAGGGGATCAGGGTCAGGTGGGAGGAGTCAGGGTCAGGTGGGAGGGGTCAGGGTCAGGTGGGAGGGGTCAGGGTCAGGCGGGAGGGATCAGGGTCAGGCAGGGGTCAGGGTCAGGTGGGGGAGGAGTCAGGGTCAGGTGGGAGGAGTCAGGGTCAGGTGAGAGATGTCACGGTCAGGTGGGAGGGATCAGGGTCAGGGTCAGGTGGGAGGGATCAGGGTCAGGTGGGAGGGATCAGGGTCAGGTGGGAGGGATCAGGGTCAGGTGGGAGGGGTCAGGGTCAGGGGAGGAGTCAGGGTCAGGTGGGAGGAGTCAGGGTCAGGTGGGAGAGGAGTCAGGGTCAGGCGGGAGGGATCAGGGTCAGGTGGGAGGAGTCAGGGTCAGGTGGGAGGGGTCAGGGTCAGGTGGGAGGAGTCAGGGTCAGGTGGGGAGGGGGTCAGGGTCAGGGTCAGGGGAGGGATCAGGGTCAGGTGGGAGGGATCAGGGTCAGTTATGGGAGGGAGTCAGGGTCAGGTGGGAGGAGTCAGGGTCAGGTGAGGTCAGGGTCAGGGTCAGGGTCAGGTCAGGGAGGTGGGAGGATCAGGGTCAGGTGGGAGGATGTCAGGGTCAGGTGGGAGGATCAGGGTCAGGTGGGAGGGATCAGGGTCAGGTGGGAGGGGTCAGGGTCAGGCGGGAGGGGTCAGGGTCAGGTGGGAGGGATCAGGGTCAGGTGGGAGGGATCAGGGTCAGGTGGGAGGGGTCAGGGTCAGGCGGGAGGGGTCAGGGTCAGGTGGGAGGGATCAGGGTCAGGTGAGAGATGTCAGGGTCAGGTGGGAGGGATCAGGGTCAGGTGGGAGGAGTCAGGGTCAGGTGGGAGGGGTCAGGGTCAGGTGGGAGGGGTCAGGGTCAGTGGGAGGGATCAGGGTCAGGCGGGAGGGGTCAGGGTCAGGTGGGAGGAGTCAGGGTCAGGTGGGAGGAGTCAGGGTCAGGTGAGAGATGTCAGGGTCAGGTGGGAGGGATCAGGGTCAGGCGGGAGGGGTCAGGGTCAGGTGGGAGGAGTCAGGGTCAGGTGAGAGATGTCAGGGTCAGGTGGGAGGAGTCAGGGTCAGGTGGGAGGGTCAGGGGTCAGGGGGAGGTCAGGAGGAGTCAGGGTCAGGTGGGAGGGATCAGGGTCAGGGAGGGGGTCAGGTGGGAGCAGGGTCAGGTGGGAGGGTCAGGGTCAGGTGGAGAGTCAGGGTCAGGTGAGAGATGTCAGGGTCAGGTGGGAGGGATCGGGTCAGGGGTCAGGTGGGAGGGGTCAGGGTCAGGCGGGGAGGGGTCGGGTCAGGAGGGATCAGGGTCAGGCGGGAGGGGTCAGGGTCAGGTGGGAGGAGTCAGGTCAGGGGGAGGGTCAGGGTCAGGTGGGAGGGATCAGGGTCAGGTCGGAGTCAGTCAGGGTCAGGTGGGAGGAGTCAGAGTCAGGCGGGAGGAGTCAGAGTCAGGCAGGAGGGGTCAGGGTCAGGCGGGAGGAGGCAGGGTCAGGCGGGAGGAGGCAGGGTCAGGTGGGAGGGGTCAGGGTCAGGTGGGAGGGGTCAGGGTCAGGCGGGAGGGGTCAGGGTCAGGCAGGAGTCAGGCGGAGTCGGGCGGCTCTCCAGCCCAGCCCTGGCCCCACCTGTGTTCCCACCAGGAAGAGCCCAGCCCTGCCCTCACCGATCAGGCAGAGCCCCTCCTGGGCCCGCGTGACAGCCACGTTCACTTGGTTGGGGTCCACAACGAAGCCCAGAAACTTCTTGAGCCAGCTCTTGGTGGGCCGCTGGTCCAGGTCACTCTTGGCACAGGTGCGGACGGTGCTCACCAGCACATAGCGCCACTCGCTCCCTGCAAGATGGAAGGTGAGGCCCTGCGGCCACTTCGCCCACCCTCCCGGCCCCACCCATGAGCCCCCAGCCTCACCCTGGCTCTTGGTGATGGAGGACACGGCCACCCCAGTGATGCCCTCTCGCCGAAGGGCCTTGCTGATCTCAGAGGCCTGCGCGTTGTAGGGAGTGAGGACGGCGACGTCCTGGGGCTCTATGGTCCTCCCCAGGGTCAGCTGCTTGGTGATACGGACCTGAGGGGCCGAGGGGGCAGGTGGAGCGGACCCTGGTGCCTCTCCTGCCCTCCTCCAGGAGGCCCTCCCTGACCTCCAGGCACCAGACACTCACCACCTCAGCCACCTCCTCCAGGTTGGCCTTGGAGTTCTCATTCCCTTCATCCGTGGACACCAGCAGGCTCTGTTCGTGGCCCTGCACGTAGCCAAAGATGACAGGGCAGCTCTCCTTGCCAGCGTGGCCCAGGACACTGGGCAGCCTCTTCAGGCCCTGCCACGTCTTCAGCCTGCTCTTGTAGAATGCCACTGAGGGGAAGGCACAGATGCCCTCGTGCTGCAGGCAAGGATGTGCACTGGTCAGAGGTGCCGGAGCTGCCACCTGGGGCTGTGGCCGCCCAGGGGCTGCAGGTGGGCTGGGGGCTGAGCGGGGCGGGCTCACCATGCGGTACTGAGTGTCCAGCATGTGTGCGTCCTCGTGGTACCGCTCAAACAGAGACCGGTCCAGACCCAGGTTTTGCAGCCACTCGTTCTTGACCACAGGCCGCAGCTGCTTGTGGTCTCCAAGAAGAACCACCTAGAGGAACAGGCAGGCCTGGCCCTGACACTGCTAGACCCAGAAGGACCCCAGCCCCACACAACGCCCACGTCTGCACACACAGGGTGCCTCAGGTGCGAGGCTGTGCCAGGGACGCCTGCCCGTGCTACCCACACACCCCGCCCCACCAACCTTCTCGGCCTGTGGGAACCGCACCAGGGGGATGAGGGTTTCAGGTTCTGTGGCCATGCCTGCCTCATCAACAAGGATCTGCCTCACATCCAGGGTTTTGAGGCTGGCGGAGGCTGCACAGGAGCAGGTGCAGAGGATGACCTCGTGCCGGTCCAGCTCGAACTTCCGAGCCTCCCACAAGACCTTCTTGTACCTGACAGGGACACTGCCTGTCACCCCAGGGCCCCCACGCTGCAGGCAGCTCCACCCCCGGGCCCCTGCCACTTACAAGACCAGGTCCTCCCTGGAGAAAAGCTCCCCACTCTGCAGCCGGGTGTCAAAGGCCTTGATTTCCGACGAGTACGGGTTGGGGGCCTGCCGGATCCGATGGTGCAGGGTGATGCTCCTGGCGGGCAGAACACAGTGAGCCCTGTCCACGCAGGCCCATCCCGGGGGCAGAGTTCAGTGAGACCCACCTACACAGGGCTGGCGGGACAGCTCGGCCCCACCCGGCCCAAGCCCCAAAGACAGCGGGCACACCTGAGGCTCTGGTTCGGCCTCCCCTCCCGGGGGTTCCTCCTGAGCAGCTTCCTGCTGCCCGGGCGCGGCACTGGGAACTCGCTGGCCTCGGCCTGCTCGCTGTACACCCGGAGGGGCCTCAGCTCCATCCTTCTCAGGAGCAGTTCTGAGGGCAGTGGGGGGACGTGAGTCTAGCCCCACGTGCCAGCACCCCAGAGACCCCCACCGCCGACCCCGGCACACCTGCCAGGACATCCACCGACTTGTTGGAGGGGCCGCAGTACAAGATGCAGGGACCCCCCAGCTGCGTCTCCCCATGGGGGGAGCCTCCGGGCTGCACCTGCTCCTGGTTTGATTTATGAAACCAGAATATGATGTGGAGGCCCACGATTGTCTTCCCTGTACCTGCAGCCGGAGAACAGGAGATTGTGGCCCAGCCCCGGGGTCCCTGTGGCCCAAGGCAGCCCAAGGCACTCCCCCTGCGTGGGCCCTACCTGGCGGGCCCTGGATGACTGTGAGAGGCTTCTCCAGAGCCTCCCTGACCGCCCTGTTCTGGCTGGGGTTCAGCTTGTGGCGGCCTCCGGGGATGTCATAGGTCTGCCGCTCCAGGAACCTGCTGGGGATCACTGAGAGCCGGGCGGCCTCCCTGAGCACTCACGCAGGGTGGGGTTGGGGGTCAGAGGGGAAGCTGGAGGGGTGGAGCAGACCTACCTCTGCAGAGGGGCTGCGGGACAGGCCGGCCCAGTGCGATGCTGGTGACCAGCGGGGACGCCTCCTCTAGCCCACGCACGGCTTCCTCCTTGCGGCTGGGGGTGAAGGCAGACACTGGAAAACCAACAGGACTCCCAGGAAAGGGACTGCTGCCCCACGAGGCACCCCCCTCCCAGAAGGGAGGAGCCAGGGGTGGTCCCCCAGCCCAGCCTCCGTTGGTGGAAGCCACTCACAGATCAGGAAGCTGCTTGGGCAGCAGCTCAACGGTGAACAGGGTGCCCGGCCTCAGCACCTCTTCTGGAACCTTCTCCATGCCCATGTGGTGGATGAAGAGGTGCACCTGTCTGGGAGCCTCCTGCCGGTCTGCCCGGCGCTCCTGGTCCCAGTCCTCCGTCTGCCCATGCGCCACCCAGGTGTATGTGCCGGGGTCGACACTCAGGCCAGGGCCGAGGCTGCCGGGCCCGGGGCGTGGGCTGGCCGTGGGAGCCGGCAGCCCCTCGAGCCGGATGCAGAGGTAGCAGCAACTGAGGTTGATGTCGACACAGTTCTCCTCGAGGAAGGCGGCCTCCAGGCGGAAGGTGCCCTGCAGCTGCCCCTGCGGCATCCGTGACACATCCCAGGAAACACTCAGGTGCTGAAGTGTGACAGCGTCATTCTCGGCAACTGCACCAGTGGCCGACTCCAGAGCGCAGAATGGCTCCCACACACAGGCGTACTCATCCACGTCGCGATAGCGGTCCCGCGGGGCCTGGTACACGTGGCCCAGGAAGCAGTCTCCAGGCCGCTCCACGTGCTCTAGGCAGAGGCTGAAGCCGGGTGCCACAGTCCAGAGCTGAGGGCTCGGTACCAGGAAGCCGTGCTGCAGGCTGGCGCCGAGCTGCACCTGCAGGGTGTCCCCACTGCCCAGCTCCCGGGCCACCTCCAGGAAATGGCCACAGCGGCTCCGCTGCATCTGCACCAGCCCCCGCCGTGGGGACGCCTCACCCTTCTCCTGGATGAGAGCAGCCGCCTCCGGCCAGCGCTGCAGCTCCACCAGCACCAGCAGCTGCTTCCACAGAGCCGTCTCCACGGCCCAGGTGTGTGGGTCCAGCACAGTGCCAGGCAGTGGCAAGGGCGGGCCGGATCCCTGCACTGAGTAGACACGGCGCCGCCACAGGAGCTGCATGCCCGGCCGGCCTGCCAGGGCGCGGGGGTGCTCGGCCAGCTGCAGGGAGCTGTAGGGGACGGGGCAGGGGTCGGGCAGCGTCTCCCGGTTGCTGGGGAATTGCAGCCGGAAGCAGCGGGAGCCTGCCTCCACATCCACCACGAAGCCCAGCTTGTCCAGAGGCTGGGCCTTGAGCTGCACGGCCAGGTGCAGGCTCTGCGCCCGCCGCTGATAGCTCTGGGCAAGTGCATGCTGGAGGCTGAAGCCCTGGCAGAGCCCATCAATGTCCCTGGCAGAGTAGGTGGAGCCCCCATGGCCCAGTGCCAGCAGGATCTGCCGCTGCAACACCACGTCCAGGTACCTGCGGATGGGCGAGGTGGCCCATGTGTACCATTCCACCTGCAGCGAGTAGTGACCACCCTGCTGCCGGTGGCCCCAGGTGCAGCGGCCGAACGCCGAGCGCTCCAAGGCCTTGCGGAGGTCGCGGCCTGCAGGAGCCAGGAACGGGTGCATGTCGTCCGTGGTGACTAAATCCACCATCTGCTCATAGTCCTGAGTGCGGGCGGCAAACTGGACCTGCTTCCAGAGGGAGGCCAGGAGGTGCAGCTGTGTGTTGGGGGCGCTGCCCCCACCGCCACGCAGGTGGTGGCTGAGGTGCAGTGACAGGGGCACCCGCTCCCCATGCTTCTCACACAGGGCCTTGAGCTGCTGGCTGTGGGGTGCTGGCTGCCACCGCAGAGGCGTGACCGTCCGTGTGCGTTCGCTGCCCACAAGGAACTCTGCCACGAGCCTGTTAAACTGAATCATGTACTCCTTCACCATGATGTGGGCCGCCCGGAAGCCCAGGGTGCTGTCCTCGTCCGGCTGCTCGTAGAAGCAGTCGGACTGCAGGCGGTGCCGGCGCAGCAGCCGAGAGAAGTAGCACGCGGCCACGACGCAGGCGTCCACAGAGTCCAGGTGGGCTGGCAGCTCACGGCCGGCACCCGGGTGCTGCCTGATCACCTGCTCTGCCTCCTCGTAGGACAGCTGGCGGTCAGAGCGGACCACGGAGGGTGCAAAGTGCAGGCTCTTCAGCTGGCCACTGGCTTTCTCCATGGTGAGGAACAGGGAGATGGCCAGGCGGTCCCGGCCCGGCAGGAGGCTGAGGATGTCCTGGCAGAGGCTGGCAGGCAGCATGGGCACTGGTTCCCGGCCAGGGGCATAGAACGCAGCACCCTGCCTTCGGGCCTCCACGTCCAGCACCCCGTCCCTGGGCACGAAGCTGGCAACATCAGTGATGTGCACAGCCACCTCGCACCGGGGACCCAGGTCTCGGACACTGAGGGCATCATCGAGGTTGCAGGCGCCCTGGGGGTCCACAGTGAAGGTCAGGAAGGCGCGGCAGTCCTCTCGGCGGCCGGCAACCCGGCCAAGCTCCGTTTGGTATTTCTGCAGTGCCTTGGTGATGGCAGCCAAGTCCGACGGGGGCACCCTCAAGCTGTACTCCAGGCCAAGGATGCGGAGGCCCTGCTCCCAGGTGCTGGCCTCAGGCAGCACCTCCCGGACGATGCCCAGCGGGTAGTAGAAGCCTGGCCGCCACAGGACAATGTGGACCCAGAAGAGCCGGCTGTGCCGCGCCTCCGCCGTGAGCCTCTCAAACCCCACACGCTGCAGCCGGCCCTTCCGGAGGCCGTAGACGGGGACCCGCGATGGGTCCTTCAGCTCGGCCACAAAGATCTTGGTCACGGAGCCGTTGATGGGGACCATGATGCGCGGGTCCCACCTGTCCATGCGACACACAAACGCCAGCTCCTGCCGCCGCCTCTTCAGCACGCCCAGCACGCGGCCCCGAAGCCGCCCCTCGGGGGCCCTGTCTCCCGAAAGGAGCTGCACCAGCACCTCATCCCCGGTGAAGGCCATCCCACAGTCCAGGCGGCCCCTGACCTGGATGGGGCCCGAGGAGGCGTCGTCCAGCGGGATGGCGGACGCCCGCTCAAAGGTCTCCTGCACGAAGGTGCAGTGACGGTACCGCCCTGGCTCCGCACGCAGCAGCTTCCGCAGCGCAGGCGGGGGCAGGTTCTCGTACAGCCGGGCCTGCCGCGGGGACTCTGGCCTGGCGACGGTGTCCAGCAGCCCGTCCTCCCCGACGGTCACCATCACCTTCTGGCTCTCATCCAGCAGCTCGCGCAGGATGGCGTCGTCAGCGTTGAGCTCCCCGTCCCACGGCCAGAAGTCAGCCTCCGCGTCCTCGGGCTCCGTGGACTCCAGGCCTGCCGCAGCGGCCGCTCCCACCGCCCAGGCCCCGGGCGCCGCGTCCTCCTTCACTGCGTCTCCTGCTGGCGCTGCCGCAGCCTCCGTCTGCGCTGTGGTTGCCGTGATGTCACCGGAGGCTGGGCTCAGAGCCTCATCTCCCGGCTCTGCGTTCACTGTGGCCGTCACCACAGTCGCTGGTTCCTCGGCCGGGTCCCCTGCTGGCTCCGGGGCAGCCTCCCAGTTCCCCGCGGCCCCAGCTCGCGTGCCTCGGGGGAGCCAGCGCCGTCTCTGCGCCACGCCCTGCTCCACCTGCTCCATGGACAGGCCCTCGGGGCAGACGCTGTGCCGTTCCACGCACTCGCGGATGAAGCTCTCCCAGAGCTTGCCACAGGCCCCGAAGGAGCAGAGGGCCACGGCGTCCCCCACCACCACCAGCTGGGACTGGGCGCGGGTCAGGACGGTGTTGAGCACGCGGGCGTCGGTGAAGAACTCGGGGGCCGGTGCCCCGGGGCTGAGCAGGCTCTGGCGGGTGTGCACCGTGCTGAGCACCACCACCCGGAACTGCCGCCCTGCAGAGGGCACGCGGTCAGGCTGGGCACGCCGGACGGTGGGACCGACCCCACGCCCGCCAATGCCAGGCTGAGTGGGCCGAGCCACCCGGGGCATCCTGGGGCAGCTGGCAGCACTCGGCCCCGCTGGTCACCCACCTGGCAGGATCTCAAAACTGCCCACAGACACCTGGCCTAGGTCCCGCCTCCTCAGCTCCTGCCTCAGCGCACTGACCTGAAGACGAAGCAGGGCCGGGGATGAGCGCCAGACGCAGTGAGGACTCCGCCACCCCCGACCAGGAAACGGCACCCCCACCAAGCTCCAGACACCTCCGGGGCCGAGCCCCACATCAGCCCTGGGAGGCAAATACTGCGGCCCCTCTTACGGATGGCGTCACTGAGGCAGCGGGCTCGTCCGTCAGCCGGCAGCCTCCCCTCCCGCAGCAGGGGTGCCGTCGGGGGCTGGCCGGGCTCACCTGAGCACCGTGGGACACGACGCAGATGTGCCTCTGCTCACGGACACCCCAGCAGCTGGGCCAGGTGTTGTAGGCCTCCTGCACCTTCTCGACGGCCTGGGCAATCTCAGCCAGATTCAGCCAGGACGTCGTAGATATGTCCCGGTCTGGGCTGCCCGCCACGTGGCAGAACATGAGTGGGTAGTGCCGGGGGTGGGGCGGAACCTTGCCCCTGGCGTGAATGGGGTTGCCCTTGGCCACGTAGAAGTGCCGGGAGACGAAGCTGACGATGGCCTCCGTGCAGCGGTAGTTCTCATGGAAGACCAGGCGGCTCTGCCGTGCCACCTCGTGCGTCTCCTGCTGGTAGTACAGGAAGAGGCGGTGCAGCAGCGTGTGCTCGGCCGCCCGGGCCCTGGCAACACTGAAGAGCCGGGGCGTGACCTGCATGTGGTCGCCTGCCAGCACGAGGCGGGTGTCGCGCGAGGCGTAGGCCAGCGGGGTGAGGGCCTCACACTCCAGCATCTGGGCCGCCTCGTCGATGAGAATGTGGGAGAAGAAGCCGACCGGCACCCTGAGCTCGCGGGCCTGGGAGGTGGTGGTGACCACCACCCGGTGCCGTGCCAGCTCTGCCCACGTGGGCGGGCGGAAAGCCTGGTGGTCGTCGGTCAGGCAACAGTATTGCAGTGTGACCGGGTCCGTGTGGCTCGGTGGCCGGTCCGTGTACATCACACGGAGAGGAGTGGCCTCGGGGTGGCCGCCGCTGACGTGGCTGTGGAAATACTCCCGGATGTAGATGTCGGCAGCACTGTGTGAGGGGGAGGAGTTCATGGGCTTCTTGCTGGGGCCTCAGTGCTGTCCGCTAAAGCACCTACTGTGTGCCCAGCCGAGCTGCCCCTGAGCACAGCCCTTGTCTGGCTGTCAGAGGTGAGCAGCAAATGCTGGTGTGGACTCTCAGGAGTCCGAGGGGCAAGAGGCCACGGAGGGCTTTGGGTAACACCTGGGCGAGCCCAGCAGCCCCTCTGACACTGCAGACACCTGCCTCCCAGGCCCCCAGAACCCCTAATCCAGAAATCAGCCCGGGACGTATGGCCACTGTCCCAGGCTCTTCCTCCCACTCCCCACTGTGCAGGGATGGGGAGGCCCCGGTCTGGGCAGCTGGTGGTGGCAGGGACCCGAGGAAACCACATAAACCAAAGGGGAACTTTGTGGTTAGGACAAAAATCTGTTTCTATAAAAACCAAAAACAAGATTCATCTCCAGGAACTGCTGGGTGGACCATGCTGCAGCCTTCCCCGTGACTCTCTCTTTGGGCCAGGGCCCCGGCAGAGGCACCCAGCTCCTCACCTGACAGCAGACTTGGCCACCCTGCGTGCCCTGAGCTGGGTCTGATAAAGCCAAAGTCCAAGGCTGGTCGGCTACAGGGAAGGTCCCTGCAGAACCAGAGGACTGCAGCATGCTTAGGGGCTGACTGCCTGCCCAGTGTCGGCTTGGGCTGGGCGTCAGGTGAGGGGGGGCAGGCCAGGCTCGGGCTTACCTGTTGGTGTGTGTGCAGATGAGCACCTTGGCTTGAGGCCTCCGGATGACCTCGAGGGAGGCCATGGCCAGCGTGTAGGTCTTGCCGGTGCCAAAGGGGCCATAGATGAGCAGTGGGGGGACACGCTTCCCATCCCCAGGGCCCCAGCCCGCGATGAGCGCCACGGCCAGCTCCTGCTTGCGGTTGCCACGCCGCAAGGGTGGGACAGACCAAGGTCTGGGCAGGGCGCAGGTGGGCAAGTCAGGCACCACCAGCTGCTCCTCAGGCAGCGTGTCCACTGCCTGGTGCCAGAGGCGGAAGGTCATCGGGTCAATCTGGAACTGCACCTCCAGGACCAGGCGGGCCTCAGGCTGCAGCCCCAGGGCCAAGCAGCAGCGGGCGGGAAGCAGCAGCCACAGCACCTGCTCCGAGCTGGCCCGCTTCTCCAGCCGCACCTCGAACACTGCATTGTTGGGTGCGGGGACGGGGGCCACCAGGGCTGTGCTGACCGCCCGGCCCAGCAGGAAGCCCTGGTCTGTGTCTGGCATCAGGGACGGGGGGACGGGGACCTCTGCGTACAGTGCTCCCGGAGGCGCGAAGAGCATGTTCAGCGCTGGCGTCTGCAATGCCGTCTTCAGGAACACCGGGCCCCGCAGGGTCAGCCTGGCAGGATGGCCTGGGTCAGGTCATGGGGCCACAGCTGCCAGCCCCACTGCCAAGTCCACGCCCCCATCCACTCCTGTTGCCCCAGCCGCTCCCGTTCCCCCAGCTGCTCCCGCTACCCTCAGCCGCTCCCGTTGCCCCAGCTGCTCCTGCTACCCTCAGCCGCTCCCGTTGCCCCCCAGCTCACTTGGCCACCAGCTGCTGCTGAGCTGTCTCCTCCTCATAGAGAAACTGGTGCATCCTCTGCCGATAGTTTGTTGGTAAGATGGGGCCCGAGGCCAGGCCGCTGCGGTTGAACTCTAGGGCCAGGGCAGGGTCCTTGTACTTGGCCATCAGGGCTGTCTGCTCGGCCGTCCGCTCCACGGCAGGCACCACGTGGCGGTTGCCAGTGTGCCAGCGCTCCATCTCCTCAGGGTGGCCGAGCGCCAGACTGCTGTAGGGTTCTGGGTGACGCCCCTGGCCCAGCTGCAGCCCCAGCTTCCGCAGCAGCACCGGCCGGCGGCCAAAGTCGAAGACCACCCATTGCTCAAAGGTGCCAAAGGAGGCGGCCTGCACACTCACTCCGACCTGGAAGTCGGCAGCGGAGCTGGGCAAACGGAAGCGCTCACCCCGTGCGTAGAGCCGGCCCGACGGGAGGCCGGGAGCCACCAGGGAGAAGTTGGCTCCAGGCTCCTGCTTCAGCAGGGCCACATGTAGCAGGGGTTCCTGGAGAGGAGGCCGGACAGTGAGGAGGGCCCAGGACTCCCCCCGACCCTCCCGAGATGCAGCCTGGCCAGTGTAGCCCAAATGCAGGGTTCAGGTCCCGGCCCTGTCACTTCCTGGATGGAACGCAAGCAGGTCACCCGGCCTCTGTCAACCTCAGTTTCCTCCTGTGCTAAATGGGGGTCACTGAACCTTCCTGGGGCCCTTGTGGATGTTCCGTGGGGCAATGTGGGCAGCTTGAGGCCTCACCACCCACTCCCCAGGTGCCAGACCCTGGTGAATCCTTGTTTTTGTTTTTGTTTTTGAGACGGAGTTTCGCTCTTGTCGCCAGGCTGGAGTGCAAAGGCATGATCTCAACTCACTACAACCTCCGCCTCCCGGGTTCAAGTGATTCTTCTGCCTCAGTCTCCTGAGTAGATGGGATTACAGGAACCCACCACCATGATGGGTTTACTTTATTTTATTTTTATTTATTTATTTATTTATTTATTTATTTATTTATTTATTTATTTTTTTGAGACGGAGTCTTGCTCTGTCGCCTGGGCTGGAGTGCAGTGGCCGAATCTCAGCTCACTGCAAGCTCCGCCTCCCAGGTTTACGCCATTCTCCTGCCTCAGCCTCCCGAGTAGCTGGGACTACAGGCGCCCGCCACCTCGCCCGGCTAGTTTTTTGTATTTTTTAGTAGAGACGGGGTTTCACCGTGTTAGCCAGGATGGTCTCGATCTCCTGACCTCGCGATCCGCCCGTCTCGGCCTCCCAAAGTGCTGGGATTACAGGCTTGAGCCACCGCGCCCGGCCTACTTTATTTTATTTTTATTTTTTGGATTTTTAGTAGATAATCCAAATACCAGGATAATTTTTTTTTTCTTTTTTTTTTTTTTTTTTTTGGATTTTTAGTAGAGACGGAGTTTTGCCATATTGGCCAGGCTGGTCTCAAACTCCCGACCTCAAGTGATCCACCTGCCTTGGCCTCTTAAAGTACTGGGATTACAGGCATGAGCCTCGGCACCTGGCCAAATCCTTGTTTTAACCCGTCTACTCTACAGAGTAACCCTACCAGGGCAGGACTCTCCCGGGCCCCCTGTCTGTAGGTGAGGAGACTGAGGCAGAGAGGCTAAGGGACCTGCCGCAGGTCACGCAGGCGCTAAGTGGTGGTGCCTTGGTATTAGCTCCATGACCTAGACTCTCGACGTCTGCCCAGGCTGAGGTCACCACTTCCCCAGGGCTCCCTCCGCCCAGTCGAAGCTGCTCTCTGCTCACCTCAGAGTGGACGGCAAACGTCCAGCTGTACTGGGTCTTCCTCTCCTGGGCCTGATACATCAGGGGCTGGTTGCAGGTGACACGCACTCCATCAAGGGTCTCTGTCAGCTGTGTGGAAGTCTAGCCTTCAGCAGGAGGCCTGGACCTCACCCCACCCACTGCCAGGGCCCACTTACCACAAGGACCTCACTGCTGCTGCGCTGGTACTCGGCCAGCAGCCGCTCCTGGTAGGGCACCAGCCCATCCTGCCAGGCCGCCTGCCCCCGCAGCTCCACAGCCCGCCTGCGCTGGATCCACTCCTGCAGCTCCTGTGCTGAGTGCGCCTTGGTGCAGGCGTCGCCATACTCACAGAGGTCAGGCCTGGGGGACAGGGAGGTCGGCAGGGCTACACGGAGGCACAGCCACCGTGCTGAGTTCAAAGGCCGGGACCCCCTCAGCCCAATGCTGGCCTCTGCAGGGAGCAGGGGCTTTATTCGTCCCACCCACTCCTGTGCTCCGGGACAAGGCCTGGCTCAAGCAGTTCCCAAACATGAGCCTCCCTTATCCAGGTCCTCAGAGGCCACCGTGGTTTCAGCCCCCAGCAGGTGGCAGGGAGGCCACCGTCCACTGAACCTGGGAGCCTCTGGCTCTGCCTACAGTGGGCTCATGCCCCACCCCAAGCTCCTGCCCCGGGCATCCTTACTTTGGGCAGAGCTCGAACTTGGAGAGTCCCGGGGGTGGGGAACGGTGCTCCCAGGGCACGGCCTGGTCAAAGGCCACCATCTGTGCGTGTTCCGAGGATGCGCAGTGGTTCTCGAAGGCCTCCTGAGAGTGGCAGGTGACCAAGCAGGCCGGGCAGTACAGCTGGGCCCCAGGGGGCTGGCCGAGGGGGACCGTGCGCCCGTCGCCATCAGGGGCAGGGGGTGTGAGCAGGTCCCCCCGCTGGAGACCACCCAGCTGCTCGGCCTCCCACACAGCCATCTCCACGGCGCTGTGTGCGAACTGGCAGCGGGACTCCCCACGCCAGCATGGCTGCCCGCGCCCCACAAACCTGCAGTAGGCAGGAGGCTGGCCAGCCCGGGGCTGTGGCCTCACCGTCACAAACTGTTGCTTGCGGCGGCCCTCAGCGCTCACATGGGCCAGGAGGGAGGGGCAGGCTCCGTGCTCAGGGCACTGCCCCTGGGGGTCCACGCGACAGACACGTGGGGGGCAGCGCCTGAAGCAGAGGGAGCAGAGCAGCTCGAAGCGGCCGCCAAACTCTGTGAGGATGGCATCAGCCGCCCGGCCTGCCCCTCCCTGGGCCCCACCGCCCTGCACCTCTGCCTTCAGCCACAGGCGCTGGAGGTTGTGCTGACGCTCAAAGGTCCAGACCAGGGCTTCCTCGCGACTGCGGGCAAAGGTGCACCGGTTTCGGTGGCGCCGGCAGCCGAGCCCAGGGCTATAGTAGCGACAGACTTGGTAGCACAAGGGCCTTGGGAAGGTGGGCCGGCAGCCCACCATGCGCCAGACCTTGCTTTTGGTGGCCTGCTTGAAGCGGGCCAGCAGGATCTCGTGGGAGCAGTCATGCTCCACCCTGCGGAGGACGTAGGTGCTTTCATTGAGCCGCTGGGTGCAGCGGGAGCAGCCCAGACACAGGTCCACCAGGGCACACAGCCGGGCCAGGGACGGCCCCCTGGTGGCCGCGGGGCTGTTGGGCAGCAGGCTGGACCCTGGAGGCGCCACCTCGAACACCAGCTTGGCTCTCCGGGACAGCGTCCGAGGCTCCTGAGCTCACGGGTCCACGTGGTCCACTAGGACTGTTGGCCACGGTTCGAAGCCTGCGACAGAAGGAGCAGGTGAGACTGAGACTGAGGCTGGGGGACATCTGCTCCACGCCCAGCTGAGAAGCATGGCCCCTCCACCAAGCAAGGAGCTGGGGCTCTGCCCACCCTGAGGCTGAGGCCTTGGCAGCAGCTGTGTCCTGTCAGGGAGTCAGGGCTCACTGACCCGGACACAGCCAGACCCTCCCTCCTGAAGGGTCTCAGGCCCCGCCTAGAAGGAGCCAAGGTGGCTGCTTGTGGAGCCCTGGAGGGGGCAGAGCCCTTGGCACAGTGCCGCCCCCAGGAGGTCGCACCCCTCTCCCCCAGCCGGGGGTCCTGTGCACCCCAGGGCCTCAGGCTCCTGACTCTTCTAAGGACACAGAACCTCCTTTTCTGTTAAGTGACCACTGGCCCCAGGAAAAGAGGTCCCGACATCTGCACCTGGGGAGGGGCCTCAGGGAGAGGAGGGTGCAGTGCTCACCAGAGCTCAGGGTGTCAGGAAGAGATGGGTCCCTGGGTCCCCACTGCAGCTGAGATGCAACAAGAGGAGGAAGTTTAAAAGCAACAGACTGGAGGCAGACTTGAGTATGAGAACCCAGCACTCCCCGGGGACCCCTCTGAGAAAACATCCGAGTCTGCCGTCCAAAAAGGACAGGAGCTGAGACCCCAAAATCCTGCGCTCCCAGTGGGTGCACAGACCACAGGGCTGGGGCTTGCTGTGGAGCACGCCGGTCCCGGGCGGGCTGCACTGTCCCGGGCTGGGTCTGCGGCTCCTGGGACCCCGCACCCCCGGCTGCACTCGCCCTCCCGGACCCCTGCGCCCCCGGCCCCGCCACCCTGGGACCCCGTGCTCACCCTCCTGGAGCTGCCCCTGGACCCCCGTACCCCGCGCCCCCGCCCTGGGACCCCTGCGCTCACCCTCCTGGAGCCGCCCCGGGCCCCTGTGCCCCCGCCCCTCCGCCCTGGGACCCCTGTGCTCACCCTCCTGGAGCTGCCCCTAGACGCCCGTGTCCCCGCCCCTCCGTCCTGGGACCCCTGCGCTCACCCTCCTGGAGCTGCCCCTGGGCCCCCGTGCCCGCGCCCCTCTGCCCTAGGATGCCTGCGCTCACCCTCCTGGAGCTGCCTGCCCTGCCGAGCCTGCCCAGGAGCTCTCAGTTTCGATTCTGCCCCGGGCACTGACGCCGATCGCGGAAATTACCTCACCGCCCCCCGCCCCGCCCCGCCCTGCCCCGCCTCCAGCGACAGCTCGGCCCCCACTGCGAGGGAACCTCGGGGAAGCGCCAGCGAGCGAAGGGCGCCCCTCCCTAAAGGACCAGTGCCGTCGGAGGCGGGGATGGCTGGGGGTGGAGACTCCTTTCCCACACCCCTCCAGGGCCCCACGCCCCGTCCAGCCCCTTTACACACCAGAGACGCCCCAATGGTGTGCCAGGCGGAGGGGGTGAGACCCTTCCCGGCCCTGGACGGCAGGAGGGCCTGGTGACTCCATCAGCCCTGGAGAAATCCAGGCTCAGCTGACCTGGAAGCCTGGGTCCTCTGACCGGCAGGACCTGCCTGTGGCCCTGGTGTTGCTCCGACCCCGAGTCCCTTCTGTCACTAACCAGGATATGGCAGGAATGGCCAAGTGGCCGCCGGGTCCCAGAGTCAGCACGCCTGGCGCTTTGCTCTCTGGACTGGCTCTGGGTCAGCCCTGTGGGGAGGCCCCATGGAAGAGCTGAGGCCTCCAGCCCACCTGCAGCTCGAGTCCCAGCCCCAGCCTTCCTGCCATCTCAGGGAGACCCTGAGGCCTAACCCTCCCACCTAGACCACGCCCAGCTGTTAGATGTCTATGTTGTTTAAAATAAACATCCAATTAGCCAGGGGTGGGGGCGGGCAGCTGTAGTCCCAGCTACTCAGGAGGCCGAGGCAGGAGAATTGCTTGAACCAAGGAGGTGGAGGTTGCAGTGAGCCGAGATTGTGCCACCGCACTCCAGCCTGGGTGACGGAGCAAGACTCCGTCTCAAAACAAATAAATACATAAAATAAACATCTACGTTGTTTTAAGCCACTGAGCTTTGGGGCGATCTGTTCTGCAGCAGTAGGTAACGGACAGTTATGCTGCCCCTGAAACAAGGAAGCAAGGCTGCCATGCAAGGCCAGCACCTCGTGGGGAGGGCCGGGCTGGGGGCTCACAGCTACCTCGGGAGGTCGGCTGGGTGCGCCGTCAACCACCAGGGAGCCTCTCCGCAGACCAATCACGTTCGAGCTCCTCGGAGAGGGCGGGACCGCCAACCACCAGGGAGCCTCTCCGCGGACCAATCACGTTCGAGCTCCTCGGAGAGGGCGGGACCGCCGACGACAGCAGCCCCAGGGGCCGAGCGGGCTCCGCGTGCACACAACGCTGCGAGAACTTGTGCGGAACGCCGTGTTCCTGCATGGGGAGGCTTCACATCACACAAAGATGTGAGTTCTTCCTAAATTAACCTGCAGTCTCACGGTGGACACGCTGACTTTCACGTTCATTTGGAAAAGCATTATTACATCACCAAGCAACGCTGGGCAGGACTTTGGTGTTTTTTTTTTTTTTTTTTGAGACCGGGTCTCAGTCCATCGCCTGGGCGTGAGTGCAGTGATGCCATCACAGTTCACTGCAGCCTCGACCTCTGTCTGACTCAAGCAGTCTTCCCACCTCAGCCTCCTAAGCAGTTGGGACTACAGGTGCACACCACCACAGTTAGCTATTTTGGAGTTTTTTCTATGTTTTTCAGAGATGGGGTTTCTCAATGCTGCCCAGGCTGCTGTTGAACTCCTGGGCTCAAGCAAACCACCCACCTTGGCCTCCTTGAGTGCCAGGATTACAAGCGTGTCCTGATGCCCAAACCAGGATGATGACTAAAAAGGAGTCACAGCAGGTGCTGGCACGACTTACTAAACACACACCACACTGCAAAGTCACTGAACCCGGTGTGGATGCGCAGGTCCAGGGCAGAACAGAGAGTCCAGAAATAGAGTCACACTCAGGAGTCTGGGGTGGGATGGAAGATTGGCTCTCGGCCAGGCACAGTGGCTTACACCTGTAATCCCAGCACTTTGGGAGGCCGAGGCAGGGGGATCACCTGAGGTCAGAAGTTCGAGACCAGTCTGGCCAACATGGCGAAACCCCATCTCTACTAAAAATACAAAAATTAGTCAGGCATGGTGGCGCACACCTGTAATCTCAGCTACTCGGGAGGATGAGGCAGGAGAATCACTTAAACCCGGGCGTCGGAGGTTGCAGTGAGCCGAAATGCTGCCACTGCATTCCAGCCTAGGTGACAGAGTGAGACTCCATCTTGAAAAAATAAAAATAAAAATAAAGAATGTCCCAAACCCAAAACACTGACGATGCCAAATCCTGGTGAGGACGTGGAGCAACAGGAACTCTCATTCATTGCTGGCGGGAGTGTGAGGTGGTGCCTCCACTGGCAGAAGACACTTTAGTAGTTTCTTACAAAACTAAATACATTCTTACCACACAACCAGCAGTTCTTACAAAACTAAATACATTCTTACCACACAACCAGCAGTTCTTACAAAACTAAATGCGTTCTTACCACACAACCTAGCAGTTCTTACAAAACTAAATACATTCTTACCACACAACCAGCAGTTCTTACAAAACTAAATGCGTTCTTACCACACAACCTAGCAGTTCTTACAAAACTAAATACATTCTTAGCACACAATCTAGAAGTTTCGCCCCTTGGTATTTACCCAAACCAGTTAAACGCTTATGTCCACACAAAAACTTGCATGAGGGTTTTTAACAGCAGCTTTACTCAAAATTGCCAGAACTTGGGAATCAACCAAGATGTTCCTCAATAGCTGAACGGTGCACTGTGGCCCATCCATAGTGGCATGTCACAAAGCACTCCACCCTCTGTGGGGACTCTGCCCTCTGGAGTGCCCTGGGCTGGACAGGGCTGGACAGGCCACAGCCCATTCCCCACTCCTGTGTCCTCAACTGAGGAGTGGCCAGTGCTGCAGTCGGCCACCAGGGACACTCAGTGGGTACAAGACATGACCCCTTGTAGGTCTGCATCTTGTGGCCTCTGAAACCCCATGAAGTATCAGGAGCAGGAGGTATCATGGTGGGATACTGAGGGGTATAGCTCCCTTCAGGGCCAGAGGGGATGATGGGGGTGATTGGGCCGTGTGAGCAAACGGGAAGGGTCACAGCGTAGAGAATGGGTAGCAGGAGGGTAGGAAGGGCCAGAGGTGGGAGTCAGGTAGTTCTATCGACCCGAGAGAGATGGAGGGGGCCTGGCCTCACAAGAAGGGAATGCATCGTGGATGTGAGGTTGCAGGAAGGTGGGCTGAGCCAGTGGGCAGGTGTTGGTGCTCCCCTCCCCCATGGGGTGTGATGGGGACTGAGCATGGGAGGGAATATGGAGCAGGAGCTCTGTCTCGTACGCATGGAATCTGAGGAGCTGGCAGATGGCCTGTGGGGAGGGTGGTCCCGTGCCAATGTCTGCTGGAAGGACATGCCTGTGCATTTGTCAGCTCTGGGCTGCAGCAGGGCACAGGCGTGGGAGAGCAGCCATGGCAGAGGGGAAGGTTTCAGAGTGGACTCTTGCAACCAGCGCCCTGTGCCCCTCCAGCCACCACCCCAGATGGCACCCAGTGACCCGGCTTTCGACGCCATTCTGCCTTGAGGGAAGCGTCCAACTTTCCTAAGTGGAACCACACAGTGTGGACTTCTGTGTCTGCCTCTTGCTTGGCCGTGAGTCTGGGAGGCCGGCCTGTGGCTGTTGTGCAGGTTCCTATGGCCCTGGGTGGACAATGGCAGCAGGGAGGGGAACAGCATCGGTGACAAGGCGGCTCTGGGACTGAGCCCTGGGAGAGGGGAGCAAGTGCTCCCCTGGGGGTGAGTCTGTTGAGCTCCTGACTGGTGGGTGCAGGCCCCTGTGCCGCTGTGACCTCTCCTTGCCCGTGGGTGTGGTGCCTCCGACGCCAAGGCTGTTCTTACTATCGTCCTCCAGCGACTTGCAGGACACCCTCAAAACCCTCACCAGGCACCGAATTGGCTGATGCTCTTGATCTCGGACTTGCCAGCGTGCAGAACTGCAGAAATGAATCTCTGTTGCTTGCAAGCCCCCCAAGCCTGTGGTATTTGGTTGCAGTAGCGCTAATGACTAAAACAGCCATGATCCTCCCAACAGGCCTGTTGACAACTCCGACGGGTGCTGGGGAGAGACGGAGAAGGGCACAGAGCACCTGCTGTGATGAAATCAGCTTTGACCTCGGGACACCCTGGAAGGGTCCTGAAGCCCCCAGGCTACTTGGAAGGACTAAGCATGTGGGTGTGAGTGGCCCGGGGCGGTGGTGGCAGCCGGCGCTGTTTGCATTGGGCATGTTTATAGACTTGATTTCTCTCCACACTTCATTCCAAGAGATAGACACTCAAACTATGAAAATTGTTTTTATTTTAAATCAAAGTACCAGGCAGATACTTGCAAAACAACATACAAAGCAAAACTCAAACACGGCCCTTCCCCAGGGCGCCTCTGAGCAGGCACAGAGAAGTTCTCGCCCTCTGCAAAATCCAGTCCAATCCTATCTTCTCAGAAAACCAAACCAAAGGCAGCCATGAAAACCTGTGTTCTGTATGTGGTTGAGAAGGTCTTCCTCTCTGAGGACTGGCTGGCCCCAAGTGCAGAACTGGGAGGTCCAGGGAACCCTGCCCCGGAGGAGCCAGCAGGACCTGGAGGAGCCGGGGGCAGTGCTGACGACCTGCCCGGCCCACTGCAGTGTGGTTCCCATGCGGATGGGGGCTTCTCCAGGGCCCTTCCCCATGCTGGGGCTTGGAACCCCTGCCAGAAGCAGCTGGGTTGGCGGCAGACGTCCCCGAGGGCCTTGGGAAGCACTGGGAATGGGCTCCCAGCCCTGCTGGAATGGGGGATTGGGAATTAATTCTGAAGCTGGTTGTGGCTTATTTTTGTATGGCTCTGAAATTAACTTCCTCTCCCAATGCCTCAATAGCTGAAGGGCAGGAGCAGAAAAGGTCCCAACCTTGTTCTTAAAAAGAAACGAAATGAACCCACAAACCAATGGAAGTTCTGTTCAGCGAGGGCTGCCAAGGCAGACCCACTCATGACTTTGACAAAGGGAAGCAGCTGGAAGGTTGCGGGTCCCAGGGTCACAGGCAGCTGTATTAGCGACAGGTTCTGAGCTGGTGGGGTGGGGGCTACGGGGCCCTCCTGAACCCCGTAAGGTCATACCGCTGCACGCTGCAGAACTCAACTGGAGTGGAAATGAGTTTAAAACGGAGTATGTACATCAAAAGGTCAACATCACGCCGAAACCAGCTGACTGTGACAACAGCAAACAGCAAACAAAAACGTAACAGAGAAAACAAACAAGACACAGCCTCAGTAGCTTGACATGGGTGGGGGCAGCCAGGCCAGGGCCCTGGTGACAGCGGCACAGAGGTGGGGTCTGGGCCGCTCGCTGGACGGACAGCCAGCCAGTTTCCTTCGGAGCAGTGAAGTGGGACACGGGACCCTCGCATTGCGGGGCCTCAGACGGGCCTTCAGCTGCCGACAGAATCAGGAGGAGCATCCAGGGGCCTCTGGCCCTCAGGGTCCTCCTGGGACATACCCTGCTGGAGACGGCAGGAGCCCTGGGCTGGCTGCTCCCTGAGATGTCTGCCCCAGGGCCCTGGCCTGGAGGGGCCTCAGCCTGGTCTTCCTTGAGTCCAAGGCCAGGTCTGGGGACAGTCATGGACAGCCCTTCCAGACAGGCTCTGGGCTCCACCTTTGGCAGCTGCCCTGACCAGCCCACCCGGGCAGCCTCCTAAACACCCAGAGGCTCTCCCTTGGACAGAGACCACCGAGGGCCAGCCCAGGGGCTGCATGGGGGCCGGGGGCTGTTCTGTGGCCAAGCAGACCAAGCCGAAGGGCCCCCACGTGAATCCTCCACCTCCATAGCAACTGGTTCTGTTTATGCCCCTGCCCCAGGACTGAAGCCCTCGGGACACACCTCATGGATCTCAGATCCCCGGGAGGGGCCAGCTCAGGCAGAGGCTGCCCAGGACCTCCGCACCCGGTCAGGTGCACTCACAGGGGCTCAGGGGCCACCCCCAGAGCTAACTCGGGAAGCCTAGGCACTCAGCATTATTTTGGTTGAAAATGCTATAAATCCGACTCTTCCTAGAAGCCTACTAAGCAATTCACTTAAAAACACCCTCAGTACATGTGCAACAATGCCTGGACCACGCCTCATCTGTGCGGCCCCTGGGCCACCTGAGCACCGGCTGGGGGTGGGGGAGGAGGGCACCCACCGGGATCTGCACCCCAAGCTCAGGGTGCACGTTCCCACACAGGAGGAGAACGGGGTGCCAGCCACACTAAACCTACAGAAAACTGTGGGAAGAAACCAAATCCATAGGATCCATAGGGTTCACACTTGGGCTCAGCTCCCAAGTCATGTGTTAGTAGCATCCCCAGGGACCTGGCTGGGTGCAGACATCGGGACCTCGCCACCCGCTGCACCGCGTCCGGCACCTGCAGGGTCGTGCTCGGCACCCTGGCTCTGCTTCCTCTGCCTCGGCTGCACCCAGGCTCCCCCCGCCCCCGCCCACCTGGCTCCTGATCAAGGCCCAATGTGTAAACAGTATTAATAAGCAACAGATGGAAAAATATATTTCCCAAGAAAAAAGGGGGGGAAACGTGGGACCTGAAGACCGATTTCCAGGTTGCTCTCGCTGTTCTGTCCCCTTCTCTCTTCTCGTGATTTGTTTTGGCGATTCCTCTCTTTGGTTCTGCAGCCCACGTGACGCACCTGCCCGAGCCAGCCCTGCGGCCTCTGCCCGTTCCCTGCTGCCGCAGCTGAGAGGCAGCCAGCCCCGTCCGTCCCAGGGGCCTCGCCCTCCCGTCGGCTACTTCCGCTCGTGGTCCTCTGCCACGGCAGCCACCTCAATGGTGGCCGTGTGCTCCTCGGGCCCGGGGGCAGCCCCTGTGGGCACTGTCACAATTGTGCTGGCGCCAGGCGAGGCCTGGGCCACGTTCTGCAGGGTGGGGCCCAGGCCAGGCAAGGTGAGCAGCTGCAGCGGGCTGACCACCTTGAACACCGTGCTACCGTCCTGCACGGCGGCCGTGCTCAGGACCGTGAGGCTGGACGCATCCGGGTGGATCTCCACTGTGCTGGGGTAGGTGGAGCCGGAGGAGGCCAAGACTGTGTAGCCCCCAAGCAGTGGGGAGGCTGGGGAGCTGGCAGGGGGTGCCTGAAGGGAACCCTTGCCCAGGATGGTGGAGGGCAGGGTGGACACCACTTTACCAAGGGGCACGCTGGTCAGCTGGGGGACGGGCACGCCCGGGCCGAGCGCCAGCTGGGCAGACTGGGTGAGCACCTGCGAGGCCATGGCGGCCGGTCCTGATGTGGCACGTGCAAGCCGGGGCCGCTTCACAGGCGGTGGCAGGGAGACCGGAGTCAGCGTCATGAGCACGTTGCTGAGGTGCTGGGACTTGTGCTTCAGCTCCTTGGCTCGGCGGCGATGCTCATCACACTGCTGCTCCAGGGCTGCGGGGCGGGGCAGACGGCATCACACGGGGGACGGGGGCAGACACGCCACACCATCTGGGTGGCTCCTGGGTCAGTGGCAACCCAGGTCTGCTCACTTGATGCCACAAACCCAGATGACCACGTGGCCACTCACCAAAGGTGAGGTCTGTGGGAGACGGGGCCCAAGATGGCCCTTGGGGTAGATACAAGCCTGTGCTGACCCAGGGTCTGCACTGACCCGGGGCCCGTGTGCAAATGTGGCAATGCCGTCTCAGACCCTCCCGCGCTGACCCAGGGACTGTCTCAGAACCCCCTGCACTGACCCAGGGCCTGTGTGCAAGTGTGGCAATACTGTCTCAAACCCTCCCACACTGACCCAGGGCCTGTCTCAAACCCTCCCACACTGACCCAGGGCCTGTCTCAAACCCTCCCACACTGACCCAGGGCCTGTCTCAGACCCTCCCACACTGACCCAGGGCCTGTCTCAAACCCTCCCGCACTGAGCAGGGCCTGTCTCAGACCCTCCCACACTGACCCAGGGCCTGTCTCAGACCCTCCCACACTGACCCAGGGCCTGGCTCAAACCCTCCCACACTGACCCAGGGCCTGTCTCAAACCCTCCCACACTGACCCAGGGCCTGTCTCAAACCCTCCCACACTGACCCAGGGCCTGTCTCAAACCCTCCCGCACTGAGCAGGGCCTGTCTCAAACCCTCCCACACTGAGCAGGGCCTGTCTCAGACCCTCCCACACTGACCCAGGGCCTGTCTCAGACCCTCCTCAGAAGCTCCCCGTGGTGGCTATGACTCCAGGGAATGCATGTGGACGCACAGCCAGGGGGTGAACCCGTGGGCTCCCAGGTCCTCAGCCTGCCGCCCGGGGGCCGGGGCGGTCTCGGCGTACCTGCCAGGTCCCGGGCATACTGCTCCCGCGAGCGGTCCATCTGGCACTTGTGGCTGGCCAGCACCTTCTTCACCAGGTCTAGCATGCCGAAGTTCTGCACAATGTTGTTGAGGAGCACAGCATCTGAAAGGGCAACGCGGAACTCGGTGGGAACCCGGGCCCTTCCTAGACAGCCGGAACAACAACGGCAACGCGGACACTCGGTGGGAACCCGGGCCCTTCCTAGACAGCCGGAACAACACAGGCAACGCGGACACTCTGTGGGAACCCGGGCCCTTCCTAGACAGCCGGAACAACACAGGCAACGCGGACACTCGGTGGGAACCCGGGCCCTTCCTAGACAGCCGGAACAACAACGGCAACGCGGACACTCGGTGGGAACCCGGGCCCTTCCTAGACAGCCGGAACAACAACGGCAACGCGGACACTCGGTGGGAACCCGGACCGTTCCTAGACAGCCGGAACAACAACGGCAACGCGGACACTCGGTGGGAACCCGGGCCCTTCCTAGACAGCCGGAACAACAACGGCAACGCGGACACTCGGTGGGAACCCGGGCCCTTCCTAGACAGCCGGAACAACAACGGCAACGCGGACACTCGGTGGGAACCCGGGCCCTTCCTAGACAGCCGGAACAACAACGGCAACGCGGACACTCGGTGGGAACCCGGGCCCTTCCTAGACAGCCAGAACACCACAGGCAACGCGGACACTCGGTGGGAACCCGGGCCCTTCCTAGACAGCCGGAACAACAACGGTAACACGGACACTCGGTGGGAACCCGGGCCCTTCCTAGACAGCCGGAACAACAACGGTAACACGGACACTCGGTGGGAACCCGGGCCCTTCCTAGACAGCCGGAACAACAACAGTAACATGGACACTCGGTGGGAACCCAGACCCTTCCCAGAGAGCCGGACAACCAACGGTAACGCGGACACTCGGTGGGAACCCGAGCCCTTCCTAGACAGCCGGACACCACTCTGGGGCTGCTCCTCAGGAACCCGGCCAGCCAGGAGTCCGGTTCAGAGGGAGAAGACTGAGATGCACCAAGGCGATCCTCCCACCAGGTTCAGCCTCAGCACAGCGAGGGTCCCAAGCCTAGATTCAGCCTCCAACCCAGCAGCAAAGAAGGGCCTGGGGCAGGAGGGCCAGTGGCCTCACCTCCTGCAGACACTCCTGGGCTGAGAAGCCGGCAAGAGGGAAGATGCAGCTCCTCACCTCGAAGCTGCAGGGGAGGGTCCTGGACCCGCTGCTGCAGGCCTCTCATGGTCTCCATCAGCTCCTGGTGGAACTCCTGGATGACCTCGTCCAGCAGGCCGGCGTCCTTCAGCCCCCGCCAGAAGGTAAATGTGTCATCTGTGAGGGAAAGAGTGGGTTCAGTGGGCAGGGAAAGCGCTGCTACACGGGGCAGCCACCACAGCCACGAGGACACCACCACAGCCACGAGGACACCATGCCAGAGCCGGCAGCGCCTGGCACTGAGCTGGGCTTGCACTGCCCAGACACATCCACAGTGCTGAAATCTAGCAGGTCAGCCACAGAGCTCAGCCTCAGAGCACCCAAGATAACGCTGCTGGAGCCAGACCTTTCTCCACAAAGACCCCACTGGTCCCACCTGGATTCCTGGAGCCCCTGTGTGGCCTGAGGCGGGCAGAGACCCCACCACCCCGCCAGAGCTTGTGAGCAGCCCAGAAGGAGGAACCTCGTACCTCCGATGGCCGCGGTCCAGTCCCCAGGGTCCTCACAGGTCTCTATGGTGATGGTCGCAGGAGATCCATTCACTGTAGCCAAAAGGAAACCTCGGGTGAGAGCTGAGAGCACCATAGTCCCAGCCCACACACTGTCCGCCCTCCTCACACCAGTCCCAACCCCACACACCCCACACACCCACACCCACACACCCCACACCCCCACACACCTCACACACCCACACCCCCACACACCCCACAGTCTGCCCTCCTCACACCACAGTCCCAGCCCACACACTGTCCGCCCTCCTCACACCAGTCCCAACCCCACACGCCCCACACACCCACACCCACACACCCCACACCCCCACACACCTCACACACCCACACACCCCACACCCCCACACACCTCACCCACACACCCACACCCCCCACACTCCCACACACCTCACACACCCCACACCCCCACACACCTCACACACCCACACACACACCCCCACACACCTCACACACCCACACACCCACACCCCCACACACCCCACAGTCTGCCCTCCTCACACCACAGTCCCAGCCCACACACTGTCCGCCCTCCCCACACCAGTCCCAACCCCACACACGCCACATGCCCCACACACCTCACACACCCCACACCCCTACACACCACACCCACACACCCACACACCCACACCCACACACCCCACACACTGTCCGCCCTCCTCACACCACCTTCTGAACCACTCCATCTGTTTTCACAAAACTGACAAACACAGGATACACACTAGTACAGCCAAAATGTTTTCCTGCCTTGTATCTTACGGCTATTTTTAATCACAGACATTGTCAAACATACAAAGGAGAAAGAACACAAAAACAAATCCCTTAAACCTGTCACCCAGTTTCAGCAAATCCTCAACATTTTCTCTGCTTGTCCATTTACGATTTTACTCAAGAAGCACTTTTGACTTGACCGTCAGGAGACCAGGTGATCCTTCTGCTTGACTTGTTTTCCCACTGACGAGAGTCTGGAATCCTGCTCTGCGGCTCCATCTGTCGCCCGTGGGGCTCGCCCTCACCTCACCTCTTCAAGTGATGCTTCACTGAAGTCATCATAAATCTCAGTATCTATCATGTTTCCATTTTTCTACACCAGAACAAGTATGGCTTTGAGAGACAGAAACTGTCCTGGTTCTTCCCGTGGGTCCCTCTCTAGTGACTACAGAACACGACTGGCCGTGTCGTTCATATTTGGCCATTTTGGGTGTTGCTGATGGAGACTTTATACGCAGATCTGGCTTAAAAAACAAACCCGGGGCCGGGCGCGGTGGCTCAAGCCTGTAATCCCAGCACTTTGGGAGGCCAAGACAGGCGGATCACAAGGTCAAGAGATCGAGACCATCCTGGCTAACACGGTGAAACCCCGTCTCTACTAAAAAATACAAAAAAAACTAGCTGGGCGAGGTGGCGGGCACCTGTAGTCCCAGCTACTCGGGAGGCTGAGGTAGGAGAATGGCACAAACCTGGGAGGCAGAGCTTGCAGTGAGCTGAGATCCGGCCACTGCACTCCAGCCCGGGTGACAGAGCGAGACTCCGTCTCAAAAAAAAAAAAAAAAAAAAAAAAAAAAAAAAAATTCCAGCACTTTGGGAGGCTGAGGCAGGTGGATCACGAGGTCAGGAGATCGAGAACAGCCTGGGCAACACAGCGAAACCCTGTCTCTACTAAAATACAAAAAGTTAGCTGCGCGTGGCGGCGGCGCCTGTAATCCCAGTCACTTGGGAGGCTGAGGCAGGAGAATCGCTAGAACCCGAAAGGTGGAGGTTGCAGTGAGCCGAGATTGCGCCACTGCACTCCAGCTGGGGCAACAGAGTGAGACTCCGTCTCAAAAAACAAAAACAAAAACAAACCTGGAAGCAGTTTAGCATTTTGGTAATGCTGGCCTTTTCACATTCATCAAAGACATGGCAGTGGTGAATATTACTCATATTATACATCCGGAATTATTTGGGGCATGAATGAGTGTCTCTCCTAGTTTGGGCTGATACACCACCTTTTACTAACTCTGGAATTATTTGGGGTGTGAGTGAGTGTCTCTCCTAGTTTGGGCTGATACACCACCTTTTACTAACTGCACAGTGGCCAAGTCAATGGTTCTCAGAGACTTCAGGTTAAAGAACCCAAATCATCTTCAGAAGAGCTGAGCCTCAGCCTAGCTGTGCGGCACTGACTACAGGGCGTGGAAGGCCCAGTCCCTTTCCTAGCAGGCGGTCAGGCAGGGCCAACACTAACATGGTGGAGGCCCCGGGGAGGACAGACAGGAGGCTGGGCTCTACCCGGCCCCTCCGACCACAGCAGCCCAAGTGTCCTGGGCTTCTCAGGACTCAGCACTGAACCTGCCAGGCTGCCCCGGCAGGACGTGGAAGGGGGCCCAGGAGAAGGGTGAGGCCTCGCTACTGCCCAGGCTGGAGGGCAGTGGTGCGATCTCGGCTCACTGCAACCTCCGCCTCCTG
The DNA here is from genome assembly GCF_024542745.1 of Macaca thibetana thibetana. Classification (NCBI taxonomy): domain Eukaryota; kingdom Metazoa; phylum Chordata; class Mammalia; order Primates; family Cercopithecidae; genus Macaca; species Macaca thibetana. The sequence continues at coordinate 36,224,184 of NC_065587.1, read as the reverse complement.
GCTTCAAACGATTCTCCTGCCTCAGCCTCCCAAGTAGCTGAGACTACAGGCACGTGTCACCGCACCCAGCTAACTTTTGTACTTTTAATAGAGACTGTGTTTCACCCCGTTGGCCAGGCTGATCTCGAACTCCTGGCCTCAAGCAATCCGCCTGCCTCAGCCTCCCAAAGTGCTGGGATTACAGGCGTGAGCCACCGCGCCTGGCCTAACTTTAGTTTTAAGAAAAATTTCTCTATTCGTAAAGCTGGAAAGAAAGGGAATAACCTTTCCACAATTTACAGCTACAGACAACATGGAAGATTACCTAAACCGTCATCCAAAAACCCAAGTGGCGGGAATACCTGCAGCAAAGCACCCAGCACGGAAGGCCGGGGAGCAGGCGTGCAGCTCCATAAACCGCCAGGTCAGGAGGAAAGCAGATCCAGATTTGGGGCTGGGCCATGGGGGTGGGAGGGAGGGGGCCGGTGGGCGCCCAGGCACTCTCTGTTACTCGCTATACCCTTCCTTGCATGTGAGTTATTATATTACAATGAAAATGGCTTAGAAAGAAAAGTGCTTCCATCTTCCTTGTCAATGAAAGCAGCAATTCTGCCAGCTCTCCTCTGTGAGGAAGGAGGAGGCTGATCCCAGACACTCAGGGCTGCAGGCAGGAGACCAGCAGCCCTGGCCTGAGCCAACGCCTGGGGCCAGGGAGGCCACCCAGGGGCACGTCACCCTCTGTGGCCATGGCCAGGGTGGGGTCAGGAGGAGCAGCCTGTGCACCTACCGTCGGCTGCGGCGGGCGTGAGGGGAATGTACTCGGCCGACGTGGGACTGCTCAGGGACACGCGGGCTCCTGAGAGGTCGATCTTCGTGCTGCGGCAGGTGTTGGAGCAGACCTTGTCGTGCTGGTAGAAGTCCAGCTCCCCGGAGTCCATGATCTTCCTATGGCAGGGGGTGGCACGGAGCGTCCAGGTCAGCCCCAGAGCCGAAGGCACCTGCCCGCCCTCCCTGACCTGGGCCATCCACCTGTGTGGGCCAGTCCTGGCCGAGGCGCTGGCAGCTCCACAGAGGAGGGTGGGCTCCGCTTCCCTCAGCGCAAGCTCAGCGTGCAGGACCCTGCTGCTGAGGAAGCAGCCAGCCCAGCCCCACACCACGGCACTGTCCCCAGGAAGGAGGCGCGCGCTGGCCAGCGGGTATCCTGGAGGTGCCCATCAGAATCTGTGGGGCTGGGCCTTTCTGGGACGTTCCACTACCCAAGTCCTAAGGGAGTGACCCATAGCTAACAAAGGTTGGCCTGGCCCCCCTGCATCATGCATGACTCATTCGGAAGCAGAGGAAGGTGGGAAACCACTTCCAGGAGAAGCCTTCCTCCTTCTAAAGGCACAAAGACAGCAAGGGAGAGTGATGAGGGCGCAGGAGAGCACCAACAGCCATGGCTGCCGCTCACCTCATCTTTACCAGGAAGGCTTCCCATGGCCCAAACTGCCAAGACCCGCCCTCCCAGGGCCCTCTCTTCCACCTCTCCGGAGGTCCCGGGTCTCAGTCCTGTGTGTCCCAGTGAGCCTGCCTCGACCCATGAAACAAGGGTCAGAGGCTCCGGCCACATTCAATCTTTGGGCAGCGCTGACCTCAGGCACACACAGGCTGATGCTTCTGTGGTCAGCTCAGGACCTGCCTACCTGGCCGGTGGTCCCCACAGCTGTGCCACCAGCCACGTTCCAGAAAAATCAGAGGCCAGCTCAGCTGGACAGGACCTGAGCCATGGGGAAGGACCCAGGGCCAGTCACTCGTGAGGCCTCAAACTCTGACTCCAGCACAAAGCAGGAGCCCTCCTTGGGAAGCAAGGCAGAGGCCAGGCCCACAAAGACCGAGACTGCGGCTTATGATTCACAGATAAAGTGGAGGCTGGGCGTGGCGGCTCATGCCTGCAATCCCAGCACTGTGGGAGGCTGAGGCAGGTGGATCTCCTGAGGTCAGGTGTTCGAGACCAGCCTGGCAAATATGGCGAAATCCCGTCTCTACTAAAAATACAAAAATTAGCTGGGCGTGGTGGCAGGCACCTGTAAACCCAGCTACTGGGGAGGCTGAGGAAGAGAATCGCCTGAACCCAGGAAGCAGAGTTTGCAGTGAGCCAAGATCATGCCACTGCACTCCAGCCTGGGCAACAGAGCAAGACTCCGTCTCAAAAAAAAAAGTGATAGAAAGGACAGAAATAAAGAATAACATAAAAAGCCAAAATCTGATGCACAAATACCAGATTATACCTTGTTTTTATTTTCAGAATGCATAACTGAAACAGACCCTTTTCTTTTCCCTTTTATTCTTGTTTTTTCTTTTTGAGACAGTCTCACTCTGTAACCCAAGCTGGATTGCAATGGCACAATCACAGCTCACTGCAGCCCAGATTTCCAGGCTGAAGTGATCCTTCTACCTTAGCCTCTCGAGTAGCTGGGACCACAGGCATATGCCACCAAATCGAGATAATTTTTTTTATTTTTAGTAGAGATGAGGTCTCATTATTTTGCCCAGGCTGGTCTCAAACTCCTGGCATCAAGTGATCCTCCTGCCTCAGCCTCCTAAAGTGTTGGGATTACAGGTGTGAGCCACCATGCCCGGCCAACCCTCTATTTTACAACAGTGAAATAGCCACAAGTGCCTTCAGGTAAAGAATTGGTGGATATTAAAATAACTGACAAAACAATTCTAAAAGTCTGATAGTGTCCCTGTTGGCAGGGGTGTGGGAGATGGGTTAGTGTTTCGGGTGTGAGCAGGTGCAGTCACCCGGGAGGTTGTCAGCACTTACCACATCTAAAACACGCCTCATCTTCAAAATCTCAAAACCCCATAAGAAAGCAAGAGTTGCCAGGGCCCCTTCCACGAGGGAGGCTGACCCTGGTGCCAGCGCCCACCTGAGCATGATGCCGTTCATGCGGATGGCTCTCTTCCAGTCCTTCAGCGTAGACTTCCCGGCCAGGTGTACAAATTCCTTCGGGCTGATCACATGCTCGTCGTACTGTGGGGGACACAGCCACGTGGGTCAAGCTTGGCCGGGACACCACATAGGCTGTCCCACCTCCTACCCGACCCTGAGTCAGCGGCACAAGTCAGGAAGAACACCATGGCATGGTGCTGAGCAGTGCACGTCTCCTACAGAGCATTCAGGTAAAATAAGGACATGACCCACAGGCATGGTGGCTGCAGTGGGGAGCGGCCGTCTCCTCCAGCCCTGAGGGGACCGAGCTGCTGTGTGCCGGGGCTAGACACGGCTGAGTTGACTATACCAGGTAGGTGTGCGGCCTTCTCTTCCTCCAGGCAGACTAAGCAAACTGCTTCTGTGCAATGCATCTTATAAATACACATTATTGCATATGTTACATTGCAGATGGCAACAGATGCCAGCACATGGGTGAAGCTGTGAACGCTGCCTTCCTCAGGCCCCTCCTGACACCACCTTGCCCCGTGCAGCAAGTGCCGGCACCTGCTCTCACTCTGACACGCACGCGCGCGCACACACACACGTCCGTTTCCAGGCCAGGGGAACCCTCCTGCTTGCTAATTTCACCCATGTGGGAGCTCAGAAAACCTGAGAAGGTAAAATATCCTGTTCAATCTTGTTACACAAGCAATTATTGAAACCAAAAAGTGGAAATAAAACTGCATTTACTTAGAAAACAAGCAGGCTGGGGATGGAGGAGTCACGAGGTCTCAGCAGCCGGACCCAGGAGGCCGCCTCCACCCCCGGGCTGTGCCCAGGTCCAGCTTGCTGAAGGAAGCAACGCTCCCGATCCCTGAGCCCACCCTCATGACCTCCGTGCCACAGATGGGAACGCTGAGCCCAGCCAGTCTCTGGCTCTCCCTCATGCAGTTGATCCAGGAGACCCGACAGAAGCCAGCACGTGGAATCCGGAAGACTCTCTGGCCACCGTCGGAGCCTGGCAGGAGCCTGCACTGGCTGTGACTGAGGCTGCTTTCGGTCCTCACCTCCACCCAACGTGGCTCACGCCTAGGACACTCAACTGTCCCCAACGGGCCTGATCCTAGCTAGAGTTCTGGGCTCAGCCAGCCTTGCGCCCCACCCTCCTAGGCCTGCCTCTTTGCTTTCTTGCTTTCACCTTTGTTAAGTCTTCTCACCCCAGGTTTTCCTCTCCCAGCTAGGAAGCTACATGCTATACTCTCCTGAGCTCTTGACCATGTCACGCTTACCAGAGCTGCCAGGGCCCAGAGCTACCACGGCCCGCTCCTGACCCTCCCGAGCTACCACAGCCCGATCCTGACCCTCCCGAGTTAACATGGCCCGATCCCGACCCTCCCGAGTTAACACGGCCCGAGCCCGACCCTCCCGAGTTAACACGGCCCGATCCCGACCCTCCAGAGCTACCACGGCCCGCTCCCGACCCTCCCGAGCTAACACGGCCCGCTCCCGACCCTCCCGAGTTAAACCGGCCCGAGCCCGACCCTCCCGAGTTACCACGGCCCGAGCCCGACCCTCCCGAGCTACCACGGCCCGCTCCCGACCCTCCCGAGTTAACACGGCCCGCTCCCGACCCTCCCGAGTTAACACGGCCCGAGCCCGACCCTCCCGAGTTAACACGGCCCGAGCCCGACCCTCCCGAGTTAACACGGCCCGAGCCCGACCCTCCCGAGCTACCACGGCCCGAGCCCGACCCTCCCGAGCTACCACGGCCCGATCCCGACCCTCCCGAGCTACCACGGCCCGATCCCGACCCTCCCGAGCTACCACGGCCCGATCCCGACCCTCCCGAGTTAACACGGCCCGATCCCGACCCTCCCGAGCTACCACGACCCGCTCCCGACCCTCCAGAGCTACCACGGCCCGATCCTGACCCTCCCGAGTTAACACGGCCCGCAACTGACCCTCCCGAGCTACCACGGCCGGCTCCTGACCCTCCCGAGCTACCACGGCCCGATCCCGACCCTCCAGAGCTACCACGGCCCGATCCCGACCCTCCCGAGTTAACACGGCCCGAGCCCGACCCTCCCGAGTTAACACGGCCCGAGCCCGACCCTCCCGCGTTAACACGGCCCGAGCCCGACCCTCCCGAGTTAACACGGCCCGAGCCCGACCCTCCCGAGTTAACACGGCCCGAGCCCGACCCTCCAGAGCTACCACGGCCCGAGCCCGACCCTCCCGAGCTAACACGGCCCGAGCCCGACCCTCCCGAGTTAAACCGGCCCGAGCCCGACCCTCCCGAGTTACCACGGCCCGAGCCCGACCCTCCCGAGCTACCCTCCCGACCCTCCCGAGTTAACACGGCCCGAGCCCGACCCTCCCGAGTTAACACGGCCCGAGCCCGACCCTCCCGAGTTAACACGGCCCGAGCCCGACCCTCCCGAGTTAACACGGCCCGAGCCCGACCCTCCCGAGTTAACACGGCCCGCTCCTGACCCTCCCGAGTTAACATGGCCCGCAACTGACCCTCCCGAGCTACCACGGCCCGCAACTGCTACCCTCCCGAGCTACCACGGCCCGCAACTGACCCTCCCGAGCTACCACGGCCCGCAACTGACCCTCCCGAGCTAAACGGCCCGCCCTGACCCTCCCGAGCTACCACGGCCTGCAACTGACCCTCCCGAGTTACCACGGCCCGCTCGGACCCTCCCGAGCTACCGGCCTGCACCCCTCCCGAGCTACCACGGCCCGAGCTACCACGGCCTGCAACTGACCCTCCCGAGCTAACACGGCCCGCTCCTGACCCTCCCGAGCTTAACACGGCCCGCTCCCCTGACCCTCCCGAGCTACCACGGCCCGCTCCTGACCCTCCCGAGCTACCGGCCCGAGTGACCCTCCCGAGCTACCACGGCCCGCTCCTGACCCTCCCGAGCTACCACGGCCCAACTGACCCTCCCGAGCTCCTCCGGCCCGCTCCTGACCCTCCCGAGCTAACACGGCCCGAGCTACCACGGCCCAACTGACCCCCCGAGCTAACACGGCCCGCTCCTGACCCTCCCGAGCTACCACGGCCCGCAACTGACCCTCCCGAGCTACCACGGCCCGCTCCTGACCCTCCCGAGCTACCACGGCCCGCAACTGACCCTCCCCGAGCTACCACGGCCCGCAACTGACCCTCCCGAGCTACCACGGCCCGCAACTCCTGACCCTCCCGAGCTACCACGGCCCGCTCCTGACCCTCCCGAGCTACCACGGCCCGCAACTGACCCTCCCGAGCTACCACGGCCCGCTCCTGACCCTCCCGAGCTACCACGGCCCGCAACTGACCCTCCCGAGCTACCACGGCCCGCCCTGACCCTCCCGAGCTACCACGGCCTGCAACTGACCCCCCGAGCTACCACGGCCCGCTCAACTGACCCTCCCGAGCTAACTACCCTCCCGAGCCCACGCCCGCCCTGACCCTCCCGAGCTACCACGGCCCGCTCCTGACCCTCCCGAGCTACCACGGCCCGATCCCGACCCCTCCCGAGCTACCACGGCCCGATCCCGACCCTCCCGAGCTACCACGGCCCGATCCCGACCCTCCCGAGCTACCACGGCCCGATCCCGACCCTCCCGAGCTACCACGGCCCGATCCCGACCCCCCCGAGTTAACACGGCCCGACTCCTCCCCGACCCTCCCGACCCGCGGCCCCCTGACCCTCCCGAGCTACCACGGCCCGATCCTGACCCTCCCGAGCTAGGCCCGCAACCTGACCCTCCCGAGCTACCACGGCCCGAGCTACCACGACCCTCCCTCCCGAGCTACCACGGCCCGATCCCGACCCTCTAGAGCTACCACGGCCCGATCCCGACCCTCCTGAGTTAACCGGCCCCGAGCCCGACCCTCCCGAGGCCACGGCCCGCCCGACCCTCCCGAGTTAACACGGCCCGAGCCCGACCCTCCCGAGCTAACACGGCCCGAGCCCGACCCTCCCGAGTTAACACGGCCCGAGCCCGACCCTCCAGAGCTACCACGACCCGAGCCCGACCCTCCCGAGCTAACACGGCCCGATCCCGACCCTCCCGAGTTAAACCGGCCCGACCCGACCCTCCCGAGTTACCACGGCCCGAGCCCGACCCTCCCGAGCTACCACGGCCCGCTACCCTCCGAGTTAACACGGCCCGCCCGACCCTCCCGAGTTAACACGGCCCGAGCCCGACCCTCCCGAGTTAACACGGCCCGAGCCCGACCCTCCCGAGTTAACACGGCCCGCAACCCGACCCTCCCGAGTTAACACGGCCCGCTCCTGACCCTCCCGAGTTAACACGGCCCGCAACTGACCCTCCCGAGCTACCACGGCCCGCAACTGACCCTCCCGAGCTAACACGGCCCGCAACTGACCCTCCCGAGCTACCACGGCCCGCAACTGACCCTCCCGAGCTACCACGGCCCGCTCCTGACCCTCCCGAGCTACCACGGCCTGCAACTGACCCTCCCGAGCTACCACGGCCCGCTCCTGACCCTCCCGAGCTACCTCCTGCAACTGACCCTCCCGCTACCACGGCCCGCTCCTGACCCTCCCGAGCTAACACGGCCCGCAACTGACCCTCCCGAGCTAACACGGCCCGCTCGCAACACGGCCCGCTCCTGACCCTCCCGAGCTACCACGGCCCGCTCCTGACCCTCCCGAGCTACCACGGCCCGCAACTGACCCTCCCGAGCTACCACGGCCCGCTCCTGACCCTCCCGAGCTACCACGGCCTGCAACTGACCCTCCCGAGCTACCACGGCCCGCTCCTGACCCTCCCGAGCTACCACGGCCCGAGACCCTCCCGAGCTACCACGGCCTGCAACTGACCCTCCCGAGCTAACACGGCCCGCTCCTGACCCTCCCGAGCTACCACGGCCCGCAACTGACCCTCCCGAGCTACCACGGCCCGCTCCTGACCCTCCCGAGACCCTACCGAGCTACCACGGCCTGCAAACTGACCCTCCCGAGCTACCACGGCCCGCTCCTCCCGACCCTCCCGACCCTCCCGAGCTACCACGGCCCACTCCTGACCCTCCCGAGCTACCACGGCCTGCAACTGACCCTCCCGAGCTACCACGGCCCGCTCCTGACCCTCCCGAGCTACCACGGCCCGCAACTGACCCTCCCGAGCTACCACGGCCCGCTCCTGACCCTCCCGAGCTACCACGGCCCGCAACTGACCCTCCCGAGCTAACACGGCCCGCTCCTGACCCTCCCGAGCTACCACGGCCCGCAACTGACCCTCCCGAGCTACCACAGCCCACTCCTGACCCTCCCGAGCTACCACGGCCTGCAACTGACCCTCCCGAGCTACCACGGCCCGCTCCTGACCCTCCCGAGCTACCACGGCCCGCAACTGACCCTCCCGAGCTACCACGGCCCGCTCCTGACCCTCCCGAGCTACCACGGCCCGCAACTGACCCTCCCGAGCTACCACGGCCCGCTCCTGACCCTCCCGAGCTACCACGGCCTGCAACTGACCCTCCCGAGCTACCACGGCCCGCTCCTGACCCTCCCGAGCTACCACGGCCTGCAACTGACCCTCCCGAGCTAACACGGCCCGCTCCTGACCCTCCCGAGCTACCACGGCCCGCAACTGACCCTCCCGAGCTACCACGGCCCGCTCCTGACCCTCCCGACCACAGCCATGTGGCCCTGCTCTCATCTCTCGGGTCCTCCTAGGGCGTCTCTATCCATGCTGAACAGAGAGGACTGGTCGGATTACCCACGTTTTCCCCTGACTCTTCACACCTTCCCACACCACAACACTTCCATCTGGAGGCCTCTTGTCTCTGCCTGAAATGCATATTCAGAATGCTGGTGGCAAACTCATGTCTTTTTCTGAAAATGTCTTTCTTCCAGCATAATTCTAAAGACGACCTCATGGTGTCGTCGCTCTCTGCAGTTAGGCGCTGGTGCCATCACCTCTGCTCCTGCGCAGATTTCAGCTCATGGCCGGCAGGATTCTCGCTCCTGAGCGATCCGTCTCTCCTCTTGGCTAGACTGAGGATCTTCTCTGTCCCTGTCATTCTGGAATTTCATTATGATGTCACCTACGGTACACTTCTTCCGTGTTCCCAACTTCTAATTCTGATACAATTTCAAACTCACAGGGTAACTGCCAGCATAGTCCAAGGAGCTCTCACATGCGCATTCCCAGACTCGCCGCCTGCTCCCGTCTGCCCCCACCTGGACCTGTGCGTGTGCGGCTACTGAGGGGGAGGCAGAGACTTCGGGGCCCTGGGCCCTCAATACCTGCGTATATTTCCTAAGAACAAGGATCTCTTGTGCAGCCACAGAACGACTCACATCAGGAAATTGTCATTCACATATTGTTCTCTAATCCATTGTCCATATTCAAATTTATGAACTGTCCCAGTGATAGCCATTATTGCAAAATATATATATATATATATATTTTTTGAGACAGTCTCACTCTGTCGCCCAGGCTGGAGTGCAGTGGTGCAATCTTGGGCTCTCTGCAACCCCCGCCTCCCGGGTTCAAGCGATTATCTTGCCTTGGCCTCCCGAGTAGCTGGGAGTACAGGCACATGCCACCATGCCTGGCCAATTTTTTTGTATTTTTTGTAGAGATGGGGTTTCACCACATTGGCTGGGCTGGTCTCGAACTCCTGACCTCAGGTGATTCACCCGCCTCAGCCTCCCAGAGTGCTGGGATTACAGGCGTGAGTCACCATGCCCAGCCTGCATTTTTTTCTGATGCAGGATCCAGCCCAAGACTGTGGTGCATGCAGCTGCCTTGCTCTTCAGCTTTTGTCCCCATTATGACAGCAGCAGGCCGGGCACAGCAGCTCACGCCTGTAATCCCAGCACTTTGGGAGGCCGAGGTGGGCCGGTCACCTGAGGTCAGGAGTTTGGGGTCAGCCTGGCCAACATGACGAAACCCCATCTCTACTAAAAATACAAAAATTAGCTGGGTGTGGTGGTGGGTGCCTGTAGTCCCAGCTACTCAGGAGGCTGAGGCACGACAATCACTTGAACCCAGGAAGTGGAGGTTGCGGTGAGCCGAGATCGCGCCACTGCATTCCAGTCTGGGTGACAGAGGACGACTCCGTCTCAAACAACAAAAAAGATGCAGCAGCTTCTCAGCCTGTCTGTATTTTTCTTGGCCTTGACATTTTTGGAGCTTGTGGGTCAGGCATTCCGTAGGCTGTCTCTCCGTGTGTATCTGCTGTTTTCTCATGAGTAGAGTCAGGCCATGAACTGTTGGAAGAACACCACAGAACTCGTGCTCACTACATCAGGAGGCTCAAGCGGGAGGTCTGTCCCGAGCCTGACGATGTGAAGATGGATCGCGGGGTTAAGGAGGCACCTGCCAGCTTTCCCACCACAGCTATGACTTAACGTCTGTAATGGCCGCGTGGTTTGCAGGGATGCTCTGAAGCCAGTCTGAGCACCTGCTCATGACTCTGACCCCATCATTCCTCCCATGCTTTACTTCTCTCTATGCATTTATTTAACATAAATGAATAACATGAAATACATGCTGACAGGTATAGACTCACAGGTTTTATTTACTTGAGTGATGGCCCATGACTATCACTGTTTATTTTGAGCTAAAAGCCGCCCCAGACGCAGGCAGCAGGGTCTTCATCCAGGCTGGGGCCTGTCAGGGCCTCGCACTGCGGACCACTCTTTCCTCAGTCCTGAAGGTTCTCAGTCTCTCTCTTCTCCTTCCAGAACTCAAATAGATGTGTTCGACTCTCGTGCTTCCTGAATAATTCTCTCTTCAGCTATGGCTAATCTGCTAAAGACCTATCCACTAAGTGTTGAATTTCAATCCTAGCTGTAGTCGTGTTTCTGCTCACGCTCTCTTTCTTTTTTTGAAGAAGAAGAAACTGGGGTCTCAGTATGTTACCCAGGCTGCGCTGCTCTTGAACTCCTGGGCTCAAGCAATCCTCCTCCCTTGGCCTCCCAAAGTGTTAGGATTGCAGGTGTTAAGCCATGGTGCCTGGCCTCTTTTATTTCTTAAAATAAATTACTAAATATAACGATTTTATCTTCTAAGGCTTAAAATCCCAACAGCCAAGGCTGCTGCAGGGCCGACCGCTGCCTGCGGCTTCTGTGCGTGCTCCAGGAGCACTGCTTCTTGTGTGTCCAGGGTTCTGCGGAAATTACTTGAAACCTGAGACAAAGGTGAATTCTTCCAAAAAGTATTTTTTGTTTGCTTCTGTCAGATTCCTGGGGGAACTGCCAGCTGGGAGCCATTGATAACTAAACTCTCAGCTTGAGGCCTTCAGACCATCCAGACCACCTAGGAATCCTCAAGGGGGTGTCCCCTTCCCTGTGCCAGGGACAGGAGGTATGGGAGTACGCGGTGGACTCACCCCTGGAGGTGCCAGCTTTGGAGGGACAGTCCCCACCCCCCACCCAGCACATACACCTAGAGGAGGCCTGGGCTTTGTCTTCTGATCTCCAGCCGTGCGAGGCTGGGAAAACCAAGCTCAGGCCAAGGCTCTCAGGGCAAAAGCTGGGCACGGCACCCCACCGGCCTCTCAATTCTGTCACCATTAGGTCCCCAGGCCTCAGCACTTCCTCTTTCTTAGCCAGTGTGAGGCAGCATCTGTAAGATGCTTTATGGAAATGTCTTCACCGGCATTTTCCGCTGTTCCGGCACAGGTGAGCCTGGGTACCTGACCTATCAATGTTGTCAGAAAGAGAAGACTTTTCCCACTCATCCTGCTCCTTACCAAGGAGGCAGCCTTTTTGGAGCAGCTCTCACTGGATCTGCTGGGTAAAGCTCCTTGTCCAGGAGCGGCAGCCTCCTCCACACGGCAGGAGGGCCTCCCAGCCTCCCTGCCACAGCGCACTGTGGCCACAGCACATTCCTCTCCCTGAAGGTTCTTCCCGCGCCTCCTCCACTCTCCCCAGCCCTGGAGACCCTGCCTCAGGATACACTTGGCACAGCTGCACCCCCAGAGCAGTCACAGACGCCATGAGGCCTCTCTCCTGGGCCCTGAATGCAGCCTGTGCTCACCTGAACACATTTCACATTGATGCCAGGACACACAAACTTCCTCCAGATGAGGTTGGCTCTGCTGTCCCCACAGGTGATGGGGTACACAATCTCAGCCTCCAGGTTCTCCCCCTCTTCAGCCATCTTCACTTCTCACAGGCACATTGACAGGGAAGGGTAAAAGCAGAAAATCAGTTACAACCTCGTCAAAGCATTTCCTGAAAATGCAGAAAATAGCTGCCAACCTGGAAACCCAAAATTAAAATCTGGGAAGGCCTGAGATACAGCCAAGGTGGGCAGGGCATGCCCATCAGTGCCGTTCGAGTTTCAGGGTTAAACTCACTGAGCAGATTTAAATATCGTTACATTCACAGAACCCATTAAACTATGGTTCAACTGAAGAGTCACTTAGGAAAACAAAATCAAACTTTAATTGAAACAATTCTAGGGAAACCTAAGGTTTTAAAGGTTCTAGGGCCTTTAATCTCAGGCAAAAGAAAAATATTAAGAGTGTTACAAAGAATTTTTGTAATCCCAGCACTTTGGGAGGCTGAGGCGGGCAGATTACGAGGTCAAGAGATCGCGACCATCCTGGCCAACATGGTGAAACCCCATCTCTACTAAAAATACAAAAATTAGCCAGGCGTGGTGGTGGGTACCTGTAGTCCCAGCTACTCGGGAGGCTGAGGCAGGAGAATGGCGGGAACCCGGGAAGTGGAGCTTGCAGTGAGCTGAGATCACACCACTGCACTCCAGCCTGGGTGACAGAGCAAGACTCCATCTCAAAAAAAAAAAAAAGAATTTTTACTGGGCCAGGCAAGGTGGCTCACACCTGTAATCCCAGCACTTTGGGAGGCCCAGGTGGGTGAATCACCTGAGGTCAGGAGTTTTACACCAGCCTGGCCAACATGGCAAAACCCCATCTCTACTAAAAACACAAAAATTAACTGGGCATGGTGGTATGTGCTTGTAATCTCAACTACTTGGGAGGCTGAGGCAGGAGAAGAGCTTGAACCTGCAGGACAGAGGTTGCAGTGAGCCGAGATCATGTCATCACACTCTAGCCTGGGCAACAGAGTGAGACTCCGTCTCAAAAAAAACACATTTTTTACTGGCCAGGCTCAGTGGCTCACACCTGTAATCCCAACACTTTGGGAAGCTGAGGCTGGAGGATCACGTGATGCCAGGACTTCAAGATCAGCCTGGGCGGCCGGGCGCGGTGGCTCAAGCCTGTAATCCCAGCACTTTGGGAGGCCGAGATGGGCGGATCACGAGGTCAGGAGATCGAGACCATCCTGGCTAATACGGTGAAACCCCGTCTCTACTACAAAAAATACAAAAAAACTAGCCGGGCGAGGTGGCGGGCGCCTGTAGTCCCAGCTACTCGGGAGGCTGAGGCAGGAGAATGGCGTAAACCCGGGAGGCGGAGCTTGCAGTGAGCTGAGATCCGGCCACTGCACTCCAGCCTGGGCGACAGAGCGAGACTCCGTCTCAAAAAAAAAAAAAGATCAGCCTGGGCAATAGTGGGACCCTATTTCTTAAAAAAAAAAAAAAAAAAAAAAAAAAAAAAAGGCCGGGCGCGGTGGCTCAAGCCTGTAATCCCAGCACTTTGGGAGGCCGAGACGGGCGGATCATGAGGTCAGGAGATCGAGACCATCCTGGCTAATACGGTGAAACCCCGTCTCTACTAAAAAATACAAAAAAACTAGCCGGGCGAAGTGGCGGGTGCCTGTAGTCCCAGCTACTCGGGAGGCTGAGGCAGAAGAATGGCGTGAACCCAGGAGGAGGAGCTTGCAGTGAGCTGAGATCCGGCCACTGCACTCCAGCCTGGGTGACAGAGTAAGACTCCGTCTCAAAAAAAAAAAAAAAAAAAAAAAAAAAAAAAAAAAAAAAGATTCTTAATTAGCTGGGTGTGGTGGCACATGCCTGTAGTCCCGGCTACTCAGGAGGCTGAGGCAGGAGGATCATCTGAGCCTGTGAAGGCTGTGGTCAAGGTCAAGGCTATGGTGAGTGGCGATTGTGCCACTGCACTCTAGCCTGGGCAACAGAACAAGACCCTGTCTCAAAAAAACCAAAAAAACAAAACAACTTTTTTTACTACTATTCACTGACCTTTATAATAAACAGACACAGGCAAACAAGAAACAATGAGAAGAAAACAAAATCCGAAAGAGGAGAGAGCTGCAAACTTGGGGCCAAGTGACTTTGCTCTCCTATTAGCCATGGGCAGAGAAAGTGCTGTCATTACAGACACATGGCAGGCCCCACCTGGGGGCCCTGGGGCCTGGCCTCTCACTCCTAAGGGTACACGGCTTGGGAATCGGCCCGAATAAAGACCTTGTATATCTCTGGCTGTTCCTCATTTTGAGTGCAGGACTGTCCTGTCCCTGCTATGGCAAGAAGGCAGACTTCCCACCTAGGACGGCTTCCTACCTAACACGGCTTCCTTGAGCTGGGAGGAGGCTGTGAAGGCTGCGGCAGCTGCCGCCGCTGCATTTTCTGTCTCCATGTTATCTTCTGTCAGGTCGCCCCTGGTGAGGTGAAGTGAGGAGAGAACAGAATCAGGATCTCGGAGGGCACAACCTGCAGGGCACTATTTTCCTGACAGCGCTTTACTGACTTGTTACACTTTTCTAATTTAAATCAGAAATGGCAGAGAGGCCGGGTGCAGTGGCTCACGCCTGTAATCCCAGCACTTTGGGAGGCTGTGGTGGGAGGGTCACCTGAGGTCAGGAGTTCAAGACCAGCCCAGTCAACACAGTGAAACTCCATCTCTACTAAAAAAAATACAAAAATTAGCTGGACATGGTGGTACATGCCTGTAGAAGCTGGGGTAGGAGAATCGCTTGAACCTGGGAGGCGGAGGTTGCAGTGAGCCAAGATCACACCACTGCACTCCAGCCTGGGTGACAGAGCGAGTTCCCGGGTTCACACCATTCTCCTGCCTCAGCCTCTCGAGTAGCTGGGACTACAGGTGTCCGCCACTGAGTGTTTTCTTAAACAGCAAAAGAAAACTGACACAACTGTAAACAGAGCAAGCAAGAGAACTTGGCGATTATTTCCTCTCTACTTCTCACTGTTCTTAAAAGAGTTAACTTAAGCATAAGATGTGAGCAAATTCTTTTAACATCCCAGAAAAAAAGCTCATATTCAGTGTTCGTAAAGCAAAGCTAACCGAAAGGAGCCACCTTCCACAGTAACCACAGGAAACCAAGGAGCAAACGGGACACCAGCCTCCAGGGCCCTGTGCCAGCCGTGCTCCTGTGTCTGCAACTGCCCTGGTTCGTCACTGCCACCAGCCGGCAAGACACCCACAGAGGACAGCTCTAAGCCACAACTGTGTACAAAGACAACCGTGCAGGATTTTATTACTACAATGTTTTTGTTTTCTTTTTTTTTTTTTTGAGACGGAGTCTCGCTCTGTCGCCCAGGCTGGAGTGCAGTGGCCAGATCTCAGCTCACTGCAAGCTCCGCCTCCCGGGTTCCCGCCATTCTCCTGCCTCAGCCTCCCGAGTAGCTGGGACCACAGGCGCCGCCACCTCGCCCGGCTAATTTTTTGTGTTTTTAGTAGAGACGGGGTTTCACCGTGTTAGCCAGGATGGTCTCCATCTCCTGACCTTGTGATCCGCCCGTCTCGGCCTCCCAAAGTGCTGGGATTACAGGCTTGAGCCACCGCACCCGGCCTGTTTTCTTTTTTTTTTTTGAGACCGAGTCCTCTGTCACCCAGGCTGGATGCAGTGGCACAATCTCGGCTCACTGTAACCTCCATCTTCCCAGTTCAAGCAATTCTCCTGCTGCAGCCTCCCAAGTAGCTGGATTACGGGCGCCCGCCACCACAGCTGGCTAATTTTTGTACTTTTAGTAGAGACGGGGTTTTACCATGTTGGCCAGACTGGTCTCAAATTCCTGACAACAAGAGATCCACCCGCCTCGGCCTCCCAAAGTGCTGGGATTACAGGTGTGAGCCACCGCGCCCGGCCCCCATTTTTGTTTTTCAACAAAAATTTACTTAAAGTTGAAATCTCTACATTTCAAATGGGTAACTCCAGTGTCCTTGAGGCTCCTGTGACAGTGCTCATGAGACTTCTCTTGGGTGTGAGAGTCTAGAATGTGGGTGGTCTGGACAGGAGGGGGAGGGAAGAGTTCAGAGCAGTGCAGGGTAAGGGGACCCCCGAGGACGCGAAAGCCGCCCTGCATTTGTCGGACTGGGCAGCACCCAGTCCCCCAGACGGACCCTGGCTTTGGAGACTGGAGCTGGGCACGACTCGGCTGCTGTCGTGAACTGTGATCCTCTGAACCCAGCAAGGCAGCTGCAGGACATCTGGCCCAGTCTCCTCGTTAAGCCAGTTCATGAAAAAGAGACTTTTCTGAGTGACACGCCCATGGGCTATATGAGGACTAAATGGGATGGTCTCCGGCTCGGACAAACCGACAGCAAAAGCCACTTTAGGGGAAAAGAAACTTTTCTTTTTTTCTTTTTTTTTTTGAGACAGGATCTCACCCTGTCACCCAGGCTGGAGTGCAGTGGCATGACCTTGGCTCACTGCAGCCTCAACCTCCCATGCAGCTGGGACGCCACCACACCCAAATAATTTTTGGATTTTTTGTAGAGACGAGGTTTCACTTTGTTGCTCGGGCTGGTCTCAGGCAACCCTCCCAGCTCAGCCTCCCAAAGTGCTCGGGTTATAGGCAGGAGCCACCAGGCCTGGCCAACATAGGAAGAAACTTACATTTGAATTGAATATTAGAAGAGATTAAAATTCATCAACATGGAAAGACAAAGATCATTAACTAAAGCCAAACCAGAACGAAAGCCGCGTGCACAGTGGGGTCTCCTGCTGGGAACGCGAGGGGCATGTGCAGGGCTCCAGGGTGTGGCGACGCCCCACGCTCCCTTTGTGGGGCTCATTCAGCTGAACATGAGCACCTGGGGTGCTTTTCAGCACGTACATGAGTTTAATCATGAAAAGGCTTAAGGAAAGAAAAATTCGTATGTTCTATACAAACAGAACATCTGGAAAGATCTATTCTAAGGTACTCAGAGTAGGAAACTGTAGGTAGTAGTAATAGGGCCTTTATTTTATTTTTGCTTATCAGTATTTTCTAATTTTCTTTTTCTTTCTAAATCATTTCAGCTATGAAATAATTTTCTACCATATATATTTTGTAATAAAAATGGTTATAATTTTTTAAAAGCTGTACAAACTTCCTGATAAAATGGCAAATTAAACACACATGTGGGCCAGGTGCAGTGGCTCATGCCTATAATCCCAGCACTTTGGGAGGCCGAGTCGAGCAGATCACCCGAGGTCAGAAGTTCAAGACCAGCCTGGCCAACATGGTGAAACCCCGTTTCTACTAAAAATACAAAAATGAGCTGGAAGTGGTGGCACACGCCTGTAGTCCCAGCTACTTGGGAAGCTGAGGCAGGAAAATTCCTTCAACTTGGGAGGCAGAGGTTGTAGTGAGCCGAGATCACGCCACTGCACTCTAGCCTGGGCAACAAGAACAAGACTCCGTCTCAAAAAATAAAAATAAAAATAAAAATAACACACACGTGAACGGGCTCCTCATGGAAGTCCTCACAACAATGCAGAGGGAAGAGCTTCCGAAGTACAAAGCCAGAAGCGAGGAGCAGGAGGGCGCAGAGACACAGCGAGCAGCAAGGCACAGACTGAGCGGCGGAGGCTGGCCGTGGGGAGATGACCGATGCTCAGTTTATACCCCAAATCCCTAAATCTAGAGGCCTGGGACATCAACTACCTCTGCCAGCAGGATGAGGGAAAGGAGGGCAACCAAAAGATGTCCCCACCCCCACCCATCCAGCTACTTACCATCCTCAGCCCCACCTGTCAGAAGACCCTGAGAGGTGGAGGCAGGCCCCTGCCTACAGTACCCTGAGAGCTAGGGGAAGGCATTGTCCTGAACTGTGTCCCCCGTAAAATGCCTATGTTGAGGCCCCACCCCAAGTATGACTGTATTTAAAGATGGGGTCTTTGGGAGATAATTAAGATGAGGTCATACGGTTGGCCCTCATCCAGTAACACTTTGACCTTCTGGTGGTTTTTTCTTTTTTTTGGAGACAGGGTCTCACTCTTATCATTCAGGTTGGAGTGCAGCGGCATGGTCACGGCTCACTGCTGTCTCCAACTCCTGGGCTCAGGTGATCCTCCTGCTTTAGCTTCCTGAGTTGCTGGGACTACAGGTGCTCACTACCATGCCCAGCTGGTGGTGTGCTGTGCTTTTTGTAGAGATGAGGTTTTGCCATGTTGCCCAGGCTGGTCCTGAACTGGGCTCAAGTTATCTGTCTGCCTCAGTCTCCCACAGTGCTGGAATTACAGGCATGAGCCACCGCGCCTGGCCGACTGTGACCTTCTAAGAAGTGAAAGAGAAAGATCTTTCTCCCTCCCTCTCCATCATGAGGACACAGCAAGAAGTCGGCCATCTGCAAGTCAGAAAGGGAGTCCTCCCAAAAGTGGAATCTGGCAGACCCTGATCTTGGACTTCAGTCTTCAGAACTGTAAGAAAATAACTCTCTGCTGTTCAGGCCGCCCGGCCTGTGGCATTCTGTTATGGCTGCCCGAGCAGGCTAAGACGTGACGTCTGGGGGTCAGACCAGGTCAGGAAGAAAGGCCTCGAGCTGAGGACACTGAAGGTACCAACCCAGTGCTGGACTACCCACCCCGGCAGCCGCGGCCACGGTGTCACGGCTCAGGTGAGGTGACCTGGACACCACCCCAGCAGCCACAGCCACGGTGTCAGGGCTCGGTACAAGAGAGCTAGATATGGGACTGGGCCTACTCCGAGGCCCCTTCCACCTGGACGCCTGGGTGGGTGACACAAAAGCTGGGCTCAGGTGGGACCAGAACAGCCTCTCCCTAGGTCAGAAATGACCCTGGGCTCCTCGCAGCAGCCCGAGGGCACCATGAGAAAGCTACGTGGACTTCTCTGGCCATGGGTCACTGCTGTCACACTGTACTCACTGCAGGCCATGTCAGGGCTCGGATGAGGAGACGAGGACACCACTCCAACAGCCGTGGCCATGGTGCCCCACGGGAGGGGACTTGGGCACTGCCTCTCTGGGCAAGAGTGGGGAGGTGTGGGGTGGGAGACGTCAGGAAACATCATGGACACATGCCCGGAAAACATGGAAGCTGTGCACCAAGGTGCTGACAAAGGAAAAAGGAGATGGAGGTGTGAACATCCAGCCGGGAGGTCCCACTCAGACACTCCTGCATTTCCAGACATGGCCGCCAGCTGTGTGGATGAGGCAGGAAAGGACAGGGCACCTCGCACCAGGAACCTACACAGGTCAATGTCTTGTTCTGTGCTCGCACAACAGCCTCCACCACCTGGACATGCAGGAGGTTAAAGTCTCAGGTGCAACAACAGGCTCCACAGCAAGGGAAGAAAGGCAGGAAGGAACTCAGGGCCAGGTCCTCCCAGGCAGGAGCTGCCTGCACACCGTCCATGAAGGGAGGCCTGACCCGCACCGCACAGGGGTTGGCAGTCTAGAGTCATCCTCTGTCAAATGGTGAGAAAGTCAAAAGCTCATGCTCAGTGACATGCTAGGTCAACATGAAGATGCCACACATGAGACACAGCAAGGATGAGACCAGCAGGAGCCCCAGCCCAGAGCCCCAGAGTCCCAGAGTCCTCTGGGGAGGAAGAATGAGGATCGCCGCCCTGGATTGCCCAGGGCTGACTCTGCCTTTATCTCACCCCCAGCAGAGGCAGGAGTGACACAAGGGCTGACTGGGCCTTTATCTCACCCCCAGCAGACACCGGCTCACAGCAGAAGCAGCTCTGCTACCTCTTAGTAGTTCCACCTACAGGCAGCAAAACAAAGCCGGCAGTTTGGGCAAATGTTAGCACTTTTGCCAACTAACATTTGATTCGGACATCTGGTACAGAGATGAGGAAGAAAACACTCACAGTTTCATGAAGACTGTCAAGAAAATCACTGGCTCTTCATTTCTGAAAGGCCAGCTCTCTGTCATCCCTACGGCTCCCTCTCACACGAGAAGTCACGGCCTTTCAGGACGTGGAGCCACGTGGCCGTGCGGGTAAGGGAGGCCTCCCCAGAGCTGCAGCTGGGTCTTCTGGTTCCCGGGCCATTTCTGCTTTTCTTCACTCTCTACTTACACACACAATTTAAGTCCAGTCTCAGAAGAACTGGAACTAGGAAAATCCTGACACTTGCCCCTTACTACGTTAATGCCAGCTGAGCCAAGGACAGCCTAACCCAAGCCCCCATCAGCCCCAATGGCACTGAGGCCTGAGCTTACCCGTG
Source organism: Macaca thibetana thibetana (assembly GCF_024542745.1). Lineage (NCBI taxonomy): Eukaryota > Metazoa > Chordata > Mammalia > Primates > Cercopithecidae > Macaca > Macaca thibetana. Next base: position 36,204,007 of record NC_065587.1, on the reverse strand, counting down.
AGGGGCCAAATTGGTCGTCACCAACACGGTCTTCACCCCCTCCACGCTGCTGCCATCCACCGCAGTGTCCGGAGTTGTCACCACCACCACCTCCTCCATGTGCACACTCACGTCGGGAGTCGCCATGGCTCAGCAGAGAGGGACGCCCAGGCCAGCAGCGTCAGTCCTCCAGGGTCCCGAGTCCTGGAGGAAGCAAGGCAGGGCACAGGGCTGGAGTCATCTCCACATCCGCACAACACAGCACTCACAAAGGCATCTCTCATCAGCTTCAAAGACCCATCCTTGAGTCCCAGACGGCTACTTCCTGACAAAAACGAGAGGCAACAGAAGGGCTACTCCGGTCTCTGGTTCCAAGGGCGGTGTAAGTGCACTCCACCCATCTTTCCCACGGGATGAGCCGAAACCCTCGGGCAGAAGGCACAGAGCCACTCCCTCCATGTGGGGCTCAGAGCAGGAGGACAGGAGGGGCCTGGAATTCCAAGCAACTTCCCTGGACGCAGGTCCCCGGCTTGCCAGTTCTTCCGTCTCTCCTGGCCTGAACTCAAAGCCAGCCCCAAGCCCTGAGCTGAGTTTCAGGTGCAGAAAGCACTCCAAGAAGTCCTCTCTGGCCTGTGGAATGGGAAGGGAAACCCATTCGAGACAGAGAGGAGGGAAATGCCCTGGGATTTGTTTGTTTTTTGGGGTTTTTTTTTGAGATGGAGTCTCGCTCTGTCACCCAGACTGGAGTACAGTGGCGCGATTTCGGCTCACTGCAAGCTCTGCCTCCTAGGTTCAAGCAATTCTCCCACCTCAGCCTCTCGAATAGCTGGGATTACAGGTTTCACCATGTTGCCCAGGCTGGTCTCAAACTCTTGACCTCACGTGATCCACTCACCTCGACCTCCCAAAGTGCTGGGATGGCAGGTGTGAGCCACCGTGCCCGGCCTGCCCTGGGTTCTAAAATTATTATTATTTTGTCTTTGCTGGTTTTGCCTTCAGCAAGTCCAACCCCTGGTAAAACCCTGTGACAGCGGCAGTCTTGGCAGGCCCAAAAAGCTTGGAGAGAAGGGAATCTTCCTCCTGACTAAAGGAGTGGTGGCCCAAGAGCGTGGGGCCTCCCTGTTGTCCTCTCAGTCTCCATCCTCCACCCAGCACAGGGAACACGAAAGCCCTGGTTTCTAGCCAGAGGCCAAGGAGCCAGGAGTCAGAGTGTGGGGGAGGCGATGAGAGGAAAGGGGAACAGAGAGGATGGCACACAGCTGTGTGTGAGCACCCGGGTCATCCCAAGACAGTCTCTACATGGTCCTCACCCTAAAGGGCAAAGGGAAGAAAACTGACCTACAGGATAGACCACTGCCCAGGTCTCAGATGGGCCCCAATGGCGCACATGGGGCAGATCCACAGTGCACTGGAAAGTCTCTAAACTAAACTGGCCTAAGAACACAGACACAGGAACGGGGTGCAAAATTTGCAGCCTGAACCTAACCAGGTCGATTTCTCGCTATAAAAAAAATCTACATTCTCTGTGAAACTTAAACAAGACCCAGAGTCCATAGCATAGTAGTCAAAGCATCCAAAACACGATCAAACTACCTGGCAAAGGGTAGTCTGATTGATTCTCAAAGGAATAAACCCACAAGAGAAGCTGGCTCTGAGGTGAACGCAGGACTCACAGAGACTCTCAGGTGCTATCGGACCAGCTCCAAGAGTAAAGCAAACATTCTCAGCCAAGTGGAAAGAAAATCTTGGTACAGAAACAGGAGTTATAACCAAATGCAAATGTGAAAATTAAAAACTACAACAACCGGCCAGGCGCGGTGGCTCCCACCTGTAATCCCAGCACTTTGGGAGGATGAGGCGGGCGGATCACGAGGTCAGGTAATCGAGACCATCCTGGCTAACACAGTGAAACCCCATCTCTACTAAAATACAAAAAAAAAAAAAAATTAGCTGGGCGTGGTGGCGGGCACCTGTAGTCCCAGCTACTCGGGAGGCTGAGATAGGAGAATGGCGTGAACCCGGGAGGCGGAGCTTGCAGTGAGCTGAGATCGCACCACTGCACTCCAGCCTGGGCGACAGAGTGAGAACTCTCTCAAAAAACGAAAAAGAAAGTAAGTAGAATAGAAGTGACCTGGGGCTGGGGGAGGGAGTATAGGGAGTTGCTCTTTAATAAGTACAGAATTTCTGTTTGGGATGATGAAAAGTTCTGGAAATGCACAGTGGTGACGGCTGCACAATCACTGTGGGGGTTCTGAATGGTGCTGAATCACACATTTTAAAATGGTTAAAATGGGCCAGGCACAATGGCTCACGCCTGTAATCCCAGCATTTTGGGAGGCCGAGGCGGGTGGATCACGAGGTCAGGAGACCGAGACTATCCTGGCTAACATGGTAAAACCTCGTCTCTACTAAAAATACAAAAAAAATTAGCCAGGCATGGTGCGGGGCGCCTGTAGTCCCAGCTACTCGGGAGGCTGAGGCAGGAGAATGGTGAGAACCCGGGAGGTGGAGCTTGTAGTGAGCTGAGATCATGCCACCATACTCCAGCCTGGGCAACAGAGCAAGACTCCATCTCAAAAAAAAAAAAAAAAAGGTTAAAATGGGGCTGGGCTAGGTGGCTCATGCCTGTAATCCCAGCACTCTGGGAGGTTGAGGCGGGTGGATCACCTGAGGTCAGGAGTTCAAGACCATGCTGGCCAACACAGTGAAATGCCATCTCTACTAAAAATACTAAACAATAGCCAGGCATGGTGGCAGGCACCTGTAGTCCTAGCTCCTCGGGAACCTGAGGCAGGAGAATTGCTTGAACCCAGGAGGCAGAGGTTGCAATGAGCCGAGATCACGCCACTGCACTCCAGCCTGGGCAACAAGAGCAAAATTCTATCTCAAAAAAAAAAAAAAAGTTAAAATGGTAAATATTATGTTATGTATATTTTACCGTAATAAAAAAATTGTAATGCTACTGTAACAGAATGACTTATTAGGATTAGATATAGACTAGAAAGTACAGAATAGCCGGGCACGGTGGCTCAAGCCTGTAATCCCAGCACTTTGGGAGGCCGAGAAGGGCGGATCACGAAGTCAGGAGATCGAGACCATCCTGGCTAACACGGTGAAACCCCGTCTCTACTAAAAAATACAAAAAACTAGCCGGGCGAGGTGGCGGGCGCCTGTAGTCCCAGCTACTCGGGAGGCTGAGGCAGGAGAACGGTGTAAACCCGGGAGGCGGAGCTTGCAGTGAGCTGAGATCCAGCCACTGCACTCCAGCCTGGGTGACAGAGCGAGACTCCGTCTCAAGAAAAAAAAAAAAAAAAAAAGAAAGTACAGAACATAAAAACTTTTTAAAGAAAGAAAAATGTTCACGGCCAGGCATGGTGTCTCACACTCGCAATCCCAGCACTTTGGGAGACCAAGGTAGGAGGACTGCTTGAGCTCGGGAGTTTTGAGACCAGCCTGGGCAACACAGCAACACCCCATCTCTACTAAATAAATAATAAAAAAATAGCTAGGCATGGTGGTGTGCACGCCTGTAGTCGCAGCTACTCTGGAGGCTGAGGCAGGAGGATCGCTTAAGTCTAGGAGGTCAAGGCTGCAGTGAGCCATCGTTGTGCCACTGCACTCCAGCCTGGGCAACAGATCAAGACGCTGTCACAAAAAAAGAAAGAAAAGAAAAGATAAAAATTTCCAGAACTTTTAAAATTATCATTAATATAAAAATAACATCACCTGCCCCCAGGACTGTAACAAACAAGTGTGTCTAAGGACAGGAGTGGGTCCACCCCACCCTGGCACACAGTGGTCCCCTGCAGAGAATCTGGCCCTGCACTCACTAAGGGGAGGCATTCACAGCCCAGCCAGGCCTCTGCAATTATGCCTTCAATGCCAGAACTAACTCACCCAAACTGAACAATCAATCACAAAATGTGCCTTCAGGACTCAAGGTTCTTGCTAAATCACACTCAACCTACATTTTCTAGCATGTGAACGTTTTTCTGAACGTCTTAGGGAGAGGAAGTCTGCAGGAGAACAAAAGGTCCTCAGTCCACCTAGCTTCTTTTCCTCCATTCCACAGGCTGCCTTTTGTCTGAGTATGCACTGGACCGGTGCGGGGGGCTCTACTTCTTCCTAACCGGGCAAGGGTCTCCACACAACTCCAAGGTAAAGGGCCACAGGCAAGATAAAGGGGAGAAAAGAAAGAGCTACAACTTCCGGCCGGGCGCGGTGGCTCACGCCTGTAATCCCAGCACTTTGGGAGGCCAAGGCAGGTGGATCACAAGGTCAGGAGTTAGAGACCAGCCTGACCAACACGGTGAAACCCCGTCTCTACTAAAAATACAAAAATTAGCCGGGTGTGGTGGCGCACACCTGTAATCCCAGCTACTCAGGAGGCTGAGGCAAGAAAATTGCTTGAATCCGGGAGGCGGAGGTTGCAGTGAGCCAAGATTGCGCCTGCACTCCAGCCTGAGCAACAGAGCGAGACTCTGTCTCAATAAAAAAAAAAAAAAGAAAAGAAAAGAAAAAAAGAAAGAGCTACAACTTCCTGGGCCACCAATCGCAAATGGCAGCCAGTCTCTGAAGTAACCCTTGACCAGAGATCCAAGGAAGCAAGAAATGTAGGTGATCTGAACAGAGGGGATGGTGGTTAAACACCATGAAGGCAAGACCCATTCTCAAAGAAAAGGAAGCAAAAAGAAACCGCGGGGAGCTGGGTCCCACCAGCAGCAAAGACCCTGCAGGCGTCACTGACGCCAGCCCGGCCTGGGAGAGCAGTGAGTGTGGCAGGCGATGAGTGGTGGGCAGGGCTGCGGTAAGTCTGGGGTAAGAAGAGGCAGCACCCAGAGCCCAAAGAACACCAGTTAGGGTTCCACATGAACGCGAACACGTCTAAACACAAGCACAAAGGACTAAGTGCAAGGGACAAGAAAATATTCCCCGTTTCCTGTTTCAGGAGGGTATCAAAAATGAGTGATGAAAGGAAAATGTATTGTTTAAATGAGGGAAAACATTTCACAAATTAAGAACGTCCTGGAACATGATGAGCCGTTTCCTGTCACTCGATTTCAATGGCGGCCATCTAGGGGACAGAGCGCCTAAGGGGAAAGGGGGCTCACAGGCGAACCCCTCCAGCTGCTGGTGGGCACATTTCCCGTTAGGGCATCAGGGTCTCTGAAGACTGTCTTCAGAAGCTTTTTAGCCAGAAAAGTTACAATGATGAGTTCGTTTACATTGACAGACTTACTTCATATTTCTAAAATATAATGCTTTTTTCATTACGATAACTTTGGTGTTGTAGAGTTAGGCTTCAAAATAAAGAACTTTAAACAAACATGAATAAAAAGCCACTTTAGGCTGGGCGCAGTGGCTCACGCCTGTAATCCTAGCATTTTGGGAGCCCGAGGCAGGTGGATCAAGAGGTCAGGAGTTCAAGACCAGCCTGACCAATATGGTGAAACCCTGTCTCTACTAAAAATACAAAAATTAGCTGGGCATGGTGGCAGATGCCTGTAATCTCAGCTACTCGGGAGGCTGAGGCAGGAGACTCGCTTGAATCTGGGCAGAGGTTACAGTGAGCCGAGATCATGCCACTGCATTCAAGCCTGGGTGACAGAGTGAGACTCTGCCTTACAAAAAAAAAAAAAAAAGCCACTTTAAAATTTTACTTAGGCCAGGCACAGTGGCTCATGCCTGTAATCCTAGCACTTTGGGAGGCCGAGGCAAGCAGATCACCTGAGGTCAGGAGTTAGACCAGCCTGGCCAAGATGGTGAAATCTCATCTCTACTAAAAATGCAAAACTTAGCTGGGCATGGTGCTATGCCCACGTAATCCCAGTTACTCAGGAGGCTGAAGTGGGAGAACTGCTTGAACCTGGGAGGCAGAGGCTGCAGTGAGCCAAGATCGCACGACTACACTCCAGCCTGGGCGACAGAGCGAGACCTTGTGTCAAAAAAAAAAATTTTTTTGGCCGGGCGCGGTGGCTCAAGCCTGTAATCCCAGCACTTTGGGAGGCCGAGATGGGCGGATCACGAGGTCAGGAGATCGAGACCATGCTGGCTAACCCGGTGAAACCCCGTCTCTACTAAAAATACAAGAAAATTAGCCGGGTGAGGTGGCGGGCGCCTGCAGTCCCAGCTACTTGGGAGGCTGAGGCAGGAGAATGGCGTGAAACCGGCGGGGCGGAGCTTGCAGTGAGCTGAGATCGCGCCACTGCACTCCAGCCTGGGGCACAGCAAGACTCTGTCTCAAAAAAAAAAAAAAAAAAAATTTTTTTTTTTTAATTAAAAAATTTGGCCAGGCATGGTGGCTCACGCCTGTAATCCCATCATTCTGGAAGGCCAAGGCGGGGGGACCACCTGAGGTCAGGTGTTCGAGACCAACCTGGCCAACATGATGAAACCCCGTCTCTGCTAAAAATACAAAAAAAAAAATAAAAAATTGGCTGGGCATGGTGGCAGGTGCCTGTAGTCCCACCTACTTGGGAGGCTGAGGCAGAGATTGCAGCAAGCCAAGATTGCAGCACTGCACTCCAGCCTGGACAACAGAGCGAGACTCTGTCTCAAAAAAATAAATAAATAAATAAAAATTAAAATTAAAAAATAAAAATTTCACTTAAAATACTACTGATCTCAGGCCAGGCGCGGTGGCTCAAGCCTGTAATCCCAGCACTTTGGGAGGCCGAGACGGGCGGATCACGAGGCCAGGAGATCAAGACCATCCTGGCTAATGCAGTGAAACCCCGTCTCTACTAAAAAATACAAAAAACTAGCTGGGCGAGGTGGCGGGCGCCTGTAGTCCCAGCTACTTGGGAGGCTGAGGCAGGAGAATGGCATGAACCCAGGAGGCGGAGCTTGCAGTGAGCTGAGATCAAGCCACTGCACTCCAGCCTGGGGCACAGAGCGAGACTCCGTCTCAAAAAAAAAAAAAATACGGCCGGGCGCGGTGGCTCAAGCCTGTAATCCCAGCACTTTGGGAGGCCGAGACGGGCGGATCACGAGGTCAGGAGATCGAGACCATCCTGGCTGACATGGTGAAACCCCGTCTCTACTAAAAAAAATACAAAAACTTAGCCGGGCGAGGTGGCGGGCGCCTGTAGTCCCAGCTACTCGGGAGGCTGAGGCAGGAGAATGGCGTAAACCCGGGAGGCGGAGCTTGCAGTGAGCTGAGATCCGGCCAGTGCACTCCAGCCTGGGCGACAGAGCGAGACTCCGTCTCAAAAAAAAAAAAAAAAAAAAAAAAAAATACTACTGATCTCCCGTGCTGACTTCTTGGGGTTTAACTCTCACTGAGGAGATGTTACTTTCATAAGGGTGAGCTCAGCAGGGGCAACTGAAGTCACTTAAGCAGAAAGCTGCAAAAAGGCAACAGCCACACTACAGGCAGGGGTCCTCGTCACAGCTTCAGGGCTTTGCAGAGGATTACGCAATGTACATACATGCACAACACTGAATTCCAGTCTCTCCAATGATAACTATATCAAAGGTTCAAAGCAATATGCACAAAAGTTACCTCACAGAAAATAGTGCAAGTCCCTGATACGATGCTATTTAGACACAGAAGCGCTACAGAGCATCTCGCCCCACTGCCTTCCCAAGGGCGAGCACCTCCTCCTTTCTCCAGAGCTCCTTGGTTTTTTGAGATGGAGTCTCACTCTGTCACCCAGGATGGAGTGCAAAGGCGAAATCTTGGCTCACTGCAACTTCTGCCTCCTGGGTTGAACTGATTCTCCTGCCTCAGCCTCCCGAGTAGCTGGGACTACAGGCGCCCACTATGCCTGGCTAATTTTTGTATTTTTGGTAGAGACGGGGTTTCACCATTTTGGCCAGCTGCTCTAGAACTCCTGACTTCCAGTGATCCTCCACCTTGACCTCCCATCGTGCTGGGATTACAGCTGTGAGCCACTGCACCTGGCCTCTCCACAGCCCCTTCTGTGTTGAAGCCAAGACCCACCCAGTTTTGATCCCAAGGCTTGGGTTCCTCACTAGTGTGAAGCGAGTTTCCAAATTAATTATGAGGTAAATCAGATATGAGAAAAAATTTTATTTATTTACTATTTTTTGAGACGCAGTCTTGCTCTGTCACCCAGGCTGGAGCGCAGTGGGGTGATCTCCACTCACTGCAACCTCTGCCTCCTGGGTTCAAGCAATTCTCCTGCCTCAGCCTCCCAAGTAGCTGGGATTACAGGTGCACGCCACCACGCCCGGCTAACTTTTGTATTTTTAGTAGAGACACGGTTTCACCCTGCTGGCCAGGCTGGTCTCAAACTCCTGACCTCGTGATCCGCCCACCTCGGCCTCCCAAAGTGGTGGGATTACGGGCGTAAGCCATCAGGCCTGGCCCAAGAAAATATTTTTAAACTAGTAATCTTGACACTGATGTAATTGAAACTGTTGTATTTGAAGTGTTAGCAAAGAAAAGAGAATTCTGGTTCAACAGAAAAGTCAGTCACGACTTCTCAGTCACGCATGAATTATACAGTAACCAAATACATAACACGTCAAGACTGACAACAGGGTCCACACCACCATGGGTCTACACAGACCCAGATCCCACCCGTGGGTCTACAGCGATGCGGGCCCCTGTGGGGTGGTCCCTGCGGGTTGGGTCCCTGAGAGTGGGTCCCAGTGGGGTGGTCCCTGTGGATCGCGTCCCTGCGGGTCGGGTGTCTGCGGGGTGGCTCCTGGGAGTCGCGTCCCTGTGGGGTGGTCCCTCAGGGTGGGTCGCGTCCCTGCGGGTCGGGTGCCTACGGCATGGACCCTCTGGGTCGGTGCCTGCGGGGCGGGTGCCTACGGGTTGGCCCCTGGGGGTCGCGTCCCTGCGGGTCGGGTGCCTGTGGGGTGGCCCCTGCGGGTCGGGTGCCTACGGCATGGACCCTCTGGGTCGGTGCCTGCGGGGCGGGTGCCTACGGGATGGCCCCTGGGGGTCGCGTCCCTGCGGGTCGGGTGCCTGGGGGGCGGTCCCTGTGGGGTGGTCCCTGCGGGTCGGGTGCCTGGGGGGCGGTCCCTGTGGGGTGGTCCCTGCGGGTCGCGTCCCTGTGGGGTGGTCCCTACGGGGCGGGCGCCTGCGGGGCGGGTGCCTACGGGATGGCCCCGGGGGGGTCGCGTCCCTGCGGGGCGGGTGCCTGCGGCGTGGTCCCCCCGGGCTGGGTCCACCGAGCAGGCCGCTGGAAGCCGAGCCCGCGCCCGCCCGCGGCGCCAAGATGGAGGCAGGAAGCGCCGCCGCCCGCGCCCGCCACCGCCCGCGCCGCCCGCCTGACGCCGCCGTCGCGCCTGACGCCGCCGCCCGCGCGGCCGCCCCTCCCCCGGCCCTCCCCTCCCCCCGCCGTAACGTCCTGACGCTCCGCAGGGACCCCTGACTGGACGGCGGCGCGTGAGCGGAGCGAGAGGCCTCGCCGCGGGGGGGCCGCGGGCGCGCCGGCGCCGCTTACCTGGGGCCGCGCCGGGCCTACTCGGGCGCCCGGCGGGGGCGGCGGCGTCGGGAGCTGCGGCGGCGGCGGGCGGCGGCGGCGGCGGCCGCGGGCTTCGCTCCTTGTTGGGGATTCGGCGGCGGCGGCGGCGGCGGCGGCGGCGCGGGCGCGCGCTTCCTAGTGACGCAGGCAGCGGGGCCGCGCACGCACGGGGCTGGGAGGGCCGGACACTTATTTGGCGCTTGCCGGGGAGGAAGGCGGGGCCGTGAAATAAGGCACAACGGGGCCCGGGGCGCGTGCGCGGACCGACGCTGTCGGCTCCTAACGCCGTCGCTTCCTCCTGGTCCCCGCGGCCCCAGTTGGGTGTCGCCTGCCCCGCGCGGGCGGTGGGGCCGAGGGTCGATGGTCGGTGGACGGACGGGGCCAGGGAGCAGTGCGCACGAGCGGCAGGGCGGTACCTTCAGGCCTCCAGGTACGGGCACCCCTCGCCCGGACGCTGCTGTGGGTGAAGGGGCGCGGACGGGACTCCCCTGCGGGGCGGACGCCTGAACACGAGGCTGTGGAGGAAGACGCTGTAGGGTGCGCGGACTCCCGCGGAACATGCCGGGGGCTCGGCCAGCCACGGCGCTCCCAGCGTGGAGGGCGAGGGGCATCCGGGAGCGGCGGGGAGGGAGGGCTCGGTCACCCCTTAAGCTGCCACCCCAGTCCCACAACCAGCACCCCGATCCCATCGCAGTCCCACAGCCGGCACCCCGATCCCACCCCAGCCCAACAGCTGGCATCCCTATGCCATAGCTAACACCCTGTCCCACCGCTGTCCCACGGCCGGCACCCCGATCCCATAGCTGACACCCCGGTCCCGCCCCAGTCCCGCAGCCGACACCCCGATCCCAGCCGGATCCCGCAGCCAGCGCGGATCCTGTGGCGCTCGTCTAGCCCCCAGGGCTCGTTTATACGTTTTATTGGCAGAGGCTGGAGCTGGCTCTATTGGCCTCTGTGCTGGATTTCTTCCCCTGCACCGTAGGGCTGGCTCTCCTGACCTCTCCAGGGTCATCCAGCACCCTTGTGCTTGCTGTCACCCGCTGCCTGTCTGCAGGATCCTGGATTCCCTATCGGGGACCGAAATTAGTCAGAAAATAGGAAGTAGATGCTTGTTTGGGATGGAGCCCTGACCCTGTGCTCACACTTTAGGAGGAGGGCTCTGCAGGCCGCCTCCCGGAATGGGAGGTTCCCAAGCCACTGCACTTCGGAGAGGCTGTAATTAGAGTTGCACTTTCATTCTGTTCCCAGTAAAGTGGACCGTGCTCAAGCCAGTGAGGAAAAGGTATTCTTAACAATTAGATTGGCCGAGCGCAGTGGCTCATGCCTTTTATCTCAACACTTTGGGAGGCCAAGGCGGGAGGATCACCTGTGGCCAGGAGTTCAAGACCAGCCTGGGCAACAGAGTGAGCCTGTCTCTGGGGAAGAATAAAAAAATTATTGAGCCTTTGTCAGTGCTACTATTTTATTATCTGGTAAATATGAGAGGGTTCACGTGGTCCGTGTGTGCCATTTATCTGAGTTTGCCTATCCTCACATTTTGGGAATAAACGTCAATAAAGTCTAAGAGGAGTGCTGAGGGGGGCCTGGGGATGGGAGGGCGGCCACCTCATGCCTGTGTGTTGCGTGGGTTGAGCCCTGGGGCCTGTTCTGCCTCCTTCACTCTGGGACTCCAAGAGAGAACCTGGGCAACAAGAGAGAAACTCCACCTAAAACAAACAAACAAACAAACAACAACAACAAAAAAAACACCTCCAAGATCACTTAGCTTTCTACTGCTGCCATAACAAATTATCTCAAACTTAGTCACTTAAAAATGCAAATTTAGGCTGAGTGCGGAGGGTCACGCCTGTACTCCTAGCACTTTGGGGAGGCCAAGGCAGGAGGATTGCTTGAGGCCAGGAGTTCAAGACCAACATGGCCACAACCCATCTCTATTTTTTAAAAATGCAAGTGTGTCCGAGCGTGGTGACTCACGCCTATAATCCCAGCACTTTGGGAGGCCAAGGCAGGTAGATCACAAGGTCAGGAGATTGAGACCATCCTGGCTAACACGGTGAAACCCCGTCTCTACTGAAAGTACAAAAACAAAATTACGCAGGCGTGGTGGCGGGCACCTGTAGTCCCAGCTACTTGGGAGGCTGAGGCGGGAGAATGGCATGAACCCAGGAAGCGGAGCTTGCAGGGAGCCGACATGGCGCCCCTGCACTCCAACCTGGGTGACAGAGCGAGACTCCGTCTCAAAAAAAATAAATACAGAAAAATACAAATGTATTCTCTAACTGTTCTGTAGGTCGGAAGTCCTGCCCAGCCTCACTTGGTCAAAATCAGGGTGTCTGCAGGGCCAATGGTTTTTGGAGCTCCAGGGGAGAAGCTGTTCCTGCCTTTCCAGTTTCTGGAAGCACTTGAGCCCCTTGTCTCATGGCCTATCCCACACCTGAAAGCCAGCCAAAGTCAGTTGAGTCCTCACCCTGCTCATCCCGACACTGACTCTTCGGCCTCCCTCATCTGCTGTCAAGGCTCCTTGTGATGGCATGGGGCCACCAGCTGGCCCAGGGCGCCTCCTGTCTCCGAGTCGGCCGACCAGCGACCTTCATTCCATCTGCTGCTGTAATTCCTCTTTGCTTGGAACCAACGTTCACAGATCCTAGGGGTTAGGATGTGAATATCTTGGGCGGGGCTGTGAGGAGGGGGGCTATTCTTCGTTCTAAAATATTTATTATTTTTGTTTTGGGGGCTTTTTTGGTTTTGTTTTTTTTGAGAGAGTCTCACTCTGTTGCCCAGGTTGGAGTGCAATGGCGCAGTCTCGGCTCACTGCAACCTCTACCTCCTGGCAGACGTGAGCCACTGCACCCAGCCTGTTTTTGTTTTTGTTGTTGTTTTGTTTTGTTTTCGAGATGAAGTCTCACTTTGTCAGCCAGGCTGGAGTGCAGTGGCAGATCTCAGCTCACTGCAACCTCTGCCTCAAGCTGTTCTCCTGCCTCAAGCGATTCTCCTGCCTCAGCCTCCCAACTAGCTGGGATTACAGGTGCACGTACCACCATGCCCAGCTAATTTTTGTATTTTTAATAGAGAAGGGGTTTTACCATGTTGGTCAGACTGGTCTCAAACTCCTGATCTCAGGTAATCCACCCACCTTGGCCTCCCAAAGTGCTGGGATTACAGACATGAGCCATCGTATCCAGCCATATTTATTAACTACAAAGGGAAAGATGATAATTTTTTTTTTTTGAGATGGAGTCTCACTCTGTCACCCAGGCTGGAGTGCAATGGCATCATCTTGTCTCACTGCAACCTCCGCCTCCCGGATTCAAGTGATTCTCCTGCCTCAGCCTCTCAACTAGTGGGGTTACAGGCACACGCTACCACACCCAGCTAATTTTTGTATTTTTAGTAGAAATGGGGTTTCACCATGTTGGTCAGGCTGGTCTCCAACCCCTGACCTCATGATCTGCCCGCCTCGACCTCCCAAAGTGCTGGGATTATAGGCATGAGCCACTGCACCTGGCTGAAAGATGATAATTTTAAAGTAGAGAAACTGGGTTGGCTGGGCATGGTGGCTCATGCCCAGCACTTTGGAGCATGTACTTTGGAGCCCAGCACTTTGGAAGGCCAAGGCAAGAGGATTGCTTGAGTCTAGGAGTTTGAGACCAGCCTGGACAACATAGCAAGACCTCATCTCCACAAAAACTAAAAAGTTAGCCAGGTATGGTGGTGCACGCCTGTAGTCCCAGCTACTCAGGAGGCTTAGGTGGGAGGATCACTCGAGCCCAGGAGGTCAAGGCTGCAGTGAGCCATTATTGTGCCACTGCACTTAGCCTGGGCAACAGAGCGAGAGTCTGTCTCCAAAGGAAAAAAAAGGTCCAGGCGCGGTGGCTCACACCTGTAATCCCAGCACTTTGGGAGGCCAAGGTGGGCGGATCACGAGGTCAGGAGATGGAGACCATCCTGGCTAACACGGTGAAACCCCGTCTCTACTAAAAATACAAAAAAATGTGGTGGCAGCGCCTGTAATCCCAGCTACTCAGGAGGCTGAGGCAGGAGAATGGCGTGAACCTGGGAGGAGGAGCTTGCAGTGAGCCAAGATTGCGCCACTGCACTCCAGCCTGGGCGACAGAGTGAGACTCCGTCTCAAAAAACAACAACAACAACAAAAACAATAGTCTCCCAGGTAAGTCAGAGTCACAAGGTGTTTTGGTTCCCCGTGGAAACTAAAAGATAACAGCTTAGGCCGGGCACGGTGGCTCAAGCCTGTAATCCCAGCACTTTGGGAGGCCGAGACGGGCGGATCACGAGGTCAGGAGATCGAGACCATCCTGGCTAACATGGTGAAACCCCGTCTCTACTAAAAAAAAAAATACAAAAAACTAGCTGGGCGAGGTGGCAGGCGCCTGTAGTCCCAGCTACTTGGGAGGCTGAGGCAGGAGAATGGCGTAAACCTGGGAGGCGGAGCTTGCAGTGAGCTGAGATCCGGCCACTGCACTCCAGCCTGGGCGACAGAGCGAGACTCCGTCTCGGGAAAAAAAAAAAGATAACAGCTTAACATATGTTCTTGAGTTATTTTTCAGACACTCGGATACCCACCAGATGGAAAATGCTGAGCTGGGAACAGGGGCTATGACTTCAGCCTTTTGAGAGGCTGAGGTGGAAGGATCACTTGAGGCCAGGAGTTTGAGACCAGCCTGGCCAACATGATGAAACCCCGTCTCCAGTAAAAATACAAAAATTAGCCGGGCATGGTGGTGCAGCCTGAAATCCCAGCTATTTGGGAGGCCGAGGTGGGAGGACCACTTGAACCTGGTAGGAAGAGGCTGCAGTGAGCTGAAATTGTGCCATGGCACTCTAGCCTGGGCAACAGAGTGAGACTCTGTCTCAAAAAGTAAATAAATAATAAGATAAAATGAATGTTGACTGCAGGCCGGGCACAGTGGTTCATGCCTGTGATCCCAGCACTTTGGAGGCTGAGATGGGCGGATCACCTGAGGTCAGGAGTGCAAGAACAGCCTGGCCGACGTGGTGAAATGCCGTCTCTACTAAAAATACAAAAATTAGCTAGGCGTATACCTGTAGTCCTGGCTACTCAGGAAGTCAAGGCAGGAGAATCGCATGAACCAGGGAGGTGGAGGTTGCAGTGAGCTGAGATCACGCCACCACACTCCATCCAGCCTGGGTGTCAGAGTGAGACTCCATCTCAAAGCAAAAACAAACAGATGGGACCCTTGGTGTGTCCTTAGGGCATGATGGTTGAGGTATACTGCTGGTCCTCTCGTGAAAGAAAACAAGAGCTGACTCTGTGCCTACTGGAGAAAGCACTCCCTACATCAACCACAGTCCAAACCTCGCTCCCCCAGGGACGGTGGCTGCCAGCGTGGGGCCTTGGTAGCACCCATGTGGAATCACAGCGTTGTTGACAGCTCTGGGGTCTTGTACAAATGCCAGATCCTCCCATTTGGTTTCCTTATGGGAAGGATCGCAGTATTATAATACACGGGCGTGTGCAAGGGATCATTATACCCTTTCCTCTTTTTTTGCTTTGAGACAGTTTCACTTTCGTCACCCAGGCTGGAGTGCAATGGCGCGATCTTGGCTCACTGCAGCCTCCGCCTCCTGGGTTCAAGTGATTTTCCTGTCTCAGCCTTCTGAGTAGCTGGGATTACAGGTGCCCGCTACCAGGCCTGACTAATTTTTGTGTTTTTGGTAGAGACAGGGTTTCCCCAAGTTGGTCAGGCTGCTCTTGAACTCCTGGCCTCAAGTGACCCACCCACCTTGGCCTCCCAAAGTGTTGGGATTTCAGGCATAAGCCACCAGGCCCGGCCTTCCTTTCTTTTTAAAATTAATCTTTGTTAAAAAATACTCTTGGGGCCGGGCGCGGTGGCTCAAGCCTGTAATCCCAGCACTTTGGGAGGCCAAGGCGGGTGGATCACGAGGTCAGGCGATCGAGACCATCCTGGCTAATATGGTGAAATCCTGTCTCTACTAAAAATACAAAAAACTAGCCGGGCGCGGTGGCGGGCGCCTGTAGTCCCAGCTACTCGGAGGCTGAGGCGGGAGAATGGCATGAACCCGGGAGGCGGAGCTTGCAGTGAGCCAAGATCGCGCCACTGCACTCCAGCCTGGGTGACAGAGTGAGACTCCGTCTCAAAAAAAAAAAAAAAAAAATACTCTTGGCCAGGCGCGGTGGCTCAAGCCTGTAATCCCAGCACTTTGGGAGGCTGAGACGGGCGGATCACGAGGTCAAGAGATCAAGACCATCCTGGTTAACAAGGTGAAACCCCAACTCTACTAAAAAATACAAAAAAAAACTAGCCAGGCGAGGTGGCGGGCACCTGTAGTCCCAGCTACTCGGGAGGCTGAGGCAGGAGAATGGTGTAAACTCAGGAGGCGGAGCTTGCAGTGAGCTGAGATCCAGCCACTGCACTCCAGCCCAGCCAACAGAGCGAGACTCCGTCTCAAAAAACAAAACAAAAAACAAAAAAAAACCTCTTATTTTTTATTTAATTGTAACACTCCTAGATCCTGAAAGCAGATACACACTTTTTTTTATCGGTCTGATTCTTTTCATTGCTTCAGGCCTTAGAGGATATTGTCCAATATTAGATAAAAGTTTAATCAAGAACATCAGAGGCCAAAAAACTAGAGCGCGGTGGCTCAAATCCCAGCCTTTGTAATCCAAGGTCAGGAGATGGAGACCACGGTGAAACCCCGTCTCTACTAAAAATACAAAAAATTAGCCGGGCGCTTTGGGAGGCTGAGGCGAGTAGGTTGTGGGAACCCCTGATTTAGAAAGCCCAGTGGTCGTGAATATAAGTGGCTCTGGACTGGCTCCTGGGGTCTGAAGTGTGGACAGTCTGTTAGGACTGAGCCCTTGTAATTTGTAGGATCTGACACAGGAAGGCAGTGTCCGAATTTAGCTGTATTATATTGGACACCCAGTTAGTGTTTGGAGAATTGGAGAATCGGTTGCTGGTGTAGAAAAATACCAAATATTTTATGTCAGGGGAGTGAAAGAAAAACCAAAACCCATACACTTTTAAGGAAAGCAACTGACGGCATTTGCTACCAATGATAAAATTTGAGCTTTGAAGTAAGAATAAGAAATTTGCCGGCTGGGCGCGGTGGCTCAAGCCTGTAATCCCAGCACTTTGGGAGGCCGAGACGGGCGGATCACAAGGTCAGGAGATCGAGACCATCCTGGCTAACATGGTGAAACCCCGTCTCTACTAAAAATACAAAAAAAAACTAGCCGGGCGAGGTGGTGGGCGCCTGTAGTCCCAGCTACTCGGGAGGCTGAGGCAGGAGAATGGCGTAAACCCGGGAGGCGGAGCTTGCAGTGAGCTGAGATCCGGCCACTATGCTCCAGCCTGGGCGACATAGCGAGACTCCGTCTCAAAAAAAAAAAAAAAAAAAAAAAGAAATTTGCCATTGTGCCCGGGCCAGGAAAAAAAAAAAGAATTTTGCCATTGTGAGGGCGAAGGTTTCCCAGTACTTTCTGATGAGCTTGATGGTGATATTAACAAATAACTTTTTTTTTTTTTTTTTGAGGCGGAGTCCCGCTCTGTCACCCAGGATGGAGTGCAATGGTGCAATCTCAGCTCACTGCAAGCTCCACCTCCCGGGTTCAAGCGATTCTCCCGCCTCAACCTCCCGAGTCGCCGGACTACAGGTGTGTGCCACCACGTCCAGATAATTTTTGTATTTTTAGTAGACACAGGGTTTCACCATGTTGCCCAGAGTGGTCTCAAACTCCTGACCTCAGGTGATCCGCCCACCTCGGCCTCCTAAAGGTGAGAGGCCTTGCTGGGATTACAGGCTGAGCCACCGCACCTGGCCTCTTGCCCTCTGCCCACCTCAGCCTCTTGTCCTTGTGTTTTGCCGTGATGCAATGAACATGTCTTACATTTGTAACCAGAAAAAAAGGTTATGTAACAATGCCTGTCCTGTTTTTCCCAGAGTAGACATTATGAAGATTAAAAAAATGTGAAAGTGGGCGGGGCGCGGTGGCTCAAGCCTGTAATCCCAGCACTTTGGGAGGCCGAGACGGGCGGATCACGAGGTCAGGAGATCGAGACCATCCTGGCTGACACGGTGAAACCCCGTCTCTACTAAAAAATACAAAAAAACTAGCCGGGCGAGGTGGCGGGCGCCTGTAGCCCCAGCTACTCGGGAGGCTGAGGCAGGAGAATGGCGTGAACTCGGGAGGCGGAGCTTGCAGTGAGCCAAGATCACGCCACTGCACTCCAGCCTGGGCGGCAGAGCGAGACTCTGTCTCAAAAAAAAAAAAAAAAAAAAAAAGTGAAAGTGTTTTGAAAATAATAAACTATGCTATACACACAAAGTTTTAGTGACTAGAAATACAAGTCTATTGTTTGTTGAGACAGGGCCCTGCTCTGTCTCCCAGGCTGTGTGGCACAATCATGGCTCACTACAGTCTTGAACTCCTGGGCTTAAGCGATCCTCCCACCTCAGCCTCCAGAGTAGCTGGGACTACAATCGAGCACCACCACACCTGGCTAATGTTTGTATTTTTTGTAGAGATGGGGTTTCACCATGTTGCCCAGACTGGTCTCAAACTCCGGGCTCAGGCATTGCTCGTACCTCAGCCTCCCAAAGTGGTGGGATCACAAGTGTGAGCCACTACACCCGGCTGAGTTTCTGTTGTTTTGAGCCACTTCATTTGTGGTACTTCTTACAGCAGTCACAGGAAACTAAGCAACTGCAGAACATCAAAATTGTTTTTCTTCAGCAAAAGGAGAAGTGCTGGTGGTTGGCAGCAGCTTTTCCTATGCCCACTTCTGCACGGCCACACCTTTGACTGCCTGAAGAGTGCACAGCAGGCTGAGGGGAGCAACTGGTTGAGTCAGGCCTCTGCTTGTGCCGTATCCCCACCTGCTTTGCTGGACACCCCTGTTTTGGGGGCACCCACTGCTGCCCCAGACACCAAGCAAGCACCAGCTGTGTCCAAAACATACAGGGTCACAGTCTTGGCACGTTTTGTGCTGCTATAACAGAATGCCACAGACTGGGTAATTTAATACGGAACAGAAATTCATTTTCTCAAAGTTTTGGAGGCTGGGAAGTCCAAGAGCAAGGGGCCATCAGGTCAGGGCCTGGTCTCTGCTTCCACTATGGCGCTTTGTCCACCGTGTCCTCACGTGGTCAGAGAGAGCCGGCTCCCGGGAGCCCTTTTAATGGAGCAGAACACTGCTGCACTGCGGCTTAAGTTTCCAGTCACTCCAGGCAGACTGTCTGATGTGGTTTTGTAATATGTTCACAGACTGGCCAGGCACTGTAGCTCACACCTTTAATCCCAGCACTTTGGGAGGCTGAGGCGGATGGATCACCTGAGGTCAGGGGTTCAAGACCAGCCTCACCAGCATGGTGAAACCCCATCTCTACTAAAAATACAAAATTAGCCAGGTGTGGTGACACGTGCCTGTAATCCCAGCTACTCGGGAGGCTGAGGCTGGAGAATCGCTTGAACCCAGGAGGTGGAGGTTGCAGTGAGTCGAGATCATGCCATTGCACTCCAGCCTGGGCAACAAGAGCGAAACTGTCTCAAAAAATAAAATAAAATAAAATGCATTCACAAGGCCGGGCATGGTGGCTCATGCTTGTAATCCCAGCTACTTGGGAGACTGAGGCAGGAGAATCACTTATAACCTGGGAGTTGGAGGTTATAGTGAGCTGAGATCATACCACTGCACTCCAGCCTGGGCAACAAGAGTGAAACTCTGTCTCAAAAAAGTAAAATAAGGCTGGGCGCGGTGGCTCACACCTGTAATCCTAGCACTTTGGGAGGCCAAGGCGGGTGGATCACTAGGTCAGGAGTTCGAGACCAGCCTGGCCAACATGATGGAACCCCATCTCTACCAGCCTGGCCAACATGGAGAAACCCCGTCTCTACTAAAAATACCAAAATAAGCCAGATGTGGTGGTGCGTGCCTGTAATCCCAGCTATTCAGGAGGCTGAGGCAGGAGAATCACTTGAACCCAGGAGGCAGAGGTTGCAGTGAGCCAAAATTGTGCCATTGTTCTCCAGCCTGCGCGACAGAGCGAGACTCTGTCTCTGAATAAATAAATAAATAAAATAAGAAAATAAAATATGTTCACATCCTTTGACATTCCTCACCTCAAAAGCTGGAACCCAACTCCCTCCTAAGCGGGAGTCTTCTCAGTGACTCGCTTCTAACAGCAGAACTTACGTGGCTTCCCACACTCAGAGGATACTGGGTTCCTCCCAATATCCCCCCACCCAGCGACCCCCACGCAGGTCGCTGGCTCTGGGGGATCCAGAACCATGTTTCAAGGACACTCCAGGCAGCCCCTGGATCGTCCATGTGGTGAGGAATGAAGGCCTCCTGCCTGCAGCCTTGGGAGGTAGCCTTCTCAGAAGAGGATGCCCCAGCCCCTGCCTTCACATGGCCAGGACCTCAGCCAGCGTCCTGACTGCAACGTCATGAGCGACCCCGAGTCGGAAATCCCCAGCTTTCATACTCCTGACTTATGGGGACTGACAGATAATGTTCATTGTTAATTAAGGGGTGACTTGTCACACACAATAGGTCACTAAACAGCTCTGTCTGGCCTCCCAGGAGGAGCCTGCCTTTCCTTTTCTTCATGGGAAAAGTGTGATCAGTTTGTGAAGGAGTCTCTGCCCCCAGTTGATGCCCGAGGCTCCACCTGGCGACCATCACACGCTCCGTCTGCCCCTCTGGCGACTGTCACAAGCACCGTCTGCCCCTCAGTGCCTTGCCAGGCCCCCAGCCTGTGATCAGCCTGGTCTTGTGGGAGGCCAAGGCCCACTTGTGTTCATGTGTAGTGTGTGTGTCTGTGTGCCCGTGCGTGCCCAGGATACAGGGATGCCATATACAAGTGCTTTCAATATTGTGTGGCGTGCATGCATCTGTGTGCCCAGGATACAGGGATGCTGTATACAAACACTTTTTTTTTTTTTTTTGAGACAGTCTCGCTCAGTTGCCCAGGCTGGAGTGCAGTGGCGCGATCTTGGCTCACTGCAAGCTCTGCCTCCCGGGTTCATGCCAGTCTCCTGCCTCAGTCTCTGGAGTAACTGGGACTACAGGCACCCGCACCACGCCTGGATAATTTTTTCTTTTCTTTTTTTTTGAGACGGAGTCTCACTCTGACGCCCAGGCTGGAGTGCAGTGGCGTGACCTTGGCTCACTGCAACCTCCGCCTCCCAGGTTCAAGCGATTTTCCTGCCTCAGCCTCCCACATAGCTGGGATTATAGGTGCCCGCCACCACGCCCAGCTAATTTTTTTTTTTTTTTTTTTTTTTTTGAGACAGAGTCTTGTTCTGCCGCCCAGGCTGGAGTGCAGTGACATGATCTCGGCTCACTGCAGCCTCTGCCTCCTGGGTTCAAGCGATTCTCCTGCCTCAGCCTCCCGAGGAGCTGGGACTACAGGCGCCCGCCACCACGCCCGGCTAATTTTTAGTAGAGATGGGGTTTCACCGTGTTAGCCAGGATGGTCTCGATCTTCTGACCTCGTGATCCACCCGCCTCGGCCTCTGAAAGTGCTGGGATTACAGGCGTGAGCCACCGTGCCTGGCCAATTTTGTATTTTTAGTAGAAACGGGGTTTCACCATGTTGGTCAGGCTGGTCTTGAATTCCTGACCCCAGGTGATCCGCCCACCTCAGCCTCCCAAAGTGCTGGGATTACAGGCCTGAGCCACCACACCCGGCCCAGAATGTCTTTTTACTTTTTATTACTCCATCCCCCATCCTGGGTCCAGACCTGTGATAGTGAACAACCGGCTGTCTAGAGGTGAGTGGGGCGAGTGGGGCAAGTGGGGTGAGTGGGGTGAGTCCAGAGAACAGTGAGGTGCAGCCCCAGGGGTCTCGTAGCACCCGCCCCCATGTCAGGAAGTCCCACAGCCTAGAGGCTCCAGCCTCAGAGGCAGACGTAGGACCTGCCCTTTCCTCCTGAGCAGCGGGCCAGAGTCCTGAACAACAGGAAGCCACTGAGGAGAGCTCTGCCCTGAGGGAGGGCAGGGGGCCCCCGCCAGCCCCACCCACAGCAGCGGGCCCTCCCCCCATCACCCTGATGCCTCACCCCTTGGATTCCAGAGAGGAAAGTGGGCTTTTGTGTAGTTTACATGCTCATATCTTTTTTTTTTGAAACGGAGTTGCCCAGGCTGGAGTGCGGTGGCGCGATCTCCGCTCACTGCAAGCTCCGCCTCCCAGGTTCCCGCCATTCTCCTGCCTCAGCCTCCCAAGTAGCTGGGACTACAGGCGCCCGCCACCACGCCCAGCTAATTTTTTGTATTTTCGGTAGAGACGGGGTCTCACCATGTTAGCCAGGATGGTCTCGATCTCCTGACCTCGTGATCCGCCCGCCTCGGCCTTCCAAAGTGCTGAGATTACAGGCGTGAGCCACCACACCCGGCCTGACATGCTCATATGTTAAAATCACCACTGTCACTAGAACAATTCATAATCATGGTGATAAAATAAGATTTATAACCAGCTTCAGTCAGGAGATACACAGAGCAGATCCTCACTCCCAGACAGGGAGCCTGCAGCTGCCCCCGAGCCCACAGGTGCCCACAGGACACACACAGACAGTTCAACCATGTCTTAAACACACAGGTGTTTATTGTTCATTTGATTTAATTTTTAAGTTCACTTTACTACGTGGATGAGATGGGTGCATATTACACTAGGCTTTCGCTATGAGAGCTGCCACCGTGAGGAGAATCCCAGCCCTCAGTTCTGCTTCCCTTTCTGAGTCCCACAAAAGCCACATGTGGGCAGCCTTGGGTTCCCATCCCAGCTGGCTGCTCCCTCTGGGGCTGTCTCGGTGGGGAGAGGGAGACGGGGCAGTGGGTCCCTGCTGACCCCTGAGCCCTGCAGGGGTCAGGATCCTCCCATAGTCCCTGGTGTGGCCCTGGAAGACACTGGCAGTGCCTGCCCAAGGCCTCCCGCAGGATGGAAGCTGAGGGCCCTGGCTCTGGGTCCTAAGAGAACTCAGCTGCCCCCTTCACATTTTACAGCAATGGGCCAGGCAGCAGCTTTGGGATGGGGCTTCCGTGGGGAAGTGGGGGATGCTGCAGTGGTACAAAGACAGCCTCCCCTACCCCCGTCCTCCAGATGACCGTCCTCCAAGGCCAGCACTGGGCATCCAAGGGAGAGAAGGAACCCAGCCCAGAAGGTGTGGGCAGGAGAGGCCTGGAGTCAGGCCTCGACCCACAGCCCCCTCTGGGTGCCGAGTGGGAAGGGTGTGGGGGGTGGCTTGTGAACCTTACCCGCTGCCCTTCCAACCCTGGATCTGTGGGCAGCAGTCCCACAAAATCCCCCTTAGGGCTCCCTGAGGAGGACTTGTGGCTGCCACTTCCACCAGGGCAGAGGGCACAGGAGGGGCCAGCACTCCAAAGGGCTCTAGGCCGGGTCTTTCAAGGACATCCGCAAAGCCCTGGTGGGGAAGGCGGCGGGGCTGTCTCACCGAGGCGCCTGGGCCAGAGGCTCTTTGGAACTCTTGCACTGCTGAGTGGGGGACTGTCCATGCTGCCCACAACCTCTAGACCACGGCAGCCTGCTCATGGGCCCCTGGCAGAGAATGCCCACTCCCCAGCAGACTCAGGGCAGGCCGCCAACTGCAGGCTTCCAGGAAGGCCCAGGGTGTCCACCTCAGGCCAGGTGGTCTCAGAGGACCCCTGTGCAACCACATTAAGGAGAGCTGCAGCCCCCACCCACCTGCCTGCCAGTTCAACAAGCTCCCGCTTAACACGCAGGCTCCCAGGCACCATCACCCCCCCCTCCCCCGTTGCCCCTCCCGCATGGGGAGCCCCTTCCCCTTGGAAAGACAGCAGGTACCGTAGCCTCGCCTGTTGGCCAGGGGCGCCGGCTCAGAGGACCTGCCCTGACCTGCACATGCTGACCAGACAGCCCAGTGTAAGGACCCGCGATCCCACGCCACCGCCCTGTGGTTACCACGGTCACCACCACCTCTCTCACAAGGCCCCCGGGGGACCCAGCCTCGCCCGGCCTGGTGTCTGCACCGAGGGACCGCGTCTCACGCCCGGCGGCTCCTGCAGGGGAAGCCGTGGTCAGTGACTCACCACGAGGACAGGGCGGGGCGGCTGAGTGCAGAAGAGAAGCATGAAGCTGGGGCGTGGGTGGGGGAGGAGGAACAAAAGTTGCATCTAGACAGAGGTGAACGAAACAAAACCGAAACCCGAACGTGTTCTGTCGCAGGATGGGCGCCGCCCGTCCCGGGCCCTTAGCCCGACATCTCCTCTCGCTGCTCCTTGTTCCTGCGCACCTCGGCCGCGTGCAGCTCCTGCGGGACACGGGGCGGGAGGGCCTGAGGGCGGCGGTGGCTTGGGGTGACTCCGGGAACCCGCAGGCGCGCAGGCCTTGGCGCCCTGACACCCGCCCGGCCTCATCTGGGCTGGCCTCCGGCAGGACCCTGAATTGAGGGGGCGGGAGCACCGGGGAGGCCGAGAGCAGGGCCGGGGCCCAAGGACGGGTTTCCGGGGAGCTGGCTGGGCCCCGCTTCTAGCTCGTACCGGAGCCGAGCTTCCTCCAGAGCACTTTCAATATAATGAATTTAGCCATTTATTACTGCGGCTAGTGACTGTCCCACCAGGGGCAGACTCTGGACCTGCTTCTTGCGCTGCTGGGGACGCCCAGTAAACACAGGATGAGCCCCCGACCCCCACCCCAGCGCAGGGCCTCCGGGTCCCCGGCCCCGCTCTGCGCCCCTCCGAGCTCCGCCCGAGCCCCGCCCCCGCCCAGTGCCCCGCCCCCTGTTGGCTACTAGCCCCGCCCCACCCCCGTCCGGTCCAGTCCCGCTCCTCCAAGCTCCGCCCCCTCCCCGCCTTCTGCCCGTCCCGAGCCCCGCCCGGCCCCGCCCCCGCACCTTCTCGCGCAGCCGCTCGCGCAGAGCGGCCAGGTGCGCCTCGCGGATCTCCTTGCTGAGCTCCATCTTGTAGTTGAGCTTCTCCTCCGCCTGCCGGCTGAAGTTGTTGTTCTCCTCCAGTGCCTTGTGCAGCACCTCGCGCTCGTGCTCGCGCCGCTCCGCCAGCTGCTTCAGCACCTGCGCCTCCTGCGTCTGTGCGGGGCGGGCGGGCGCGCGTGAGCGGCGACCCCGGGCCCTGCCAGGCCGGACTCCTCCTCCCTGCTCTCCGCCTCCCGCCCGGCGCCCGCTCGCCTCACTCGGCGCCTCCACCTGCCCAGGCCTCAGTGGGTGCCGGGACCCCCGGGCGCTGCCCTGTGGTCGGGGCAGGGCCAGGGGGTCGCGCTCCGCCGCCCCCGCCCCTGCCTCGCGCGCGGGTCCGGCGGTTCTGGCTGCCCCCAGGGCCCCCGCCGTATCCTGCCGCCACTGCACACCCTGCACTGCGCGTCTCCGCCTCCAAGGACCAGCAGCGCAGGAAACCCTAACCTTGTGGGCGGTCTCAGCTTTCTTCCTCAGACATCCGCCCACTGAGCAGAGGAGCTGCTTGTTACACACCGGGTTCCGAGCTCCCAATTAGGTGCCCAGGAGCGGAGGAAGGGTCCCCAGGGGTGCTGGGGGAGGGGCCGGCTGGCGACCCCTGGAAGGAGAGCAGAGCAGCAGGACCCGTGCCAACGAGCCAGTCCCTACTAGTCAGCCCTGCGAACCCTGGTCCCTGGTCTCACCAGGAAGGGAACAGAGCCGCCTCCCCTGCCCAGTGCGTTGGCCTCCAGGGTGGCACTCCCAAAAAGGACATTTTTATCTCTGTTCCAGTCTCAGAGGGGCTGGTGGGAGGGGAGGCTGCAGGGAGGGGACCTGGAGCCCACACCCACCTCTCCCGGGGCCCCTCAGCCCTCCAGCAAGCCTCAGGGTCTTCATATGAGGCCCTCCTCCTGCTTCTCTGTCTGGGAGAGGGATGCCCCACCCGACGTCCCCAGGGCCCCTCTGGGGACCATCCCCTAGCATCCTGCTGGCCATGACAAGGGTGCCTCCCACTGCCACCAGAGGCTCCTGCTCCTTCCAGCTGGCCGCCGCCTCGGAACCCTTCCTCCTCTCCCTCCCATTCTTTTTTGTTTTTTGAAATGGAGTCTCGCCCTGTTGCCCAGGCTGGAGTGCAGTGGTGCAGTCTCAGCTCATGCATCCTTCACGTCTTGGGTTCAAGCAATTCCCCTGCCTCAGACTCCCTAGTAGGTGGGATTACAGGTGCGTGCCGCCACACCTGGCTAATTTTTGTATTTTTAGTAGAGACGGGGTTTCACCATGTTGGCCAGGCTGGTCTTGAACTCCTTAGCTCAAGTAATCTGCCTACCTCAGCCTCCCAAAGTTCTGGGATTACAGGCGTGAGCCACCGCACCCGGCCTCTCCTCATCCCATTCCTCTCTCTCAGGAAGCGGCCCAGGGAGCCACAGCCCCTCCCACCCCAGGCGGAGGTGCTGACCAAACCCCCCGGGAGCACCCTGTGTCTTGCAGGCCCTGTCCCCGTGGGCCACCTCCGTCAAAACTCCTGGGGGGGTGGGAGGACTCCTTGCCTTCCTCCGCTCCTCAGCTGCCTCCAGCCGCTTTTGCAGCTCCTCCAGGGAGGTGTCCTTCTTCTTGGGTGGAGAGGAGAGCATAGGGCTCTCTGGGGACAGGTCAGAAGGGGACTTGAGGATGACCTCGAAGCTCTGGCCAGAGGCCCGCTTGTCCAGCTGCTTCACCTCCATGTCTGCAAGACCAGAGTAGAGCTTCAGAGGCCCGGCCAGAGCATGGCGTGGGCTGAGCGGGATGCTCCCGGCACACATCCAACCCCAGGGCTGGGTGAGAGCAGGTGGCTGCTCCCACAGGAATCCCAGGCTTCAGCCCCCAGGATGGGCCCCTTCCCCCCAGAACCTCCCTGTCCGGAGGCAGCCAGGCTGGGAGTTCAGAGACTCTGGGAGGCCAGGGAAAAGGTGAGGTGGGCAGGCACTGCAGGGTAGGGCTAACTTTTTGTACTTTTAGTAGAGACGGGGTTTCACCCTGTTAGCCAGGATGGCAGCCGGGCACTCACCCCCATACTGGTAGATGGTGTTGGGGTGCGGCTGTGTGTAGAAGCAGGAGCAGATGAGTGACAGCACCGACAGCTCCTTCATCTTCTCCTTGTAAGCTGTGGGCACAAGGCTAGGCTGAGCAAGCGCCACTGGGGCCTGCCCACCTGGGGCCCCGTTTTTCCCTCCCCATGGCTGCCTCTGGCATGTCTCTGTGAGACACGGAGCTGCCCAGCACGCTCTCGTGTGTCTCCACACCGCCGGCCCCTTCGTCTCTCCTCCAGCTCTCTTGCTTCCAGACGCTGGCGCTGTCTCCGTGGTGTGCCCCCTGCTCTGTCTCTCTCGCCTTCCGCCTCTCCCCGCTTTTCCTCTGTCTCGGCATTAATGTCTGTCCCATCTTGCACACTGACTTGTTTCTCCATCCTTCTCCCTGCCTGCTGTGGTCTGAATGTTTCCATTCCCCAAAACTCATGTGTTGAAATAGTAACCCCAAGGTGCCGGTATGTGGAGGTGGGGCACTGGGAGGGAATTAGGCCATGAGGATAGAGCCGTCCTGAGTGGTCCCAGAGGGGGGCTTCAGAGAACTCCCTCACCCTTCCATCATGTGAGGACACAGCCAGAAGATGCCACCTGTCTATGTACCAGGAGGCGAGACCTCTCCAGGCACCAAAGCTGCCGGCACCTTGATCCTGTACTTTCTGGCCTCCAGAGCTGTGGGAAGTAAGTTCCTGTCGTCTATAAACCACTCAGTCTCAGGTACCCGCACAGACTGACAAAGTCCCTGCCTCTGCCTGTCTGGGTCTCTGTTTACCTTCTGTCTGTCTGACTCTGTCACTGTCGTCGTATCTTTCCGTGTCTCGGGGGTAGCCCCTGACTCTGTCTCTTTCTCTGAGTGCATCTTTCTGTAATTCCTTGTCCCTGTGTGTCTTTCTGACCCTTACCTCCCTCTGCGCCATTACTGCCCTCTCCCCTCCTCCTCCCTCCCGCTCCCTTACCAGCTCAAGCAGGCAAGAGTAACTCATGACGGGACCAGCACAGAGGCAAACCCTCTGCGGGCAGCACTTTCCTGGGCTGTAAACCTGGATGAAGCCCTCAGACCCTCCTTTCTCCTTCCTGATGATCGTGTGGTCACCCCGAGATGAAGCCAGGCCCTCTCCAGGCACATGCCCTCTGCCCATTTAGGGCTGAGCTTGGGCCACTGATGCCACCAAGAACCAAGGGAGGGCAGCTGTCCAGTCAGCCCCACAACCAGGCCTCTTGCCCATTCAGGTCAAACAAGTGCCCACCAGCCAGTGTCCCTGCTGCCCAACCCAAACCAGAAGTAAGCCGGGCTGCTGTAGCCGTGTGCCCTGTCAGGGGAAGGGGAAGGTGTCTGCTCTCGCAGTGAACATAATTTAGCTCTTTTGGTCTATGCAGGGCGAGCCTCGCTCCTAAACAGACACTCTGGCCCGGTTTCTCACTAGTGCTCAACAATCATCTTGGCTGGGCGCAGTGGCTCACAACTGTAATCCCAGCACTTTGGAAGGCCGAGGCAGGTGGAACACCTGAGGTCAGGAGTTTGAGACTAGCCTGACCCACATGGTGAAACCCGATCTCTACTAAAAATACAAAAATTAGCCAGGCGTGGTGGCGCATGCCTGTAATCCTAGCTACCTGAGAGGCTGAGGCAGGAGAATCGCTTGAACCTGGGAGGCGGAGGTTGCAGTAAACCAAGCTCGTGCCATTGCACTCCAGCCTGGGCGACAGTGAGACTCTGTCTCAAAACAGAAAGAAAAAGAAAGAGGGAGAGGGAGAGAGAGGGAGAGGGAGAGAGAGAGAGACAGAGAGAGAAGGAAATGAAGAGAGGAGGGAGGGAGGGAGGGAAAGAGGGGAGGGGAGGGAACGGGAGAGGAGACAAAGGGAAACACAGGGCGGAAGTAATCAACTTTTCATGGTGAGCTGGGTCTTCCTGTGACAGTGCAGGGAACAGTCTGTCCTGGTCTAAATTTCCTAGTGACCTACACTTTTCTGGACAGAGCAGCACAGAGCCCAAGAGGGTGTAAGGAGGAACAGAAAGGAATCCCAGGGTGGACAGGCCCGCGTGAGAGCCTCTGGGGGAAGGATGGAGCCTTTGAGCCAGGAAGCGGGAAGTGAGGCAAAGCTACCTGTCTTGCTTATCGTCTTCAGGGAGGGAAGTGGAGGGGGACCGGGTGGGGAAGCCTCACAGGGGACTTTGACCTGACTTGTCAAATTTTATTTTATTTTATTTTTTCCTTTTTGAGACAGAGTCTCACTCTGTCGCCCAGGCTGGAGTGTAGTGGTGCGATCTCGGCTCACTGCAACCTCCACCTCCCGGGTTCACGCCATTCTCCTGCCTCAGCCTCCCGAGTAGCTGGGACTACAGGCGCCCGCCACCACGCCCGGTTAATTTTTTTGTACTTTTAGTAGAGATGGGCTTTCACTGTGTTAGCCAGGACGGTCTCGATCTCCTGACCTTGTGATCCGCCCACCTTGGCTTTCCAAAGTGCTGGGATTACAGGCGTGAGCCACCACGCCCGGCCATCAAGTTTTATTTTTTCACATGCAAAATCCATTCATGTATTTTTTTATTAAAAGTTAATTTATTTTATTTTGAGACAGAGTCTTGCTCTGTCGCCAGGCTGCAGCACAGTGGTGCAATCTTGGCTCACCGCAACCTCCACCTCCCAGGTTGAACCGATTCTCCTGCCTCAGCCTCCCGAGTAGCTGGGACTACAAGCGACTGCCATGCCTGGCTAATTTTTGTAGTTTTAGTAGAGATGAGGTTTCACCATGTTGGCCAGAATGGTCTTGATCTCCTGACCTCATGATCCGCCCGCCTCAGCCTCCCGAAGTGCTGGGATTACAGGTGTGAGCCACTGCACCTGACCTACTTTATTTTTTAGAGACAGGACTGTACTCCGTTACCCATGCTGGAATGTAGGGCGCAGCTGTGCAGTTCACTGCAGCCTTGAACTTCTGGGCTTGACTGATCCTTCCACCTCAGTAGCTGGGACTGCAGGTGCACGCCAGCACACCAGCTTTTTTTTTTTTTCTTTTTTCAATCTCAGCTCACTGCAAATTCCGCCTCCTGGGTTCAAGAGATTCTCTTGCCTCAGCCTCCTGAGTAACTGGGATTACAGGCACGTGCCACCATGCCCGGCTAATGTTTGTGTTTTTAGTAGAGACGGGTTTCGCCATGTTGGTCAGGCTAGTCTCAAGCCGCCGCGCCCGCCCGGCCTACACACCAGCTTTTAAAAAAAAATGTCGTAGTGGTACCGAGGCCGGGCGCAGTGGCTCATGCCTGTAATCCCAGCACTTTGGGAGGCCAACGTGGGCGGATCACGAGGTCAGGAGTTCAAGACCAGCCTGACCAACATGGTGAAACCCCATCTCTGCTAAAAATACAAAAATTAGCCGGGCAAGGTGGCAGGCACCTGTAGTCCCAGCTACTCGGGAGGCTGAGACAGGAGAATCGCTTGAACCTGGGAGGCAGAAGTTGCAGTGAGCTGAGATTTCGCCACCACACTCCAGCCTGGGTGACAGAGTGAGACTCCATCTCAAATGTATATGTATATATAGTAGCGCTGTGTTGCCCAGGCTGGTCTTTTTTTTTTTTTTTTTTTTTTTTTTTGAGACGTTGTCTCGCTCTGTCCCCCAGGCTGGAGTGCAGTGGCCAGATCTCAGCTCACTGCAAGCTCCGCCTCCCGGGTTCCCGCCATTCTCCTGCCTCAGCCTCCCAAGTAGCTGGAACTACAGGCGTCTGCCACCTCGCCCAGCTAGCTTTTTGTATTTTTTTAGTAGAGACGGGGTTTCACCGTGTTAGCCAGGATGGTCTTGATCTCCTGACCTCGTGATCCGCCCGTCTCGGCCTCCCAAAGTGCTGGGATTACAGGCTCGAGCCACTGCGCCCGGCCGCCCAGGCTGGTCTTGAACTCCTGGCCTCAAGGGATCCTCCCACCTCAGCCTCCCAAAGTACTAGGATTATAGGTGTGAGCCACAGTACCTAGCCGATTAAAAATTAATTTTAAAAAGGAGGATGTGATGAGGGAGTTAGAGGGTGTGCCAGCCACGTGTTCCACAGCAGCAGGTCAGGAGACGTTGGGGACATTTAGAGGAGCTGAGGAGGTGGCCAGCCCTGTACTCAGGAGGGCAGGGGAGGGAGAGAGCAAGAGGGAGTTTGGGCTGGGGCAGAACACACCCGGGTCCTGAGAGAGGATAGGAAGGCAGGGACATGGCCCCTCCAGGCCTGACTCTGCCAGCAACCAGCTGCCTGTCAGCAGACTCCAGGCCCCCATCCTTCAGATCATCCTTCCTTATCATATATCCAAAACTCTGAATGTGGCCAGGCGCAGTGGCTCTCGCCTGTGATCCCAGAACTTTGAGAGGCTGAGGCAGGAGGATAGCTTGAGAACAGGAGTTTGAGACCAGCCTAGGCAACATGGTGAAACCGCATCTCTACTAAAAGTACAAAAATTAGCCGGGTATGGTGGCACACGCCTGTGGTCCCAGCTACTCAGGAGGCTGAGGCATGAGAATCACTTGAGCCTGGAAGGCGGAAGTTGTAGTGAGCGGAGATCGCGCCACTGCGCTCCAGCCTGGGCAACACAGCGAGACTGTCTCAAAAAACAAAAACCGGAATGTGTTTACCATAAAGGTCAGAAAACGTGATTAACAGCTGCTCGAAGCCCCTGTCTGCCCTGAGCCCGTGGGAGTGAGGCCTACCCTGTGGTCTGGCTACAGGGAGGAAGGGCAGGCAGATTGGAGGGGGCAGGAGAGCAGGTCAGGAATTGGCCAACTCTGGAGAGAGCGACCAAGAGGAAGTCTGCACCCAGGGCAGGGCTGGCCAGGAGCGAGGTGGGACATTGGACCAGTATTTTCAGAGCTGGTGAGGCTTAAAGAGCATGTCTACGGCCTCTTATTGCAGAGGGAGGATGCCAAGGCCCCAGACCCATCCAGGCCACCTCTTCACAGACACAGCGGGTACCAGGGAAGCTCCTGCCCAGAGCCTCGAGGCATTGCTCCCAATCTCTCTCTCTCTCTCTTTTTTCTTTTCTTTTTTTTCTTTCTTTAGACGGGGTCTCGCTCTGTCACCCAGGCTGGAGTGCAATGGCACAGTCTCGGCTCACTGCAACCTATGCCTCCCCAGTTCAAGTGATTCTCCTGCCTCAGCCTCCCGAGTAGCTGGAATTACAGGCGCATGCCACCACGCCCAAATAATTTTTTGTATTTTTAGTAGAGATGAGGTTTCACCATGTTGGCCAGGCTATTCTTAAACTCCTGACCTCAGGTAATCCACCCACCTCGGCCTCTCACAGTTCTGGGATTACAGGTGCGGGCCGCCGCGCCTGGCCCCTCTGTCTCTTTTGATTCCCTTCTTTCTCACTCACCTCCCATCTTTCCCCTTCACTGACTTCAGGGAGTTACAAACGATTCTTGCCATGAGCTGGGCTGGTTTTGTCTCCCTGCTTCTCTTTGTACTAAACATTAGATACCGAGGAAATGCGGATTGGCCTTTTGGATGATTCGTCAGCAGGAGTCAGAAAAAGGTACCTGGTTGGCCTCAAGCAGCAGCTATATTGGTGCCCACTCCCAGGGTCACAGCAGCTATAGTGGTGCCCACTCCCAGGGTCACAGCAGGCTATAGTAGTGCCCACTCCCAGGGTCACAGCAGGCTATAGTAGTGCCCACTCCCAGGGTCACACCTCAAAGCCACGCCTCCCTCCTGCCCAGCTGGGTGCCCTTATCAGCCCTCCTTCTTCTTCTTCGTCTTCCTCTTCTTTCTTTCTTTCTTTTTTTCCAGAAGGAGTTTCTCCTCTTGCTGCCCAGGCTGGGGTGCAATGGCACAATCTCAGCTCACTGCAGCCTCCCCCTCCCTGGGTTCAAGCAATTCTCCTACCTCAGGCTCCCAAGTAGCTGGGATCACAGGAATGTGTCACCACACCTGGCTAATTTTGTACTTTTAGCAGAGAGAGAGGTTTCACCATGTTGGCCAGGCTAGTCTCGAACTCTTCACCTCAGTTTATCCGCCAGCCTCAGCCTCTCAAAGTGCTGGGATTACAGGCGTGAGCCACCCTATCAGCCTCACTTCTACCCTCACTTCTACCCTCAGAGGAGGAATGGAGGCTCAGAGCGGGCAAGTGTTCCACCCAGCATCACACAGCGCGCCGGGTGAGAGCCTGGTCATGAGCCTGGGCCTGACTGCAGGCTCCTGTTGGGAGCTCACGGAGATGGGGGTCTGTCCAGAACTGAGAGGCCAGGGGACCACAGTGGCCTCCGACCCCTGGAGGGCCCTGGAGGCTGCTGCTGGCTCCCGCCCGGGGCAAATGGAGGTCACTGTCACCCAGGCTGCCTCTCATTGTGCCAGGAGCCCAGTAGGGCCGGAGCCACCAGCCGATTTGCCTTACCCTGGGCAGGAAACTCAGAAATGTGGCTACACATTCAGGCTGCCTGGCTTGTGGTGAGCACTCATCTCTTATCAGGCAGGCAGCCAAGCACCTTTCCTGAAATATTGAGGCCTCGGAACAAGCCCCAGGGGAGGTGCCAGCACTGTCATCTCCACCCAGATAAGGAAACCCAGGTCCTGAGAGGTTATGCAGCTCCCACAAGACCACACAGCTGGCGGAGGTCAGACTCTGGGTTGCAGAAGGATAATGTGAGCAGAGACCACAAAAGAGTGAGGAGCGGCATACCCAGATGCCCAAACGGCCTCCCTTTCCCAGCTCAGCACCAGGAACCGAGCCCGTGGGGAGGGACCGTCAGGGAAAGGCTGTCAGGAAGGGCAGGAGGCGGCCCTGGAGAGGACGGAGCTGCCCTCAGAGGCCGGAGGGGAGTCCCCTCCGCTGAGAGCCTCCCAGGATCCCTGGGGGTGTCCGGGAGGAGGCGGAGGGAGGAGGCGCAGATGGACAGGACTCCCAGAGAGGGTGGGGAGGTGTGGTCGGTGACACACACGGTCCCCTCCTGGCAGGTGCCGAAGTCACCTGGAGCCTCCAAGCCCGTGGGGCCTGAGGGGCGGGGTCAGGTCGGGCACGCGTGGGTGGGCGGAGTTCTGCGCCCGGAGCCAAGGCGGGCACTGGGGAGAGAACAAGTCAGCTCGGGAGGGGACCACGGGGACCCGTCCCTGGGCGGAAGAAAAGGTGGGAGGGAGTGCAGCCGTGGGCGGAGGCGGCGATGGGAAGAAGGTGGGGCCCTTCGTCCCGTCCTCCCGAACGCCCGGCGAAACACGCAGCGGGTTCTGCGGCCTCGGGGCAGAGCAGAGCGTTTCGGGAAGGGCGGGCCCCGCGTCCTCGCGCCCGGGGTCGCCCGGCAGCTCTCCTGCGTCCAGGATCCCCCCACGCCAGGCCTGCGCCCGCCCCTTCGCCTGAGCTCCGCGCGGGATGGGCCGGGAGGCCGGGGTGGGCGCTACCTTCGAAGGCGGTGGGTCCGCCCCTCGGGAGGCGACGGGGGCGGGAGGGGCGGACCCCTCTGGTCTCCGGAGGGTTTGGGAATCGCAGTCGCCCCTCCCCCATCCGGGCCCCGCGGCGCAAAGGGCAGTGGCTTTTCTGGCCCGAGCAGGTGGCCCGGGCGTCGCGAAGGGTGGTCCCCCAGGCCTCAGCGGTGTGGGGGGAGGGCGCGGTCCCCCTCACTCCGGGCTCGTCCGGGCCTGGCCCGCCCCGCTCGCTCAGCGCCCCCTCCAGCCCCTGCGCTCCCCTGGCGCGGGGAGCGCCGGGCCCCCGGCTGGGGCTTTGGCAGAGGGTCCCACCCTCTCCCCGCCTCCCCGCGAAGGCTCAGGCCCAGATCTCGGGTCGCCGGACGCCCCAGGGACTCCGCCCGCACATCGCGAGCGCGCCCACCCGGTCACGAGCCCACGCCCGGGTCTCGGAGCCACCCTGCGGCAGTCCCGCCCTGCGTGCACGCGGGTCCCCCGGGGCGAGGCGCCCCCGCTCGACGTCCGGTCCCGAGCGCTCCCCGGCGCGGAGCCTCGCAGCCCAGCGCCCCACCAGCCCCGCCGGCGCCGCAGACCCCAGCCTCGGGCGGGTCCGACCCAGGCTTGCAATGCGCAGGGTGGGAGAAGGGAAAGCGGCGTCCGCAGCCGGCCCCTGCCCCAGGCGAGGCCAGACGAGGCCTCTGCTCAGACCCCGCCGCCCTAGAAAGCCCGCGGCCCGGGAGCCTACCCGAAATGGTGCTGGCCATGGTGCTGGTGGCGTTTGGGCCTGCAGTGGCTGGAGAGGCGCGAGTGGCGGCCGGAGCTGCAGACGGCTAGTGCTGCAGTGCCGGGGAGGGGAGGGGAGGGGAGGGAGCGAGGGCGGGCGGGAGGCGGGCGCGGCGGGAGAGAGAGAGGGAGAGGGAGCGGGAGGGGGGAAGAGAGAGAGAGTTGGGGGAAGGAGGGAGGGAGAAAGGGTTGAGGGAAGGAGAGAGAGAGACTGCGGGGGCGGGAGGAGGGAGGGAGGAAGAGAGAAAGGAGCAAGCACCTGGCTTCGGGAGGGGCCGCGGCCCTCAGAGGGAGAGGGCGGAGGGGGGTGCGAACTGCAACAAGACCCCCACCCTCCAACCGCTCATGGCGGGACAGCTGCTATCCCAACTTGGCTTTGTGAGGCCTGAGGGTGGGGTGGGGGTGGAGATGAGCTCCCATTCCCCAGGGCAGGCGGGGCAGGGGCAAGGCAGGAGGGGCAGTTCCCACCCATGGGGTGGGGCTGCAGAGCCCTTCGCGGAGGCTGCTGTAAGCTGGGCTGGTGCCAACAGGGTCCAGGTCTGTGCCTGCCATCAGAGAGGATGCCATGGCCACAGGGGTGGGCGCTGGCCTGGAGGCCTCCAAGGGGCATCTCCCGTGAGCCCAGGGGATGGGCAGGATCTGAGCAGAGAAGAAAGTGGAGGGGTGAGGCCAGAACAAAGGCTTTGCGGTGAAACAGAGGTGGGCTCCCGCCTCGGCTCTGATGTTCACTCGCTGTGTGGCCCAGGCCAAGGGCAAGCGTCTGACCTCACTGGATCTTTGTTTCTCAGGGTAAGATGAGACAATGAGGCCCCTAGATGATGGAGGAGGGGTGCCAGGGTTGTGTGCACTTAGTGAGTGGGGGGCAACCTATCCTGCCCCTGTCCTCGTAACTCCCACACGGAAAGCCTGGCAGACAAATGGAGCATCATTCCCATTGCAGGGATGGAGCCACCGAGGCAGGGAGAAGTGCTTTGCCCTACAAAGAACTAAGTCATAGGGCCAGGAGCAAAACCTTGAAAACCTCAGCAGACTCGCAGAGCCATGAGGCTGGCTCAGCAACACAAAAGCTGGGGGCAAGCCTCAGCTCTAGCAGTGCGCTGGGAGTACCCAAGGCCCGTCACATCCTAGGGTGGCCTGGAGAGTCCTGACCCCTGGTGTGCAAGCCAGCATCGTCCCCGAGACTGTGAGTCTGGTGGAGGTGATGCCCAGGAGGGTGACACTGTGTGGCTCAGAGGTACCCTTAAGACAGGAGGATCATCAGGCAGGCCCTGACCTCATCACAGGAGCCCTTTAAAAGCAGTTTCCTTTGCCTGGTTGAAGAAATTGGGGGATCAAAGCAAAGAAGGTTCTCTGCTGTTGAGACGAGGGGACACGTGGCAAGGATCTGAGAACTGCTCCCGGCCAACAGCCAGCAAGACGACAAGACCTTAACCGCAAGGAAGTGAGTTCTGCCAACAAGAAGAGAATGGGCTTGGAGGCAGGTTTGACCCCAGGGCCTCCACACAATAACTCAGCCCAGCTGCCCACTTGGTTTCAGCCTTGGGATACTAAGAATTAGGAGGTAATAAATGAGGGTTGTTTTAAGCTGTTGGGTTTGTGGTGATTTGCTATGAAACCATATCGAACTAATATACACACAGAGGTGCTGGCCCCTGGGCTATTCCTAGGAACCCACCTAGGAAGGAGGAGGAAGGGCGGAGAGGCACACAGAGCTGCCCACCACAGCAGCCGCGTCCTCCCTGGTGGCCACCACAGTGGCAGTTGGGGATGGTCAGCATCCTTCAGGCAGACTCCAGCCCTGGGTGCTGGAACTCAGGTACTAAGGATCAAGAGTAGCCCTCTCTGAGACCTCCAGAGTCTTCTCATGTGGGTGGGGCAGGACCTACCCCGTCAGGCTCAGAGCACTGCAATGCCTCACACTCATTGTGACTCTGACCAGGCCCTCTCTGAGCCTCTGTGTCCTCATCTGGAGCACAGGGACCAGGTGTGTGGAAGCCCATGGCATAGCACCAGGAACACAGTAGATAGGCACAGTGTGCACTAGCAGGCACACACAACAGGGGTACTGACGGTCAGCACCCTAGCAGGCACACACAACAGGGGTACTGACGGTCAGCACCCTAGCAGGCACACACAACAGGGGTACTGACGGTCAGCACCTTAGCAGGCACATGCAACAGAGGTACTGACTGTTAGCTGTACTGACTGTCAGCGTGCTAGCAGGCATACACAGTGGCTGTACTGACAGCATGCACATGCCATAGGTGTACTGACTCTCAGTGCACTGGCAGGCACACGCAATAGGAGTACTGACAGCATGCTAGCAGGCACACAATAGGTGTACTGTTAGTGCATTAACACACACACACAATAGCTGTACTGACTGTTTGCCCCAATATAGTGCCAGGTCTTGGAGCAGATTTTGACTTCTCACCAAGATCAAATGCAGGAAGTGCATGAGCATTTCAAAGATGTTTTTCACATGCACACCAGTGCTAGTAATGTTTTGGGCCGGGCGCGGTGGCTCACACCTATAATCCCAGCACTTTTTGAGGCCAAGATGGGCGGATCACGAGGTCAGGAGATTGAGACCATCTTGGATAACAAGGTGAAACCCCTTCTCTACTAAAAATACAAAAAATTAGCCAGGCGTGGTGGCGGGCGCCTGTAGTCCCAGCTACTTGGGAGGCTTAGGCGGGAGAATGGCGGGAACCCGGGAGGCGGAGCTTGCAGTGAGCGGAGATCACACCACTGTGCTCCAGCCTGGGCGACAGAGCGAGACTTCGTCTAAAAAAAAAATGTTTTGGCTGGGTGCAGTGGCTCACATTCCAACACTTGGGAGGCCAAGGTGGGCAGATCACCTGTGGTCAGGAGTTTGAGACCAGCCTGGCCACCATAGTAAAACCCCATCTATCCTAAAAATACAAAAATTAGCCAGGTGTGGTGGCAGATGCCTGTAATCTCAGCTACTTGGGAGGTTGAAGCAGGAGAATCACTTGAACCGGGGACGGGGAGGTTGCAGTGAGCCGAGATCAGACCACTGCACTCCAGCCTGGGCGACAACGGCAACACTCTGTCTCAAAAATATGTATATATATATTTTTTTCATAAAGTGTGACTTTTATCAGACCTCTGCGCTCTTGAAATTAACCCTGGCTTGGCTGGGTGTGGTGGCTCACGCCTGTAATCTTAACACTTTGGGAGGCTGAGGCAGGCGGATCACAAAGTCAGGAGTTCAAGACCAGCCTGACCAACATGGTGAAACTTCATCTCTACTAAAAACACAAAACTTAGCCGGGTGTGGTGGCGGCGCCTGTAATCCCAGTTACTCAGGAGGCTGAGGCAGCAGAATCGCTTGAACCTGGGAGGCGGAGGTTGCAGGGAGCCGAGATCGCACCACTGCCCTCCAGCCTGGGTGACAGAGCAAGACTCTGTCTCAAAAAAAAAAAGAAAAGAAAAGAAAAGGAAATTAACCCTGGATCCTAGGAGGAGCCCTATACCTCAACAGAACACTCAGTCATTCAACAGACATCTGTCAAGCACCTGCTGTATGCTGGAGCTGTGGCTACATCAGCAATTAGAGGAGGAGGGCAAGGGCACAGGAGTTCCTGACTGCCCAAGGCCAGAATGCTCCTCTAGCAGCTGGCAAGGAGCAGATGACTCAGACTTCAGTTCAGTCCACAGGACAGCCTTTCCTGGTCACTGCTCTTAGGAGATGGAGTGTGTGGCAGCAAAAGGTAAAACTCCTGGCTCCTGGGCAGACTCTGGGCAATCTGCTCAACGCCCTGTGCCTCATTTTTTCACACAGAAAGTGTGGACAATGAGAGGACTTATCTGGCTCACACCTGTAATCCCAGCACTGTAGGAGGCTGAGGTGGGTGGATTACCTGAGGTCAGGAGCTCGAGACCAGCCTCGCCAACGTGGTGAAGCCCCGTCTCTACTAAAAATACAAAAATTAGCCAGGCGTGGTGGCAGGCGCCTGTAATCCCAGCTACTCGAGAGGCTGAGGCAGAACTGCTTGTACCCCGGAGGCAGAGGTTGTAGTGAGCCAAGATTGTGTCACTGCACTCCAGCCTGAGGGACAAGAGCAAAACTTAGTCTCAAAAAAAAAAAAAAAAAAAAAAAAAAAAAAAAAAGAGAGGACTTATTCCAGAGGTCATCCAGAGGAGAAGTGTGTCAATCATTTGTCGAATCTCACACTGCTGTTAAGATACTACCTGAGGCCGGGTGTGATGGCTCACACCTGTAATCCCAGCACTTTGGAGGCCAAGGCAGACGGATCACCTGAGGTCAGGAGTTTGAGACCTCCCTGGCAAACATGGTCAGACTCCATCGCTACTAAAAATATAAAAAATTAGCCAGGCTTAGTGGCGCGCACCTGCAATCCCAGCTACTCGGGAGGCTGAGGCAGGAGAATTGCTTGAACCCAGGAGGTGGAGGTTGCAGTGAGCCAAGATTGTGCCATTGCACTCCAGCCTGGGCAAAAAGAGCCAAAACTCTGTCAAAAAAAAAAAAAAAAAAAATCATGGCAGAAGGTGAAGTCTATGTTAGTCCCAGTTCCCAGGTCTTACATGGCAGCAGCAGAAAGCGAGAGAGAGAAGGGGAAACTGCCACTTTTAAACCATCCGGTCTCCTGAGCACTCACTCTTATGAGAACAGCCTGGAGGAAACTGACCCCATGATCCAATCAGCTCCCTCCCGGTCCCTCCCTCCCTCCACACGCGGGGATTACAATTCGAGGTGAGACTTGGGTGGGACACAGAGACGAGCCGTATCAGCACGTATGGGGGGCACTGAAACTTGTGGTGCCCATTCATTCCACAAGCCTGTGTGGCTGGTCTCCTCGTCTTCCACTCCCTGCCGGGTCTCAGACGGGCAGCCCGCGGCTCCTTCACCCGAACAGGCACACGGGGCTGGGTGCCAGTGAGTGCTGGGGCTTCTCCTAGCA
This sequence comes from Macaca thibetana thibetana, assembly GCF_024542745.1. NCBI lineage: Eukaryota > Metazoa > Chordata > Mammalia > Primates > Cercopithecidae > Macaca > Macaca thibetana. The sequence continues at coordinate 36,164,495 of NC_065587.1, read as the reverse complement.
CTAGCTCACACCCACGAGCATGGGCACGCAGGGCATCGCCTGTGCCGTCCGTGGACATGAAACCCAACCGTGCGCGGTCACGCAGCGCCAGCTTCCTCCTGGGGCCTTCTGGGGCACGGGGGCTGGGGCCGCCTGAGACTAGCGTCCCTCACGCTGGGCTGACCCCGCAGAACTGTGCGGGCCTCGCTCTTGGGGTCCGCCCTGCTGCCAGCCAGTGCCGGGTGCTGGGGACTCAGGGAGGCCGCCGGGGCCAGTGCGGGGCCAGTGACCCGAGCAGAAGCTGGACAGAGCAGGAGAGGAGGGAGAGGAGGCGGTCAGGGCTCTCAGGAACCGGGTCCTGGGCAAGGGGCAGCCATTTTCAAATTTTCAGGAAAGCGGTCAGCTCACACTTGAGCAGTAAAAAGACGCCTCTGGGGACGAGGCCCGTGCAGCTCTCCGGGCAACGGTGGTGGCTCGGCCTAGAGAGGCGGTAGTGGAACGGAGACCCTGGTGGGGGATGACATCAAGGAAGGAGACGGGCGGGACCCCAGATTTCTGCTGCCTGTGGGCGATGGAAGTGAGGTTCACTGGGCAGGGCAGCCGCACACAGAACGCGCGAACGGCCCCGTAGGCCTGGAGGAGCCGAAGAGCAGGCGGACCCCCTCCGCGGGGGAACAGTTTCCGCCGGGAGCACAAAGCAGCGGGCCGGAAGTGGGGGCGGAAGTGCAGTGGGATCAGTGGCGATGCGCGCCTCTGCCCGCGAAGTCTGAACTGGCTGATAGCTGGGGACGTCGTGGCGGCGCTCGACTGCAGTCGGTTGAGTTCCTGAGGGCCCCCGGTTCTGGAAGGTTCGCCCCGGAGACAAGTGAGCAGTGAGTCGCAGTGACTCTGTAAGTGGTTTACTCGAGCGGCTCGTGGGCGCCTTGCGGTTTTCGAAACTACAGCTCCCGGCAGGCCCCGTGCCGCCCTCGGGGCCGCGGGTCGGCGGATTGGCCGCGCTGCATTTTGGGACCTGTAGTTTCCTGCGCTCGTGGGCGCTGGCTGAGCCGATGGCCGGGGCTGGAGGGAAGGGCCGATATTCCGTGTGTCCGCGTCTGGTCTGTTAGTCCCAGTTCCCAAGCGGGACTGAGGCTTAGAGAAGTTGAGTGACTTGCTGAGGGCTGCACGGATTGGCATCCCGGGATACTCTTTCGCTACTTTGGCTGCATCTGGTTGCCCACCCAGGCGGGATGGGGAATGGCCTCCAGCCAGCCAGGAGGGCAGAGAGCTGGAGAGGCAGGCCCGGAGGTTCAGACCCTTCGCTCTGACGTTGTGCCTGGTCAGGCCGGGAGGGGTGCCGCTTGCCTCTCCAGCCCTCACGCTCTTGTGGAAGTCACGGAATTACTGCGGGCGGAACTTGCAGCGCTGTGGGCGTCTCTGCCAGGGAAGGACGGAGTTGTGGGGCGGGAGGATAAGGCAAGGCCCCGCCATTTCGCATCTTTGCCCCACCAGCTCCTTGAGATGGCATATGCCAGGGTTGCCCTCCGACCCTCTCCACAGGAGGGACTCATAGAAACGCCTGGGAAAGTGGCCCGGTACCCACAAAGGCTGTCTACAGAGTCTTACTGTTTTTCCCAGGTCTGTGCCATAGGGATTCTCCAAGAGAACCGCGTTGTGTCCCAGTGCACCTGCTCGCATCACTTACCAGGAGTGCCCGAGATCCTAAGATGTTCGGAGTGGTTTCTTCGCACAGACCCGAATAGCCTGCCCCTCAGCCACCCTCTGTGCCCTCCTGAGAAGAGGCTGATATGCCCAAGATAGTCCTGAATGGTGTGACCATAGACTTCCCATTCCAGCCCTACAAATGCCAACAGGAGTACATGACCAAGGTCCTGGAATGCCTGCAGCAGGTAGAGCACAGGCTGGGAGGAAAGGACTGCAGGCAGGTGGAGCTGGGGCTGGGTGTGCGTCCCTCTCCCGACCCATTCCAGCCAGGCCCCTCCAGAGGCAGCCTCTGTCATAAAAAGGGCTGGTGTTCCAGGTGGGGTCAGAGAGAGGATTGACAAATAAAAACATCGTCCTTGAGAGTGACAGACTTAGTGCCTTGGGGGCCTCTGAGGAGCGGCTGGTATTCACAGGTCAGGAGGAAGCATTTCCATCAGAGGGGCAGCCGGGGGCCAGCCTCACTTTGAAGGTCTTTGAACCTTTGGGGTGCAGGGAGGTGGCAGCGGCGCAGGTTGCCTTCTCCTGGGTTCCTTGAGGTGCCCTCTTGTACCCGGCTCACACCCCTCCCCTCCCCGAGTTTCCCGCTCAGGTTCCCATCTGAGAGCTCGTATGTAGGACATCAGATAGGACAGCGTAAGTGTTTGGATCTGGAAACACAGAACAGTTTCCTATTTTGAGACTTGACGCCTAATTAGTCATCTTACTATTTAGGCTGAAAAATACTGTTGCATTTCGGGTAACGTTCTGCAAATCGTCTGCTGATGGCAGCTGGAGTTGCTTCACGCCCTTTAGGGCAAGAGTGGAAAGTGTCCTGTGGACTTATCCATGGTCCCGTGGGGCTCTCGCCACCTGACAGCGGCCTCTGCATCTGCGAAGAGCTGCCCGCTGGCTGCTGAGGCTTGTCTCAGGGTGGTTTGTGTGGCCTTGCCTCTTCCTGGCTTCCCCGCAACCCTTGCCCCCAACTCTGTTCAGAAGGTGAACGGCATTCTGGAGAGCCCCACGGGCACGGGGAAGACGCTGTGCCTGCTGTGTACCACGCTGGCCTGGCGAGAACACCTCCGAGACACCATCTCTGCCCGCAAGATTGCCGAGAGGGTTCAAGGGGAGCTTTTCCCGAATCAGGCCTTGTCGTCCTGGGGCAACGCTGCTGCTGCTGCTGAAGATCCCATAGGTGACCCTAGTTCCCAGGCCTCCCCTGGCCTCCTGTGGGGATGGCTGGCAAGGGATGGCGCTGAGGGTAGGGTGGGCCCATGGGGACTTCTGCCAGCAGAGCTCAAGGAGAATTTTGTAGCTGCCACATAATTTCTCGCCATCGTGGGTATAAACCTAGGGTTGGGCTTTTTTGCTGAATTAGGGCGTGGCACATGTACACTTCGCCCGTTTGTGATAAACAAGTCTCTGGGGTGTCAGATTCTTGGCTGTCTGCAGGGCTGAGTTAGCCGAATGCCACCCGCCTTTAACACGTGAGAACCATGACCTCTGTGCTTGCTTGTGTCTGGGCAGCTTGCTACACGGATATCCCAAAGATCATTTACGCCTCCAGGACCCACTCGCAACTCACGCAGGTCATCAACGAGCTTCGGAACACCTCCTACCGGTGGGTCAGACGAGTTCACGCCTGTCTTGGGGTCCTCGAGAGAACCAGCTTGACGTGGTGCTGGGTCCACAGACCACGCTGTGCTGTAGTGGAGGGGGCGGTCTTTCCAGACGCTCCCCAGAAGTGTGCAGTGTGCTGGTGCCCAGGGGTGGGGTGGGGCCCGGGCTGTCCCAGTGCCCATTACTTGTGAGGAGGCAGCTTTGCATTTGTGTGCTGACCTTGGGCTGGCGTCCTGAGCTCCTTTCAGGTGCTGTTGTGGCAGCTGTGTGGCAGGTCAGGGCCGGCCCCCAGTGCAGCTTTGCACATGAAGTGGGAGGAGGCCCTGCTGCTTGTCAGAGCCCTGCAGAGTCTTGGTGTTCTGTCGGGTTCCTGTGGAGGGGCCAATGGCGGGGTGCTGTGGAAGCTGTCGAATCTCGTCCCTCTGTCCAGTTCCCCCGCTTGTCTCCTTGCTCCCTCCTACTCCCGGGCCACGATCCTATGCCGGGGCCACTCTCCTGCACCCGGACCACGCTCCTACGCCCAGGCCACTCTCCTACGCCTGGACCACATTGCAGTTATGCTGACTTCCTCTGGCTGCCAGTGCTCCTGTGTGTCTCCATACGGCTCACGCTGCGGGACCACGCTGTGGCTGTTGGAGGCAGCTCCTCCTCCACCCATAGTGCTCTCTCCCTCCAGGCCTAAGGTGTGTGTGCTGGGCTCCCGGGAGCAGCTGTGCATCCATCCAGAGGTGAAGAAACAAGAGAGTAACCACATGCAGGTGGGCTCCTGGCTCCCGCTCCGGCTCAGGGTTCCGCGAGGCGAGTGCTGCTGGGTATCCAGAGTCCCAGGCTGTGCTCCTGCTGGGCTGGGGTTCGAAGTTCACTGGGGGACTGCAGGGGAGGGCCTGGTGGGGGTGGGGACTGGCTCGGGTCCTTTCTTGGCCATGCTCCAGCCGCGCACTCTGCCCTTCCTCCCGCAGATCCACTTGTGCCGCAAGAAGGTGGCAAGTCGCTCCTGTCATTTCTACAACAACGTGGAAGGTACAGGCAGCTCGGTGGGACCAGGCTTGGGTTGGAGTGTGTGCAGCCTCTCAGGGCGTCAGCCTGGTTGTGCTTGCCGGGTGGGGCGGCCAGTGCAGCCGTGTACCTGGGCACTGTCTTCTGACTCGGGACCACCCGTGTTAGTCTTCTGTGTGGAAGAGCTCACACAGTGGTCTGAGACAGCCAGCCGGCAGGACTGCCTGTGGCTGGTGCCTGGGGCCTTGGATTTTGGGAAGGCTCCCTCCATTTCCGGACGAGAAGGGCTCCCTGCACCTGACTACTGGTGCATACAGCAGCGGTTTTGCTGAACACCTGCTTTGTCTTCGGGGAGCCTGAGGTTTTGTTGCTTGCCCAGCAGCGGGTGCTCCTGTGACCGGCCCTTGTACCATCTTGGGAGGGTGTCCTGGAAGCCGTGTCTGGCCTCCCCTGGCCTTGCCGCATGTGTCTTTGTCCTGTGCTGACGTTGCAGAGAAAAATTACAGCCCCGAGCGTGACTCCAGGCTGAGTCCTGTGGGTCCGACACGGGAGGCCTTGGGGCCTCTTCAGGAGACGGGATGAGTGAGTGACGGGAGCAGAGCCAGGGCACCTCGCCCTGTGACTGCAGGTGGCCACAGCCTGTGAGGGCCAGGGGTGCTTCTCCACCCACGTGGCTGCCCCTCGGGTATGTCAGGGGCTTCTGGGGCTCTTCACGAGGTCTCAGAGACAGTAGCAGGGTGTGCCCCCGTCGGCTGCCCTTACAGTTTCTGTGACCTGAGGGTGGCATCTGTGCGGTTGGCACAGCCTGAGCTTCTGTGGGATCAGAGTTCCCTTTGTTTCCTGCCTCAGTTGGGGCTCAAGCCTCAGGTGACGTGGCCCTGGAGCACCTGGAAGGCGTCGGCGGTCCTGCGGGCTGCTGTCTGCACTCGTGTTTGCTGAGTGCTCAGTGTGCCAGGACTGAGGACCCTGAAGCTGCTGTTATATTTAGGACGGTGCTCCCCTGGCAGAGACGGAGCCGGGTGGTCCCGCCTGACCCACCACCAGGCGTTTCTGGGCCCTGGAGGGACAGGGTGGGCGGAACATGGGCCTGCAGGGAGACCTCCACTTACTGGAGGCTCGTGCTGTGTTGCTGGAGGCATCTTCTGTGTTGCTTCTTGTTTGCTGTGTCTTTTGTTCTGGTGGCACCAAGGACCTCCAGTCACCTTGATGTGTGGTTGTCCAGGCCTTTTTGGTGGTCCTGAGAAGGGGTCTGAGGGGCTCTGCCTCTGCTGCCAGGTTCCCTGATGGAAGCTGCCCACTCGTCCTGGTGGTGCCCACAGGACGTGACTCTGGGACAGGAGGGCAGATGTGCTGTTGGAGATTCTCAGCCCGTCGTCATTTCCAAAGTCCTCACCCGCATTTCTGGGACAGGACAGGAGTGCCTGCTGGGTGTCCCCAGTCCCATGCAGCGGGGGTCCTTGGGATAGTGTGGAACGCTGAGTGTGGGCCTGTCCGGCGGTGGTCCTGGACAAGGGTAGCACCCCTGTGGCCGCCGGGCCTGGTGCCTGGTGCCTAGCGGGGAGGCCGTTGACCGCCTCCTGTGCTGCTTCCATCCGTGTCAGGCCTCTGGGTGTTGGGCCCCCATCTGTCTCCCCCCAGGCCTGTGGGATCAGTCCAAGAAGACTCAGTCCAGCCCCAGCCTGTCCCCCTTGGCTTGGGCTCTCACTGCCCGACCTGGCAGGAGGTTGCCTAGCGGTGAACCTTTGCATCCTGTCTGCCCCCTGGACAGGCTCTGAGGGGGTGTCTGCAACACCTGTGCCAGCCTGGGCATCTTTTTTTTTTTTTTCTTTTGAAACGAAATCTCGCTCTGCCGCCCAGGCTGGAGTGCAGTGGCGTGATCTCAGCTCACTGCAAGCTCCACCTCCCGGGTTCACGCCATTCTCCTGCCTCAGCCTCCCGAGTAGTTGGGACTACAGGTGCCCGCCACCATGCCCGGCTAGTTTTTTGTATATTTTTTTAGTAGAGATGGGGTTTCACCGTGTTAGCCAGGATGGTCTCGATGATCTGACCGCGTGATCCGCCCGCCTCGGCCTCCCAAAGTGCTGGGATTGCAGGCTTGAGCCACCGCGCCCGGCCAGCCTGGGCATCTTTAGAGTGGGCTGCAGCTCCTGGAGGGGTCTGAGAGGAAGGAAGGCAGGTACTTTGTGAATGAAGAGACAGCTAGAGAGCTGGCACCCTTCCTGACCTGCGTCCTGTGAGGACTCTGGTTGGGGACAGCAAGCTTGGGGTCAGCATGGGACAGAGCCTCTGGGAGGCCCCTGCCCCTTGTCCCCCTTCCCCTTGCAGCTCCTGTCCTCGCCCCGCCCTCAGCTCTCTGCCAGGGAAGGTTTGGCAAGTGCCGCTGTGCGGCAGTGCGTGCTGATTGGCTGGTCGTTGCTATGGTGCCGCTCAGGGATATGCTTTTCCTCCCCTGCCTTCCCTGCTATCCCTGGGAGCGTCTGGAGTTGAGTCATCACTGGTGTGTGTGTGTGTGTGTGTGAGTGTGTGTGTGAGTGTGAGAGAGTGTGTGTGTGTGAGTGTGTGAGTGTGAGTGTGTGAGTGTGTGTGAGAGTGTGTGTGAGAGTGTGTGTGAGTGTGTGTGAGTGTGAGAGTGTGTGTGTGAGTGTGAGTGTGAGTGTGTGAGAGAGTGTGTGTGTGTGTGAGTGTGTGAGTGTGAGTGTGTGAGTGTGTGTGTGTGTGAGAGTGTGTGTGAGTGTGTGAGTGTGTGTGTGTGTGTGAGTGTGAGAGTGTGTGTGTGAGTGTGAGTGTGTGAGAGAGTGTGTGTGTGTGTGTGTGTGAGTGTGTGTGTGTGTGAGTGTGTGTTAGTGTGTGTGTGTTTGTGCCCGTGTGCGCTTCTGGCCTCTGCAGCTGAGTCCTGGCTCTCAGGGGGCCTGGCACCTCCCGGGGATGGGCACAAAGCAGCCACGATGCAGCCGGGAGCTGGGGAAGGCCCCATTGCCCCACACGGCTGCCCTAAGACTCTGGGGTGCTTCTTGGAAGAGGTCCCTGCTTCTGTCTGTGTTTAAGCAGCTCCCTAAGGAGTTCTTGTGGTTCCAGGTTGGGGGCCTGTGCTGTGGAGGCGAGGGAGGGGCAGGACCCCCAACTCCCTGAAGCCTTTTCTGGCCTGGTCCTCTCAGCCAGCATAGGCAGGGCCCTTTCCCAGGGCTGCCATGCTGCAGAGGGGAGCGGGCCACCATGTAGCCTAGGAAAACCTGACGTTCCTTTCGCTGGCAGTTCTGGGCCTGTTGTGGTTGGCAGGGAAGCTGAGCCACGGTGCTAATCACAGGGGCACCTCCAGGATTTTTGGGAGATGCCTCCGTGGGCTGGGGCGATACGCTGAGGAGCTGTTCTTCCCTGCCCTGAGGAGGGCTGAGTGTAGCCGTCACCCCTGTCCTGTCTTGGGCTGTCTCAGGGAGGATGCATAGAACCCTCGGAACCCTGCTGGCCCCTGTTTGATCCACCCTCAACCTCAGGCCTTCTAGGGGCACAGGAGGGCTCCGTCGGGATCACTGCGGGTGGGGGCCTCCCTTGGACACCTGAGACCCTCAATGGGTGCTTTGTGGCACGTTCATGATTGGGGCGGGGGGCACCCAGCCCTGCCTGCCGTGTAGGAGCTGTTCTGTCCTGGGCGTCCCTCTGTGGTTGGGACCCGGAGGGTGTGTGTTTACCCCGCCTCACACCTGCAGAGAAAGGCCTGGAGCAGGAGCTGGCCAGCCCCATCCTGGACATCGAGGACTTGGTCAAGAGCGGAAGCAAGCACAGGTGAGACCCCTCAGTGAGGCCACGACCACTGTCCTTCCATGGCCCAGCTCTCCTGTGACCTGTGGAGGCCCAGATATGTTTCTTCCCTTTTCTTTGTTCCTTTCTAAGTCGTGAAACTAACCACCGTTTAGTGTGAGAAAGTTAAAGCAGCTCTGAGGAACGTAGAGTAAAAAGCGAAACCGCCTCCCATTTCCCTGGCCGTCAGCCACCCCAGGAGCCACCGTGGAGCGGGGACAGAGCCCTGCAGGCTTGTGTCTGTGTGGAAGCACGCACGGTTTTGTCTGCACAGACTGGTCTGCAGTTTGCCGTTTTCACTCAGCGTTGTGGGTAGCTTCGCATGCTGGTGCTGGTCGTCCGGCTTCGTTCTTCTGAGGACAGCAAATATGTCCTTTGTCCACCTCTTTTATAGTTTCAGAGATTCAAGTTATAATAAAGCTTTTCTTATATTGAGGGGGAGAGCTCCTGCCCCTCTTTTTTTTTTGAGACAGAGTCTCGCTCTGCTGTCCAGGCTGGAGTGCAGCGTCGTGATCTTGGCTCACTGCAGTCTCAACCTCCCAGGCTCAAGTGATTCTCTCAGCTCAGCCTCCCAAGTAGCTGGGACTGCAGGCATGCACCACCACGCCTGGTTAATTTTTGTATTTTTTGTACGGACAGGGTCTCACTCTGTTGCTCAGTCCAGTCTCGAACTCCTGAGCTCAAGAGTTCCACCCGCCTCGGCCTCCCAAAGTTCTGGGATTCCAGGCGTGAGCACCACGCCCGACCCAGCTCTGCTTTGTTTTAGTGGTTCTGTTTGTGTTTGTTTCTGATGACCTCTATCCAGGAATAGGGTTGGTTTTTCTTTTCCATCGAGTTTTTAAAGAGATGATGATTTACATGGTTTAAAACTCATGTGGACTCCCCGTCCATCCCAGACAGCGGCTTCCCACCTGGACCCCATGCTCAGGATTAGGGCTCCTTCCGGGTCAGAAGACGTGGCGGCCCCAGCCTCGGGTCACCGTCCCCTGCACGGGGTGCTCACAGCATCTTCCCCTCCTCGTTCCCAGGGTGTGCCCTTACTACCTGTCGCGGAACCTGAAGCAGCAAGCCGACATCGTCTTCATGCCGTACAATTACTTGTTGGATGCCAAGGTGGGGGCTCAGTCTGCGTCGCTGACAACTCCTGATGTCCAGGGGGGTTCCTGGGCTTGGGAAAGGCCGTCCGAGCCTTTGCTGCTGCAGGGACTTAGAGCAGCAGGCCTGGGTGGGAGAGCTCACCTGTCACTGGGCAGGGGCTCAACCTGGCCAGACACACTGGTGAGCACCCCCAGGCCCTGGGTCAGTTGTTCTGAGCAATCTGGGAGTGGGCAGGCTGGTGGGAGTGAGGAGAGGCCTCCAGGCTGTGGTCCACAGGCCAGTGCCCACTCTTGATCCTGACAGCTCAGGTTCTCTCCTTCACGTCCGATCACAGGAAGCAAAGCACTGAGAACACGGGAAGCCCACTCACTCCCCTCCTCCCAGCCCCACGCTCACTCCCCGCCATGCCCGGCCCCACACTCACTCCCCCCCATGCCCGGCCCCACACTCACTTCCCTCCTCGTACCCTGTACTCACCCACATGCTGTTGTGCCCCACACTTTTTATTTAGTGCAGGTGGCATCTCGCCGTGGGTCAGTGACTTGTGTTCACATGGCGATGACGTGGTGACGCTTCCAGATCCCTCTGTTGGTTCGCTCATTCTCAGGGTGTATATTTATCAAGAGCCCATCGTGCTGGGGGCTGTTCTAGGCATAGCAAGACTGGCTTCATTCATGTGGAGCTTTGATTCTAGCGGTGGGGACAGGTAGACAGCAGAAGAGTAAGCCCGTGAGCCAACGAGACTGAAGAGAAGTAGAGCAGAGCGAGGAGGTGGAGACAGAGCCGAGTGGGCAGGGCCCAAGTGCGATGTCGGCAGGAGATGGGGAATGCTGATGTGTCTGAGGGGAGCCCGAGCTGGTGCAGCAGAGCAAGGGAGGAGGCGGGGGGCCGACTCCTGGGCAGCGATTGTAGAACCCCACGGAGAGCTGGTGAGGTTTGCCGTGGTTGTGGTGAGGTTTGCCGTGGTTGTGGGTGACTCGATGCTTTGAGCCGTGGCTGCCCCTGGGAACCACCTGGAGAGCTTCTAACCCAACCAGGCCCTTCCCTGGGACAATTCTGTCACAGCTGGTAAGCTAAGTCCAACACTTTCACGGAAACACAGAAGATCTAAAACAGCATGATGACCGTGAAGAACAGAGCTGGAGGACTCACCTCACTGGTTTCAAGACTCCTCTAAAGCTGCAGGAGTGGAGGTGGAGACGGCTCAGCTCAGGCACAGGCCTGCAGGCCGTGGAGAAGGCAGCAAGCTCCAGCTGACTCACACGCTTGCGGTCATTGTTTTTTTTTTTTCAGTTGGAATCTCGCTCTGTCACCCCAGTTGGACTGCAGTGGCACTATCTCGGCTCACTGCAGCCCCCACCTCCTGGGTTCAAGCGATTCTCCCACATCAGCCTCCCGAGTCACTGGGATTACAGGCGTGCGCCACCACGCCCTGCCTGTGATGATTGTTTTTTGACAAATGCGCCAATGTAATTGAGAGAGGAAATGAAGGTTGATTTTTGGTTTTCTGAAAAAGTGGTGCTAAGAACAGCTGGATATCTGGAAAACAGTGAATCTTAACTCTTGCTTTACTCTATATAAACCTAAATGTAAAAGCTAAACTAAAAGTTATAGAAAGAAACATGGTGGAGGTCTTTGCAACTCTGGGGTAGGCAAAGATTTCTTAGTGTGGATACATAAGGCACTAGCCATGAAGAAAAACATTAAAATTTGGATTTCACCAAAATTTAAAGCTTAAACCCTTTAGAAGACTTGAGAAAATTAAAGAGAAGTTATGGAAAGGGAGAAAATGCTTCTGTCTTTCAGAGGACTTAGAAAACATTTTTCAGCCCTCCTCATATTTTAAAGGACCTTTGACCAGAGTATGTAAAATTCTCTCATAACTAAGCAAAAAACCCAGTTAACCAGTGGGAAAGGATCTGCACAGACGTTTCACCAAGATGGACGGAGTGGCCAGTTGGGCACATGGAAGGACGCCCAGCATCTCCAGTCACAGGAGAAGGCAGATTAAAGCCACGGGGAGCCGGCACTACGGTCCCGCTAGCATGCTGAAATTCAGAAGCCTGAGTGTGGCACGAGGAGGTGGAACAGCTGGATCTCATCCATTGCTGCTGAGCTGTGAAGCTGTGTAGCCACTCCACAAACACGTGTGGCGAACAGCCGAACCGGGAGAAGGGAAGACGTGTTCAAAGATTTGTGTGTGGCCAGGCTCAGTGGCTCACACCTGTAATCCCAGAACTTTAGGGGCCAAGGCTCAGGGATCGCTTACGCCCAGGAGTCTGAGACCAGCCTGGGCAACATAGGGAGACCCCATCTCAAAAAAAAAGAAAAAAGAAAAAAAAAGACTTCAATGTGCAAGTTTACCAGAGCTTTGTTTAAGTTGCCAGAACTGGGAAGCTGCCCACGTGAGTCCATCCACTGGTGAATGGACAAACCGTGGTTCGCAAACCCCAACAGCAGCCACGGGCATGGGCTGTGGTCACACAGCAGCAGGGAGCCAGTGAGTCTCAGATGTGCTAACCCAGAGGCCAACTGAGGAGGACCTACTGTTTTTTGTTTTTTGATTTTTGTTTTGAGACAGAGTCTTGCTCTGTGGTGCAGGCTGGAGTGCAGTGGTGTGGTCTTGGCTCACTGCAGCCTCTGCCTCTCGGGTTCAAGCAGTTCTCCTGCCTCAGCCTTCCGAGTAGCTGGGACTACAGGCACCCGCCACCACACCCGGCTAATTTTTGTATTTTTAGTAGAGATGGCATTTCGCCATGTTGGCCAGGCTGGTTTCAAACTCCTGACCTTGTGATCCACTCACCTTGGCCTCCCAAAGTGCTGGGATTACAGGCGTGAGCCACCGTACCCGGCTGGACCTACTGTTTTATTCCGTTTATATGATGCTGTATTAATAGAAGAGGCAGGGGTGGGGCTGGTGGTTATGTGGTGCACTTAACTGCCAGAACTCAGTACGCTTAAAATGGGCATCTTAGTGTGTGAAAATTTAAAAGTACCAAAGCTGGACCCCACCCCAGCTTGCTCCCATGACACTCTGTGGTGGGACCTGGGAGTTGGGTGGTTTTTTTTTTTTTTTTTTTTTTCAGATGGAGTCTCACTCTGTCGCCCAGGCTGGAGTGCAGTGGTGCAATCTCGGCTCACTGCAACCTCTGCCTCCCAGATTAAAGCGATTCTCCTGCCTCAGCCTTCTGAGTAGCTGGGGTTACAGGCGCACACCACCACGCCCGGCTAATTTTTGTGTTTTTAGTAGAGATGGGGTTTCACCATGTTGGTCAGGCTGGTCTCGAACTCCTGACCTCGTGATCCGCCCGCCTCGGCCTCCCACAGTGCTGGGATTACAGGTGGGAGCCACCGCGCCCGGCCTGGAGTTGGGTTTGTAGATCTCCCTGAGTGGGGCCGGGGCAGAGAACTGCTGGGTCTGGGTCTTCCTGGCTCCTGTGGTCTGTGGCTGGCTGACTGCGGTGGCCGGGGGCTCCCAGGACGTCGTGGCCGTCCGTCTTGCTGAGCGTGGCGCGTGCCTTTCCATGCTGTGCGTGAGCGTCTCCCGGCGTGGCGAGCTGCTGCTTCGGGTGGGGCGGTGTTGCCAGGTTGCCATCCAGATCTGGCCTCTCCTCTCCACGTCGCCGGCGGTGTTTGTCATCGGCACTTGCGATGTTCGATGCCGGCCGCACGTGCCTTGGTTTCCCTCCTTCCTGCCCCTGTGAGCTCCAGCACTGTGTCCCTTCTCTTCCTCCTGTAGAGCCGCAGAGCACACAGCATTGACCTGAAGGGGACGGTCGTGATCTTTGACGAAGCTCACAATGTGGTGAGTCTCCACTGCCTCCTAAACGCCTCCTGTTTCTTCAAGAGCAGCGCAAACCTTTCTGGAGGGGCTCTGGCCAAACCCTTGCAGCCTTCGGTGCCCAGGACTGAGGACTGAGCACCCCAGGAGCTTCTGCACCACTTCCCACTCTGATCCGATGCCTCTGCTGGGGCTGGAGACTGGCCAGCTGGGCCAGGGACCTGCCCCTCAGGCGCAGGGCCCCCACAGGCCACTCCCCAGGCCTTCCCTCTAGCCAGCTAGGGGTCAGCCTGGGCCAGGGGTGTCTCCTCTGCCCTCGGCTTCTGTCACCAGGGCAGCAGCAGGCGTGTGGTCTCGCCTGCGGTGTCTCTGCCCTTCCGGCCACATGGCCTGAGGCTGAGGCAGGAGAATCGCTTGAACCCTGGAGGTGGAGGCTGCAGTGAGCCAGGATCACACCGCTGCACTCCAGCCTGGGTGACAGAGCGGGATTCTGTGTCAAAAAAAAAAAAAATGTTGACTGGGTGCAGTAGGTCACGCCTATAATCCCAGCACTTTGGGAGGCCGAGGCGGGCGGATCATGAAGTCAAGAGATCAAGACTATCCTGGCCAACATAGTGAAACCCCATTTCTACTAAAAATACAAAAATATTAGCTGGGCGTGGTGGTGGGTGCCTGTAGTCCCAGCTACTCAGGAGGCTGAGGCAGGAGAATTGCTCGAACCCGGGAGGTGGAGGTTGTAGTGAGCCAAGATCACACTATTGCACTCTAGCCTGGTGACAGCGAGACTCCGTCTCAAAAAAAAAAAAAAAAAATTGGCAACTCCATTGAAATAATTGTTTGTTTTTTGAGACAGGGTCTCATTCTGTCGTCCAGGCTGGAGTTCAGTGGTGTGATCTTGGTCCACTGCAACCTCCACCTCCTGGGCTCAAGCCATCCTCCTACTTCATCCTCCCAAGTAACCGGGACTACAGGTGCACACCACCACGCCTGGCTAATTTTTGTATTTTTTGTAGAGATGGGGTTTTGCATCATTGCCCAGGCTGGTTTTGAACTCCTGAGCTCAAGTGATCTGTCCACCTCAGCCTCCCAAAGTGCTGGGATCACAGGTGTGAGCCGCTGCGCCTGGCCTGAAATAATCGTTTCTCAATATTGGTGTGGGCCAGACAGTCGTGTTTGGACCTGCTTGTGGCCTGGCCTTAGAGACCCCAGGGCGTGGCTTTGGGGACTTGGCTGTCAGCCTCCTGTGCCTTGTGCACCCAACCCCATTCCTGCTTTCTGGAACCTCGATCCTATCCTGCTCTGTGGTGATCCGGGTGATTTGGGCTCCCGATCCTATCCTGCTCTGTGGTGATCCGTGTGATTCGGGCTCCTGATCCTATCCTGCTCGGTGGTGATCCCGGTGATTCAGGCCCCCGATCCTATCCTGCTCTGTGGTGATCCACGTGTGCTCGGGCTCCTGATCCTATCCCGCTCTGTGGTGATCTGGGTGATTCGGGCTCCCGATCCTGTCCTGCTCTGTGGTGATCCGGGTGATTCAGGCTCCTGATCCTATCCTGCTCTGTGGTGATCCCGGTGATTCGGGCCCCCAATCTTATCCTGCTCTGTGGTGATCCCGGTGATTCGGGCCCCCAGTCCTATCCCGCTCTGTGGTGGTCCGGGTGATTTGGGCTCCTGATCCTATCCTGCTCTGTGGTGATCCGTGTGATTCAGGCTCCTGATCCTGTCCTGCTCGGTGGTGATCCCAGTGATTCGGGCCCCCGATCCTATCCTGCTCTGTGGTGATCCGTGTGATTCGGGCTCCTGATCCTATCCTGCTCTGTGGTGATCCCGGTGATTTGGGCTCCCGATCCTATCCTGCTCTGTGGTGATCTGGGTGTGCTCGGACTCCAGGAGAAGATGTGTGAAGAATCAGCGTCCTTTGACCTGACCCCCCATGACCTGGCTTCAGGACTGGACGTCATAGACCAGGTGCTGGAGGAGCAGACCAAGACTACGCAGCTGGGCGAGCCCCACCAGGAGTTCAGCACAGACTCCCCCAGCCCAGGTGCGTTCATAGCCAGGCTGCTCGGTCCTGAGGCCTGCGCTGCTACAGGGGGCAGCCTGCCCTGTGGCTGTGTGTGGTCGGCCTGGGCACTGTCTGTTCAGGCTGGCACTGCAGGGCACCCACTTCTCTCAGAGGCTTCTCGGGTGTGAATTGTTTGGGGTCCTGTAGGCTGTGGAAGGGCTGGTATCGTTCAGTAGTTCTGGTATTTTCCGAAGACCTATGTCTTCTCCCAGCCAGTGTCAACTTGGCTTCTACTGTGTAAATTTAGAGAACTATACTTTGTGAAGCTGAGATGGGAGCATCGCTTGAGGCCAGGAGTTCGAGACCAGCCTGGGCAACATAGCGAAACCTCGCCTCTACCAAAAAATTAGCCAGGTGTGGTGGTATGGTCCTGTGGTCCTGTGGTCTGAGCTTTTCTGGAGGCTGAAGTGGGAGGAGCTCTTGAGCCCGGGAGGCAGAGCTTGCCCCAGATGGCTCCACTGTACTCCAGCCTGGGCGACAGAGTGAGGCTGTCTCAAAAAAAAAAAAAAAAAAGTAAAGTAAAACTAACTATATTCACTGTAAGGGCATTTTGTATGTTTAAATGACCCACACATCGGGCCTGCATCACTTGCTGTGCCCGTAGGTTCCTTCCCAGTGTTCGTCCAGAGGCGTATTTCCACACAGCGCTAGTCACGGCATACGTGGAAAACGCAGAAACCCCCGTGGATGTGGTCGGTTGGTCTGTACTGTCTGTGTTTTCTTCCTTTCTTTTTTTTTTTTGAGATGGAGTTTCACTCTTGTTGCCCAGGCTGGAGTGCAATGGTGCGATCTTGGCTCACTGCAACTTCCTCCTCCCAGGTTCAAGTGATTCTCCTGCTTCAGCCTCCCAAGTAGCTGGGACTACAGGCGCGCGCCACCACGCCCAGCTAATTTTGTATTTTTAGCAGAGTCAGGGTTTCTCCATGTTGGCCAGGCTGGTCTCAAACTCCAGGTGATCTGCCCACCTCGGCCTCCTGAAGTGCTGGGATCCAGGCGTGAGCCACCGCGCCCGGCCTGTGTCGTGTTTTCTGCGTGGCCTCTGTAAACAGCTGACTAGGAGTCTGTGAGTATCTTCATTGGTTCCGCTGTGACTTGCGTGTGAGCATCTCCAGCATCAGCTTTCCTCATTTTCCTTTGAAATCGCACATGTGGACGGACACCATGGGGACCCTGGACCCTGGGCAGCCTCGTCCTCACCCTTCTCACCAGGGTGGCTGCTTGGGAGAGAGTGAGTTTGCGAACTTGGCATTTGTTCTGGCTGTAGGATCCGTTTATATATATACACATATTTAAGTGACAGGGTCTGACTCTGTTGCCCAGGCTGGAATGCGGTGGCGCGATCTTAGCTCCCTGTAGCCTCAGCCTCCTGGGCTCGTGGGGTCTTCCCGTCTCAGCCTCTTAAAGCACCGGGACTGCAGGCGGTCGCCACTGCCATCGGATCTCAAGGCTGCCACGCAGGGCGCTGCGGTAGGGGAAGGGGTTCCTGGGACTTTGAACGCTCCACCTCCCTCTTCTCCACAGTCCCCCAACCCCACCTCTAACGGGGAGTGGATGGCCACCTCTTTCCATCCTTTGCCTGGCGCAGGGTGGGGAGAATGACAGGTCTCCTTCCCGCATCTCGGCAGCTGCCCTTTCGTCGGTTATATGACGTGGGAGAGACACCGGCCACCCCCAGGGCTGTGTGACGTGGGAGAGACCCCGGCCACCCCCAGGGCTGTGTGACGTGGGAGAGACCCCGGCCACCCCCAGGGCTGTGTGACGTGGGAGAGACCCCGGCCACCCCCAGGGCTGTGTGACGTGGGAGAGACCCCGGCCACCCCCAGGGCTGTGTGACGTGGGAGAGACCCCGGCCACCCCCAGGGCTGTGTGACGTGGGAGAGACCCCGGCCACCCCCAGGGCTGTGAACACCGCCACAGGGGCCTTCTCCGCTCTTCAGTTTTGTTAGTTACGTGACATGCAGGGCTTTTCGTTGTAACTAGTGGGGGATGTGTGGTGAGGGGGGCTTCTGCCGCCTCATTCAGGACCGGAACTTCAGTTTTCATCGCTATTTGTCCTCCTACGCCTTTGGAGATGGGGTCTGGCTCTGTTACCCAGGCTAGAGAGCAGTGGTGCCATCAGGGCTCACGGCAGCCTCCTCCTCCTGCAGCCATCGCCTCTTGGGCTCACGCGATCCTCCTGCCTTGGCCTCCCAAACTCCTGGGACTACTACAGACGTGCGCCACCGTGCTTGGCAGGGTTCATTCTTTTCCTCACACTTTATTTATTGGAGAGCCTGGTAGAGCGCCTGGTTTGCACGATCTGGTTGTTGAGACGTTGAGAGGAACCCTGCGGAGTCTGAATCTGGGTATGGGAGGGGCAGTCACACGAGTTCCCCGGTGTCCTCGTCTCCTCCGCACTTAGGTGCCCTTAGGTGGCTTGAGGACCCCAGTTAGACTGGGGCCACCCTTTGCCTGGCTCCAGGCGGGATGTCCTTTCTATCAGGAGGCTCACAGTATCTGCTTTCCAGTTTCTTCCGACGTTAACGTTGTTGCTGCTGAACACCTGACTCTGTTGATTATTGGGGGATTGCAAGATGGTAGTGTGCCAATTCTGTCGCTTAGTCAGTTAGCAGGAATAATCTAGCACCATGCTCTGCATCGCATCAGCCGTGTGGTGATCCCATTCACACAGGAAAGGCGGGATAAATGCTGGCTGTGGGCCGGGTGTGCTGTCCCACATCTGTAATCCCAGCACTTTGGGAGGCCAGGGCGGTCAGATCACGAGGTCAGAGATTGAGACCATCCTGGCCAACATGGTGAAACCCCGTCTCTACTAAAAATACAAAAAAAACCCCAAAACATGAGTGGGCCGTGGTGGCGCGTGCTTGTAATCCCAGCTACTGGGGAGACTGAGGCAGGAGAATCACTTGAACCCGGGGGGCGGAGGTTGCAGAGAGCTGAGATCGCGCCACTGCACTCCAGCCTCACAACAAAGCGAGACTCTGTCTCAATAATCAATCAGTCAATCAATCAGACGTCATCAGTGAATGTACGTGAGCGTGTAGGGATTGGTCCTGCTCCGCGCACCACCCTGAATCTCACTCCTGACCTCCGTTCTCCACCTCGAGGTGTTTTCATGTGGGCCCGTGTGTCTTGACCCCGGCAGTTGTGGCCTCTTTGCTGTCTGGGAGTCAGGATTTTTCACACTCATGTCCTGCTCCAGACCTGGAATCAGCCAAGTCTCCAAGAAGCTCTGGTTTCTTTTCCTGCAAGGTGGTATTTCAGGACCCACGATGCGGCAACAGGCTGGTCATGGTTACTGGGTTGGTCATTGTTACTGGGTGTTTTTGTGGAGATACATCCATACGCACAGATGTGTTCACAAATGTTAACTCTGAAGGTAAACCACCCGGCTGGGCACAAGGGCTCACCGGTAATCCCAGCACTTTGGGAGACCGAGACAGTTGGATGACCTGAGGTCCGGAATTTAAGACCAGCCTGGGCAACATGGTGAAACCCCATCTCTACTAAAAACACAAAAATTAGCCAGGTGTGGTGGCACACGCCGGTAGTCCCAGCCAGTTGGGAGACAGACATGCTGGAACCTGGGACACGGAGGTTGCAGAGAGCAGAGATGGTGCCGCTGCACCCCAGCCTGGGTGACAGGGTGACACCCTGTCTCAAAAATAAATAGATAAATAAAGGGAAAACGCCTCCTCTTGGTGTCTCCAGTTTGGACTGGCTGGCATGGGTTCTGGTAGCCTCTTCCCCCATGGTGGCGTCCTTTTTTCCATGCCGGGAATCCTGGTTCTCAAGGGCGGGGTTGTTGGTCTGAGTGTGACACAGACTGTGCCTTTGCTGCCTTTCTCTTGCCCAGGGCTGAGCATGGAGCTGGAAGACATTGCAAAGCTGAAGAGTAAGTGCTGCCCTCCCCACCTTCTTGCGGCTGGGTGGGGCCTCCCCCTGATGCCTCCTCAACCCGACCTGCAGTGATCCTGCTCCGCCTGGAGGGGGCCATCGATGCCGTTGAGCTGCCTGGAGACGACAGCGGTGTCACCAAGCCAGGGAGGTGAGAGGCGGGGAGCCAGCTGCTTCACTGCAGGCCCAGCCTAGAGCTAGAGATAGGCCGTGGTGCAGTCCTGGGCTGTCCCACCAGTGAGGCCTGTTTTCAGGCCCGTTTTCCCTTTTTGAGACCTGGTAGGAGCGCCCGGTTTGCATGATCTGGTTGTTGAGATGTTGAGAGGAATAGCACACGCATCCACGGAACAGCACACACACGCCCACGGAATAGCACACACACGCCCACAGAACAGCACCCACGGAACAGCACACACCCCCACGGAACAGCACACACACCCACGGAACAGCACACACACCCCCACGGAACAGCACACACTCCCCCACGGACCAGCACACACACTCCCACGGAACAGCACACACCCCCACGGAACAGCACCCACGGAACAGCACACTCCCCCACGGAACAGCACACACACCCCCATGGAACAGCACACACCCCCACGGAACAGCACACACACACCCACGGAACAGCACACGCCCCCACGGAACAGCACACACTCCCACGGAACAGCACACACCCCCACGGAACAGCACACACACCCCCACGGAACAGCACACCCACGGAACAGCACACGCCCCCACGGAACAGCACACACACCCCCACGGAACAGCACACACACCCCCACGGAACAGCACACACACCCACGGAACAGCACACGCTCCCACGGAACAGCACAGACACTCCCACGGAACAGCACACACGCCCCCACGGAACAGCACACGCCCCCACGGAACAGCACCCACACTCCCACGGAACAGCACCCACGGAACAGCACACACACACACCCACGGAACAGCACACACACACCCACGGAACAGCACACACACTCCCACGGAACAGCACACACCTCCACAGAACAGCACACACACATCCACGGAACAGCACACACATCCACGGAACAGCACACACACACCCACGGAACAGCACACACACTCCCACGGAACACCACACACCCATGGAACAGCACACACTCCCACGGAACAGCACACACCCCCCCACGGAACAGCACACACCCCCCCACGGAACAGCACACACCCCCACGGAACAGCACACACACCCACGGAACAGCACACACACACCCACGGAACAGCACAGACACTCCCACGGAACAGCACACACGCCCCCACGGAACAGCACACGCCCCCACGGAACAGCACCCACACTCCCACGGAACAGCACCCACGGAACAGCACACACACCCACGGAACAGCACACACACCCACGGAACAGCACACGCCCCCACGGAACAGCACACGCCCCCACGGAACAGCACACACACCCACGGAACAGCACACGCCCCCACGGAACAGCACACACACCCCCACGGAACAGCACACACACCCCCACGGAACAGCGCACACGCCCCCACGGAACAGCACACACGCCCCCACGGAACAGCACACGCCCCCACGGAACAGCACCCACACTCCCACGGAACAGCACCCACGGAACAGCACACACACCCACGGAACAGCACACGCCCCCACGGAACAGCACACGCCCCCACGGAACAGCACACACACCCACGGAACAGCACACGCCCCCACGGAACAGCACACACACCCCCACGGAACAGCACACTCCCCCACGGAACAGCACACACACCCACGGAACAGCACACACACTCCCACGGAACAGCACACACACACCCACGGAACAGCACACACACCCCCACGGAACAGCGCACACACACCCACGGAACAGCGCACACACCCCCACGGAACAGCGCACACACCCCCACGGAACAGCGCACACACACCCACGGAACAGCGCACACACCCCCACGGAACAGCACACACACACCCACGGAACAGCGCACACACACCCACGGAACAGCGCACACACCCCCACGGAACAGCAGACACCCCCACGGAACAGCACACCCACGGAACAGCACACACACATCCACGGAGCAGCACACACATCCACGGAGCAGCACACACACACCCATGGAACAGCACACACACATCCACGGAACAGCACACACACACCCATGGAACAGCACACACACTCCCACGGAACAGCACACACACACCCATGGAACAGCACACACACTCCCACGGAACAGCACACACTCCCATGCGGGGCTGCTGGGTTTCCTGCAGTTTCTCCTCCTCCAGGCCTTTCCCTGGACCTCCTCAGGTGCCTGTTAGAATGAGACCTTCTTGTTAGGACGGTGAGTGTCCCAGCCACCACCTCTTTTGGACTCCGGGAGGCCCGGAACATTCTGAAGGCTCCGTGGGTCTCCTGTCTTCTCCGCGGCCAGGGCAGCAGGGTTTGTTGTCTGTCCTGCAGGCAGATGAGCGTCAGGCCTGGGGCCTGTGTGGGGCTCCACTGAGTGCACAGCCGCCGAGGCGAGCGCGTTCTGCCTGAGCGCCGACCTTGTGGCGACTCCCAGTTGCTTCTAGGTGGAGCCAGTGTCCTCAGCATAATGCTCAAGGCTCTGGCGTGGCTCCTCGGCCACCCTGCACCCCCAGGGGCCCCTCCTGTAGCTTCTGCTGCCGCCATCACTGTCACTCTCCCAAGGCTTTGGGGACTCTGCCCAGAGCCGCTGCCTCCCAGAAGCCCCTGACGACCCCCCGGCGACCCCATCCCTCCCTCTGATGACGGCCTCTGCCCTGAGGCGGCTTTTCCTTGGTGCTGTTCTCGTGCCGGCCAGGCCTCCTCTTCCCATCTGGAGGCTCCTGAGGGCAGAGGCCTCTCACTCCCAATGCCGGCGTCCCCTGGAGGGCTCAGTTTGTTTCCGAGGGAAGGAAACTTCCACAGTTGTTGCCTTCAATTCCCAAAGCTGCAGCCTGATCCCCCGTCCAGGCTCGAGCCTGCCTTCTTCTCCTCGCAGCTACATCTTTGAGCTGTTTGCTGAAGCCCAGATCACGTTTCAGACCAAGGGCTGCATCCTGGACTCGCTGGACCAGATCATCCAGCACCTGGCCGGACGTGAGTGCCGGGGCGGGGTCTCTGGTGTGGGCAGACGTGGCGTAGGGGGTGCAGCAGGCCTCCATCCTGGCAGTCAGGGCTCGCCTGGCCATCACCTGGCCGTCAGCAGGAACAGGCTCACAGAACCTCACCTGATCGGGGCGTGGAGGCGTTAGTGCCGGTTGCCCACTGCCGTAGAGCCTGTCCCAGTTCTGCAGCTGGCGGCTTCGTCCTGCAGACTCATCCCATTATTCCCCTTTTAAGGAAGAGCAGCCCAAGGCCCTGGCTGGGTTGTGGGGCCTCTGGCTTCTCCACACACCCTGAGTTCTGCTTCTCAGAGCTGTGGGGTCCAGAGGCTTTGCCCAGAGGCAGTGTCGTCATGGGCTGCTCTGGTTTGAGATGCCGGCCCGCCGGGGCCTCTGCTGTGCTCCCAGGTGCTGGGGAGGGCGGCTCTTGCTGCTTCAAACCTTAGGTGACCATAGAGCCTCTTTTCAAGTTCCACCGGCCCCCTTGGAGACGCTGTCCCTGCCTGGCTTCTCTCCTGGCTGCTGGGAAGGGCAGGCGAGCTGCCCGCCCTGAGTGGACACTGCGCTGCACCCTGGGCCCCCCGTTGGGCAGGAGATGGAGCTTGGCAGTCGGGCTGAGCTGGCTTATGGCTGGAAGGGCGGGGGCTGGGGTCGGGGCCTCCCCTGCCTGCAGTGCGGGTGTCAGCGCCCAGCATGCTACCTCCCCAGGTGCTGGAGTGTTCACCAACACGGCCGGACTGCAGAAGCTGGCGGACATCATCCAGGTGGGGCCTGCTCCTCTGGCGTCTCCTTCCCTGATGGAAGCCGGGCGGGTGCTTTTTCCTGCTGTATTAGTTACTGACTCTAGACGTGGGGGTGGGAGAACGGCCCCCACACCACCTGTTTCCGATTGGCAAACGCTTGGCTCCTTTCCTGTGACCCAAACCCACACTGGGCCTCCCGCGGGGATGGGGGAGGACGAGGTCTGGTGGCACGTGCCCAGGGTGATGCTGGTGGGGGAGGACATGAAGGGGAGTGGGGGCCAGGGAGCCGCTCCTGCCCTGTCCAGGCCCTCAGGCCAGGGGGACCCACTCCTGGCAGCCCCAGCTACACGCAGATGAAGAGCTCTGGACACACGCAGCTTCCTGAACAGCTTCTCCAGGGACAGACAAACGGGACCCTGCAGGTTGCCGGCGGGGGTGTCCCTGCGAGCCCATGATGGGGGATGCGGCCCTGGCCCCCTTCTTGGCCCTGTCCTGCCCTGCGATGCCCGTCCCCTCCCATGTGAGGTTGCTCCTGGCTCTGTGCCTGTGGCAGCACCTGCTTTCCCTGAGGCAGAGGGGCTTGTGCGGTTTGTGGAGGGCAAGCCCCATTTTTGGGTGCTCTGGGCACACACTTGCCTCTCCTGGACCTCGGTGCATTTTTTAGAAGCAGACCCACAAGTCCCTGACTGGGAGGCCATCAGTCCTTGGGGAAACTGAGGCACAGGTGGCGTGTGGAGCCGTGTGAGGCTGCCTCTGTGCTGCCCACACTGAACCTCCTGGCCACACGAGGTCCTGGCAGGGTTAGGTGGGGCTGCCCAGCTCTGTGACAACTTCATGAGTGTCCGCCTGGGGTGGGGGGTGCTCGAGCTGGGGGAGGCTGCAGAAGAACCCTGGAATGTACGGCCGGCCTGTGCATGCGGTGCAGTGCTCTGTGCATGCTGCTGGGTGTGGAGCTGCAGGCCCCAGGATGACCAGGCACTGCCTTCTTCATAGACGTGGCTCTGAGCGGGGGCGAGACCTGGGCAGGGACCAGGTGGGGTGGGCACAGCAGGTGGTAGGGCCCAGGCTCAGCCCTACCTCCACCGTGGCCTTCTCTGCAGCCAGTGATGCCACAGCCTGTGTCTTCTCTGTGTGGCAGCTGGGGCTGGAAAGACGGCACTGCTATGTCTCCCAGCTCCTCCCCAAAAGCACGGTGGGCATCCCAGGGCCAGACCCCTCTCTCTGTGGCTCCTGCCTGCCAAGGGCTGCTTTGCCGTCCCGCCTGGAGCGTGGTTGGCTCTTCAAGCAGGAGGCCGTGCACCTGCCAGGCGGACCTGCTTCCATGTCCTGATGGGTCACTCAAAGCACCTCCAGCACATGGCCATCGAGGCAGCCCTGCAGCCCAGGGCCTGGAAGGCAGGTGTGAGCTGGCCCGGGCCTGCCCCTCCCTGGAATGTGGCTTCCCAGGCTCCAGTATGGAGAAGTGTCCACACTCTGGAACCAAATCCTGTTCACCTCATTGGTTTGGAATTTCCTTTGGCTGCTGCTCTAAGTAGCCACTGGGAGATGACTCAGCTCCTCCCAACCCTGGGGACTGCACACCGTGTTCACCCTCGGCTGCTCCTGAGTCCCTGCAGGTGTGGGCGCTGCTCATAGGGCTGCTGCTGGGCTGGACTTGCAGCCCTGAGGCACAGGTGACCCTGGGGACAGAGTGGGGCTAGAGTGGGGCTAGTGGCCCCAGGAAGAGGATGTGGGATGCACGGTTCAGTTGGAGGCAACTCCAGGCAGGGCCAGGCTGTGTGCTGGGGAGGTAGAGCTTAGCTGGAGGCAAACTCTGGGCAGTGCTGGCCCGTGCTGGGGAGCCAGTCACCGCTGGGCCCCTGTGAGACTAGTGGGTCCCCTTCCTTCTCTGCCTGAGCTGCCCTGGGGCTGAAGCACGGGGTGGTTTGTGGTGGTGTTTTTTTGAGACAGGGTCTCGCTCTGTCACCCCAGTGGGAGTGCAGGGCCTTGTCACCAGCTCACTGCAGCCTCAGCCTCCTGGGCCCAAGCCATACTCTTGCCTCAGCCACCTGAGTAGCTGGGAACACAGGCATGCACCACCACGCCCAGCTAATTTTAAAAGCTTTTTTGTGGAGATGGGGTCTTGGCGTGCACCACCACGCTCGGCTAATTTTTTAAATTTTTATGTGGAGATGGGTCTTGCCATGTTGCCCAGGCTGGTCTCAAAGTCCTGGGCTCCGGCAGTCTGCCCACCTTGGCCTCCCACAGTGCTGGGATTACAGGTAAGAGCTTCCAGGCCTGCCCATCAGAGGGCTGGCTTTTTGAGGGAAGCTGTTTCCTGAGGCAGCCTCAGCCCCTGCTCATGGCAGCCCCTGGTGTCATGGTGAATTTGTTCTGTTGTTTCCATCCCTGTGGGCCAAATGCTTTGGTAAAACGCAAGGCCTTGTATTTAGCTGTCTTGACAGTGAAAATGGCTGGGAAGGAAGGAAGGAATGGAAGG
This sequence comes from Macaca thibetana thibetana, assembly GCF_024542745.1. NCBI lineage: Eukaryota > Metazoa > Chordata > Mammalia > Primates > Cercopithecidae > Macaca > Macaca thibetana. Next base: position 36,139,257 of record NC_065587.1, on the reverse strand, counting down.
AAGTTTCTCTCTCCTGTGCATACCCAGGCACGTGCATACGTGCGCAGTCCACACACGCTGCCGGTCTCTGTCCCAGCCGCGGTGCCGGCCCCCGTGTTCTCCAGTTCAGCTTCTCCGCATTTCTGTGAACGATTCCGGCTTCTTGATGTTCCCAGCAGAACTCCCTCAAGTCTGCGGCTTCTCCAGGGCTCTGACGGCGGCTGGGCTGACGTGGCCGCTCTGCGGAGCCTGTTGGGGCTTCACGTTCCTGTTCTGGCCATTTTCGGCTCTTTTTCCAGGAAGGGTCATCACACGCTCTTTTCCTAGTGCAGGCATCGTCCCTTTCCCGTTGATCTGCAGGGTTCTCTGTAAGATCTGAGGAACACGTGCCAACATATTCTCTCCTGGTCTCGTGCTGGTCATTTTTTCCATTTTCATGACAGGTTTGGTGAACAGATGTTTCCTTGTCATCAGACTTTTGTCTTGAGCTTGTACCCCCCGACCAAGATGCTAAACTGGGTCTTGTGTGTTCTCCAAACTGCACTGTAGGGTGGCGGAGCTTTGTGTCGGGGCCTCCGCGCCTTCCGGCGTCACCTGTGGGGGTGTGAAAGGCAGACTCTACCTGGATTTTTCCCAGCACGCCACACCGGTGGTTCCGTCTGCTGACCGAGTGGCTCGGCTTCTCCCAACTCCGCTGGGCACCTGCCACACTGTTTTCCTCACGGTTTTGTTCGTGGTGGTTTTGTCGTAAGTCCTGGTGTCAGCCAGAACCAATTTCTGTTTTTGTTGTTTTTGAGACGGAGTTTCGCTCTTGTCGCCCAGGGTGGAGTGCAGTGGTGCGATCTTGGCTCACTGTAACCTCCGCCTCCTGGGTTCAAATGATTCTCCTGCCTCAGCCTCCTGAGTAGCTGGGATTACAGGTGCTTGCCACCACGCCCAGCTAATTTTCATATTTTTAGTAGAGACGGGGTTTTGCCGTGTGGGCCAGGCTGGTCTCGAACCCCTGACCTCAGGTGATCCTCTCGCCTCAGCCTCCCAGAGTGCTGGGATTACAGGTGTGAGCCGCCGCGCCCGGCCTCTTGTTCTTCTTAAACCTGCCCTGATGTTTTCTCCATGATGCATGTTGGAGTCAGCCTGTCTGCTTCCTTTAAAAATCTTGCTGTGATTTTGACTGGAATGTGTGGAATTCCTGTGTTTTTGAGTCAGTGTCTCTCTGTTGCCCAGTCTGGAGTGCAGTGGGACCATCACAGCTCACTGCAGCCTCAATCTCCTGGGCTCAGGGGATCCTCTCAGCCCAGCCTCCCAAGTAGCTGGGACCACGGCACGTGCCACCACGCCTGTCTCAGCTCAGCCCCCCAAGTAGCTGGGACCACGGCACGTGCCACCACGCCCGTCTCAGCTCAGCCCCCCAAGTAGCTGGGACCACGGCACGTGCCACCACGCCCGTCTCAGCTCAGCCCCCCAAGTAGCTGGGACCACGGCATGTGCCGCCACGCCCGTCTCAGCCCAGCCTCCCATGTAGCTGGGACCACGGCACGTGCCACCACGCCCGGCTAGTTTTCATATTTTTTTGGTGGAGACCCCGGGGTTGCACCATGTTGCCCAGGCTGGTCTCGAACTCCTGGGTTCGGGCAGTTCGCCCCTCTCGGCCTCTCAGAGTGCTGGGATTACAGGCGTGAGCCACTGCACTAGGCCATGTTGAATTTCTAGATTAATTTGGGACCCTTAGGGGCACAGAGAGGAGGGCTGGGCCAGCTGGTGGGAGGAGAGGCCTCTCGGGCTGCCGCGTTTCCAGTGCACGGAGATGGCCTGCGTAGGGGGAACAGAGCTCACCGGGGGTCCCTCCAGGGAGGAGAAAGGGTCAGGCAGGTGCCAGCTCCTGTCCATCAGCCTGGGGCTGCATGATGGCAGGGGCTGGTGAACCGATGACCTCTGGGTGTCCTGTGACCTTCCGTGTGTGGGGCTGATGCCGCAGAAGATCAGGTGGCCTCCAGGGCTCTGGGCTTTGGCCTCAGGCTCCTCACGGGACTGCACCTCCTCTCTTTCAGATTGTGTTTAGTGTGGACCCCTCCGAGGGCAGCCGTGGTTCCCCGGCAGGGCTGGGACCCTTACAGTCCTATAAGGTAGGGGCCACCTCCAGGAGGCAGGTGGGGCTGGGGGTCCTGCGGTCCTGAAAGGTAAGGGGCTGCCCCCAGGACATGGGCGGGGTCTCCACACTTCTGGTCCTGTCCCCTCCAGGTGCACGTCCATCCTGATGCTGGTCACCGGAGGACGGCTCAGCGGTCTGATGCCTGGAGCACCACTGCAGCCAGAAAGCGAGGTACAGACCTGGGCCCACACTCTCCCTGCCCGCCCGGGTGTGGTGCTCAGCACCAGCATGCCACAGGCTAGGCACGTGGCCAGCCGTGGGTCTCCTGCCCCCCTGGGCCTGGCCACCTTCTCCATGTCCAGGCCAATCCAGAGCGTTCTCCTCACTGTCCCTCTGAAGGCTGGAGTTACTGAGAGACATGGGAGAGGGCCTGATGGCACCGTGACCTGCCCAGAGTCACCTGGTTGGTGGCGGCAGAGTCACAGCTCAGCCAGGCCTTCCTGCTGGGACACACTGGTTTATGCCAAGGCCGTCAGCACGGAGCCCCCCAGTGAGGCACAGCTTTCCCTGCTGCCTCCACCCAGCGCCTGGCTGGGCCAAGCCTCAGGGTCACATCTGAAGGGGGCCCGACTGGCCCTGTTGTCCGAAGCCTCTGGTGCGCTCGGCCCTGAGGCCCCACGTGCCTTGTTGGCTTCCTGTGCTCTGTGGCGTCTTCGAGTCGGTGCTGCCGGGTACCTGTGTGGATGGGGCCTGTGAGTGGGCCCTCGGCTCCGTGTCCAGAGTCCTGTGGTTCTTGGAGTGTGTCCGGCCCCACCCGGCCATGTGGTGTCCAAGGGGGGCTTTGTGGCGGCAGTGGTGGGAGCTGCTGCCCCTTCTTGTGCTCCAGTGGGGCCTTGCCTCTGGGCTTGGTTCGTTCCTCTCTGGAACGTTCTTTCTCAGAGCTCTCTGGCCCGCGGTGGCACGACGTGGCCCTGGCTGAAGCAGCCCCGCGTGGTTGCTGTGGTTGGTCTGCCTGGCCGAGCTGGAAGGGGAGGGCCGGGAGGGCGTCAGGGTTGCGTGGCTTGACCCCCAGTCGGTGGCTCGGTGATGGCCTCGTGGCAAGGCGTCTCCCGGCAGGAAGCGTCCATCCTGGGGGGTCGTGGGAGGCGGCGCGTGCCTGAGGCAGCTGGCGCACAGATCTGAGGGCCTGGAATCTATTTGTTCCATTGACATGTGACGTCGCTTGACTTCTGAGAAGCAGCCACGCCCTGCGTTGGGCGTTTGTAGGAAATGAGTTCCTGGAGGCGGAGGTCGGGAAGTTCCCCGCTGCAGGGCACGCTCAGCCCCAGGAAGCGGGGTGACCTTTGCTGGGAGAGGTGCCTTGTCCCTGCTGACCCCGAGTCACAGTCAGCGTCGTTCTGCTTGTGCCATGTTTAATTCCTGGTGTCCGGTGCCCAGGCTCAGTCTCCTCCCCAGGCCGCGGCCGCTGCGGTCAGTCAGTCAAGCACTTCTAGGAACTTCCTTTGAACCGGTGCCCTTGTTCGCTGCTGACGCCACTCGGAGGCTTCCTGGCGGAGCGGGGAACTCGCATTTCCTCTTGTGCGCGTCCCTGGAATGTCGGGACTCTGGCGCTTGCTTCCCGTGCGCTCTTGGCGGGATGAGCTTGCCCTGAGCTGCATGTCACCGTTTCTGCAGAAGTTTAGGGTTGGAGTGGGCTGACCTCTCTGGAGGTGTCCCCAGCATCTGCTTGGGGTCTGCCTCGTACTCCCGGGACCCCCAGTCCCCCAGAGGGGACCCCAGCTGGCAGACTGCGCTCACACTCAGGGCAGCCTCCTTTGTTCTGACTTCTGCACGCTGGGCCTGGGTGGCTGTGGGCGGCTCACTTGCTTGATGCCAGTGGGTGAGAGGGTGATGGGCAGAGAGGCAGGCGGTCAGGCCCCCAGTCCCGTCCTCACACCCTGTGTCCCCTGCTCCCCTCCGCCCCACAGGGAAGGTGTTGAGCTACTGGTGCTTCAGTCCCGGCCACAGCATGCGCGAGCTGGTCCGCCAGGGCGTCCGCTCCCTCATCCTTACCAGCGGCACGCTGGCCCCGGTGTCCTCCTTTGCCCTGGAGATGCAGATGTACGGGCCACCCCTGCCAGGGGCCTAAGCACTGGTGACGCCTGTGACGTTAGTGGGGTGGGAGTGCTGGGGGTCCCCATGAGCCGGGGTGCTGGGGGTCTTGGGCCTCACTGGGGGTCTCGGGCCTTGAGGGCTAAAGGGGTGCTGGTGTCCTTCCCCACCGTCTGTCCCTCCGGCCACGCTCAGCCCTTTCCCGGTCTGCCTGGAGAACCCACACATCATCGACAAGCACCAGATCTGGGTGGGGGTCGTCCCCAGAGGTCCCGACGGAGCCCAGCTGAGCTCCGCGTTTGACAGACGGTGAGGGCCTGTCCCTGGGCCGTGCTGGGGTGCGAGGTCGGGGAGTCCTGAGCCCTGAGGCCCTGAGCAGTGGCCTCTCGGCTCTGTGCAGGTTTTCTGAGGAGTGCTTGTCCTCCCTGGGGAAGGCTCTGGGTAAGTGCCCGGCACACCCCAGCTGTGCCCATCCTGGATCCTGGACCCTGCTCCCAAGAGCTGGTAGGGACCCCGGAAGACGCCCCGCCCCTGCCCTGACCCCAGCCCCTGCACTTCCAGGCAACATCGCCCGCGTGGTGCCCTACGGGCTGCTGATCTTCTTCCCTTCCTATCCCGTCATGGAGAAGAGCCTGGAGTTCTGGCGAGTACGTCTCCCCTGTGTGTCCTGGGTGGGGTGGGTGAGGGCAGGGCTGGAGCACGAAGCAGGCAGTGGCCACAGCTCCTGCCTGCCCTCATCGGATCGGCGGCGTAACCAGGGCTGCCGTGTCCCTGCCTCTTCCTCCCACAGGCCCGCGACTTGGCCAGGAAGATGGAGGCACTGAAGCCGCTGTTTGTGGAGCCCAGGAGCAAAGGCAACTTCTCCGAGGTCAGCACTTGGCCGGGGCTCTGGGTCTGCTGCCCCCTCGTGCCTCCCGTGCCCCTCACAGCTTCCCCGAGGCTGACCACCAGCCCTGACCACGGGCTCTGGCGGCTCCCGCCTGCCTCTTCAGGGCCCCTGCGTTTCCTTCCTGGCCCTGAGTGTTGCCTCTTATCTTACAAAGCCCCCAGCACTGGGTGGGTGTGGCGACAGTGGTCCTCCTGCCTGAGGAGCTATAGCCAGCGGCCACCCTGGCCCTGGGATTCCCCGTGTTTTCTGGGAAGCACTGAGCAGGCGCAGGATCAGCCTGGGATCCGTGCCAGGAAGAAGCTTCCAGAACCTGGTTGGCCTTCCTGGCTAGGATAGTCCTTCATCTTGGAGGATGAGACCTGGGTCTCCCTCATGGGGGAAGAAGGGGCCGAGGTGGGCTCCAGGCTGAGCCTGACCAACTTTCCTTCCAGACCATCAGTGCTTACTATGCAAGGGTCGCTGCCCCTGGGTCCACCGGCGCCACCTTCCTGGCGGTGTGCCGGGGCAAGGTGAGCTCTCTGGGGCCCTCTGTCCTGACCCGGCTGCCTGTTCCCCGGTGGGTGCTCATGGCTCCCCAGCTGACTTTGGGCCCTGGGGGCTGCCTGGTCCCCTCCTTGGGCCCCACAAGAGCAAAGCACTGGTGGCCTGCTGGGAGCGTGCCCTGCTCTGGGTCGGGCAGGCAGGATGCAGGAGGTTCCTGGCCACAAGAGTTGGAGGTGGCATCTGGGAGCTGTGGACCCCAAGTGGGGTCCTGACCCATAGATGGGGCTTCCTCCCACCCCTGGTTGGGGTTGGAGCCTCGGGGAAGGTGGCTGGGCTGGGTATGGGCAGCCAGGGGGAGGAGCCCCCATGGCCCCAGGCAGCTCCCTGGTGTGTCCCCCAGGCCAGCGAGGGGTTGGACTTCTCAGACACGAATGGCCGTGGTGTGATCGTCACGGGCCTCCCGTACCCCCCCCGCATGGACCCCCGGGTTGTCCTCAAGATGCAGTTCCTGGACGAGATGAAGGGCCAGGGTGGGGCTGGGGGCCAGGTGAGTTACAGCAGGGCGGGGCTGGGGTAAGGCAGTCTGGCGACTGAGCCCCCCTGTGACCACGGGAGCCCCTGTGACTGAGCCTCCTCGCCCTCCAGTTCCTCTCTGGGCAGGAGTGGTACCGGCAGCAGGCGTCCAGGGCGGTGAACCAGGCCATCGGGCGAGTGATCCGGCACCGCCAGGACTACGGGGCTGTCTTCCTCTGTGACCACAGGTGCGTGCAGTCCGGGGGCAGGCGTGGCGCCAGGGGACACGGCCACATCCCACTGGGCCCTGGACTCCTTCCCCACATGAGGCCCCGTCTCCCCCAGAGCCTCTCTGGCGACTCGGGGTCAGCCTGAGGCCCCTGCGGCAGATGAGGGTCTTCACTTGGGTGAACTGACCCCCTGAAGCGGCTGTGGGCAGGGCAGCAGGGCTGTGGCCACCCCCCAGGTTCGCCTTTGCTGATGCCAGAGCCCAGCTGCCCTCCTGGGTGCGTCCTCACGTCAGGGTGTACGACAACTTCGGCCACGTCATCCGAGACGTGGCCCAGTTCTTCCGTGTTGCCGAGCGAACTGTGAGTTTCTGCCCAGGGAGGGGATGAGGGTGTTGTCCCCAGAGGAGCCAGAAATGGGCCCACCCACCCCCAGTGGTTCTGCAGATGCCAGCACCGGCCCCCCGGGCTGCAGCACCCAGTTTGTGTGAAGGAGAAGATGCTGTCAGGGAGGCCAAGTCGCCTGACCCCCTCCTCTCCACCAGGAAAGCTAAGAGTCTGGACCTGCATGTCCCCAGCCTGAAGCAGAGGTCCTCAGGTGCAGATGGCCAGTGCGGGACGGGCAGTGTGGGGCGGGCGGGGCGGGCGGATTGGGGCAGGCGGATTGGGGCGGGCCATGTGGGGCAAGCAGCGGGGCAGGTGGTGTGGGGCGGGCGGCACCAGGCGCCCAGGGTGGAGGCGGCTCACCTGGCTTTATGCACTGCCCCTCCCACCTCCAAAGGCTGTGTCTGCCTCCTAGGGTGGGGTTCCCACGGGCTGGAACCCTCCCCTACAGGCAGAGAAGGCCTCAGGCAAAGACGCGCCCCAAGGCTGGGACTCGCCCTAATAGCAGGGAGGACACCCACAGGCAGGGGCCCCCAAATGCTGGGACCCTCCCTCAGGAGGAGCTCCGTCATAGGCAGGGACCCCCAGCTGGGGCCCCGCGGTGGGCTTCACTGCGCACTCGGGTACTCTGCAGGATCACCAGCTGCCGGGGACCCCGAGAGTAGCCTGTGTGTGGAGTATGAGCAGGAGCCAGTTCCTGCCCGGCAGAGGCCCAGGGGGCTGCTGGCCGCCCTGGAGCACAGTGAACAGCGGGCCGGGGACCTTGGCGAGGAGCAGGTGCAGTTCCAGGGCCTTGGGATGGACACAGACCCTCTGTCTCCTGAGGCCAACCCCACCCCGCCCATCTGACTTCAGGCACCTCCCCACACACCCCTGTAAATCCCCTGCCTGTCGGGCGGGCAGGCAGGTGAGGGATCCCGGCTGCCTGGCTGTGTGTGTGCCCTCCACCTCGCCTCACCCACAGGCTGCTGGCTCCCAGGTGGTGCATGCCCTGGCCCTCAGCGGGTGCCCCCACATCACTTTGATTCTCTGGCAGGTCAGCTTGGCTCAGGGCACTCAAGGTCGGGTGCCCCTGCCCCTGGCTGTGCCTGAGGCTGGCCTTTCTCCAGGAATGTGCTGCGGTTGGGACCCAGGTTCCTTCCTCCTTGGGGCCTTTTGCCCCAGAAGCCCATAATTTCTCAGGCCAACCCGAAGCTTTCTCCCTGCTTCCTGCTGGGAGCCATTCTCCTCTTGCTGCCTGTCCCTGCCCTTCAGGCTCCTGGAGTGAGCCCCGGGTGCAGGCACCAGACACCTGTGTCCCCTTCCTGCCAGCCCTTCGCTGTGGTCGGACTGTCCTTCCTGGACCTGCTCTTACGTGTCACCACCTGTGAGCCTCATGAGCCGCTGGCGTGACTTGGACAGGACCAAGTTGTGGGACTGTCACCAGGGTGTGCCGCGCCCCCTCCCCCGACCTTCGTCTTGGCTACTGCTCAGGGCTCCTTGGGGCCATCTTCCCTGTGGGCCCAGGTGCTTTGGGGCCCTGGAGTGTGTGGTTGGAACCACAGCTGTGTCCTCCTCAGGCCCACAGCTGCTCCACCCTGTCCCTCCTGGCTGAGAAGAGGCCGGCAGAGGAGCTGCGAGGAGGGAGGAAGAAGATCCGGCTGGTCAGCCACCTGGTGCGTGAGCTGTCCCTGCACCTGTGCCGACCACCATAGACACGTGTGGGAACCCGGCCCTGGGTGCCCCCAGCCAAGTTGGGATGTGGGCCCGATGGGACCAGGGAAGTTACCCCTGGGAGCTGATGTCCAGGGCGGCTGTGAAGCTGTCGGCCCAAGGGCTCAAGGGCAGCTGGGATCAGGCCCCGCCCTTGGGCAGGCTTGGTTTGGGGGCTGCAGCACTGGGTTTGGCCCTGGCATTTCCCTCAAGTGTGGACGTGCACCTGCCTCATTCGAGGGGCGCAGCCCATTCCCAGCCTTGGATGAAAGAACCGAGTTATAGTCGGAGCCAGGAAGCCCCCTGCCTGCTGGAAAGCCCCAAGTGTGGCAGCCTTTGTCCATGTCCCTTGGCTTCTGGGAAGAACTGGGTGGTGCCCAGGCAGGGCTGGTGCCATCAGGAAGTGGGCGGCTGCCGAGGGGCCTGGGCTGTTGAGGGCCTGGGTGGGGAGTGCCGGGGCTGCCCCTGCCTTGGTTTCCACGTTTCCGTGTTGGTCTGGGGTGTGTGGAGAGATGAGCACCGCTTCTTGGGAAGCCCCTCCCTATGATCTGCCATCCTGGAGCCTCAGCTGTGTCCGCTGTGGGGTGGGGGCTTTAGGGAGGAGGAGAGAGGACCCCCAGCTTGAGGGAGAGCCAGTCTACCCTTTGCCCATTCGCTGCCCTCGGTTCCCTGCCAGCCTCTCACTGTGTGACCCAGACAGGCCCAGCCCCGCAGCTTTCCTCCCGCAGCACCTCCGTGTCCATCCAGCCAACCAGTTTCTCAGGCAGCAGCCCCCGCTCAGCAATCACTGTCCCGGGGAACACTCAATGCTCCAAGGAAGGCTCTGCAGCTCCAGGGACGGGATGATGAGGCTGGCCCTGATGGAGCCTCGGGCCTGTGTGCTGCAGGAGGAGCCCGTGGCTGGCGCACAGATGGACAGGGCCAAGCTCTTCATGGTGGCTGTGAAGCAGGAACTGAGCCAAGCCAACTTTGCCACCTTCACCCAGGCCCTGCAGGACTACAAGGGTTCCGATGACTTCGCCGCCCTGGCCGCCTGTCTCGGCCCCCTCTTTGCTGAGGACCCCAAGAAGCACAGCCTGCTCCAAGGTGCCCTGGCTTGCAGGGGCCGCCCATCCTGAGGGCAGTGCTGCCGCTGTGTGGGGTGGGGGCCATCTGGGTCCAAGGTTGTCTCTGTTCTCTAGAGAAAAGGGGGCAGATGGGGACAGACACCCCTTCCTCTACAGGCTTCTACCAGTTTGTGCGGCCTCACCACAAGGAGCAGTTTGAGGAGGTCTGTATCCAGCTGACGGGACGGGGCTGCGGCTACCGGCCAGAGCACAGCGTTCCCCGAAGGCAGCGGGCACAGCCAGCCCTGGACCCCACTGGTAAATGGGGCCTCGGGTGGGACCCTCAGACTCCTCCGTGGAAGGCACCGGAGTCCTGGGCTGGTTGGGGTGGGCATCCCTGGGGCCCTGCGTGGCCCCGCCTCTCTGTTCCCGTGTGGGAGTGATAGGGGCCACCCCCCACCACCAGCAGCAGTATCACTTGTTGGGGAGACCCTGTGCAACTCCACGCAGGGCCCTGCCCTTCCCATAGCCCCTGACCCCTACGCACAGCCCTGTCCAGCTGCCGCACGTGTCCCCTGCCCCCCATGCACAGCCCTGGGGAGTCCACTGCACATGCCAGGGTCCTAGACCCCTAGACCCCTGTCCTCCCGTCCTCCCGTCCTCCCGTCCTCCCTACTTCTGCCTTTGCCTAGGGTGGAGTCCAAGCCTCCAGAGGTGGGAGTGTCTGTGTTCGTGCTTGTTAATGAACAGCCCCCATAGAGCTCCTCCAGTGTAGGGTTCACCCAGCGGGGAACCTAACCTGTTGGGAAGACCCCAGACCCCTTCTGGGCTTGGTACCCACCCTGGGGCTCTAAGCTCCTGAGCAGGGCTTTGGCCTGCCTGCCACTGTTCCAGACCCCATCCAGCAGTTGGTGTCTCCTCTGCTGCCCCTGGCACCTGGGCACGTGTGCCTGCCTGGGTTTTCCCGCCCTGGTCCGAGGTGGGTGAGGCCTGGCCTCCCCAGCCAGCCCTTCCCCCTCCCCGGGGGAACTTTCCAGGTGCTTGGGACCAGCTTTGTGGCTCTCCATCTCTTCATCAGGAAGGACAGCGCTAGACCCCAAGCTGACTGTGTCCAAGGCTGCAGCCCAGCAGCTGGACCCCCGAGAGCACCTGAACCAGGGCAGGCCCCACCTGTCACCCAGGCCACCCCCCACAGGTAGCTGAGTCCTGAACTGTGTGCAGCCTGCGACTTGGTGGGTTCCTCAGTGGCTTGATGAGGCTAACACTTGAGTGTGGCTTGAGCCTTTGAACCAGAGGTGCCAGTGGAGCTGCCCCTGTGGGGAGCATCTCCTGGTGGGGGCTCCCGGTTCTGTACCCCGCAGTTGTCCTGAGCAGCTCTCCAGGAGTTCGTGGGAGGAAAGGCAGGCAGGGTGGTGGGACTCTCAGCCCTCCGCCCCAGCGCCACTCTGAGCCATGCTACTCCCACACCAGGAGGCCCTGGCAGCCACCCACAGCAGGGGTCCAGAGCGCCCAGAGCAGGGAAGCAGGGCCAGCGCGCCGTGAGCGCCTACCTGGCAGATGTCCGCAGGGCCCTGGGGTCTGCAGGCTGTAGCCAGCTCTTGGCAGCGCTGACAGCCTACAAGCAAGACGATGACCTCGACAAGGTGCTGGCCGTGCTGGCCGCCCTGACCACTGCAAAGCCGGAGGACTTCCCCCTGCTGCAGAGCAAGTGGCCTGGGCGTGGGAACAGCCAGTGGGGTGGGCGTGGGGGACAGCCAGTGGGGTGGGCATGGGGGACAAGCCAGTGGGGTGGGCGTGGGGGACAGCCAGTGGGGTGGGGGTGGGGGACAGCCAGTGGGGTGGGGGTGGGGACAGCCAGTGGGGTGGGCGTGGGGGACAGCCAGTGAGTGGGGTGGGCGTGGGGGACAGCCAGTGAGTGGGGTGGGCGTGGGGACAGCCAGTGGGGTGGGGGCGGGGGCAGGGGCAGGGGCAGGGTGGGGACCGTGCCGGGTCTGAGTGAAGCTCCCCGCAGGGTTCAGCATGTTTGTGCGTCCACACCACAAGCAGCGCTTCTCACAGACGTGCACAGACCTGACCGGCAGACCCTCCCTGGGCACGGAGCCACCAGGACCCCAGGAGGAGAGTCTTGCCGTGCCTCCTGTGCTCACCCACAGGGCTCCCCAACCAGGTAGGGCGCCTGCCTGGCTGCTCCTGACAGTGCCCCAACCGCACGCAGCCCTGGGAGTGAGCGGCAAAGCCCCAGGCCCTGCTCAGACTCAGTCTCCGTCTCCAGGCCCCTCACGGTCCGAGAAGCCCGGAAAGACCCAGAGCGAGATCTCGACCTTCCTTAGACAGAGGCCAGCAGGGACTGTGGGGGTGGGTGGTGAGGCTGCAGGGCCCAGCCAGTCCCCAGGACCTCCCCACAGGCCTGCAGCATCTGAGTGGGGTGAGCCTCCTGGGAGAGACCTCGCTGGGCAGCAGGCTGCGGGAGCTCCGAGCGGGCCCCTCTCAGCAGGCTGTGTGTGCCAGGGCTGTGGGGCGGAGGACGTGGTGCCCTTCCAGTGCCCTGCCTGTGATTTCCAGCGCTGCCAAGCCTGTTGGCAACGGCACCTTCAGGTTGGTGCCTGGCCACTACAGTTCTGCTGGGTGTAGCCCCAGGTGGTGGGCTGAGGGGGAAAGGGCCGGGTATAGCCCCAGGTGGTAGGCTGGTGGCAACGCCTGGCAGGTGCGTCCAGCGGGCCGGTTGTCTCACAGGCCTCTAGGACGTGCCCATCCTGCCACACCGCCTCCAGGAAGCAGAGCGTCACGCAGGTCTTCTGGCCAGAGCCCCAGTGAGTGCCCACGGAGGCCCTCAGCACACCCGACGTGGCTTGATCACATGCTTGTCCAGCTCTGGTGGGCCAAAGAACCACCCAACAGAATAGGCCAGCCCATGCCTGCCTGCCTGCCCCACTGCGGTGGGACCGGATCTGGGCCTCCCTCTGAGAAGCCCTGAGCTACGCTGGGGTCTGGGGTGGGTCTCTGGGAGGTGCTTCCCCAGAACTTCCCTGGCTCCCGGCCTGTGAGTGGTGCCACAGGGGCATCCCAGCTGAGCCCCTCACCAGGAAGGAGGAGACCCCCGTGGGCATGTGTCCACTTTTCATCAGGCGACAGGGTTCTCTAATAAACGTGCTGGCAGTGCCCCGGACGGTGTCTTCGTGGCCTGGGCTTGGTGGTGGGAGTTGAGGAGAGACAGGGAGTTGGCACAGGCCCCTCGTAGCCTGCCTTGTGACACTACTTCCTCCACAGTGGGCTCAGCCCTGCCCTCATCCTCACTGCTGCAGCCAAGCTGCAACTGTGGGGGGATCCACCAATACACCAGCTGCCTGGGCTGGTTGCTGGGTCAGGAGCTGCCCCAGCTGCTGAGGAGGGCGGTTCCCTGGCTGGTGAAGCCCCTCACAGAACCACCCTTGGACTGAGCTGTGGGGAGGGATGGTACCAGGTGGGTGAGGGGGGCTGTCTGGGGAGGGAGGAGTTCCTGTGGGGCGTGGTGAGGCTGGCCCAGCCCTCCCTGCCCATATAGGGCGGCAGCAGGATGGGCTTGGGGATTGGGCAGTCCCTCCGCAGGCGGACGGAGGGCAGAGGCGGCGGCATGTTGGTCAGGCACAGCAGGATCCGGTGTCCGCGCTGAGCCACGCTCTCCCTGCTCCAGCAAGGACCATGAGGGCGCTGGAGGGGCCGGGCCTGCTGCTGCTGTGCCTGGTGTGGGCGCTGCCCACCCTGCTGCTGGTGCCGGCCATGCGTGGAGCGACAGAGGCACCCACTTACCCCTGGCGGGACACAGACACGGGGGAGTGGCTGGTGTGTGCCCAGTGCCCCCCAGGCACCTTTGTCCAGCAGCCCTGCCGCCGAGACAGCCCCACGACGTGTGGCCCGTGTCCTCCACGCCACTACACGCAGTTCTGGAACTACCTGGAGCGCTGCCGCTACTGCAACGTCCTCTGCGGGGAGCGCGAGGAAGAGGCACGGCCTTGCCACGCCACCCACAACCGCGCCTGCCGCTGTCGGACCGGCTTCTTCGCACACGCTGGTTTCTGCCTGGAGCATGCATTGTGTCCACCTGGCACCGGCGTGATGGCCCCGGGTGAGAGCCAGGCGAGGGGAAGGGCCCCCAGGAGTGGTGGTCGGAGGTGTGGCAGGGGTCAGGTTGCTGGTCCCAGGCTTGCACCCTGAGCTAGGACACCAGTTCCCCTGACCCTGTTCTTCCCTCCCGGCTGCAGGCACCCCCAGCCAGAACACACAGTGCCAGCCGTGCCCCCCAGGCACCTTCTCAGCCAGCAGCTCCAGCTCAGAGCAGTGCCAGCCCCACCGTAACTGCACGGCCCTGGGCCTGGCCCTCAACGTGCCAGGCTCTTCCTCCCACGACGCCCTGTGCACCAGCTGCACTGCCTTCCCCCTCAGCACCAGGGTACCAGGTGAGCCAGAGGACTGAGGGAGTAGCACACTGCAGGCCAGGCCCACTTGTGCCCTCACTCCAGCCCCTACACGTGCATCTAGCCTGAAGCATGCCAGCTGGCCTCGGGGAAGGGGCCACAGTGGATTTGAGGGGTCAGGGGTCCCTCCTCTAGATCCCCACCAAGTCTGCCCCCTCAGGGGTGGCTGAGGATTAGGATCCGAGCCAGGGCAGAGCCTCCCCTGGGGAGCCTTGGGAAGGTGGGCAGCACTCTCCTAACTGCCCGAGAGGAAGGTGGCTGGCTCCTGTGACATGGGGAAACCAAGGCCCGATGTTAACTCTCCTAACTGCCCGAGAGGAAGGTGGCTGGCCCCTCTGACATGGGGAAACTGAGGCCCGATGTTAGCCACTGTTAAGAAGCCACAGTGGTTAACACGAAGTCAGGTTCAGTCCATCTGCAGATCCCAACCAGCCCCTTCCAGTGGCCCAGGAGCCCTAAGATCCTGCCTGGGCCCCTTTGCCTCTCCCAGCCAAACTCCGAGTGGCCACTCCTGCCCCCACGCCTTTGCTCCACCGCGCTGACTGAAGGCTCCTGCCCCTTCTCCAGTCCCCACCCTTGCAGTGCTCACTCCAGCACGGCTCACTGTACAGGGATTTCTCTCCTGCAAACCCCCTGGGTGGGGCCCAGAAAACAGGGTGCTCGGCAGGCCCCCACCAGTGTCTGTGGGTGAAATGAGGGGACTGCTGCCTCCCCACCCACTACAGGAACTGAGGAGTGCAAGCGTGCCGTCATCGACTTCGTGGCTTTCCAGGATATCTCCATCAAGAGGTTGCAGCGGCTGCTGCAGGCCCTTGAGGCCCCGGGGGGCTGGGGTCCAACACCAAGGGCGGGCCGCGCAGCCTTGCGGCTGAAGCTGCAACAGCGGCTCACGGAGCTCCTGGAGGCGCAGGACGGGGCACTTCTGGTGCGGCTGCTGCAGGCACTGCGTGTGGCCAGGATGCCCGGGCTGGAGCGGAGCGTCCGTGAGCGCTTCCTCCCTGGGCACTGATCCTGGTCCCCTCTCCCCCTTATTTATTCGACATCCTTGGTACCCCACTTGCACTAAAAGCGGCTTTTTTAATAGAAGAAATGAGATTTCTTAAAGCTTATTTTTATAAAGCCTTTTCATAAAACTGGTTGTAGTTGCACAGCTACTGGGAGGGCAGCCGCGGACACCTGAGCCGCCCGGTGTGCCCAGATCCCTCAGGCTGCCATCAGAACTGTTGCTCGGGGCTTCCCCTACCTCAGACCCTCCCAGGGAGGATCACTGGGAGTGCCTCCTCTACGCTCCCGTTGGCTGTGGCACGTGGCGGGGGCCCCTGAAGCTCAGGGAGGGTCAAGGCCTGGGAGGGTATCATTGCTCGAAGAACAGGACGGGGCTCAGGCCAGCCCCAGTCGCCGGGGCCCCACACTAACCCCCTCTTTTGAATTCCTCCCACTCCCAACTCTCAGGGGATTTCCCAAGAGGAGCCCTGCCAAACACCTCCTCCAGGCCTCCCATGCTTCCTGGGAAGTGAAGCTTTTCCCCTTTGGGGCAGGCTCTGAAGCCTTCAGATGCATCCAGAGCAACTGGGGGCCCGCCCCAGCCACACTCCCCTCCCCAGCCACACTCCCCTGCGTGGCCAGTTTCCCGTGGCTGGAGGCCCCGCCCCCTAGGTCCTGGGAACCAACCTGCAAAACACACACAGGGTCCCCTGGAGATGACGCGGGGACTTCCAGGGCCCGACTCCCGTGAGTCACAGCCCCGCAGCTGCTGTGCCACCCCCACCCTGACTCATGCCCCTTCCCAGCAGCTCCTCCCGGGCCCCCCACGTCCTTCCCACATCCGCAGGAAGGGAGTGCCTGGACTCTCCAGGCTCCAGACCCACCTGGGGAGCCCCTCACCTGCCCACCAGCCCCTGAGCAGCCCAGTGCCACAGTCACCGTGTCCAACAGCCAGGAGCCAAGCCTCAGCCCTCCAGGAGGGAAGGGATGGACAGACCCACACTTGCCGTCTTTATTTTGCACTCACCCTGGGCAGCACTGGGCAGGCGGCTCCTGCCCACAGCCAGACTGAGGAAGAACAGCGCTCAGCAGGCCCAGTGGCGGCTGTGCAGGGAGGGCCCCAGGACCAGCCTCACTCCCAAGCAGGGGACGCAGGCCCCACACAGCACTGACACAGGGCCCCCCAGAGAACCCCTCCAGGAGGTTCTCTCCTGGCTGGGAGAGGGCTCTGGACCCCCCCACACACTCCCCACTTGCAGGGCTGGGGCACAAAAACAGCCACTCCCAGCAGAGGCCCCCTCAGCTTTTTTGCATCAGCTCCCTCCCAGGGGATTAAGATGAGGCGAAGCCAGGCTCAGGTGCGGAGTGTATGTCTTCCCTCATAGGCCTCCTCGGCTCTGTCCTGAGGCTGCATCAGAATCCAGGGCCCCCGCTGGCCTTTGGGGACATGGCCTGGGTCTTCCTCAAGGCAAGATCAGCCCCAGACCACCTCCAGGGTCATGGGGCACAAGCCAGAGGGCAGCCATGGCTGACTGGCCTCCTTCTCGATGGGGTGGACATGCAGCCACGGAATCTCCCAAAGGCCCCACAGGGCTGTCCCCAGGCAGTCCAAGCCAGCCTGAGCACTGGAGCCCCAATTCCCAACCAGGTCTCCCTCAGACCCCCCCGAAAGGGCCCAGAAAGGCCACCGCAGCGCCCCATGGAAAGGCTGCCGCCAGAGGGCGCTAGCCGGGCGGCCAGACTCCCCTCCAAAACCTCCGAGGCCTACACTTTTCCAGACGTAGAGGAAAGTTTGTCTTCGAGAAAACAAAGGAAATGGAAGAACCCCAAAGCAAAGCAAACCCACCCCCCAGACGAGCAGCCAACAGGCCACTCCTCCAGCACCGGGCACCAGCCGTCCCGACGGCAGCGCGGCCGCGCCTACGTGATGTCCCTCTGCCGCGGCGGCCGGTGCACGTTCCGCACGACACACTTCACCATCCACTCGATGCCCTCGCGCACCCCTTTGCTGTGAAGACAGGGGGTGTGAGGGGGCTGGCCTTGGTCCCCAAAGCCCCTGCAGGTGCAGCTCCACTCACCCCGTGAGGGCCGAGCAGGCCTGGGTCAGGCAATCCCGCCTGCCGATCTTGCCGGTGCAGTCGCTGAAGGCCGTCTTGATGTCAGGGATTGAGAGGCACGTCTGGGGGAGGCAAGGCCATGAGGAGCAGCCCCCACGTCTGGCCCTGTCCTGCCTGTGGGCCTGGGACTCTCAGAAGGGCATATGCCCTTCACCCCAGAAAAACAGGCAGAGCTCCACGAGGGTCCTAGTGTCTCCCAGAGGCCACAGCGGTGAGGACCCTGCGCTCACCCCGAGGCTGAACGTGGCTGGTAGTGCCTGGGACAGACGTTAGACGTCCACACAGCTGCAAGGAATCCACCCCCATCCCCTTCCTGGGGGACACCATGAGGCCCGAGGTGGGGCACCGAGGGTTGACGCCTCCTGGGCAGTGGTGGAGGCAGGTCCCAGGGGCCCATACAGCTGGGAATAATGGAGGGGTGGGAGCCCTGCGTTGGGCCCACATGGCCAGGGATGATGTGGGGGGGAGCCCTGCGTCGGTGATGGGGGCAGTCTGCAATCATGGTCACTTCTGCTCACAACCACCTGCCCAGTCCTCAAAAGAGCAGCCCTCCCCTTTCCTCTGAGGGGAGACCCCTGCCCCACACCAGGTGGCCCTCTTGTCGGCTGAGATTGTGGGGGAGGCCAGCCCTACAGGCTGGGGGCAACAGAGCTGCCCCAGAGAAGGCGGGCAGTAAAGATTCACCCTGGCCCTCTGGACGCTGCACTGCTTCTGTGGAAGCCACTCCAAGAGGACAGCAAGAATTCAGTGTGGCCAGTGCTCCAGGGGACAGCAGCACCTCAAAGGGGTCTTGAGGGGCTGCCCTGGGGGTGGGGCTGGCACAGATGCCCCCTCCAAGCGTAGCAGGAACAAGTTAGGGTCAGAGCTGACTCCCACCAGGGCCCCAGCATCACTTTTTGAGCTCTGAGTTTCATCTGGGTCTCCCCACAGCTCAGTCGTACGCTCCTGAGACACGGCCGCCTTCAGGGGAGAGGTGCCCTGCATGGCAGGAAGAGGCCTACTGGGCGCCTGCCCCGAGGTGGGAGAACCTCCAGGGCTGGCAGCAGCAGGTCCGGAGAGGAACCAGGCTTGGGAAGCTGCCGGGGGCAGGGCGGGCCTTGAGAATGGCTCTGTGCCCCTGGGCAGTCACTGGGCCTGGGCCTGGGGTGTCTGGGTGCACACACTGCTCCCCTTGCTGTGGGGGAGTCTGGGGACTTGGGAAGCTGCTGCAGCAGACGGGGTGGGGCTCACCTCCACATCCTGCTTGTTGGCCAGCACCAAGACAGGGACACCGCACAGCGCCTCGCTGGTCACCACCTTCTCTGGGGAGGGCAGGAGAGGCAGCACCTCACACCCAGCATCCTGCCTCTGACTGCCCTGGGGCCCACAGCCGTGGACGCCGACAGCTGCTCCCTCTGCCCCCCATTGCCCATGAGGCAGGAGCGCTTCTGACCAGACACTGAGCCAGCCCCAGGTACAGAGCTGCCCAAGCTGGACCTGCCCCCACTCACCATCCACCCCTCCCAGAGCAGCCAGGCCGCACTCACCGAACGCCTGCTTGGACTCGGCCAGCCTCTCCTCGTCGGTGGAGTCAATGACGTAGATGACGCCGTGACACTCTGCATAATACTAGGGGGAAGCAGGAGTTGGGGCTCAGTCCCCACCCTGCCAAGGGCCAGGCCTGTGTCATGGCCACTGTGGGGGGCTCACATGAGGAATGGGCAAAAGAGCAGCTCCCGCTTGCAAGACCCTTCTGGGATGCATTCCGGGGTTGTGGGGAAATCTGGTGGAGGTGCCCCCAGGCACTGTTCCTAAGAACCTGCCTGCAACCTTTGGCCTGATGGTGGCCAGAGAAAAAGGTGAAAGACAGGGATTGGGCCAGGCATGGTAGCTCACAATTATCCCAACACTTTGGGGGGCAGAAGGAGGAGGATCACCTGAGCTCAGTTCACGGCCAACCTGGGCAATGTAGTGAGACTTCGTCTCTACAAAAGCTTATAGTAATGTGCGCCTATAGTCCTAGCTACTTGGGAGGCTGAGGTGGGAGAATGGCTTGAGCCTGGGAGGTTGAGGCTGTAGTGAGCTCTGATCATGCCACTGTGCTCCAGCCTGAGTGAGAATGAGAGACCCTATCTCAAAAAAAAGATAGGGTTTGGGGCTGGAGGAACACAAACCACAGCCTGGCCTGTCGAGGGAGTGCACCTGTGGGGCTCCGTGCCAGCACCTCGTGCGGGGAGGGATTGTGGCCATGCGGATGACAACACTGACCAGCGCCATCTACGAGGCGAGCCCTCCCTGCCAGGACAGGGCCAGAGTCACTGAACTCAAGACTTTTGCAGGCTGGGCTGGTCAGTCCTGGGCTCGCTGGCGACACTGCTAGGCAACACAGGGCACAGACCCTGCAGCCTCAGGTATGAGTGCCGAGCCCCGGACCAGATGAGTGCACCTCTGTCGGAATCAGAAAAGAATACAGGAAACTCCGCGTCCACGTGGAGCAAACAGCTCACATTTGCCACTTTGCCTCCAGGCTGTGCCAGCTCTCCTGCCTGGGCATGAGGTCCCAGAGACCTGGAACTGGATGCTGACCAGGTAGGACAAGCTGGTGGTCAGTGTGTTAAGACACACATACCCCTGAGAGCATGAGAAGTCAGGAGGCACTGCCCAACTCTCCGAAATCCTTAGGGTGTCCGAGCAGGGAGTACCAGGCAACCCCATCCCAGTGCCAGACAAGCTTGTGCACCTGCACTTCTCACAGTGGAGAAAGAAGCCCAAGGCCAGGCGTCCTCCAGGGTTCTGCAGGCAGCGAGGCCCTCCCACACCCCCAGGAACTTCTCTGGCCTACAGGCAGGTGCCACACACAGGCCACCAGCCCCACAGGGGACCCTGCAGCGTGGAGACTGTCTGCTGCTGACACCCAGGAGCAGGCGGACCCTGAGGCGGAGACCTCTGCGGCGGGAGGGGCGGCTCTGTGGAGGCTGCAGCAAGCCCAGTGAGAGAATCCCCACGTGGCCCCCGGGGCTTCTGAACAGGGTGGCAGAAGGTTCATGTGCAACCGGGTCCTGGACCATGGGACCACGTGGTCAGAGCCACCCATCACACCTACCAGGCACAAGGCACACAGCCCAGCAGGGCTGCAGTGAGACGGGAGTGGCACCTCAGGGCCGAGTGCAGGCAGGACCTAGAGCCCCATGCCCCAGTGGAGGCGTCACAGCAGTGGTCATTGTGTGGTACCCCACAACGAGGAGAAGAGGGAAATGTCCAAGCGTGGCTCCTGGCTGGCCAGCTGATCCCAGCGGAGCAATCAGAGGGACTGTGGGTCTGAGTGCTTCTCCCCAGCAGCAATGGGAGCTCCCCAACTGCCAAGTGCCAGCCAGCCTGAGAGACTAGTGTCACAGCAAAGAACCCAGGAGCTGAGGTCCTGGCACAGGCCACACGTGGACGCCGGCCTGGGGTCCAGCCCCAGGACGAGGCCAACTCCCAGTGATAGCCGTTTTGCTCTGCACAAGGATGCAGGATACAGGAACCAGGGTGGGAGCAGAGGCCTCCCTTCTGGTCCCTCCTGGGGGGTCTCTGCTGCTGATCCTCCCAGCTCTGAGCTCAGCAGGGTCAGGCGTCCCAGCCACTAGAGCAGCACATACTCAGCTGACACGCTGAACGATGAGCCACAGCTGCCTCACGGGCATGAAATGCACCTCATATCTAGGAGACCCTGGTGGGCAGGAGACGGGGCTGCTATCCCACAGCTGGGGACCCAGAGAGCCACTAGCTCCACCAAGGTGGCGTCTGGAGAAGGACTCAGACTACCAGGAAATCACACCCCAGCAGAAGTGGTAGTGAATTGGGGGGACACTCAAGGAAGAATGCAGCCCTAAGACCAGCAGCAAGGATGAGCTATAGTGGCCCCCTTAAGTCTCCCTCTTGCAGTTTCCCCTTAAGAGAGACCCTCGGGACCTTGGAGGAGCCCGTCTCCGACGTGGAAGTGTGGGTCCATGCAAGGCTGCGGCTGCGGCCAGTGCAGGCGTCTGTGGCCCCAGTGTATTCTTGCTTCATGCTGGAGAACACTGTACCAGCGGATGGCCTCGTTCTGGTTTCTGTGGGACCCACTCTGGCTGCAAAGAGCCATGCTGCCAGGTCACACCTGCCCAGGGCAGCCCACGCTGGAGACCCACCGGGCCGTGGCGTGAAGTCCCGGCCAGCCTGGCCCCACATGGCCCAGCACAGCCAGTTCTCCTCCAGGGCTCCCTGCTGGGCCAACCACAGCTCCGCGGATCCTGCTGCCTGAATCGACCTCTCCTCTCCCATCCTCGCTGCCTTCCTGATGCTGACCCCCAATATGCATCCTGTACCTCAACCTGTCTCGGCATCTGTGCCTGAGACACTGGCCTGTGACAAGATCATCATCATCTTTGTCCGTCCCCAAGCACGCTGGGCACTGGACCCAGGCTCTGACTCAGCTTGTCCCATCTGACTACAGTGGACCTACAGGATCTATCAGAGATCACTTGGCCATGGGAGAAATGACCTCTTGGCTAGAAGTCACGGCAGGAGGGGACACTTCGGTGGGTCCTAGGCAAGAGGAACTGGGATCAAAAAGGAGATCAGGACCTGGGCATTCAACTCTAGAGCTGGCGGCTGGCAAGCATCAGGGCAGCCAAGGCACTGGGGCCGCCCCACACCCACTGTGCCAGCCTAGGGCAGGGAGCCCCAGGAAGCCACAGGCTCTGCCCTGCTCAGTGCTGGACTCAGTGCCTGGCCCACGCTGAGAAAGAGAGAAACTGTAGTCTGGGGCGTGTGGGGGAGGGGCACCACACTGGGATCTCAGAAAAGCCCAAAACCTGCGTCAAACGAGGAGACCGCTGCCGCGGGACCCTGAGGAGTCTTCTGGTGACCACGGAAGAACGAATGTTAAGCTAGAACTGAGGTAACCCCATCGGGGAGAGGCAGCCGTCGTGCCTTCCCCATATCTGGCTGGTCTTTGCCATTTCTGTGTCCTGGTGGTGAGCAGCAAGATCTCTGAGATGAAAGGAGGCACTCGCTTTGGGGGAGTGCAGGGTCCCTGGGTCCCCACACTTTGTCTTGTCCTGACTGAGAAAGAAACAGACTGCCCTGACCTCTCTGACCTGGCCAACGAGGTTTCCCTTGGGCTCAAACCCAAGCCAGGGCTTGAACATTCCGACACTTGTGAGATGTTTAGGTTGTTAACATAATGTTCAGGTTTCAAAACATTGAAACAAATTAGCCCCAGCCCTGAACCCAATTCCTTAAATTTTCGTTTAAACGCCACACCCTGCTCTCCCAGCTTCGGACAGGACCAGTGAGCACGCCCTTCCCTTTGCTGGTCACCTGAGGATGCCCCAGTCTGTCAACAGGTTCCCCTAACGCATGCCCTGACCTGAGGATGCCCCAGTCTGTCAACAGGTTCCCCTAACGCGTGCCCTGACCTGAGGATGCCCCAGTCTGTCAACAGGTTCCCCTAACGCGTGCCCTGACCTGAGGATGCCCACTCTGTCAACGAGTTCCCTAATACATGCTCTGATCTGATCGCCTTGGCGTTTGGTGATTCTTTCCTTGGAATCTCCACTGGCCCCATCGCAGGGAACTCCCAAGTAGGAAACTCCCCTACCACCACTTTTGGGGCAACTTTAGCTAAGGGTTCGGCTGGGACAAACCAGGGAGCCACTCGGGAACCTGGGACAGGAGCAGAGAGAAACCCCCAGGGACAAAGTGTGTAATGAAAGTTGCTGAGGAAGGGCCCAAAGGGTGCCCTCTGGGAAGAAATGGCACTGAAGGGCTGGAGGGGGAGTGGTCCTGACCAGGGAGTCTTACCTTGTCCCACAAAGACTGCAGCTCTTCCTGCCCTCCTAAGTCCCAGAACATGAGCCGAGCCTTTCCCACATCCACAGTGCCAACTGGGGAGAGGAGGAAACAGGCAAGGCTCGTGACCTTGGTCCTCGACACACCCAGTCCCAGCTCTCCCGGGGGATGGAGCAAACCATGCTGGTGCCACTCAAATGAGACTTGAGAGGGGACTGACAGGGCTGTGGCCAAGGGCCAGCTGGACTGTGAACGTCACAGCATCCTCAAGGCCCCAAACCCACAGCCTGCTATTTAGACCCCTTACTGTTTAGACCCCTTACTGTTTAGACCTCTTACTGTTTAGACCCACGGTGGTGGTGATTTTGGATAGACTCATTCCCTTGTAGTTCTTGTTAAACCGGGTTTTTGACTGCTCCAGGAAGGTCTGAGGAGAGAGGGAGAGGAAGACACATCAAGTAGGGGCTACACTGGCTTCCCAAATATCCTTCCTCAGACCTGTTCCTTAAGAGAGAAAAACAGAAACAAAGCAACACTCTGCTCTTCAGGAAGCTGGTGGTGACAATCCTGTCGTCTCAGGTGAAATGTGGATTCCATCTGGGTAGTGAACATGCAGCCGACAGCACAAAACCGAAGCGGGGGCCACCCGGCCGTGGGAAACGTGCGGGCAAGGGAGTGGGCACTCACCGTCTTCCCAGCATTGTCCAGGCCCAGGATCAGGATGCAGTACTCGTCCTTCTGAAACATGTACTTGTACAAGCCCGACAGCAGCGTGTACATCCTGCCCTGGGCCCCCAACATGTGTCAGTGTGCAGCCGGAACGCAGCTCCCCGCCCCCGGGCTTCTCCACGGTGGTCAGGGGCGCCCCACGTCCAGCTGGCCGCTCAGGACGAGAGCCTGGGGGCCATTCCCGACTCTCCCTCCTCCACCGCACCCCTGCAACTCCTCCCAGGCCGGCCGCCACTCCGTCCTTCCGCTCACAGCAATGACTGCGACCTTTCCGAACCCGCAGCGGCTCCGGTCCCTCCCCTGCTCGCGGGACCACCCAGCCGGGTGTTCGCGGTGAGCTCCGCTGCGCTCCCGCCCTCCCCCGAGGTTTCGCTCCCACGCTTCACGCGCGCGGAACGGGGAACACACTCGCGGCAGCCCCGCCTGGGCCCCCGCGCCCCAGCCGGGAGCAGCGAGCCGCCGGCGCGCTCCCCAGGAGCTCCCCAGGGACGCCCCATCAACCCATTTCTTAAAACGGGGACGGCCAGCGGGAAGCGGACTACAGGGCGGGTGCGCAGCGGCCCGGCTGCTCCCGGAGGCGGCGCGCGGCGGGCAGGGAACGACTCCCGCGGAGAAAGAACCCGCGTCGGGGACCCCGGCTACGGCCGCCCCATGCCGCGGCCGCCAGGTTGGAGGCTCGCCGACAAGCAGCCAAAGCTGGTTCCTGTCACACCTGCGTCCCACCTCCAGCTCTGGGCCGCCCCTCGGGCCTCGCGCCCCACCGCATAGCCTGCGGCCTACCTGCGACCGCCGCGACCTCGGAGCCGCCGCTGCTGACCCCCGCTGACCTCCGCTGACCCCGCGCTAACCCCGCGCGGCGCCTGACGGGACGAGAGCCGGCCTCAGGGAAGGAGCTGAAACGCGTCCCGGCGGCCTCCGCGCTCCGCTTCCCGGCTGCCCCCGCGCGCCAGGCACTTCCGGAAGTGGCGGCGCTCGGGAGGAAGTGCTGGTCGGCGGCGGGGACGAAAGGGGGGTGCCGGGCCGCTCTAGCCGGTGAGGCCGGCGGGCTCTCTATGGCGGCGGCTGGGAAACCGCGCGGGGGAGGTTCCCTGCCCGGGGAGAGGGGACCGCGGTTTGCGTGGACGCGGCCTTGGCCAGACTGCAGAGACGCCGGGCGCGGGGGCGGGGCCGGCCTGGAAGGCAGCGGGCGCGGCGGGTGGGCTCGGCGGAGGGCCGGGCGGCGGGGCGCCCCGCGGGGAGGGGGTCTCCGGAGTGACGCGGGACCCGGCTAGCGGCGAGCCCGGGGCGGCTCGGAAGGGAAGCGCGGAGCCTGAGCGGGGGTACCCGGTCTGCGACCTCTGCGCTGGGAGCTGTGCCTCTGAGCCGGTGTCTCCCCGAGGGAAAGGGGACGTGCCCGTGCCCTCCCGCAGTCTGTGGGGCCGGTCCCGAGACGCGGGGCTCACCTGGCTTCTCTTCTCGCAGCCCTGGTCCAGCGCCTCCCTCTCTCAGCATGGACGAGGAGAGCCTGGAGTCGGCCTTGCAGACCTACCGTGCGCAGCTGCAGCAGGTGGAGCTGGCCCTGGGCGCCGGCCTGGATTCGTCTGAGCAGGCGGACCTGCGCCAGCTGCAGGGGGACCTGAAGGAGCTCATCGAGCTCACCGAGGCCAGCCTGGTGTCTGTCAGGAAGAGCAAGTTGCTGGCCGCGCTGGACGAAGAGCGCACGGGCCGGGAAGATGCTGAGTACCAGGCTTTCCGGGAGGCCATCACTGAGGCGGTGGAGGCGCCAGCAGCAGCCCCTGAGTCCGGATCAGAGACCGTTCCTAAAGCAGAGGCGGGGCCCGAATCTGCAGCAGGTGGGCAGGAGGAGGAAGAGGGAGAGGACGAGGAAGAGCTGAGTGGGACAAAGGTGAGCGCACCCTACTACAGCTCATGGGGCACTCTGGAGTATCACAACGCCATGGTGGTGGGAGCGGAAGAGGCTGAGGATGGTTCGGCGGGTGTCCGTGTGCTCTACCTGTACCCCACTCACAAGTCTCTGAAGCCGTGCCCGTTCTTCCTGGAGGGAAAGTGCCGCTTCAAGGAGAACTGCAGGTAAAACCCTTTGTTATCAGGATGCCAACCTTGGGGCGTAAGGGGCACGCACACAGGGTCGGGTCAGGGTGGCCCTCCCTTTGCTTTGCAGTTTTGTCTCAGCTTCTTGGGGCAGGCATGCTTTGTGACAGCAGTGTCTGTGTTCAGGCGTCTGCGTCTTTCTTCCGGGGTAAATCAAGAAGCATAGAAGGTGGCCGGGTGCGGTGGCCCACGCCTGTAATCCCAGCACTTTGGGAAGTCAAGGCGGGCAGATCACCTGAGGTCAGGAGTTCAGGACCACGCTGGTCAACATGGTGAAACCCTATCTCTGTTAAAAACACAAAATTCAACTGGTTGTGGTGGCGCGCACCTGTGGTCCTAGCTACTCAGGAGGCTGAGGCAGGAGAATTGGTTGAACCCAGGAGGCCAAGGTTGCAGTGAGCGGAAATGGAGCCACTGTACTCCAGCCTGAGCAACAGTGCAAGGCTTATGTGGAAGAGAATAGGTCTCCAACCTATCGTCATTGGTTTTTTTTTGGTTGTTGTTTTAATTTTTTTTGAGACAGGGTCTTACTTTGTCAACCAGGCTGGAGTGCAGTGGCGCAGTCCTGGCTTACTGCAGCCTGGACCTCCTGGGCTCAACTGATCTCCTGCCTTAGCGCCCCTAGTAATTGGGGTACAGACTCACACTACCACATCCAGCTAATTTTTGTATTATTATTACTTGTTTATTTATTTATTTTTTGAGATGGAGTCTTGCTCTGTCGCCCAGGCTGGAGTGCAGTGGCACAATCTCGGCTCACTGCAAGCTCTGCCTCCCGGGTTCAAACAATTCTCCTGCCTCAGCCTCCCTAGTAGCTGGGATTACAGGCACCTGCCACCATACCTGGCTAATTTTTTTGTACTTTTTAGTAGAGACGGGGTTTCACCGTGTTAGCCTGGATGGTCTCAATCTCCTGACCTTGTGATCCGCCCACCTCAGCCTCCCAAAGTGCTGGGATTACAGGCGTGAGCCACCATGCCTGCTTTTTTTTTTTTTTTTTTTTGGAGTTAGAGTTTCACTCTTGTCGCCCAGGCTGGAGTGCAGTGGCATAGTCTCAGCTTACTGCAACCTCCTTCTCCTGGGTTGAAGTAATTCTCTGCCTCAGCGTCCAGAGTAGCTGGAATTACAGGTGCCCACCACCACGCCCGGCTAATTTTTTGTATTTTTAGTAGAGACAGAGATTCACCATCTTGGCCAGGCTGATCTTGAACTCCTGACCTCGTGATCTACCCGCCTCAGTCTCCCAAAATGCTGGGATTACAGACGTGAGCCATCACGCCTGGCTAATTTTTGTAGTTTTAGTAGAGGTAGGGTTTTGTCATGTTGTCCAGGCTGGTTTCACGCTCCTGAGCTCAAGTGATCCACCTGCCCTGGCCTCCCAAAGTGCTGAGATCACAGGCATGAGCCACTGCGCCCGGCCCTGTTGTTAGTTTTATTCTCTAGAGTTCAACTTGAAAATTTTACTTTTTTTTTTTTTTTTTTTTTGGACAGAGTCTCGCTCTGTCACCCAGGCTGGAGTGCAATGGCTTGATCTCAGCTCACTGCAAGCTCCGCCTCCCAGGTTCACGCCATTCTCCTGCCTCAGCCTCCCGAGTAGCTGGGACTACAGGCGCCCGCCACCTCGCCCTGCTAATTTTTTTTATATTTTTAGTAGAGACGGGGTTTCACTGTGTTAGCCGGGATGGTCTCGATCTCCTGACCTGGTGATCCGCCCGTCTCGGCCTCCCAAAGTGCTGGGATTACAGGCATGAGCCACCATGCCCGGCCTGAAAATTTTACTCTTATGGAGATTTTCAAACATACCCCAAGTTAGAGAGCTTAGCATAATCACTGCCCACGGTCCATCATCCAGTGTTCTCATTGATTAACATTTTGCTAGTCTTGTTTTGTCTGTTCTCCCTGTTCTACTTTTTTCTTTCCTGGACCGTTTTAAAGCAAATTCCAGAAGTTACTGGGTTTTTCCAACTATGAATACTTCAGAGTGTATCTCTAATCTAACTGATTAGGAAATCACTTAAAAAGTAACTTTTTGGAAGTCCAAGTCGATGTGAGGACAAAAAAGAGTAACTTCCATGTTATAATAGGTAATAGTATTACATTAAATGGTAACACATTTAATGGTAATACCTCTTCCGTATTCAAATATCCACAATTATTACTGTGATGTCTCTATTTCTGTAAGTGCATAACTTTATTTTTGTTCCTTTTTACTTTCCTCTTAGAAGAAATATTTATCAAGCCTTCTAGTAGGTAATTTTCTTTTTTAGCCAATAGTTCAGGCTGACCACGTAATCATCCCTAATTCTAGTTCTTTAAGTATCTTCCTCTTTTTTCTTTTGAAACCAGATCTCGCTGCTCTGTCACCCATGCTGGAGTGCAGTGGCACAATCTTGGCTCACTGCAGTCTCTGCCTCCCTGGCCCAAGCCATCCTCCCACCTCAGCCTCCCTAATAGCTGATACTCCAGGCGTGTACTGCCACGCCTAGCTAATTTTTGTATTTTTTGTAGAGATGGAATTTCACCATGTTGCCCAGGCTGGTCTTGAATTCCTGATCCCCTTGATGAGAGATCTGACACATCCCTGTGATGCTTCCTCTGGGCCAGGCATTGCTCCAAGAATTTCATACACATTCATTCATCTGTGCAACAGCCCTGTAGGCAGGCCCTGCAGTCACACCATTTGACAGGGGAGGAAACAGGAATAGAAGAACTGAGTGGCCCAAGGCTTCAAGGCTCAGAGGGCTCCGGTTGCCCCCCGCCCTCGTTCCATCCCCTGCTCCACCCGGTGCTGCTTGCCGTGTCAGCATCAGGCCTGATCTGAAGGCTTCTGGAGCATCTTACAGACACCCACCTTGCCACCATTCAGGACTGATAAGTTCTCTTGGATTTGTGTTGGACTTTTTTTTTTTTTAAGATGGAGTTTCACTCTTGTTGCCCAGGCTGGAGTGCAATGGCGCGAACTCTACTTCCCGGGTTCAAGGGATTCTCTTGCCTCAGCCTCCCGAGTAGCTGGGATTACAGGCGCCTGCCACCACGCCCAGCTAATTTTTGTATTTAGTAGAGGCGGGGTTTCACCATGTTGCCCAGGCTGGTCTCGAACTCCTGACCTCCGGTGACCCCGCCTTGGTTTCCCAAAGTGCTGGGATTACAGATGTGAGCCACCGCACCCGGCCCAGGATTTCTTTATATATTCTGGATGTTCATCCCTTGTGAAGTATATAGTTTGTAGATATTTGCTCCTATTATTTGGGTTGTCTTTTCACTCGATACAGTGTCCTTTGATGCACATTTTAAATTTTGATGCAGTTCAATTTATTGTTTCTTTATTGCCTGTGTCTTTGTCGTCAGATTTAAGAAACCATCGCCTCATCCATACATATGAGGATTTTCACCTATGTTTTCTTCTAAGAGTTCTGTAGTTTTAGCTGTTAAATTTAGGTCTTTGGTCCATATTGAGTTAATTTTTGTATATGTTATTAGGTGAGGGTCCACTTCATTCTTTTTTTTTTGAGACAGAGTCTCGCTCTGTCGCCCAGGCTGAAGGGCAGTGGCGCGATCTCTGCTCACTGCAACCTCCGTCACCTCCCAGGTTCATGCCATTCTCCTGCCTCAGCCTCCCAAGAAGCTGGGACTACAGGCGCCCACCACCACTCCTGGCTAATTTTTTTGTATTTTTAGTAGAGACGGGGTTTCACCGTGTTCGCCAGGATGGTCTCGATCTCCTGACCTCGTGATCTGCCCGCTTTGGCCTCCCAAAGTGCTGGGATTACAGGCGTGAGCCACCGTGCCCGGCCCCACTTCATTCTTTTGCATGGGGATTTCCAGTTTTCCCAGCACCATTTGTTGAAAAGAATGCTTTTTCTCCACTGAATGGTCTTGACTGCCTTGTCCAAAATCAATTGGCCATACGTATATGGGTTTATTTGTGAGCTTTCTCTTCTCTTCCATTGGTATATATGTCTTATGCCAGTACCACACTGTTTTGATTATTATAGCTTTGTAATAAGTTTTAAACTCAGGAAGTAGTAGTTATTCACCATTTGCTCTCTTTTTCAAGAGTGTTTTGTTTCTGGATCCTTTGCAATTTCATATGAATTTTAGGATCGGATTGTCCAATTCTGCATAAAAGACAGTTTGAATTTTGATATGGATTGCACAGAATGTGTAGATCTGTTTGGGGCATATTGCCATCTTTACAACATTAAGCCTTCTGGCTGGGCATGGCAGCTCACGCCTATAATCCCAGTACTTTGGGAGGCTGAGGCAGGCATATCACTTGAGGTCAGGAGTTCAAGACCAGCCTGGCCAATGTGGTGAAACCCCATCTCTACTAAAAATAAAAACAAATTAGTTGGAGGTGGTGCACACCTGTAATCCCCGCTACACGAGAGGGTGAGGCAGGAGAATTGCTTGAACCTAGGAGGAGGAGGTTGCAGTGAGCTGAGATCATGCCACTGCACTCCAGCCTGGGCAACAGAGCGAGACTCCATCTTTTTTTTTTTTTTGAGAGGGAGTCTCTGTCGCCCAGGCTGGAGTGCAGTGGCCGGATCTCAGCTTACTGCAAGCTCCACCTCTCAGGTTTACGCCATTCTCCTGCCTCAGCCTCCGGAGTAGCTGGGACTACAGGCGCCCGCCACCTCGCCCGGCTAGTTTTTTGTATTGCAAGACTCCATCTTAAACAACAACAGTAACAAAAGAATAAAACAATATTAAGTCTTCCAATTCATGAACAAAGGATCTGTCCATTTATTTAGGTCTTTAATTTCTTTCAACAGTGTTTTGTACTGTACAAGTCTTGCACATTCTTGGTTAAATAAGTATTATTTTTGATGCTTCTCTAAGGAATTGTTTTTGTTTTCCTTTTTTTTTTTTGAGACAGAGTCTTGCTCTGTCTCCCAATCTGGAATGCAATGGCACAATCTCGACTCACTGCAACCTCCACCTCCTGGGTTCAAGCGATTCTCCTACCTCAGCCTCCCAAGTAGCTGGGACTACAGGTGCCTGCCACCACGCCTGGCTAATTTTTTGTGTTTTTAGTAGAGACAGGATTTCACCATGTAGCCAGGATGGTCTTGAACTCTTGACCTCAGGTAATCCGCCTGCCTCGGCCTCCCAAAGTGCTGGTATTACAGGCTTGAGCCACCGCACCTGGCCGTTTTTTTTTTTTTAAAGATAGGGTCTTGTTCTGTCGCCCAGGCTGGAGGGCGGTGGCATGATCATGGCTCACTGCAACCTCAAATTCCTGGGCTCAGGGGATCCTCCTACGTCATCCTCCTGAGTAGGTGAGACTACAGGTGTGAGCCACCATGCCCAGCTAATTTTTTAATTTTTCTGTAGAGGTAGGGTCCTGCTTTGCTGCCTAGACTGGTCTTAAACTCCAGGTCTCAAGCAATCCTGCCTCAGCCTCCCAAAGTGCTGAGATTACAGGGGTGAGTCACTGCACTGTACCCAGCTGTGTTGGTTTTTTTCAAATGCTTTTTTGCTTTAGATGATCATGTGTGGTTTTTTTCCTTTCATTCTGTTAACGTAGTATATTAATTGATTTTCGTATGTTGAACCATCCTTGAATTCCTCAGATAAATCACCCATAGTCATGGTATATTATCTTTTTATTATTTTTGTAGAGATGAGATTTCACTCTGTTGCCCAAGCTGGTCTCGAACTCCTGAGCTAAAGTGATCCTCCTGCCTCAGCCTCCCAAAGCACCTGGCCCTATCTATTTGCTTTTTTTTTTTTTTTTTTTTATTAAATGAGATGGAGTTTCACTGTGTTGCCCAGGCTGGAGTGAGTGGCGCGATCTCAGCTCACTGCAACTTCCACCTCCCGGGTTCAAGCGATTCTCTTGCCTCAGCCTCCTGAGTAGCTGGGACTACAGGTGCCTGCCACTACACCCAGCTAATTTTTTGTATTTTTAGTAGAGACAGTGTTTCACCATGTTGGACAGGCTGGTCTCGAACTCCTGACCTCATGATTTGCCCACCTTGGCCTCCCAAAGTGCTGGGATTACAGGTGTGAGCCACCGCACCCACCCTTATCTTTTTAACAGTTAAAAGTTTAAGGCTTTATCATGTAATAACATTACTGGATTTGATTTGCTGCTGTTTTGTTGAGGGTATTTGCATCTGTATTCATAAGGGATATTGGTCTGTAGTTTTCTTTTCTTGACGTGTCTTTGTGTAGCTTTGATGTCAGCATAATACTGGTCTCATGGAATGAGTTAGGAAGTATTCTTTATATTGTGGGAAGAGGTGAAAAGGGATTGGTGTTAATTCTTCTTAAAATGTTTGATAGAATTCAACAGTGAAATGATATATACGATCATATATATATATAGAGAGAGAGAGATGGATTTTTCTTTTGTTGGAAGTTTATTGACTATTGATTTAGTTTCTTTATATGAAATTGACTTTTCTTTTTGGAAGCTAAAAAGTACAATAACTGTAGTGAAAGTTTCTGAACTTTTTTTTCATTGGAAGTTTTTTGACTGCTGATTCTTTATTTGTTTTAGGTTTATTCAGATTTTCTGTTTCTTCTTGAGTCAGTTTGGTCTCGTTCTGTTGCCCAGGCTGGAGTGCAGTGGCGCCATCTTGGCTCACTGCAACTTCTGCCTCCCGAGTTCACGTGATTCTCCCACCTCAGCACCCCAGTATCTCGGACTACAGGTGCCCGCCAGCATACCTGGCTAATTTTTGTATTTTTAGTAGGGACAGGGTTTCACCATGTTGGCCAGGCTGGTCTCAAACTCCTGACCTCAGGTGATCCACCCGCCTCAGCCTCCCAAAGTGCTGGGATTACAGACATGAGCCACCGCACCTGGCCTTGAGTCAGTTTCAATAGTTTGCATGCATGTTTCTAGGAATTTGTTCATTTTGTCTTACGTTATCTAATCTGTTACCATACAATTGTTCATAGTATCCTTTTATAGCTCTAGTTATTTCTGTAAGATCAGTAGTAATAGCTCCACTTTCTCTCTTGATTTTAGCAATTTGAGTCATCTCTTTTTTTTTTTTTTGAGATGGAATCTCACTGTGTCACCCAGACTGGAGTGCAGTGGCATGATCTTGGCTCACTGCAACCTCTGCCTCCCAGGTTCAAGCAATTCTGCCTTAGCCTCCCGAGTAGCAGTGATTACAGGCATGAGTCACCATTCCCAGCTAGTTTTGTTTTGTTTTTTGTTTTCTGTTTTTTTTTTTTTTTTTTTGAGATGGAGTCTCTTTCTGTCTCCCAGGCTGGAGTGCAGTGGTGCAATCTCGCTCATTGCAACCTCCGCCCCCTGGATTCCAGCAATTCTCCTGCCTCAGCCTCCCGAGTAGCTGGAACTATAGGTGTCACCACCATGCCCAGCTAATATTTGTATTTTTAGTAGAGACGGGATTTCACCATGTTGGCTAGGCTGATCTTGGACTCCCTACCTCAGGTGATCTGCCCACCTTGGCCTCCCAAAGTGCTGGGATTACAGGCATGAGCCACCACGCATGGCCTGTTTTTTCTTCTTGGTCAGTTTTTCTAAAGATTTGTCAATTTTGTTGATCTTTTTTGTTGCTGATCTCTATTGTTTTCCCATTCTGTTTCATTTATTTCCATTTTAACCTTTGCTTCCTTTTTTCTGCTGGTTTGGGTTTAATTTGCTCTTCTTTTCCCTAATTCTTTAAGGTGCATAGTTAAGTTATTGATTTGAGATGTCTCTTTTTTCTTCTCTTCTTTTTTTTTTTTTTTTTTTTTTTGCTGTTGAGACGGAGTCTCCCTCTGTCACCCAGACTGGAGTGCAGTGGCGTGATCTCAGCTCACTGCAGCCTCTGCCTCCCAGGCATTCTCCTACCTCAGCCTCCCAAGTAGATGTTTCTTGGCCAAGGTGTTTCTTTTTGAATGTAAGCATTTACTGCTACAGATTTCCCTCTAAACACTGCTTTCACTGCATTCCATAGACTTTTTGTTTGTTGTTGTTTTGTTTTTTTGTTGCTGTTTTGTTGTTTGAGACACAGTCTCACTTTGTTGCTGTTCGGAGAGCAGTGAAGTGATCATAGCTCACTGTAGCCTTGAACTCCTGGACTCAATCAGTCCTCCTGCCTCAGCCTCCCAAGTAACTGTGACTACAGGTGTACACCACTGCACCTAACTAATTTCTTTTATAAGTTTTTGCAGAGGCCAGGCACAGTGGCTCACACCTGTAATCCCAGCACTTTGGGAGGAGGAGGCAGGCAGATCACCTGAGGTCAGGAGTTGGAGACCAGCCTGGCCAACATGATGAAACCCTGTCTCTACTAAAAGTACAAAAATTAACTAGGCATGGTGGCTCATGCCTGTAATCTCAGCTACTCAGGAGGCTGAGGCAGGAAAATCGCTTCAATCCAGGAGGCGGAGGTTGCAGGGAGCTGAGATTATGCCACTGCACTCCAGCCTGGGTGACGAGGTGACAAGAGTGAGACTCTGTCTCAAAAAAAAGAAAAAAAGAAAAGGCCAGGCACAGTAGCTCACGCCTGTAATCCCAGCACTTTGGGAGGCTGAGGCGGGTGGATGACCTGAGGTCAGGAGTTGGAGACCAGCCTGGCCAACATGATGAAACCCTGTCTCTACTAAAAATACAAAAATTAGCTGGGCGTGGTGGCGGGCGCTTGTAATCCCAGCTACTCAGGAGGCTGAGGCAGGAGAATCACTTAAACCTGGGAGGCAGAAGTTACAGTGAGCCGGGATCACGCCATTGCGCTCCAGCCTGGGTGATGAGCAAAATTCTATCTCAAAAAAAGAAGAAAAAAAAAAGTTTTTGCAGAGACAGGGTTTCACTTTGTTACCCAGGCTGGTGTCAGACTCCTGACTTCAAGCAGTCCTACTGCGTCGACCTCCCAAAGTGCTGAGATTATCGGCATGAGCCACTGCACCCTGCCACCTGGCTGTTTTGTTCTGTTGTATTTCCGTTTTCATTGATCTCAAGATATCCTAATCTCCCTTTTGTTTTTTTGTTCGACTCATCGCTTATTCAAGAGTATCTTTATTTCTGCATATTTGTAAATTTTCCAAAAAAAAAAAAATTTTGGCTGGGCGCGGTGGCTCAAGCCTGTAATCCCAGCACTTTGGGAGGCCAAGGCGGGCGGATCACGAGGTCAGGAGATCGAGACCATCCTGGCTGACACGGTGAAACCCCGTCTCTACTAAAAAATACAAAAAAAAAAAAAAAAACTAGCCGGGCGAGGTGGCGGGCGCCTGTAGTCCCAGCTACTGGGGAGGCTGAGGCAGGAGAATTGCGTGAACCCGGGAGGCGGCGCCTGCAGTGAGCTGAGATCCGGCCACTGCACTCCAGCCTGGGCGGCAGAGCGAGACTCCGTCTCAAAAAAAAAAAAAAAATGTCATCTCACTGCCTTCTGGCCCTTTTTTTTTTTGAGAAAGAGTCTTGCTCTATCACCCAGGCTAGAGAATAGTGGTGCACAATCTTGCCTCACTGCAACCTCTGCCTCCCAGGTTCAAGTGATGCTCCCACCTCAGCCTTCCCAATAGCTGGGATTACCAGCACGTGCCACCACATCTGGCTAATTTTTATATTTTAGTCTTACTGTGTTGGTCAGACTGGTCTTGAATTCCTGACCTCAGGTGATCTGCCTGCCTTGGCCTCCCGAAGTGCTAGGATTACAGGCGTGCACCACCATCTCCCGCCCCCCAATTTTTTTTTTTTTAATAGAGAGAAGGTGTCACTGTTGCCCAGGCTGATCTTGAACTCCTGAGCTCAAGCAATCATCCCTCCTTGGCCTCCCAAGGTGCTGAGGTTACAGGTGTGAGCCACAGTGCCTGGCCTTCTTTCAAGACTTTAAAAATGTCATCTCGGCCAGGCGCAGTGGCTCATGCCTGTAATCCCAGCACTTTGGGAGGCCAAGGTGGGCAGATCACGAGGTCAGGAGATCGAGACCATCCTGGCTAATATGGTGAAACTCCGTCTCTACTAAAAATAGAAACAATTAGCCAGGTGTGGGCTGGGCACAGTGGCTCATGCCTGTAATCCCAGCACTTTGGGAGACTGAGGTGGGCGGATCACGAGTTCAGGAGATCGAGACCACGGTGAAACCCCATCTCTACTAAAAAATACAAAAAATTAGCTGAGCGTGGTGGTGGGCGCCTGTAGTCCCAGCTACTCAAGAGGCTGAGGCGGGAGAATGGTGTGAACCCGGGAGGCGGAGCTTGCAGTGAGCCAAGATCACCATGGTACTCCAGCCTGGGCGACAGAGCAAGACTCCGTCTCAAAAAAAAAAAAAAATGTCATCTCACTGCCTTCTGGCCCAGTAGTGTCTGATGAGAAATTGATTGTTAATCTTACCGAGGAACATTTGTACACTGACTGTTCACTTCTCTCTTGCTGTTCCAGGAAATTCTCTGTCTTTGGGTTTCAGCAGTTTGACTGTAATGTATCAGTGTGGATCTCCGAATTTATAAGCTACTTGGAGTTCATTGGACTTACTGGATGTGTAGATTCATGCCTTTCATTAAATTTGAAAAGTTTCAGCTACTATTCTTGGCATCTTGAAATATTAGTTTTGTTTCTTCCTGTCTGTTCACCGCTTCTGAAACTTCCGTCATGCATGCGTTGGCGTGCCTCATGGTGTCACACAGGTCCCTTGGCGTGCCTCATGGTGTCACACAGGTCCCTTGGCGTGCCTCATGGTGTCACACAGGTCCCTTGGCGTGCCTCATGGTGTCACACAGGTCCCTTGGTGTGCCTCATGGTGTCACACAGGTCCCTTGGGCTCTGGGCATTTTTCTTTCTTCTTTTTTCTTTCTACTCCTCATTTTGGGTAAATTCAGCTGACCTGTCCTCAAGTTCACTGTTTCTTTCTTCTTCCTTCTCAAATCTGCTGTTGAAGCTTCTGGTGAAATTTTCACTATAGTTATTGTATTTTTTAGCTCCAAAATTTCTATTTGGTTTCTTTCTATAAAATTACCATTTTACTAATATTCTCTATTTGGTTAGACATGGTTCTTTTGCTTTCCTTTAGTTCATTATCCATGGTTTCCTTTATTTTTAAATTTATTTTTATTTAGTTATTAATTTTTTTTTTTGAAATGGAGTTTTACTCTTATCACCCAGGCTGGCGTGCAATGGCACAACCTCAGCTCACTGCAACCTCCGCCTCCTGGGTTCAAGCGATTCTCCTGCCTCAGCCTCCCAAGTAGCTGGGATTATAGGCATGTGCCACCCACCTAATTTTTGGTATTTTTAGTAGAAACTGGGTTTCACCACGTTGGCCAGGCTGGTTTTGAATTGCTAACCTCAGGTGATCTGCTCGCCTCGGCCTCCCAAAATGCAGGGATTACAGATGTGAGCCACTGCACCCAGCCTCTTTTTTAAGTATATTTAAGATAATTGATTTTTTTGTCTAGTCATTCAAATGTCTGGGCTTCTTCAGGAATAGTTCCTATTAATTCCTTTTTTTAAAAATTTTTTTTAATTTTTAATTTTTATTTTTATTTATTATTATTATTTTTTTTTGAGATGGAGTCTTGCTCTATAGCCCAGGCTGGAGTGCAATGGCTTGATCTTGGCTCACTGCAACCTCTGCCTCCTGGGTTCAAGCGATTTTCCTGCCTCAGCCTCCTGAGTAGCTGGGACTATAGGTGCGTGCCACCGCACCTGGCTAATTTTTTGTATTTTTAGTAGAGACATGGTTTTGCCATGTTAGCCAGAATGGTCTCAATCTCCTGACCTCATGATCCTCCTGCCTTGGCCTCCCAAAGTGCTGGAATTACAGGCGTGAGCCACCGTGCCCGGCCTGTTTTTTGTGTGTGTGTGACAAAGTCTCCCTCTGTCACCCAGGCTGTAGTGGTGTGTAGTTGTGCAGTGGCACAACCCCGGCACACTGCAGCCTTAACCGTCCAGGCGTAAGTGATTCTCCCACCTTAGTCTCCTGAGTAGCTAGAACTACAAGCATGTGCCACCATGCCTGGTTGGTTGTGTTGTTGTTACTGTTTTAGAGACAGGGTCTTCTCCGACTGGTCTGGAACTCCTGGGCTCAAGCAGTCATCCCACCTTGGCCTCCCAAGGGTGGTGAGATTACAGGTGTGAGCCACTGCACTTGGCCTGTTAATTTCTTTATTTCCGGTGAATGGGCCACACTTTCTTGTTCTTTGCACGCCTTGTAATTTTTTATTGAAACCTGCACAATTTGAAGATGATAGTGTGGTTACTTTGAAAATCGGATCCTCCGCCCTCTGCAGGGTTTATTGTTGCTGTTTGTTGTGGATTGTCGTTTGTCATTTGTTTAGTTACTTTCCTGACCTTTTTAAATAAAGACTGTATTCCGTCAGTGGTGCTTGTTTCTGTTCTGTTAGGTTAGTGGTTAGCTTGTGCTTTGAAAGAGATTTCTTTAAATGTCTATTGGCAAAAGGATAAAGAGACTGGGCACGGTGGCTCACACCTGTAATGCTAGGACTTTGGGAAGTGGAGGCGGGTGGGTCACTTGAGGTCAGGAGTTTAAGACCAGCCTAGCCAATATGGTGAAACCCTGTCTCTACTAAAAATAGAAAAATTAATCGGGCATGGTGGCATCCACCTATAGTCCCAGCTACTGGGAAGACTGAGGCAGGAGAATCGCTTGAACCCAGGAGGTGGAGGTTGCAGTGAGCCAAGATGGCACCACTGCACTCCAGCCTGGGCAACAGAGTGAGACTCCGTCTCAAAAAAAAAAAAAGAAAAAAGGATACAGAGCATCTTCCATCCTTTCCAGGTTGCCTCTGTACAGGGGCGAGTCCTTCAGTGCCCGCCAGGCTGTTCACGGCTCTTCCTCACCCTTTACTTCTCGCTCACATGGAGCCTAAGGGTGAGCCAGAGGTGAAAGCTGGGGGCCGCCTGAGGTGTTTCTGAGCACCTGTCGCCCCCGCTGTGTGCATGGCGTTCTGGATTTCCAAGCATGAACAGGAGCTTTCCAAAGCCCTTAGACCTTCATGTCGCTCTTCCCAGCCTCTTCCTTCCTAGACTTTTCTGTCCACTCTTTGCCCATCTGTTGTTGTCCCTGCTCCTGCAACTTCAGGTCGTACCTGCCTTTAAATGCCTTCAGGCCGGGCGCGGTGGCTCACACCTGTTATCCCAGCACTTTGGGAGGCCAAGGCGGGTGGATTGCTTGAGGTCAGGAGTTTGAGACCAGCCTGGCCAACATGGTGAAATCTCGTCTCTAGTAAAAATACAAAAATGAGCTGGGCGTGGTGGTGGGTGCCTGTAATCCCAGCTACTTGGGAGACTGAAGCAGGAGAATTGCTTGAGCCTGGAAGGCGGAGGTTGCAGTGAGCTGAGATCATACCACTGCACTCTGGCCTGGGCGACAGAGTGAAACTCCATCTCAAAAAAAAAAAATAAAAAGCCTTCAATAGCACCCCCCTGGAGGCTGCCCCAGCCCTGAGAGAGTTTGAGGGGGTGAAACAAAGGCAAGCCCTTCAGGGAGATACTAGAAAGGTCCAAATGCATAAGCATGATTCCTTGAGAAAAGCTCTGTGTCATCCCTTCTGACACCAGCAAGCCACATCAGAAACGCAGGTTGCCTTCCTCGTGGCCACATGTGAGCTGGTAGTAGTGGCCAAGCAGAAATACCCCAGCTGTCCTGAAATTTAGCAGGGTCTTACTTCATTGAGCAGTCATCTGGTTCGTAGACACCGGAGTTCCAGAAAAGTTTATTGTGAGGTTTTGACAGTTTAATAGAAAAAAGTTTATTGTGACAGTTTTGACAGCTGAACAGAAAAAGGTTTTTTGTGACCGTTTTGACAGCAGAATAGTTGCTTTGCTGGAGAGACAGATCTTTGAGCTGCCGACGCCATCATTTTAGTGATATCCAGCTCTGTTGCTGAATTTTTAGCTATGCTGTTTTAAGTTATTTTCTTAGTGGTTGCTCTAGAGATGACAATGTGTGTCTTTAACTTACCACAATGTATTTCAGATTATTACTGACTTAACACTTAAAGGATAGCAATTTTTGTGTGTGTGTGTGTTTCACTTCTGTCACCCAGACTGGAGTGCAATGGTGCGATCTCAGCTCGCTGCAACCTCCGCCTCCCGGGTTCAAGCAATTCTCCTGCCTCAGCCTCCCGAGTAGCTGGGATTACAGGTGCGTGCCACCACGCCCGGCTAATTTTGTATTTTTAGTAGAGACAGGGTTTCACCATGTTGGCCAGGGTGGTCTCGAACTCCTGACCTCGTGATCTGCCCACCTTGGCCTCCCAAAGTGCTGGGATTACAGGTGTGAGCGACTGCGCCGGGCCTAAGTATGGCGACGTGTCTGTAACATGGATCTACCTCTGTCGTACTATGACATAGTTCCCCTCCATTTTCCTATAGCACCATCCCAACCTCCCTTTTCCTCTGACCTAGTTCCATCCTCCCTTTTCCTCTGACATAGCTCCATGCTCCCTTCTCCTCTCACATAATGGCTCCATTCCCTCTTCTTCTTCATGTATTATTGCCATATATACATTTATGTATGTTATAGCTTCAGCTCTTCAGTGTTGTAATTATTGCTTCCAAAGTATTTTGAAAGAAGTTGCCTGGAGGTAGTGGCTTATGCCTTTAACCCCAGCACTTTGCGGGGCTGAGGTGGGCCGGTCGCCTGAGCCAGAGAGTTGGAGACCAGCCTGGGCAACATCTCTACGAAACCCCATCTCTACCAAAAGTACACAAAATCAGCCTGGTGTGGTGGCGCGTGCCTGCAGTCCTAGCTCTTTGGGGGAGGATCCCAGCTAAAGTGGGAAGATCGCTTGAGCCTGGGAAGTCAAGGCTGCAGTGAGCTGAGATTGTGCCACTGCTCTCCAGCCGGGTGCAGAGCTTATCTCAAAAAAGAAGAAAAGGGGCTGGGAACGGTGGCTCACGTCTGTCATCCCCCGCACTGTGGGAGGCCGAGGCGGGCGCATCGCCTGAGGTCAGAAGTTTAAGACCAGCTTGGCCAACATGGTGAAACCCGTCTCTACTAAAAATACAAAAAGTAGCCGGGCGTGGTGGCGGGCATCTGTAATCCCAGCTACTCGGGAGGCTGAGGCAAGACAATCACTTGAACCTGGGAAGCGGAGGTTGCAGTGAGCTGAGATCACACCATTGCATTCCAGCCTAGGCGACAGAGTGAGACTCTGCCTTAAAAAAATAAAAAGAAAAGAAAAGAAATTAAAATCTGGACACCGTGGTTCATGCCTGTAATCCCAAAGCCTTGGGAGGCTGAGGCAGGAGGATCACTTGAGGCCAGGAGTTCAACACCAGCCTGGGCAACATAGCGAGACCCCATCTCTATTTTAAAAAGAAAGAAATTAAAAGAGAAAAAAGTATACTTGTATGTTTTTGTATCCCCCATATTTTACCATTTTTGTTGCCCCTTTTTCTTTCCTGTGAATTTGAGTTACTGTCTAGTGCCATTTCCTTTTACTCTGAAGAACTTCATGTAGAATTTTTTTTTTTTTTTTTTTTTGAGGCAAAGTCTCACTGTGTTGCCCAGGCTGGAGTGCAATAGTGTGGTCTCAGATCACTACAACCTCCACCTCCCGGGTTCAAGTGATTCTCCAGCCTCAGCCTCCTGAGTAGCTGAGACTGCAGGCACCTGCCACCACACCCAGCTAATTTTTTTGGTATTTTCAGTAGAGACAGGGTTTCACCATGTTGGCCAGGCTAGTGTTGAACTGATCTCAGGTGATCCGCCCGCCTCTGTCTCCCAAAGTACTGGGATTACAGTTGTGAGCCACTGCACCCAGCCTGGACAATTTTTAATGATTTTTTTTCTTCTGCTATCTCAAATCTGCTGTTGAGTACATCTAATTTTTTTTTTTTTTTTTTGAGTCGGAGTCTCTCTCTATCACCCAGGCTGGAGTACAATGGAATGATCTCAGTTTACTGCAACCTCCACCTCTCAGGTTCAAGCGATTCTCCTGCCTCACCCTCCCAAGTAGCTGGGTTTGTAGGTGTCCACCACCATGCCCAGCTAATTTTTTTTTTTTTTTAGTAGAGGCAGGGTTTCACCATGTTGGCCAGGCTGGTCTCAAACCCCTGACCTCAGGTGATCCACCCGCCTTGGCCTCTCAAAATGCTGGGATTACAGGCATGAGCCACTGCGTCCAGCCTTGAATTTTTTTTTAATAGGTTTTTTGTTTGTTTGTTTTTGAGACAGAGTCTTGCTGTCGCCCAGGCTGGAGTGCAATGGTGCAGTCTCAGCTCACTGCAACCTCCGCCTCCCAGGCTCAAGCGATTCTTGTGCCTCAGCCTCCCCAATAGCTGGGACTACAGGTGCCCTCCACCACACCTGGCTAAATAATTTTTGTAGTTTTAGTAGAAACAGGATTTCACCATGTTGGCCAGGCTGGTCTTGAACTCCTGACTTCAGGTAATCCGCCCGCCTTGGCCTCCCAAAGTCTAGGGATTAGAGGCTTGAGCCACCGCTCCTGACCATGGCTTTAGTTTTTAGAGTAGTTTTAGGTTCATAACATAATTGAGTGGAGGATACAGAGATTTCACATATACCCCTGACCCCCACACAATCGCAACATCCCCTCCCCACAACACCGTCATGCTCCTCACCAGACTGGTGTGTTTATTACAGTCCAAAAGCCTACATTGACCCATCATTGTCACCCAAGGTCCATCGTTTACATTAGGGTTGACTCTTGGTGGTGTACACTCTGTGGGTTTTGACACCTGTGTAATGACAGGCATCTACTCTTGTGGTATCAGACAGAGAAGCTGCACCACCTTACCCCTTCTCTGTACTCTACCTGTTCATCCTGCCCTCCCCACTACAGTCAGTAAAAATTTCCTTTCAGTGATTGTCTTTTTTTTTTTTTTTGAGATGGAGTCTCGCTCTGTTGCCCAGGCTGGAGTGTAGTGGCGCAATCTCGGCTCACTGCAAGCTCTGCCTCCCGGGTTCACACCATTCTCCTGCCTCAGCCTCCTGAGTAGCTGGGACTACAGGCACCCGCCACCACTGCCCAGCTAATTTTTTGTATTTTTAGTAGAGACAGGGTTTCACCGTGTTAGCCAGGATGGTCTCGATCTCCTGACCTCATGGTCTGCCTGCCTCAGCCTCCCAAAGTGCTAGGATTACAGGCGTGAGCCACCGTGTCCAGCCTCAGTGATTGTCCTTTTTAACTCTGGAATTTCCATTTGATTTTTTTTTTCTTTTTTTTGAGATGGAGTCTTCCTCTGTTGCCCAGGCTGGAGTGCAGTGGTGCCATCTCGGTTCACTGCAACCTCTGCCTCCTGGGTTCAAGCAATTCTCATGTTTCAGCCTCCCAAGTAGCAGGGAGTACAGGCTCATGCCACCACGCCTGGCTAATTTTTGTATTTTTAGTAGAGATGGGGTTTCTCAATATTGGTCAGGCTGGTTTTGAACTTCTGACCTCAGGTGATCCACATGCCTCAGCCTCCCAGTGTGCTGGGATTACAGGCGTGAGCCACCGTGCCCAGCCTCCGTTTGATTTATTTTATATCATTTCTTTTTTAAGATCCCCTAGGCTGGGTGCGGTGGCTCACACCTGTAATCCCAGCACTTTGGGAGGCCGAGGTGGGTGGATTACCTGAGGTCAGGAGTTTGAGACCAGCCTGGCCAACATAGTGAAACCCCATCTTTACTAAAAATACAAAAGTTAGCTGGGCGTAGTAGCTCACACCTGTAGTCCCAGCTATTCCGGAGGCTGAGGCCTGAGAATAGCTTGAACTTGGGAGGTGGTAGTGAGCTGAGATGATGCCACTGCACTCCAGCCTGGTTGACAGAGTAGGACTTGGTCTCAAAAAAAAAAAAAAAGAAAAGAAAAAGGATTCCCTATTTCCTGAATCATTGTCA
The DNA here is from genome assembly GCF_024542745.1 of Macaca thibetana thibetana. Classification (NCBI taxonomy): domain Eukaryota; kingdom Metazoa; phylum Chordata; class Mammalia; order Primates; family Cercopithecidae; genus Macaca; species Macaca thibetana. Next base: position 36,095,922 of record NC_065587.1, on the reverse strand, counting down.
TCATATTTTCATTTAACTCTTTGAACATACTTATTGTAGCTGCTTTGAAGTCTTTGCTAAATTCAACATCTGGGCCCACTCAGAGCCAGATTATACCACTGCTTTTTTTCCTAAATATGGATCATGATTTCCTGTTTACCTGTCTTATAATTTTTTTTTTGTCAAAAGTGGATATTTCAGATGATCTGTGTCTGGATTCGGAGTTGTTTTCCTGAGTCTTGTGTTCTGTTTGTTTTAGTTAAGTTGTTTGGACTTAAACTGCAATACCTGCCCACCCAGTCCTGTAGCCTCTGATATCTCCGCTCAGATTTTTTAATTCTTTTTTTTTTTTTTTTTTTTTTTTTTTTTTTTTTTTTTTGAGTTAGAGTCTTGTTCTGTTGCCCAGGCTGGAGTACACTGGTGCCATCTCAGCTCACTGCAGCCTCCACCTCCCAAGTTCAAGTGATTCTTCTGCCTCAGCCTCCCGAGTAGCTGGGATTACAGATGCGCGCCACCACGCCTGGCTAATTTTTTGTATTTTTAGTAGAGATGGGGTTTAACCATGTTAGCCAGGATGGTCTCAATCTCCTGACCTCATGATCCGCCTGCCTCGGCCTCCCAAAGTGCTGGGATTACAGGCGTGAGCCACCGCACGCGGCCTTAAATTCTATTTTTTACTCTGGCTTCCTAGCAATTGCTTCTGTGTTCGCACATGGTAGTGGTCAGCCATTGATTTGGGCAAGAGGGTATGTCAGACACTTCTAATCCAAAGGCTCCCCGCCACCCTGTGGGGTTTCAGAGCACGCTAGGAGTTCAGCCAGCTCCTCTCTCTTTGCTTTCACTTTCCCCTGGCCTCTCTTGGAGCTCCCAACACCTGCAGTGGTTTCCTCAAGAGCCAGGCCCTTCTTGGAAGAGCTGAGCCCTTCTGTGGCTCTCTGATTTTCAGAGTCTTCCTGTTAAGTATCTGGCTGGCCCAGTGCTCACTCCAGCTGGGATCACAACCCCAGATGATCAGGGCTGTCAGTTTTCTTTGTGTTTATCGAGTCACCACTTTTAACTACGAGGTCTGGGTTTTGCCTTCTGTCCCACATCCACCTCTGCTGGTGTTGGGTTTTGCAGCCAGCCCTGACCTGGTAAAACACTCAGGTTTGCTGACTCAGGAGTAGGAGCCAGTGGCAGCCCCAGGTGCAAAGGCTGCAGACTTCCCAGTGTTCTGACCCAAGGCCCAGCGTTTTTCAAGAAGGATCTCTTCTCAGTGAATTCTCAGCTTGGGTCAGTTTCCCGAACTCTGAAAAGTTCTGAATCAGTGAGTTTTGATAATTTTGTCTAGTTTTAGATTTTTTTTTTTTTTTTTTTTTTTTTTTTTCTGGAGACTGAGTCTGGCTCTGTCGCCCAGGCTGGAGTGCAGTGGCCGGATCTCAGCTCACTGCAAGCTCCGCCTCCCGGGTTTACGCCATTCTCCTGCCTCAGCCTCCCGAGTAGCTGGGACCACAGGCGCCCGCCACTTCGCCCGGCTAGTTTTTTGTATTTTTTAGTAGAGACGGGGTTTCACCGTGTTAGCCAGGATGGTCTCGATCTCCTGACCTCGTGATCCGCCCGTCTCGGCCTCCCAAAGTGCTGGGATTACAGGCTTGAGCCACCGCGCCCAGCCTTAGATTTTTTTTTGAGACTGAGTTTCACTTTATCACCCAGGCTGAAGTGCAGTGGTGTGATCTCAGCTCACTGCAACGTCCGCCTTTTGGGTTCAAGTGATTCTCCTGCCTCGGCCTCCCGAGCAGCTATAATTATAGGTGTGCGCCATTACACCTGGCTCATTTTTAAATTTTTGGTAGAAGCAGGGTTTCACCATGTTGGCCAGGCTGGTCTCAAACTCCTGACCTCAAGGGATCCGCCCACCTCAGCCTCCCAAAGTGCTGGGATTACAGGTGTGAGCCACTGCGCCCGGCCTAGATTCGGTTCAGCGACCTCTCTACTTGGGTGTGGCTGAAACTCAGAAGCTTCTTTTAGTTTTAGATGTTGGTTGTTTTCAGGGTTAAGTCTCTACGTACTCTGGAGTGTATTTCTGTCAATGCTGTGAGGCAGGTAACTGGGTTGGGACCTTTAATGATCTTTAATGTATGAAAACCCAGTTTTTAATTTTCTCTTATGAAATCCGGGGTCTTTCCCCCCACACCCCACCTGCGATTCTCCCGCACCCCACCTGCGATTCTCTTATGAAATCCGGGGTCTTTCCCCCGACACCCCACCTGCGATTCTTTTGTGAAATCCGTGGTCTTTCTCCCCACACCCCATCTGTGATGCTTCCTCTGCACACGAGGCTTTCTGTAAGAGTGGGGGCTCTCCCTGGGGGCTCTCCTTTGCTCCATTGATCAATTCGCCTGTTCTTTTGGTTTTCAGTTAACTTCATGGATATGCCATTAACTCAGCTACTCTCCATGGTTAGAAATTTAGGTTATTTCCAAGTTTTTCATATTTGGTTAAGTCTTTACATGCATTCTCCTTAACAATCATGTCGCTGAGGCGGAAGGATTACATGAGCCCAAGAGTTCAAGACCAGCATGGCCAACATGGCAAGACCTTGTCTCAACAAAAAAATTCAAAAATTAGCTGGCATGGTGGCACACTCCCCTGGTCCCAACCACGTGGGAGGCTGAGGCACGAGGATTGCTTGAGCCCAGGAGGTGGAGGTTGCAGTGAGCGCACCATGCGCTTCAGCCTGGGCAAGACAGCAAGGCTCTACTGCACACAAAAAAATCACAGAAGCACTTTCTGGGTTAAAGAGTTTACCAATTTCAAGGCTTTTAATATTGTCAAATATTCTAGAAGAGGTTTGATCAATTGATGGTATGGGTGTGTTGAAGGGGCGTATTTAATCAAATTCACTCTGGGTTTAGCCCTTTCTTTTTGAATGTGTTCTCTGTTTCCCTGCAGCCAGTCTCTGCTGTAGTGCATTTGAGGCCCAGTCCTGTAGCCCCTGGTTCTCCCTGGTCATTGACAGGGCGCTGTGTGCCTAAGAGCAGTAGGCACGAGGAGGAACTGCCCAAAATCCTGGCCTGGGGAGGTGTGCGAGGCCACCTTTGTCTACCCATGAGACAAACTCCCTGTCCCACCTCCCTCTGCTCCACCCACCCATTCCCACTGGAAACAGCCCTGGCTGCATGTCGTGGGCTGAAGGCCTGTCCTCAGTTGCTCTTGTTTTGGTTTTTTTGGAGACAGTCTCACTCTGTCGTCCAGGCTGGAGTGTGGTGGCACAATCTCGGCTCACTGCAACCTCCGCCTCCTGGGTTCAAGTGATTCTTGTGCCTCAGCCTCCCGAGTAGGTGGGATTACAGGCACGCGCCACTACACCCGGCTAATTTTTGTATTTTTAGTAGAGACGGGTTTCTCCACATTGGTCAGGCTGGTCTTGAACTCCTGACCTCGTGATCCACCCGCCTCGGCCTCCCAAAGTGCTGGAATTACAGGCGTGAGCCACCGCGCCCAGCCGCTCAGTTGCTTTTGTGGGGTTAAAAGAAACTTCCTTTTGAAACGATGGCACGGCAGCAGTGGATGGCGGTTAGTTTTTCATGTCTTTATTTGGCAAAGTTGAAGATTGCGCTCCTGTCTGTCCCCACGTTTCCTTTTCATTCTCTCTCTCTGTGTCTTGGTTTTGGTTTTAATTTTACTGGTTCACTGATATCTGAAAGTCAAGGCACCGCTATTTCATAAGCAGGTTCTCCTAGTGTGGGGGAGGACTCAGTCATAGGAGCACATGCACACCCCCAACACCTCTGCCTTGATGAACTGGCGCTGTGGCTTCCTGTGCAGTAGTGAGACTGTGAGAGCTGCTGTCCAAAGGGGCTGCCACACTGGGACTCCAGCAGAGGCGATGGGACACACGGGGTATATTCTTCTGGAGCAGCCAAGTCCATCCTGAGAGAGAAAATGCGGGTGTCTGTGTGTGTGATGTGAGACTGCGTGTGCATGTGCATACGTGTGTAAAGTATACAGTAGGCCCTTGGTGAGTGTGTGAGACTGTGTGTGTGCATGTGCATATGTGTGTACAGTGTACAGTTGGCCCTTGGGGTGTGTGTGTGAGACTGTGTATGTGTGCATGTGCATACGTGTGTAAAGTGTACAGTAGGCCCTTTGTGTGTGAGACTGTGTGTACATGTGCATACGTGTGTAAAGTGTACAGTTGGCCCTTGGGGTGTGTGAGACTGTGTATGTGTGCATGTGCGTACATGTGTAAAGTGTACAGTAGGCCCGTGTGTGTGAGAGACTGTGTATGTGCATACGTGTGTAAAGTGTACAGTGGGCCCGTGTGTGTGTGTGTGAGACTGCGTGTGCATGTGCATACGTGTGTAAAGTGTACAGTAGGCCCTTGTGTGAGTGTGTGTGAGACTGTGTGTACATGTGCATACGTGTGTAAAGTGTACAGTTGGCCCTTGGGGTGTGTGAGACTGTGTATGTGTGCATGTGCGTACATGTGTAAAGTGTACAGTAGGCCCGTGTGAGTGTGAGAGACTGTGTGTGCATGTGCATACGTGTGTAAAGTGTACAGTTGACCCTTGGTATGTGTGTGTGACTGTGTGTGTATGCATGTGCATACATGTGTAAAGTGTACAGTAGGCCCTTTGTGTGTGAGAGACTGTATGTGTGCATGTGCATACGTGTGTAAAGTGTACAGTTGGCCCTTGGTATCCGCGGGTTCCATAACCATCAATTCAACCAATCTCCAGTCGAAAATAATTGGGGAAGAAAAGGATAGCTGCGTCTGTACACTGTATAACAACTATTTACATGGCGTTTACATTGTATCAGGTACTGCAAGTACTCTAGGGATGATTTAAAGTATATGGGAGGATGTGCATAGGTTGTATGCAAATACTGTGTCATTGTATCTAAGGGACTTGAGCATCCTCGGGTTTTAGTGTCCACAGGGGGTTTCCTACAGATACCAAGAGACTACTGTATGTGTGTGTGCAAGTGTGAGCGTGTATGCATGTATGTGCATATGTGCATGTCATGTGTGTGCATGTATGTGCATATGTGCATGTCATGTGTGTGCATGTGTGCATGTATGTGCATATGTGCATGTCGTGTGTGTGCATGTGTGTGTATATGTGTGTATGGGTGTATATGTTAGTACATGTGACAGTCTGCGTGTGTGCACATGTGTGTGGGTGACTGCATGTGTGGGTGAGGGCACGTTTGTGCACGTGTGTGTGCATGTGTGTGCTCGTGTGGGTGAGTGCATGTGCACATGTGTGTGAGAGGGCGTGTGTGTGCGCGCATGTGTGTGGGTGAGAGTGCATGTGCACGTGTGTGAGCAGGCGTGTGTGTGCGTGCATGTGCGTGGGTGAGAGGGTGCTTGTGTATATCCATGTATGACTGCATATGTATTTGCATGAGTGAGTGCATGTTTATAAATGTGTGAGGGTCTGTGTGTATGTGTATGACTACATGTGTATGTGTTATATGCATGTGTGTATGTGTGTACATGTGTATGTGCATGCATGTGCATGCGTGTATGCATGTGTGAGTGTATGTGTATGTGTGTATATGCATGTGTATGTGTGTACGTGTGTATATGCATGTGTGCGCCTGTGTATGTACGTGTATGCATGTGTTAGTGCGTGTGCATGTGTGTACGAGTATGTGTACATGTGTGTATGTGCATGTGTGTGTATATGTGTGCGTGTGTGTGTGTATACATGCATGTGTCTGGCTCCCTCAGGATGGTGCCCAGGTGGATGGGTCAGTGCTCCTGGGTTTATTTGCCCCTGGTGGCCCATGTCTGAGCCCTGCCCCCTATGGCTCTGTCTGCAGGTTCTCCCATGGGCAGGTGGTCTCTCTGGATGAGCTGCGCCCCTTCCAGGACCCAGACCTGAGCTCCCTGCAGGCCGGCTCTGCGTGTCTGGCCAAGCACCAGGATGGCCTCTGGCACGCGGCGCGCATCACCGGTGAGGCTGGCCGTGGAGGCCTCCCGGGAACACCCTCCCAGGCTCCACACGTGTTATTACTGCGTGGCTGCTCCCTGCCTCCTTTGGGATGAGTGTTGGGACTCTGGCTCTGGGCCCGAAATGAGCACATCTACCCTCAGCCTCTGCCCTGCCTTGCTCCTGATGTCCAGGGTGGTTCCCCATCAGTGGCAGCTGCTGTCAAGGATGCTGACCTGCAGCTTGTCTCTGCCTCTAGATGTGGACAATGGCTACTACACAGTCAAGTTTGACTCGCTGCTGCTGAGGGAGGCCGTGGTGGAGGGGGACGGCATCCTGCCCCCACTGCGCACAGAGGCCACGGAGTCCGACTCAGACAGCGATGGCACAGGTGACTCCAGCTATGCCAGAGGTATGGCAGCAGCTGTGGAACCCAGGAGCCAGGAAGGTGGGGTCACCCTGAGAGGCTCCTGGCTTTTGAGGGCACCAACCGTCTAACCAAACTATTGGAGAGAGTGGCCACAGCGAGGGCGCCAGCCGTGCCTGGGGAGGCCGTGTGGGGCAGGGGTACAGGAGTGCGAGTGAAGGGCCGGGGTAGATCCGTGGTGGCCTTTGTCTTCAAAGAGCGTGGGTACAACAGCTACAGTCTCACTGATGGGAGGCCATGGTCATGGCTGTGGCCATGGGAGAGGAGGCGCCCGGAGTTGCCAAGGAAGTCACAGAAAATGAACAACTGATGAGGCCTGGAGTGCAAGAGGGGCAGCTCCTCTGCATGGCTTCTCAAACTTGGGACCTGGGTGCCTGGTGGATCCTGGCAGACAGAGGTTGTGTCCAGACAGCCAGGGTGGAAGCTTCAGGAATGGGAACTAGTGGCCGGTGGCCAGCTCTCCAGAGGGGTGTGTGTATGCGTGTGTGTGTATATGCGGGAGGTCACCTGACCCAAGCATGGTGGGCTGAGTCCAGGAGGGGTCTGCATGTTGGAGGTGTACCCAGGGATCAGTGATGGTGGTTTCTGAAGCCCCAAGTCCCTGGTGAAGGAGGACCAAACCAAGGACTCTGTGAGGGCAGGTGAGGAGCTCACGGCCTTTCGAAGGTGGAGAAGGGCAAGGGCAGGAGAGGGCTGTGGAGGAGGGGTCACGGTGCAGGAGGCCGTGGGGACTGCCATGCACTCTGCCTGGTGTCACATGCCCACAGCAGCCTCAGTGACAGAGCACGGAGCCCCAGAGGTGGGGTGTTGGGGCTCTGCCCAGGATCTGAGCTCATTGGTCAGAGCCCAGGTCACCATGCATAGTCCTCTGCCCTGGCCGGCCACTGCCCTCTGTCCTTCTCTTGCAGTGGTGGGGTCGGACACTGTGGACTCCGGGACCTGCAGCTCTGCCTTTGCCGGCTGGGAGGTGCACACGCGAGGCATAGGCTCCAGACTCCTCACCAAGATGGGCTACGAGTTTGGCAAGGGTGAGTACAAGCAGCCCTGGAGAAGTGGGCAGAGGCTGCAGCATAGCCCAGGTCCCGCAGCCATCAGGTTCCCCGGGGGTCCCGCAGCCATCAGGTTCCTGGGGGTCCCGCAGCCGTCAGGTTCCCGGGGGTCCCGCAGCCGTCACGTTCCCGGGGGTCCCGCAGCCGTCACGTTCCCGGGGGTCCCGCAGCCGTCACGTTCCCGGGGGTCCCGCAGCTGTCACGTTCCCGGGGGTCCCGCAGCCATCAGGTTCCCAGCGTCCGGCAGCCACAGCACTGCCGTTCCTGTCTCAGGTTTGGGCCGACACGCAGATGGTCGGGTGGAGCCCATCCATGCTGTAGTGTTGCCACGAGGGAAGTCGCTGGACCAGTGTGTGGAGACGCTGCAGAAGCGGACCAGGGTTGGCAAGGCTGGCACCAACAAGCCCCCCAGGTGCCGGGGAAGAGGGGCCCGGCCTGGGGGCCGCCCACCCCCTCGGAATGTGTTTGACTTCCTCAATGAAAAGCTGCAAGGCCAGGCTCCTGGGGCCCTAGAGGCCGGGGCAGCCCCGGCGGGGAGGAGGAGCAAGGACATGTACCATGCCAGCAAGAGCGCCAAGCGGGCGCTGAGCCTGCGGCTCTTCCAGACCGAGGAGAAGATCGAGCGAACCCAGCGGGACATCAGGAGCATCCAGGAGGCTCTCACCCGCAACGCTGGCCGGTAGGTGTGGGGCCCGGCTCAGGGCAGAGGGAAACCCAGGGTGGCCCTGCCCCCAGGACACCTGCGGGAGGTCACCTGACCCAAGCATGTCAGGCTGAGTCCAGGAGGGGTCTGCATGTTGGAGGACAGGCAGTGGGCACACGGGCAGTGGACATGGCAGCCTGGGGCTGGCGGCATGGCCGGGGACCCCACACTGACTGGTGAGCCTCTCCGCAGGCATAGCGTGGCGTCAGCCCAGCTGCAGGAGAAGCTGGCAGGAGCCCAGCGCCAGCTGGGGCAGCTCCGGGCTCAGGAAGCAGGCCTGCAGCAGGAGCAGAGGAAGGCAGACACCCACAAGAAGATGACTGAGTTCTAGAGAACCCTGCAAGCACTATGGATGAAGTGTGGGACCCCGGCACAGGCTGCCCTCAGAAAGACCAGTGTTGCCCAAGGAGGGGCCGGCCTGCTGGCCTGGGGCGTGCGGACCCTGCTGAGTGGAGACGGGGCTGCAGGGTCCTGTCTGGACACTTTCTTGCCCACCTGCCAGTGTCTTGGGCATTTCCTTGGCAAGGACATTAAAGTGATTTCATCACAGTGTCATTCAGTGGAGATCAGCTGGCTGCAGGGTCTCTGGGGAGAGAAGGGTCTGTGCAGGGCTGTGGTGAGAGGCGGGCTGGGCTGGAGGGGCCTAGGAGGCCAGCATTCTCCCTTCTCTCCCTTCTCTGTCCAAGGCAGATTGGAGGCCAGGGTGCCCGCCAGGCTGCCTGACACCCACAGATGGGTGGAGCTCAGTGCTGCTCCAGCAGGCAAGACGGGCCAGCGGGCGAGACGGGTGGGAGGACTGTGGCCCACCACGTGGGGTGCTCCTGGTGAGGCAGGCACACCTGGCCCTGTGAGTTTGGGGGTTCTGTGCCAGCTCTGCTCACGTCTTCATGTGTGGAGGGGATGTGAGTTAGGCTGTCAGAACAGTGCGGGCTCGAGGCACACACGTTTCATGTAGGCTTCGGGCGGGGCGCAGCAGGTGGGTGAGGCTGCGGTGGTGGCTGCTGCCCAGGGTGGGAGGCTCAGGGGAGGCGCTCGGCAACAGGAGCAGGAAGTGATGAGGTGGGGAGCTCAGCCGAGGGCTGTACAAAGACCTTCCTCGCCTGCCCCAGACAGAGCTGAGGACCCCTGGCCGTGGGCTTGGTAAGTGCCTGGGCAGATCCCCAAGTCTCTTGGTCCCCAAGTGCCCTCCTGGGGGGCAGCTGGGGTCTGGGAGGCCTTGGGACGTGGCTGTAGCTGGGTTAGTCGGCCGGCCTGAAACCCACTCCCTGGATCTGGGCAGACTGGCCCCAAACTCCAGAGGCCACCCCTCACCCGCCAGCCGCTGCCTCTGTGCTGTGGGATGTGCTGACTATAAGGCGTCCCCCACCCCCAGAATTCTGCTAATCCCCAAGAAGGGACAGATCCTCTGGCAGAGACAGTGGCAGACAAGAAGAGCCAGAAGTGGGGTGGGGGTATCAGCACCCCCAGCAGCTGCTGCTGCCTGCTGACCCAGCCTCCAGCTTCTCCCAGTTCTGGGCTCTGTGGCGAGTGGCTTGGGGGCGCTACCTGACACAGGAGACCACGTCTGGGCAGAGAGTGGCTGCGGGTGGCGTCTGTGGCCCGTGGCGCACACCCAGGGCCTCCCCCCGATGCTGGTTACAGTTTGGGCTACAGTGGCCACAGCTGCCCTGCCCCTCCTTGCGGCCGTGCTGGGCGTTACCATGGTCGCCTGCAGGGACACCGAGGGGCCAGGCAGAGCAGCCCTTGCTCACCTCACCTCACCGGAGCCCCCGCCAGAAGGGAAGGTGGGCACCTCTGGGAGGAAGGGACTGCCAGGCCTTGGGGCTTCCTGTGCTGAGTCAGAGCAGGAGCGGGAGACGCGGGAGCTCCGCAGCCGCGGGAGGTGCAGATTTGGCGCTGCCAAGTGGCGTAGGTCCCCTTGGCCAGCACCCAGTGCCCCTTTCTTCTGCCCCCAGGGTCTTGGCTTCACAGGATGGGGCTGCCAGTGTCCTGGGCTCCTCCTGCCCTCTGGGTTCTAGGGTGCTGCGCCCTGCTCCTCTGGCTGTGGTCGCTGTGCACAGCCTGCCGCAGGTACGTCCATCAGCCCGGTTCTGTCTGGCGCCTTCCTGCGGCTGCCATTCAGCCCAGCGCGGGAAGGGGCTGGAGGCAGGTCGGCGCCCCCAGGTTTGTACTCGCCCCTGCACTGGGCCTTGGACCTGAGGCTGACGACCCCGCCCCCCACCTCTACCCCCAAGGCCTGAGGACGCTCTAGCCCCCAGGAAGAGGGTGCAGAGGCAGCGGGCGAGGCTGCAGGGCAGTGCGATGGGAGCGGAAGCGGTGAGTGCCAGGCTGTCCCGGGGACCAGGGCGGGGCCCGCAGGGGACCGACCAGCCTTCCTCGCCCCCAGTCCCTGCTGAGGCGGACCCACCTCTGCTCCCTCAGCAAGTCGGACACCAGACTGCACGAGCTGCACCGGGACCCGCGCAGCAGCAGGGGTGAGCGGAGGGCGGGACGGGGGTGGCCGGGCGGGGCTTACTGTGCAGCGTGCCAACCCCTGGGTCAGACCCGCTCCTGCCCCCTGCCCCGAGTGAACTCTGCCCTGACCCCACCCCCAGCCCTGCGGCCTGCCAGCATGGATCTCCTGCGCCCACACTGGCTGGAGGTGTCCAGGGACATCACCGGACCGCAGGCAGCCCTCTCTGCCTTCCCGCTCCAGGAGCTGCCCTGGGCTCTGCCGGCAGCTGCAGCCACCGCAAGGTGCGCTGGCCCCGAGGCCACCTATTCCAACGTGGGGCTGGCGGCCCTCCCCGGGGTCAGCTTGGCGGCCAGCCCTGTGGTGGCTGAGTATGCCCGCGTCCAGAAGCGCAAAGGGACCCAACGCAGTCCCCAAGAGCCACAGCTGGGGAAGGCTGAGGTGACCCCGGCCGCTCAGGTAATGTGGGCCAGGGTGGGGCACTGTGGGTAGGGCCGGGGGGTCCTCAGCAGGTTGGATGGTGCTGACCCCTCCTCGGGTTGGCTTCCTGTCTCCAGGTGGACGTCCTGTACTCCAGGGTCTGCAAGCCTAAAAGGAGGGACCCAGGACCCACCACAGACCCGCTGAACCCCAAGGGCCAGGGAGCGATTCTGGCCCTGGCGAGTGACCTGGCCTACGCGACCCTCCCGCTCAGGGCCCTGGATGCGGACAGCAGCCCCCTGGAAAACGTGTATGAGAGCATCCGGGAGCTGGGGGACCCTGCTGGCAGGAGCAGCACGTGCGGGACTCGGACGCCCCCTGCTTCCAGCTGCCCCAGCCTAGGGAGGGGCTGGAGACCCCTCCCTGCCCCGAACACTCAAGGACTTGCGCTCCGGCCTCCAGAGAGGCCCGTCCCCCGCCCCGCCCCGCCTCACAGCTGACAGCGCCAGTCCCAGGTCCCGGGCTGCCAGCCCGTGAGGTCCGTGAGGTCCTGGCCGCTCTGACAGCCGCGGCGTCCTCGAGCTCCAGAGAAGGCCCGCGTCTAAATAAAGCGCCCTCGCAGGAGGAACGCAGCCAGCCTCGCAGCCTGTTCTTCTTGAAAGCTGGGCGGGTTGGGGCGGGGGGCTTGTCTGGAAGGCTTGGAGGTGTCCCCTCTGGCCTTGGGGGGCTGACTGCCCCCGGGGCGCCCGGGCCTAGCCGAGGCGGTGCTGCTGCCGGCCAGACTCCCGGTCAGTGCGGGGACGGGGTCCGAGTCGCTCCCGGGGGGCAGCGCAGCCGGCAGTGTGGCCGCCCCGGGGTGGGACCTGGACCCTGGACTCCACGGGAGGGCTCCGCCACCAGCCTGGTGTTACATAAGGGGTGGGGGAGGTGGGCAGTCGAGCGTTAAAGAGTAACCTGCTGCCGGGACGCCCGCCAAGGACTCGCGGCCCCTTCCCCGGCTCTGGCAGCTCTGCGAGCGCGCCCATGGGGCACCGGCCCTCCCCGGAGGGGCGCGCGGGCGCGCGGGGTGGGCGGAGGCCTCGGAGCGGGGCCGGGCCTCCCTCCCCAGGCTAGCGCGGGAGCGACCCGGAGGGGGCGGGCCTGGGGCGGGGCCTCGGAGCGCGGGCCAGCGGGAGCGCGGCCGGCCGGGCCCGCCCGCCTGCGGTGTGGACGCCGCGCGGCCAATGCGCGCACCGGGGCGGGGCGGGGCGGGGCGGGGCGGGGCGGGCAGCCTCCGGGCGGCGCGGCGCGGGCGGCGGCCGGATCCAGGGCGGGGGTCGGCGGCCCGGCCAGCCCGGCCCGGCCCGGGGCCGCGTCCTGAGAGTCAGCCCTCGCCGCTGCAGCCTCGGCGCCCGGCCGGCCGGCCATGGAGAGCCCCCCGCCCCGCGCCGCCGGCCGGGACCCCAGTGCGCTGCGGGCCGAGGCGCCCTGGCTGCACGCAGAGGGTCCGGGGCCGCGCGCCGCGCCCGTGACGGTGCCCACGCCGCCGCAGGTACCGGGCGCCGGTGGGCGGGGGCGCCGACCAAGTTTCTCTCGCTGCAAAGATGGCGTCAGTGCTGCCCAAACTTCGGGCCCCCGGGGGCGGGGCAGCGGGGAGGGCGGCAGCGTCGGTCCGCGCGTGTCCGTGGGTCCCGCCGGGGCTGCGCCGGGCGGCCGGGGAGTCCTTCCCGCCGCGCCGGGCTGGGGGCGGGGTCGGGGGCGGGGCCGCGCCGTCCACACCGGCCGCAGCCGGTTTTCGAGGCGGGCTCCGAGCGGATCCGCGGCGGAGGTGGAGGGACCCCCCCGGCCGCCGCCTCCTCTGAGTCTGCCCCCTCCCCATCTGCAGGGCTCTTCCGTGGGCGGCGGCTTCGCGGGCTTGGAGTTCGCGCGGCCGCCGGAGTCGGAGCCGCGGGCCTCGGACCTGGGGGCCCCCGGGAAGTGGGCGGGGGCGGCGGCGGGGCCCCGGACTCCATCGGCGCACATCCCCGTCCCAGCGCAGAGGTGAGCGGGAGGCGCGGTGTCCCGGGACTCGGGGTGCGCAGGGGCGGTGGGTGGGGTGCGGAGACGCGCTTTCCCGCCCCTTCCCTCGGGAGGCCCCGACGGAGGCCAGGTCAGGGCTCCAGGTTTGTAATCCCCGGCCACCCCCAAGCTCTTCAGCCCTGGAGGAGTTGAGCAGAAATGATCGGTGACTCGAGTCCCTCCGCCTCCCTCCACCGCAGTTCCTCGGGGTAGAGCTCAGAACCGGGAGGGGGTGGCTGTGCGTCTCTGTGCAGAAGAGGCTGCGCGGTCGGTGTGGGGCGACTGTCCAGGAATCCCTGGGGCTCCTGACCGCCACCTCCCAACCCCTGCCAGGCCGGACACCTCGGTCTGGCTGCCAGGGCAGGGGCGGGCTCTGGCCTGGCTCGCTGGGGCCTGGGGAGCTGCCCGTGCTTCCAGCCCAGTCTCCCGCTGGCTGCTGCCGGCTGCTGGCCACTCCCACATCCCAGGCCTGGCGTGAGGCCCACAGCTGCTGTTGCACAACCCTGGTTAATGTGTGATAGGGGGAGGCCTGGGCCTGGCCCGCCTCTCTGTCAGGGCTTCAGACCCCTGCCCAGCACCAGGGTCTGAAGGAACCACAGTGGAGCCAAGCCCGCGGTGTGGAGAACTCAGGCTTCAGGAGACCCTGGCCCTGCTCCTGGTGGCTCCTGGTGGCTTTCAGCTCTCACTGCAACCTGAGCTGGGGGAGGAGCCAGGCCTCTTGCCCAGAGCTGGGAGTGGGGAGGCTGGTGTGCACGCGTGCCCAGGCCTGCACGTGGACCGACCAGGGGAGGGGCCCAGAGCTCTGGCTGGGTCACCCGCACCCTGCCCCCATCTCCTCCAGAGCCACCCCAGGAAAAGCCCGGCTGGACGAGGTCATGGCTGCCGCTGCCCTTACAAGCCTGTCCACCAGCCCTCTCCTTCTGGGGGCCCCAGTTGCAGCGTTCAGCCCAGGTAAGACTCAGATGTCTGCATTTAGCACTGTGGGTGGGGACAGGGCTCAGAACCTACAGCCCACCCAGCCTCTGTGGGGCAAGCAGAACCCTCAAACCTGGGACTGCTTTCTAAAGTGGACTTCCGCACCCTCAGTACCCCTTACTGAGGCCAAAGCTGCAGGACCCTGGCCTTCTGGCCTCCCTGACCTGTTTACCTCCACGTCGCTGGCCACACACATCTGCTGACCCTTTCCTGTGCTGGGGGTGTTTCTCCCCAAGCCCTGGGGCCAGCTCCTCCAAGATGCTGTGCCCACCAGGCTCACCCGGGACTCGGTGAACAGGAGCAGCTCAGGGTTAGGGACTCCCTAGACCCACCCAAAGTTCTAAGGCAGAGGGCGTGTCCCTACAGAGCCTGGCCTGGAGCCCTGGAAGGAGGCCCTCCTACGGCCCCCAGGCAGCTACAGCAGCAGCAGCAACAGTGGAGACTGGGGCTGGGACCTGGCCAGTGACCAGTCCTCTCCGTCCACCCCGTCACCCCCACTCCCCCCCGAGGCAGCCCACTTTCTGTTCGGGGAGCCCACGCTGAGGAAAAGGAAGGTGAGCTTGGGAGCGGCCCCCAGGGAGGGGCGGGTGTGGCGGCTGAGCCTGACCCTGGTCCCTGTTGCTGCAGAGCCCGGCCCAGGTCATGTTCCAGTGTCTGTGGAAGAGCTGTGGGAAGGTGTTGAGCACGGCATCCGCGATGCAGAGACACATCCGCCTGGTGCACCTGGGGTGCGGAGGGGCCTGGGGTGGGGCGGGGCCTGGGGTGCAGCGGGTCCTGGGGTGTGGAGGGGCCTGGGGGGGCGGGGCCTGGGGTGCGGTGGGGCCTGCGGGCTGGCTGGGTTTATGAGGCCTGGCCAGGCCACCCCTTCAGCTTCCACTGGCTGTGTCCCCAGCAGGAGGCAGGCAGAGCCTGAGCAGAGTGACGGTGAGGAGGATTTCTACTACACAGAGCTGGATGTCGGTGTGGACACGCTGACGGACGGGCTGTCCAGCCTGACTCCAGTGTCCCCCACGGCCTCCATGCCGCCTGCCTTTTCCCGCCTGGAGCTGCCAGAGCTGCTGGAACCCCCAGCCCTGCCTAGTCCCCTGCGGCCAACCGCCCTGCCCCTGCCCCCGCCTCCACCCCCTGTCCTGAGCGCTGTTGCTAACCCCCAGTCCTGCCACAGTGACCGTGTCTACCAGGTGGGTAAGGCCACTGGTGGCAGCTGGGGCAGGTCTCAGGGCCCTCTGGAGGGGAGTGAATCCCTGACTGTGTCTCCCTGCAGGGCTGCCTGACGCCTGCCCGCCTGGAGCCGCAGCCCACGGAGGTCGGAGCCTGCCCACCCGCCTTGTCCTCCAGGACTGGAGTCAGCCTGAGGTGCGTGTGGGCTGAGGGCCTGCGGCCACCACCAGCTGGAGAGGGTCCTCGTCTCACAGCACCCCATGCCCTGTGCCCCCCCCCCCAGGAAGCCCCGCGGCGATGCGAAGAAGTGCCGGAAAGTGTATGGCATGGAGCGCCGGGACCTGTGGTGCACAGCCTGCCGCTGGAAGAAGGCCTGCCAGCGGTTCCTGGACTAAGTCCGGCTCATTCAAGAACATAACCTACCACCTTCTCCCTCCCCACGCCAACCCCAGGCCTGGAGCTGAAACAGCCCAGGGAGAGCCCCAGGGCCTGGCCTTCACCAGCTGCAGGGTCTGCTTTTAATTGGGGGGGGCTGACCCTGAACCCCCCCCAGGTCGGGGAGGGGTCCCACCACTCAAAGTGCCTCTGAAGAAACCAGCTTTTTGCACTAAAGCCAAACCGCTGCCCCCTTAGCCCCAAGGGCCCTGGGGGCAGCCGCCCCCCTGCCTGCCGGCCCGTGGATTTGTCAAGGGTGTTATGGGCCCAGCTTTGGGGGCCAGTCCTGATGCACTTTGAGGAGTGTTGGGGAGAGGACTCCCCCACTCGCACTTAACTCGATGGCTCTCGGGCCCTGGGGCTGTTTTTACCATGTTTTTGAAGCTCAGGTGTCTCGCGTCTGGGCTGCACCAGGCGAAGAGAGAAATTAAAGATTTGAGGTTTTTCCAGAAGCTTTGTCTGCCTCTTGGGAGGAAGGCTGTGGGGCTGGGACCTTGTGGTGGGCGAGTGGGTGGAGGCTGGCAGCTGGCCGCCCCCACCCCGGGAGAGGCCGGAGGGAGGATCATCCGAAACGCAGGAGCCATCTGCTTGGAGCAGCAATTCCCCAATTTATTGAAAGTGATTGCTTTGCAAGGATGTCTAAGCTAATCCCGTCACAGAAAGGAAACGCACAGGCGCCTAGGCAGAAACTTCGAGACTCACCGCAGAGGCCACAAGAACCCACGGCCACAGAGAGGCAGGACGGCAGAGCCGTGATTTCCCACCAAGCGATTATGAGAACCTCTTCCCCCAATAGTAGACACATCTCCAAAACAAACACAGGTTTATAACAAGTAATAGAAAGTCAATATAATATAGATTATCCCCGGAAAAAATCAACAATCTTCAAACACTGCCTTTTTTTTGTCTGTTTTGTTTTTGTTGACAGGTTGAAAGCATGTTGAAAAAATAAATATTTAAGAAAAGCACACACAGCACCCTCACTACAAGCAGTTCTAAAAGGGCTGCATACAAAACACAATATAAGATCTGAAAAATAAAAAACACCACCATTAAGTATGGCTTTCATAAGAGTTGCACATGTCACAGAATGAGCTAAAATAAGATTATCTTTTATAATATTGCAAAAAGTTCCAGTTTTTGCATTTTCTCAGTTTTTTTTTTAAAGAGGAAGATGTGCAAAGTTGGAAGCAGTAAGCTGCGTCTTCTGAGTCAGGTCCCTACGTAGCCCTGGCAGTGTCCTGTTTCCCAAAGCCCAGAGAGCCCCAGTGTACAGCCTGGTCAGGATCCCGAGCTTGATAGAAAAATGGTGTCCCTGCCCCCCCCTCCCCACCCCCAGATAACACCACCCCCAATGGACTGTATTTCCCACTTTGGTGTTGCAAACACCAAAATACAAACACACAAACAAAAATACAAAATGTGAAATGTAATCTACACATTTTTCCTCTTCATAAAAAAATATTTATTAGTTTGAACATCGATTTAAAAAAAAATCAGTCACGTAAAAAAAAACCCTTCATGACATGTCTTTTCCCTCCACGCCTCCTGAGAGATGGACGTGTGCACCTGGGCCTCGGAAATCCCACACCCTTCAGTCGGCAAACTGCGAACAAGAACAAGAAATCTGCCGCGCAGCAAACACTTGGGGAGGTCAGTGGGACAGTGTTGGTTTTAGGGAAGAAAATGCCCCTGTAGCTCCGACAGGGAACCCCGAAACGGTCAGCAAAGGCTGCACGGAGTGAGCCGGCCAGACGGAGCAGGACATCCTGAGTGTGGAGGGGGAGGCGGGCCCAGGTCCTGGCAGGGTGGCCTGAGAGCAGGGGACTGGTACAAAACCCAGAGACATCTGTGGGTAGCAAAGGTCTGGTTTCCAAATGCATTTTATAAGAAAGTCAGTGTGTTTAGAAAAAGGGTTTAAAAACCAGGGGAAGGTACAAAGTTCTGAGAATTCTCAAAGAGGCCGGGGCGGGGTTGGCCTGGGGTGAGGGCGGAGGGCTCCGTGGGAGCTCCGTGGTGGCCGTGCTGTCCCCCGGGGGACTCGTGCCAGAGCTGCCCGCCTTGCTCGGTATGAGTGGGCAGGGCAAGTGCTGGCTCCTATCCCCACACTCCGTGTGCAGAAAAATCTTGGCCTCTTTCTCCAGCTTAGAGGAGCCACAGCCTCTGAGCTGAGGCGTGTGTGTGATGACAGCTCCAGCCAGGGCGCCCTGTCATTGGTAGAACTGGGGGCCGATGTCAAAAAAACAAAAGCCATGACTCCTGCGCTGTACCTGGAGTCCTCCATACACTCCTCCACAGGACCCCTGGCCAGCCCAGCCCAGCCCTCCCCGAGCAGCAGCGGTCAGGGAAGCTGGTGCTTTACCTGACAATGTGGGTAAAAGCCTGGTGTACAGGCTAGAAAAAGAGAGAGTAAAACTTCTTTCCATGCAGCCCTGAAGCTCAGCACTCCAGGGGGTCTTCACACGGGCAGGTCCTGGAGGGAAGGAGGAGGCCACTGCGCCCACCTCCCATCCGAAGGCACAGCACCGCAGTGGTGGCCTGTGCCAGAGGAGGGGGTGAGGGATGGAACGTCCTGGTGGTGAGGGCTGTCACAGGCAGCCTGAACGAGAAGACAGGATGCGGCAACTGTCCTGAGGCTGTGAGTCTGGGCGGTCTGCCTCCAGGACCGCCAAAGCCAGGCAGTGCACCACGGCGCACACCGTGGGACCCTTGCTTTTCACTCAGGAAAAGAAAGAACATGTGAGCGCGTTTGAAAACACAGCAAGAGGACTTGACCACAAGCTAAAGGAAAAACAACCCTATATAGTTTCATCAAGTGAGAAAAATAATGCCAAACAAAATAATTTTATGTAACTACCTGGATATGTCTCTGACTACTTAAAAATTTGGTTACCCACGCGGGGAGGTGTGAGCAGCACACTGCAGTTAGGAACACCGCCTCCCGTGTTAGCAGCAAAGGCAGGAGCCCAGCTCCAGCCCGTCCAGGAGGGGTCAGCAGGAGCGGCCGGGCTGGGCCATGGGCAGAACAGGACGGGCAGAGCCCAGGGTGGACACAGCAGCCCAAGGCTCTCCAAGGAAGTGCACATGACTGAGCGAAGGCCCTTGCAGAGGGAACCTGGTGTAGCCTGAAGTTGGGGGGGCACAGGGCTGAGGGTCCCCTCCTGGAAGGAGCCCACAGGGCTGTGTCCACCTAAGATAGCACCTGGAGCCCTCGGCCTCCAGCAGGGTTCTGCAGCTGTGTTGTGTGTTAAGCACCAAAGCCCAGAGGTAAGAGAGTGGCAGGGCTCTCTGTGCACTGCACCTGGATTCTACAGGCTGCCATGGGCCACGGCTGCAGCCACAGGCAGTGACCTGGCTGCTAGGGGAGGGGAGGGCGGGCTCCAGCCGGGCTGACCGGGTGTCTGCAAAACTCTGCACCTGCTCAGGCCAGGGGCCTCTGGGCTGAACATACCACCCCGCCCAGTGCCCACTGGACCCGGCCACAGGGCCGTCACGTGTCCAAGCCAGGCTGGCTGTCACAGGGGCCACTCACACACCCGCACGACCTGCTGGGGACTTAGGACCGTGCTCTCCCTTCACTCAAACCCGCCCTGTGACCTCCCCCAACTCACTTCATGTCTGGTCCCAGAGCACCCCTTGCTGGGGTCTCACCTGCTTCTTGGCCCACAGGGCTGGTTTCCGTCGGGGGTGGGTTCGGGGGAAGCAGAGGAGGGGCCGCGAGGGGGATGAGCGTGGCCCTGGCCCCGCAGTGGAGACCCACCGGACACACACACAGGTGGACGAAGCGAGGCAGCCACCAACCCTGCCGGTGGGCGGGTCTAGGAGAGCCAGGCAAAGTCCTTGTCGGGGCCCCCCGGTGGGCTGCGCGGCCGCGGCGAGTCTTCCTCCTCCTTGTCGTCCGCCAACAGCGCATCCTCGGGGGCCAGGCCCTCGTCGTCCTCGCCCAGCTCCTCCGCCTCCCCTCGTGGGTCATCGGGGTCCTCCAGATAGGGCCCATCACCTGGGAACAGCGCCTCCGGAGAGCCCTCGCCGCCTCCGCCGCCGTGGTCCAGGGGTCCGGCCATGCCGCGGCCGGCACAGTCGGCACACACACCGTGGCGCCGGGAGCCGTGCCTGATGCCCACGCTGGCGGCAGACATGAAGACGCGGCTGCACACCTTGCATACGTACTTCTTGTCCTTGCTGTGGACCTGCGGGGGCAGGACAGGGGGTGAGTAGGGCCCGGTGGAGGTGGAGAGGGCGGGGCAGGGGGTGAGCAGGGCCCGGTGGAGGTGGGGAGGCGGGGCAGGGGGTGAGCAGGGCCCGGTGGAGATGGGGAGGGCGGGGCAGGGGGTGAGCAGGGCCCGGTGGAGATGGGGAGGGCGGGGCAGGGGGTGAGCAGGGCCCGGTGGAGATGGGGAGGGTGGGGCAGGGGGTGAGTAGGGCCTGGTGGAGATGGGGAGGCGGGGCAGGGGGTGAGCAGGGCCTGGTGGAGGTGGGGGGAGCAGGGCAGGGGGTGAGCAGGGCCTGGTTGGGGTTGGGGGGCACAGCCTCCCAGGCCCTCAGAGCATCTGCATAGGCAGAGGCTCCTGGTGGGGGATTGTGGGGGAGGCGCACAGAGACAGGAGTGTTCAGACCCTGACCCCAGCTCCTGTCAGAGCCACACCAACGCAGCCCTGCCCCAAGGGGACGCTGGCACGAGGGCGGCGGTGCCCCTCCCCTGCAAGCCCAGCCCCTAGGTGGGCCAGTCTGAGTGTCCACACTGTGTGTCCAAGCACCCTCACCAGACGCCCTCCGGGTTGACACACTTCTCACAGGGGTCACACCATGCCCTCTGCCTAAAAGCCTGGCTTCCTCCAAACCTCCCTTCAGTACAGGCTGAGGGCCCCGCATTGGACTGGAGCTCACAGAGCTCCTCCTGTACCCAGCCATGGCCGTACGCCCTGTACAGGGACGGGCTGGGGTTGGGGCTGCCAGCTGGGCAGGTGGGCCCACACCTCAGCCTGACCCCCTCAGCCCCTGACCGTGACTCCAGGAACGTGAAAAGGAGGCAACTCCCCCACTCTCAGGTTGTTTCAAGGTCAACTGGACAGGCGAGAAGAGAGATGAGCCTTTACGGTCCGAGGAGGGGTGTGGCTGCCAGGGAGGGCAGCCATGTGGTGCCCTGTGCTGGGCCCGGCAGGGAGACGGGGCAGCACCCTGAGGAGGCCCATGTGGCAGGACATGAGGTGCTGGGCTCCTGGAGGGTCTCAGCACCAGCCTGGAGGCCCGAGGGAACTACCACACGCTCTGGGGACATGTGGCCACAGGGGGGCTTCTGCTGAGGGTGGGCGGGGACACCCGTGCTGGGCAGAACAGGACCTCAGAAAGACATGGCCGGGGACGGGGAGGGGCGGCCCACGTACCCACTCACAGCACAGGCACCCTCGGCCAGGCCAACTCGAAGAGGCCTTGGGGGACTGGCCCTGATGCCTCACAGTACAGTCCCCGTCCCTGCCCTCCAAGGACGGAGGCGGCAGGACCCACAGAGGACCCCGATAGCAACCCCTGGCCAAGTCCACACGAGGGGCTTCTCTGAGGTGGGCCGGCCTCAGGTCAATCCTCCAGGCTGAGCATGGCACTGATCCCAGGCCCCCCTCGGCTCCTCCCTCCATCCGCAGGGCTGTCTCCTGGGTCTTGCAGCGCCTCTGAAGCTGCATGGAGAACTGAGGCTGGGATGTGCTTGTGACTTTAGCTCTCCTTAAACCATTCCAAACTCGTCAGTTTTCTCCCATGAGCAAGTACATATATAATCAATGTGTGTCATGGCGAAAGAGGGTCCCTCTACACTTGTAAGATCTGTGACAGGCAGGTACCACAGTTACCACCTCCCCATCCTGGGGCTGGGCCCTGGCCCTTATACGTTTCCTGTCACCGGTCTCAGCGTCACGAATCCATAGGCCCACAGGCCACCCAGCACGGCCTGACCTCCCCTTTCTCTAGACCCACCTCCGTAACTTCCACAAAACTGGGAACCATAAAGACCTCACTTCTCAAATGTTTGCTGCCAGAGCAACTGTGTGAGCTCTAAGCATGGCCTGGGATGGGGGCTGCACAGGGATGTGACACCTTCGGGGGCAGCTGGTGGCCTTCAGGCCAGGGCAGCACCACACAGCCTACCTCAGATGCACAAAGACGTTAATTCTAGAAACAGAGCCTCAGACAAGTTGGTGCCAGGACTGCTCCTTTGGGCTTTTTGTTTTGCTGCATTTTAAACCAAGGACTTCCAGAACAAAAATTCAAGACAAGCCACAGTAGAAACTTCCCAACAGGGCAACCTGGTGCACAGGGGCCCAGGAAGGGTTGGATCAGGGCCAGTGTACCCACCAAGGCCCCTCGAGGCCTGGGCTCCCATGTGTGCAAGGGCCAGGGCACCTGAGGAGGCAGCAGGGACAGCCTGGGGTGGCACAGGGACCTTGTGGCCAGGGCTGGATGGCTGGGCACTCGTCGAAATGGGCAAATGCCCTGGAAAGAAGCAAGAAGGAAGATGGGGCACGTTGGCAGCCCGCCCGGGCCCTGGGGCACTATGGCTGCAAGAGGACAGCTGGCCCACCCTCCAAATGTGGCCCTGCCAAGGCGTGGGGGATCCGGCCCCAGCACTAGTGCTCCTCCTGGAGCGGGTGGAGGGGCCACGCAGGCCAGGGAAGGGCTGACAGTGCCATCGTGAAAGTGGAGGCTGGACCAGCTGGAGTCTCCATGCTCTCAGGTCCAGGACCCCAGAGAAGGCCACACGCAGATTCTCTTCAGAAAAAGTCAAGCCCCCATATGCTTGTTTCTGTTCTTCTTTAGAGACAGGGTCTCACTCTGTTGCCCAGGCTGGAGTGCAGTGGTGCAATCACAGCTCACTGCAGCCTCAGTCTCATTGGGCTCAGGGGATCGTCCTGCCTCAGCCTCTCAAGTAGCCAGGACCATAAGTGTGTGCCACACTTGGCTAATTTTTGTTTTGTTTTGTTTTTTTGTAGAGACAGTCTCGCTATTTTGCCCAGGCTGTTCTCGAACTCCTGGCCTCAAGCTATCCTCCTGCCCCAGCCTCCCGAAGTGCTAGGATTACAGGCATGTACCACCACACTTGGCTTTCCATATGTTTCCAGGGAATTATGATCCCCTGAAGTCCAATCATGAAACCCCAGGATAAAATCCCAGCCCTGGTTGGACACAGTGGCTCATACCTGTAATCCCAGCACTTTGAGAAGCAGAGGCAGGTGGCTCACTTGAGGCCAGTAGTTTGGGACTAGCCTGGGCAGCATAGCAAAATCCCATCACCACAAAACGCAAAAATCAGCTGGGCACGGTGGTGCATACCTGTAGTCCCAGCTACTTGGGAAGCTGAGGTGGGAGGATCGCTTGAGCCCGGGAGGTCAAAGTTGTAGCGAGCTGTCATCGTGCCACTGCACTGCAGCCTAGGCAACACAATGAAACCCTGTCTCCAAAAAACAAAATCAAAAACAAAAACCCTAACCCTACCCAACGAGAAGGAACAGGCAGCCACACTGAACCTCAAACAGGATCAAGACGCTTACTGAGAGGTTAATATGGATTTGCTAAAAAAGATGTTGCAATCCATGTTGTTAAAACGTGTTAGCACCTATCAGTTTAAAAAACAAGATGTGGCCGGGCGCGGTGGCTCAAGCCTGTAATCCCAGCACTTTGGGAGGCCGAGATGGGCGGATCAGAGGTCAGGAGATCGAGACCATCCTGGCAAACACGATGAAACCCTGTCTCTACTAAAAAATACGAAAAAACTAGCCGGGCGAGGTGGCGGGCGCCTGTGGTCCCAGCTACTCGGGAGACTGAGGCAGGAGAATGGCATAAACCCAGGAGGCGGAGCTTGCAGTGAGCTGAGATCCGGCCTCTGCACTCCAGCCTGGGCGACAGAGCGAGACTCCGTCTCAAAAAAAAAAAAAAAAAAAACAAGAAAACAAGATGCGATTTTCTCTGAATAGGAAACATGTTGGCATGGTGCAGCTACCTACCCCGCTTTTTATAAGTGGTTTGTAAGATGAGCCCTGTGGCCTGTGTGAGCAGAAGCACATCCACAGCTACGGAAAACAAGACCGGGGCCTCTGTGACTCCACGTGGATATGGCTCTACTTCTGACCTTGCAGACCTGCCCTCTTGTGGTCTAGGGTCCCCTCTCAGGACTGTTCCTTCTCTACTGTCCTCCACCTCGCAAAGGCAAGTGTGGCGGCATCAGGGAAGGCCAGAGCCCAGCACTAAGCCCAGCTCCACATCCACTTCAGGACACATCCCAGGTGGCATCCGAGGGCCTGGAGTGGCCCTTCACCCACAGCTGGCCAGGCAGACACGGGCAGACCAGGTCCCTGGCGCCACTCTAGCTCTGCAGCTTGACCTCAGGGAGCTCCCACAGGGGTCTTTACCCCAAATGAGTATCCACCACTGCGCTGGAAAAGCAGAAACCAACAGAACCTGACCCCTGGTGCTCGGCCCTGCCCCCTGGTGGGTCTCCCCATACAGCCCCGCCCCCGGGTGGGCCTCCCCATAAGGCCCCGCCCCCGGGTGGGTCTCCCCATAAAGCCCCACCCCCAGGTGGGTTTCCCCATAAGGCCCCGCCCCCGAGTGGGTTTCCCCATAAGGCCCCGCCCCCGGGTGGGTTTCCCCATAAGGCCCCGCCCCCGGGTGGGTCTCCCCATAAAGCCCCGCCCCCAGGTGGGTTTCCCCATAAGGCCCCGCCCCCGGGTGCGTCTCTCCCAAAGCCCCGCCCCCCGGTGGGTCTCCCCATAAAGCCCCGCCCCCAGGTGGGGGTTTCTCCATAAGGCCCCGTGGAGCTCTTCCCCATCCCCGCCCAGGTCCCACTCCCCGTGGAACCTGCAGGTCCCACTCTGGAACTTACTGACTCTCCTGCGATTCCTAAACTGGCGGCGGTGCTCCCGCGCCTCTCCCGCCCCGACAGCGGACCCACCTCAGCCCGGAGCCCGGGGCCGCCTCCACTGACTCTCCTCACACAGCTGCGCGCCGCGAGCCCCCCCTGCACCCTGCGCCTCGGGGCGGGCGTCCCAGGACTCCCTGAACCCTTGGGGCCGCCCCTGCTCTGGGCTGCCTGTGCCCCGCGCGCCTCACTGGGTCATCTCACCCACCTGAGATGCCCTCGTCAGGCCTTTTTTGGCAAATCTACCTCCCTGTTCCCAGCCTGCCTTTTTCTACTATTTCCTCCCCAAGCAAATCCATCCACTCCACACCTGCTACCTGACAACGACCTGCCGGTGCTGAGCTCCAGGATGGGCACAGTGGGCGCAGACAGGTCGGCAGGCACCAGGACAGGGTTTCCCGTCCCGAGGCAGGGCGGGGGCGGGGGACACGGAGGTGGCTGAGGGTTGGGGGCTCCAAGCAGAGCGAGCTGAGCTTGCCGAGGCCTGGCTGCCTTGGGGGCCAGTAGGTGGGCAGGGCGGGCAGAAGCCTTGGCAGGGGCCATGTGGCCCACCCACGCCCAGGAGGCCAGGGCGGAGTAGGCAGGGGCCATGTGCTAACCGGGGCGGCTCTCCCTGCCCTGCTGTCTTCCCCGCGCCGCGCAGAGAGGACCCGGTCTGGGGTCCGGGGCGGTCTGCACCTCCATTGGGACCGGCCTGCCCAGACATCGTGGCCACACACAGCGCGCGGTGAGCAGACCCTCCCCGCACTCACCAGTGTGTGCCGCTTCATGTGCTCGCGCCGCGTGAACTTCTTCCCGCAGATCTCGCAGGGGTAGGGACGCTCTCCCGTGTGCGAGCGCATGTGACGCTTGAGGATGCACTGGTGCATGGCCGAGAAGCTGCAGTACGGGCACTTGAACTTCTTCCTGATCACCGTGAACTCATTCACTGAAAGAGAGGGACCCCCGAGGCGTCAGCAGGGCCTGGGATGTGCCACCCCGCGGCCCACAGACCACGGCTGCACCGCGCAGCCCAGCAGCCAGGACGGGCTGTCTCCCACCGTGACCCACTGGGGGCTGGTCAGCACTGGGGTCACCACTGGGGGCTGAGCAGGCCAGGCTCCCCCACCATCTGCATAGACTGTCCTGCCCACTGTCTGGCAGGGACGGTGACAGCAAGGCTGAGCCCCAGGGAGCTCAGGAGCCCCAGCTCTCAGGAGATGTTTCCATCAGGGAACATTCCAAGGGGCCATCGCTCCAATGACGACAGACCAAGAGCCCTCAGGCCAAAGGCAGGAGGCAAGGGGTAAGAACGGCCAATGTCAAACACAGTGCCCAGTCCCTGCAGGACCCTTCTTCCAGCCCTCAGACCCCACTGAGCATCCGTGGGTAGCAGGCCCTGGGCGTGGTGTCAGATCAGACGCCTCCCTAGAGGCAGATAAGAAACAAACACTGCAGAGTAACACGGGTCCAGAAGTGTGCAGGGAAAATGGGAGACGTGGGTGCAACTCAAAGCCCTGGGCTCTAATTGCTGGATGCGAGAGAAGCAGCCAGACCCCTTTAATCAAGTTGTGTTCCCCCAAACCTGAGAACCAACATCACTCAGCAGCAGGAACTCCACACCACCATCTCCACGGTGCGTGCTCTGGGGCCAGCCTCAAAAACCTGGGGGGCCCCAGCACCCCCAATGCCGTTACGCTACTCAGGCCCAGATACAGGCACATCAGACTTGGGCATGGGCCACCGAGAGAGCCCGGAGCAGCCTCGTCCACGGGACCCTCCAGGAGACTCCCCCTGAAGCCCGGTGTACGCACCTGACAAGGGCTGCTCACCCTGGGGTTACGATGTACTTACTGCTGTGCTGGACATCTTCCCCTCCACATACTGTGACCACCTTTCAATGCCAGGATTTTTAACTACACAGCTTTTGGATGTTTGAACACCGTAATTTATTAAACAGGCACTACTGCTGAACACTTGTTTCTGTGTTTTCACCCTTGTGGACACTTCAGTGAGGCTCCTACAGATGGGTCTCTGCAGCCTTCTGCCACTTCCTGAAGATAAATTCTGACAACTGGGATAAGCACCTGCCCTCCTGACCAGCAGTCCCCACTTGCCGGGCAGGGAGGGTCTACTGAGGTTCTGGGGGCACCAGGCACACCCCCATGACAAGGATATCTCAAAAGGCAGCTCTAACAGGAAACTCAGCATCTGCCAGGAGTGCCCATTTTGTGAAATGAGCATGTCTGTGTAGCCAAGACAGAAAAACCAAGAGGCCTAGCCTGGCATGGCACCACCTCTGACCAGCTGGCCACATTCGGACACGCACATCCCCGCCACACATCACTTGAGCGGCTCCTGAGCAGGAAAACGCAAGCTCCTCCTGGCCTGTCCTCTGCCAGCCACACTGTGCCCCGGGCTCTCCTCCGTGAGTCAGGTAACAGGAGACTTCTCTTTCCCACCACACCGTCCCCCAGGCCACCCTTCTCACCCTGACAGCGCCTGGTTCCCACATCATCACACCCAACAGAGCAAACGCTCCACACATTCTAGACTGCAAAAGGAGAGCAAGGAAATGAGTTTTTCGGTTATTTTATTTAAACCAGCTTGTTTTTGTTTTTTTAAAAAAAACAAGATGAGGTTTCGCCATGTTGCCCAGGCTGGTCTTGAACTCCTGGGCTCAAGTGTTCCTCCCACCTTGGCCTCCAAAAGTGATGGGATTATAGGCGTGAGCCACCCTGCCTGGCCCAAAACAATTTTTTTGTATTTTTTTTTTTTTGAGACGGAGTCTTGCTCTGTCGCCCAGGCTGGAGTGCAGTGGTGCGATCTCGGCTCACTGCAAGCCCCACCTCCCGGGTTCACATCATTCTCCTGCCTCAGCCTCCTGAGTAGCTGGGACTACAGGCGCCCACCACCATGCCTGGCTAATTTTTTGTATTTTTAGTAGAGACGGGGTTTCACAGTGTTAGCCAGGATAGTCTCGATCTCCTGACCTCGTGATCCACCTGCCTCGGCCTCTCAAAGTGCTGGGATTACAGGCGTGAGCCACCGCACCTGCCCAAAACAACTCTTTTGAGAATATATTCTTTCATGGTTTCTATTCTTCCTATACAAACATGAAAATTAAAATTTTGAATTATCACATATTTTAGCCATTTTTATTTAATTCATACCTACATGTTAAATATTTATCTCTGTACAGAAACCCTGTATTTTTTTCCCTAGAAAAACAACTTAGAATGGACATGAGCAGGACTCAGTGTTAATGACCCCATCAGAATAAACGCCATGGGCCCAGGGCAGAGCCGCAGCTGTGGATGGTCCCCTTACACCCTGCATTTTCTGACGCTGCCTGTGACGCACTTCAGTTTTTTCTTACTGCTCTATTTTCCTGTCACTGCCATAACAAAGAACCAAAGTGCGAGGCTCAGAACAACCTGGTCCACTCTCTTGCAGCTCTGGAGGCCACAGGTCGGAGGTCAAGGCATCAGCACGGCCTGGCTCTCTCCAGGGGCTCCAGGGAGGGTCCCTCCAGCCTCTTCTGCTCCTGGTGGCTCCAGCTGTCCCTTGGCTTGTGGCCGCATTGCTCCAGAGTCTCTGCCACCATCTGTGTGGCCTTCTCTGTGTCTGTGTCTCTTCCTCGTCTGCCTCTTAGAAGGACACGTGTGATTGGACTTAGGGCCCATCTGGACAATGCAGGAGGACCTCATTTGGAGATCCTTCATCGCATCTGCAAGACCCTTTTTCCAAAGGGTCACATCCACAGCTCTGAGGATCAGGACGGAGACCTATGTTTGGGGCGGGTGTTTGCTGCTCGACCCACTACATTTGACTGACAGTACCATGATCGTTGAGTGAATTTCACTGGCTGTCATTACTAAAATAATTTCTTACTGGAAACAACACCTTCCATGATTTATTTGTGATTTATAGTCTATATATCTTAGGAAAAATTAACATCACATAGTTTCATTCTCATAAACACTAGGAAGGCCTTAAAGTCCATTTGGTAACAGTAATTAAATAAAAAAGCATAAAGGGCTGGGTGCGGTGGCTCACGCCTGTAATCCCAGCACTTTGGGAGACCAAGGTGGGCAGATCACGAGGTCAGGAGATCGAGACCATCCTGGCTAATACGGAGAAACCCCGTCTCTACTAAAAATACAAAAAACTAGCCAGGCGTAGTGGCGGGCGCCTATAGTCCCAGCTACTTGGGAGGCTGAGGCAGGAGAATGGCGTGAACCCAGGAGGCGGAGGTTGCAGTGAGCCGAGATCGTGCCACTGCACTCCAGCCTGGGCAACAGAGCGAGACTCCATCTCAAAAAAAAAAAAAAAGGCATAAAGATCATTACATGGAAACAGGCAATCTCGCAATCTGTCCTAAAAACGGAACCCTTTGCCAGGAATCAGGTGTTCTTGCAAGGAAAAGGCCAACTTCCAAAAGAATAACTGCAAAGCAGTGCTATCAAAGCTGGCGTGAACCCCCTAAAATAGGACATTCAGTGACATCCGGCTGCAACGGTACAGAATTGCATCTGCGAAAACACTGCAGTCATTCATGCTGGACTGGAGCCGCCCTCCCCTAAGCTCGAGGAAGAGTGGAGGTCTCTGGCCTCCCTGCACCATGCCAAGTTGGCTGCATGGCCACCTGCCCTTGGCCCTTCCTCTGTCCCCTCACAGCACGCTTCCACTGCAGGAGAATCAGACCTGTCCTAAATAGCCACTGTACCAGGAAACATTCCAGAACCTTTTCATGATAGTGTCAAAGACTGCAAGAAACCAGCCATGAACCAAACGGACTGGCAGTTGGCTTCCAGCAGGCAGATAGGGGACAAGGCATTTTTGGAGGGGTCAAGTTTGCTGCTTCCTGAGTCTTCATCACAATACCATCTGGATATTGAATTGGTATGGATATAACTTTCAAAAGACTGCACTTCAAGTGCATTTCAGAAAAGGATCCAAACATCAACTGTACTGTTTTTTTGTTTACAAATGTATCAGGCTGTCACTTACTCTGTGTTAGAATGTGACAAAACTGTGGTATGTCCAGATTATTTTCAAAAACGTTTTAAGCCTTATGTAAAGTGCAAATACGTATATAGCTCAATGAACTTTACGTACGTACATCCCACATTGCCACTCAAACAGTCATTGCGTGTTCCCAGCACCCTCGAATGAGCCTTTGGCCCTCCCCTAGTTATAACTCCCAGAGACCACCCTCTGCCCTCAATCACCACACGTTTTATTGCTCTAGGGCTTCGTATATGTGGGATCCTATGCTCATGTTTGGCTTTCTTCACTAGACATGGCCTGCACTGCTGCCTGGAGGAGGATTTGGTCTTGTTTGTTGTGCATAGTACTCCATGGCACCACTAAGCCACATGTCCATCCTGCAGGTTCCAGTTTGGACCTGTTGAACAGTGGTGATCTGATGGCTCTTACATGTGTCTTTCGGTGACTTAAGTTCTCATTTCTGTTGGGCATGCCCTGGGGGAGGCTTCTGATTTTGGTGACTTAAGTTCTCATTTCT
Source organism: Macaca thibetana thibetana (assembly GCF_024542745.1). Lineage (NCBI taxonomy): Eukaryota > Metazoa > Chordata > Mammalia > Primates > Cercopithecidae > Macaca > Macaca thibetana. The sequence goes on along the minus strand of NC_065587.1, from coordinate 36,065,949 downwards.
GTTGGGCATGCCCTGAGGGGGGCTTCTGGACCACAGGGTGTTCACCTGCTTGGCTTCAGCAGATATCGCCAATTTTCCAAAGATTTATGATTCCTCTCAAATTAATTTTTGTGCTTGGTCAGAATTAGGAGTCAAGATTCACTTTTTTGGGGAAGGGGAATGGAGTCTCGCTCTGTCACCCAGGCTGGAGTGCAGTGGTGTGATCTCAGCTTGCTGCAACATCCGCCTCCTGGGTTCAAGCGATTCTCCTGCCTCAGCCTCCTGAGTAGCTGGGATTACAGGCACTCATCACTACACCAGGCTGATTTTTGTATTTTTAGTAGAGACTGGGTTTTGCCATGTTGGCCAGGCTGGTCTCAACCTCCTGACCTCAGGTGATCCACCCGCCTCGGCCTCCCAAAGTGCTGGGATTACAGGTGTGAACCACCGCGCCCGGCCACGACTGACTTTTTTCCTCCATGTAAATGTCCGGTCACTCAGCACCATATATTGAAAAGGCCATCCGTCTCTGAGTTGCAGAGGTGGCTTTGTAGTGCCTCACTGGCTGTGACGGCTTGTCTACCCTGCATCAACACCACAGCGTCTCCATGACTGCAGCACCGTAAGCCTTGATACCTGCATATATCAGTCCCCCAGCTTTCTCCTTCCTTCCCAAGATCACCTTAGCCATCTGTATGAACCCTGGCTTTTATTTCCTGGTTTCGGACACCCTGACATCAGGGGGTCTCAATGACCCTGGAGGAACTTCTCCTCCCAGTTCCCAGAGATAGCAGTTGGATTCACCTTTGAGTGCACCTTTCATATGTAAGCCAACCCATCCAGAGCTCACACTCCCTCCACCTCCTCCATAGGTTCTCACACTACGGCCAGTATCCTCCTCCCCTAATCACCCCTGGGCCATACAACTAGACACAGCTCCTATGCCCCAGAGCCTGCTGAAATTATTCAAATCACACAATCCTAACCAGCTTACCCTGCCTTGCCCATTCCTCCCCACAGAAACCAAACAAGGCTCCAGCCTGCATCTCCCTCTCCCTCTGCCTCCTGACTGACCCTGGTGCTTCCCCATGTAGCTCTGTATGGGATGGTGGGCCTCCTCTTTCTAGAAATCGGTATAACAAACTTCTTCCCTTTATGAGTTATTTCTGTGTCTGTGTGTCCTACCATACCTGATTAACACAAATCCCCAGGTGTCCTTAGATCACTATCCTAGATCCTTTGCATCTCCAAATATTAGGAATTAGTCAATTTACTCACACACACACACACACACGCACACACACACACACCCCTCTGCTGGGATTTTAATAGGAATCGTGCTGACCCAACATATCAACTTAGGGAGATTCACATCTTAACAATTGTGAGTCTTCTTTTCCATGAACATAGTATATCCCTGCATTTATTAGCATTTTCTTTAATTTCTCCCAGCAATATTTTATAGTTTTCTGTGTAGCAGTCTTTGTATATTTTTTGTTTAATTTATTCCTAGGCATTTGATATCCTATAAAATGAAACTGTTATTTATAGAAATACAATTTACTTTTGTATACAAAAGCCCACTTTGTATACTGGCTCTATATCCAATGTATTTGGTAAATTCTCCTGTTAAAAATCTAACAGTTTCTATATTCTTTTGAATGTTCTACATGCATAATCATGTCATCTACAAATAATGACACTTTTACTTATTCCTTTCCATTCATTTTTTTCTTTTCTTTTTTTTGAGACAGAGTCTTGCTCTGTCACCCAGGCTGGAGTGCAGTGGCACGATCTCGGCTCACTGCAAGCTCCGCCTCCCGGGTTCACGCCATTCTCCTGCCTCAGCCTCCCAAGTAGCTGGGACTACAGGCGCCCGCCACCACGCCCGGCTAATTTTTTGTATTTTTAGTAGAGACGGGGTTTCACCGTAGTCTCGATCTCCTGACTTTGTGATCCGCCCGCCTGGGCCTCCCAAAGTGCTGGGATTACAGGTGTGAGCCACCGCGCCTGGTCATTTTTTTCTTTTCTTTTTTTCTTTTTTTTTTTTTTTTTTTTGAGACGGAGTCTTGCTCTGTCGCCCAGGCTGGAGTGCAGTGGCCGGATCTCAGCTCACTGCAAGCTCCGCCTCCTGGGTTTACGCCATTCTCCTGCCTCAGCCTCCCGAGTAGCTGGGACTACAGGCGCCCGCCACCTCGCCCGGCTAGTTTTTTGTATTTTTTTTTTTTAGTAGAGACAAGGTTTCACCGTGTTAACCAGGATGGTCTCGATCTTCTGACCTCGTGATCCGCCCGTCTCGGCCTCCCAAAGTGCTGGGATTTCAGGCTTGAGCCACCGCGCCCGGCCTCTTTTTTTCTTTAGTAAAGACAGGGCCTTGCCATGTTTCCCAGGCTGGTCTTGAGCTCCTGGGCTCAAGAGACTCACCCACCTCAGCCTCCCAAAGTGCTGAGATTGCAGGCATGAGCCACAGGGCCTGGCCCCTTTTATTTATCACTGTATTGCACAGCTTGGGACAAGAGGTGGGACTTGGGGAGGAGGGGGGCAAGGGAGGTTCCTGACACACATTAGGAAGGCAAGAGCTCTCAAGTGCAGCGCTGCACACACAACCCAGGCCGGGATCTCCAGCCAACTCTGAATATAAGTGGTAACGATGAGCATCTGTGTATCGTTCCCATGCTCAGAGGCTAAGTCACCATGATTTCATGATTAATCAGGAGGTTAACTTTTTTTTTTTTTTGTAGATACTTTTTGTCAGATTCAGAACATTTCTTTATACTCCAATTTGCTGATTTTTATCATGAAGGCTACTGAATTTTATCTAAAGTGTTTTCTGCATTTATTGAGGTGATATAGCAGGTTCTCTCCTTTATTCGGCTAATGTGGTGAATTACACACGGTGATTCCACTCACTTAACCTTGAGTTCCCGGAATGAGCCTGTGGACCCTGCGGCACGGTTCTTCCTCTGTATCACTGGATTCGATTTGCTGGTATTGACTTTAATAGTTGTGTATCTCTGCTGAGTGATAATTTCCTTTCTTGTAATGCCGTATCAGGCTCTAGGATCAAGACTATGCCAGCTCAAATAGGCTGGAGACTGTTATTTTCTTCTAGTATTTGGAAGATATGTGTAATGTTGGCGTCATTTTCTTCCGTTAAAACTGGAAATAATTCACTAGTGAAGGCACTCACCCTGAAGCTTTCTCTGTGGGAAGGTTTTAAAGTTATTAATTCAATTTTCTCAGCAGATCATACAATTATTGAACTCTTCCTGTTTGCTTCAGTTTTGATAAATTCTGTTTTCCAGGAATTTTCCCATTTCCTCCAATTTGTCAAATATATTTGCATACAGTTGTGTATAATCATCTTATCTATCCAGTATCTGTTGATCACTTTTCATAGGAGTTATATCAGTTTTATTAATCTTTTCAACACACTGGCTTTGGGCATTGTTCATTTTCGGTTTTGGGGTTTGCCCAGGCTGGAATGCAATGGTGCAATCATAGCTCACTGTAACCTTAAATTCCTTGGCTTCAAGTAATCCTCTCACCTTAACCTCCCAAAGTGCTGGGATTACAGGTGTGCACCACCATGCTAGATGCATTGTTCATTTTTGTATGTCTGCTTTCTACTTCAACGATAGCTCTTCTTTTAATTTTCAGACGGAGTCTCCCTCTTGTCGCCCACGCTGGAGTGCAATGGCACGATCTCAGCTCACTACAACCTCCGCCTCCTGGGTTCAAGCAATTCTCCTGCCTCAGCCTCCTGAGTAGCTGGGATTACAAGCACCCACCACCACACCCGATTAATTTTTGTATTTTTAGTAGAGACAGGGTTTCACCATGTTGGCCAGGCTGGTCTCAAACTCCTGACCTCAAGTGATTCACTCACCTCGGCCTCCCAAAGTGCTGGGATTACAGACATGAGCCACCACACTCAGCCTGGTATCTATTCTTTATTTCCCTTCTCCTACTTCCTTTGGGCTTAATTTGCTATTCTTTTTCTTCTTGACAAATTTAGAACCTTTCTTCTCTCCTAACATGGAACTAGAGCTCTACATTTCCCTTAAATACTGCTTTAGATATGGCCTAAAAGTTTTGATACAGCATTTTTTTCATTATCATTCAGTTAAAAATATTTTGGCCAGGCACTGTGGCTCACACCTGTAATCCCAGCACTTTCAGAGGCCGAGGCAGGCGGATCATGAGGTCAGGAGTTCAGAACCAGCCTGGCCAATATGGTGAAACCCTGTCTCTACTAAAAATACAAAAATTAGCTGGGTGTGGTGGCGGGCAACTGTAGTCCCAGCTACTCAGGAGGCTGTGGCAGAAGAATCACTTGAACCCAGAAGGCGGAGGTTGCAGTGAGCAGAGATCGCGCCACTGCACTCCAGCCTGGGTGACAGAGTGAGACTCTGTCTCAAAAAAAAAAAAAAAATTTATCATTTCCACAGTGAATTATTGGTTGACTTGTGATACTATTTGATTTGCAAGCATTTGGGGGACATTCTAGTGTCTTGTTACTGATTTCTAATTCCAGTTTGCTAAGGTCAGAGAGTACACTCTCTGATTTCAATCCTTTGATATTTGTTGAACTGAATTATGGCCCTGGTTGGTCTATTTTGGTAAATGTTTCCTGTCCTTTCGGAATATCCTGCACTTGTTTGGTGTAATGTTCAAATTGGATTAATTGTGCTGTTGCAGGCCAGTATCTCTATGAACACAGATGCAAGATTCAAACAAAACATTAGCAAACTGAATCCAATAATACAGAAAAAGAATAGCAGCTTGTGACCAGATGTGTTTATTTCCAGGAATTCAAGGTGAATTTAACATTTGAAAACTGTGTTCAAATCTTCTCTATCCTTATTGAGATTTTGTTTGCTGTTCTATCAATTACCAAGAGGGAAGTGTTTTAAAACCCCCAATTGTAATTGTGAACTTATCTCTTTTTTTAGTTCTGCCAACTTTTACTTCATGTATTTTAAAACTGAGCTGTTGCCAGGAGCGATGGCTCCCACCTGTAATCCCAGCACTTTGGGAGGCCAAGGTGGGTGGATCACAAGGTCAGGAGATCGAGACCATCTTGGCCAACATGGTGAAATCCTGTTTCTACTAAAAATACAAAAAAATTAGCCAGGGTGGTGGCACATGCCTGTATTCCCAGGTACTTCAGGTACTTGGGAGGCTGAGGCAGGAGAATTGCTTGAACCAGGGAGGCAGAGGTTGCAGTGAGCCAAGATCACGCCATTGCACTCCAGCCTGGGCAACGGAGACTCTTCTCCAAAAAAAAAAAAAAAAAAAAATCTGAGCCGTTAGAAGCAATACACATTTAGGATTGTTATATTTTACTACTGAATTGACTAGTTATCATTATGCCAGTCCCTCTGAGTAATACTTCCCAAAGTTTACTTTGATATTAAGACTGCTATACTGACTTCCTTTTCGGTGTTTGCTGATTCATCTTTTTCTTTTCTTTTCTTTCTTTTGTAGAGATAGGGTCTTGCTCCATCACCCAGGCTAGAGTACAGTGGCACAATCATAGCTCACTGTAACCTCAAACTCTTGGGCTCAGTTAGTCTCCTGCCTCAGCCTCCCAAGTAGCTTGGATCACTGGTGTGCACCACCAAACCCAACTAATTATTTAATTTTTTTAGAGATGGGGTCTTGCTATGTTGCCCAGGTAGGACTCAAACTCTTGGCCCCAAGTGATCCTCCCACCTCAGTCTCCCAAAGTGCTGGGATTACAGGTGTGAGCCACTGTACCTAGCCAAAAAATAGTTTTTTAAAAACAGGGCATGTGTTTTGTTCATTTTTAATAATGTAATTATTGATGTGGCTGGGGCTATCGTCTTGTTTTTTATTTGTCCTTTATGCTTTTTGTTCTTATTCCTCCTTTCTTGCCTTCTTTCAAATTAATCAAGTATTGTATCAGGCCATTCTTGCACTGCTATAAAGAAATACCTGAAACTGAATAATTTATGAGAAAAGAGGTTTAACTGGCTCATGGTTCTGCAGGCTATACAGGAAGCATGGTGGCATCAGCTTCTAGGGAGACCATAGGAAGCTTCCAATCATGGCAGAAGTCAAAGAGGGAGCAAGTGTCTCACACGGCGGCAGCAGGAGCAAGAGAGAGGGTCATGGGGGAGGTGCCACATGCTTTTGATTGACCAGATCTTGTCTCTATCATGAGGACAGCACCAAGGGGAAGGAGCTAAATCATTCACGAAGGGTCCCACCAGGCACCACGCCCAACATTGCGGATCACAGTTCAACATGAGATTTGGGTGGGGACACATTGTGGATCACAGTTCAACATGAGATTTGGGTGGGGACATACATCCAAACTGGATCAAGTATTATTCCATTTCTTCTCCTCATTGAGCCTTTGAATCACACTACTTTATTTTACTATTTTTAGTCATCATTCATGTGACTATAAAGAACCAGAACCACACGAAAATTAACTCTCATCTACCCCAATGCTAATAGTGTCATATGTTTTGCTTCTATTTAGGTTTAAAAATCCCCAAAATTATAATTGTTGCTTTAAACAATCAAGATTCTTTTCTATTACTCACACAGTTGCCCTTTCTGGTGCTTTCTTTTCTTTTTTTTTTTTTTTAATTATATATAAGAGACTGCCTTGCTCTGTCATCCAGGCTGGAGTGCAGCAGTGCAACCACGGCTCACAGCAGCCTTGACCTCCTGGGCTCAAGCGATCCTCCCACCCCAAGTGGCTGGAACTACAGGCATGAGCCATCGCACCCAGCTAATTTTAAAAAACATTCATAGGCCAAGCACGGTGGCTCATGCCTGTAATCCCAGCATTTTGTGAGGCCGAGGTGGGCAGATCACTTGAGGCCAGGGGTTCCAGACCAGCTTGGGCAACATGGCAAAACCTTGTCTCTACTAAAAATAAAATACATTAGCTGGATGTGGTGGGTGCCTGTAATCCCAGCTTCTCAGGAGGCTGAGGCACGAGAATCACTTGAACCCAGGAGGCAGAGGTTGCAGTGAGCTGAGATCAAACTACTACACTCCAGCCTGGGTGACAGAGTGAGACCCTGTCTCAGTCAATCAATAAAATAAAAACTAATTTTTTTTTTTTGTAGAGATGAGATCTTGCTATGTCGGTGTCACACTCCTGGCCTCAAACAATCTTCCCTCCTCATTCTCCCACAGTGCCGGGATCACAGGCACGGCTCCTGTGCTCAGACACGTTCTGGTGTTTTTTTACTCTCTTCTTCAGTTCTGCGCTCCCATCTGGGATACTTTTTCTTTCACCTGAAGGGCTTTTAGTACCTCTTGTCATTTGGCAATGAATTTTCCTGGTTTTGTTTGCATGACAATATGCTTTATATACCCCTAATTTGTGACAAAGCCTGGGCACAGCAGCTCACGCCTGTAATCCCAGCACTTTGGGAGGCGAGGCCAGCAGATCACAAGGTCCGGAAATCAAGACCAGCCTGGTCAACATGGTGAAACGCTCTCTACCAAAAATACAAAAAATTACCTGGGTGTGGTGGCGGGCGCCTGTAATCCCAGCTACTGGGGAGGCTGAGGTAGGAGAATTGCTTGAACCCAGGAGGTGGAGGTTGCAGTGAGCAGAGTTCGCACCATTGCACTCCAGCCTGGGTGACAGAGCGAGACTCTGTCTCAAAAAAAAAAAGAAAAAAAATTGTGATGAATATTTTTGTTGGGTACAGAGTTCCAGGTTGGCCACCTTTTTCCTTCCAGCACTTCAAAGACATCATTCATTATCTTCTAGCTTCTGTGGTTTCTGGGAAAGTCAGCCATCAGTGTTGTTCTTCTGAATGTTAAGCATTTTTTCTCTGGCTGCTTTTAAGGTTTTTTTTTTGTTTTTCTTTTGAGACGGAGTCTTGCTCTCTCACCCAGGCTGGAGTACAATGGCGCAGTCTCGGCTCACTGCAACCTCCACCTCCCAGGTTCAAGTGATTCTTCTGCCTCGGCCTCCTAAGTAGCTGGGATTACAGGAACCCACCATCATGCCTGGCTAATTTTTGTACTTTTGTAGAGACCGGGTTTCACCATGTTGGCCAGACTGGTCTCGAACTCCTGACCTCAGATGATCTGCCCACCTCAGCCTCCCAAAGTGCTGGGATTACAGGCGTGAGCCACTGCGCCCAGCCAAGATGTTTGTGTTTTTCGTTTTCAACAGTTTGACTATAATGTACTAGATTGTTTTGTTTTTGTTGTTTTATTGTTTTGTGTGGTATTCGTTCTGCTTAGGGTTCACTGAGCTTCCTGAATCTGTGGGTTGGTATCTTTCATCAGTTTCGGGAAACTCTCAGCTACTATCTCTTCAGCTATTGCTTCTGCTCCATTTTCTCTCCCTTCCTCTTCTGGAACTCCAGTTACACATACATTAAGCATTTTCACTATGTTCCACATGTCTCTTTGCTTTTTTCCTCATTCTTTTCGATTTTTCTCTAAGCCCTGGCATGGATATTTTTCATGAGCCGGTTTTCCAGTTTGCTCATCCTACCTTCTGTTGTGTCCAGACTGCTTTTAGACTCTCCAAATAATTCTTCATTTCTTTTTTTTTTTTTTTTTTTTTTTTTTTTTTTTTTTTTTTTTTTTTGAGGCGGAGTCTCGCTCTGTCGCCCAGGCTGGAGTGCAATGGCCGGATCTCAGCTCACTGCAAGCTCCGCCTCCTGGGTTTACGCCATTCTCCTGCCTCAGCCTCCCGAGTAGCTGGGACTACAGGCGCCCGCCACCTCGCCCGGCTAGTTTTTTGTATTTTTAGTAGAGACGGGGTTTCACCGTGTTAGCCAGGATGGTCTTGATCTCCTGACCTCGTGATCCGCCCATCTCGGCCTCCCAAAGTGCTGGGATTACAGGCTTGAGCCACCGCGCCCGGCCCAATTCTTCATTTCATATATTGTATTTTCAGTTCCAAAATTTCCACTTCTTTTTTTTTTTTTAAGACAGAGTCTTTGCTCTGTCACCCAGGCTGGAGTGCAGTGGTGCGATCTCAGCTCACTGCAGCCTCTGCCTCCCGGGTTCAAGCGATTCTTCTGCCTCCCGAGTAACTGGGATCACAGGTACATGCCATCACACCCAACTAATTTTTGTATTTTTAGTAGAAATGAGGTTTCACCATGTTAGCCAGGTTGGTCTCGAACTCCTGACCTCAGGTGATCTGCTCGTCTCAGCCTACCGAAGTGCTGGGATTATAGGCATGAGCCACTGTTCTCAGCCCACTTCTTTTTTATACATTCAAATTCTTTTGAAAGTCTCCCATCTTTTAATCTATCTTATCCATCATTTCCTCAATTTTCTTTTTTTTTTTTTTTTTTTTTTTTTTTTTTGAGACGGAGTCTCGCTCTATAGCCCAGGCTGGAGTGCAGTGGCTGGATCTCAGCTCACTGCAAGCTCCGCCTCCCAGGTTCATGCCATTCTCCAGCCTCAGCCTCCCGAGTAGCTGGGACTACAGGCGCCCGCCACCTCGCCCGGCTAGTTTTTTGTATTTCTTAGTGGAGACGGGGTTTCACTGTGTTAGCCAGGATGGTCTCGATCTCCTGACCTCGTGATCTGCCTGTCTCGGCCTCCCAAAGTGCTGGGATTACAGGCTTGAGCCACCGCGCCCGGCCCCATTTCCTCAATTTTCTTGCATATGTTACAGATGTCTTCAAGTCCTTGCCTGATAACTGCAATATCTGTTTTTTCTGGCTGGTTTTAGTCATTTGGCCCTTGTATTTAACCTGCCCTGTAATTTCCTAGTAGATGCTAGATATGGCAAATCAAAGAAGGAGGCCACACTTTAGACATCGGCATCTTTTTCCAAAGACACTTAAGTTTGTCTTTTATAATGGTGGTGGTTTGCTTTTGTCTCTGCTAAGTAGATTCTGGAGAATTCCTCTGATCCCATGAAGGCTTCATTTTAACTTTTAGGACTGGTCTGATTCTGTTTTTGGTTTTACTCCTGGGGAATGAGTGAAGGGCAGGAAGTAAGCTTCAGGGGGATGTGGTCCCTCTTCAGGAGGATGCGGTCCTTCTTCAGCGGGGTGCAGTCCCTCCTCAGGAGGATGTGGTCCCTCTTCGGGGGGATGCGGTCCCTCTTCGGGGGTCTTCAGGAGGATGTGGTCCCTCTTCGGGGGGATGTGGTCCCTCTTCAGAAGGATGTGGTCCCTCCTGGAGGGGATGCGGTCCCTCTTCAGGATGATGTGGTCCCTCTTTGGGGGGATGCGGTCCCTCTTCAGGATGATGTGGTCCCTCTTCCGGGGGATGTGGTCCCTCTTCAGAAGGATGTGGTCCCTCTTGGGGGGGATGTGGTCCCTCTTCAGAAGGATGTGGTCCCTCTTGGGGGGGATGTGGTCCCTCTTCAGGATGATGTAGTCCCTCTTTGGGGGGATGCGGTCCCTCTTCAGAAGGATGTGGTCCCTCTTCAGGAGGATGTGGTCCCTCTTTGGGGGGATGCGGTCCCTCTTCAGAAGGATGTGGTCCCTCTTCAGGAGGATGTGGTCCCTCTTCGGGAGGATGTGGTCCCTCTTCGGGGGGATGTGGTCCCTCTTCGGGGGGATGTGGTCCCTCTTCAGAAGGATGTGGTCCCTCTTCAGAAGGATGTGGTCCCTCTTTGGGGGGATGTGGTCCCTCTTCGGGGGGATGTGGTCCCTCTTCAGAAGGATGTGGTCCCTCTTCGGGGGGATGTGGTCCCTCTTCGGGGGGATGTGGTCCCTCTTCGGGGGGATGCGGTCCCTCTTCAGAAGGATGCGGTCCCTCTTCAGGGGGATGCGGTCCCTCTTCGGGGGGATGCGGTCCCTCTTCAGGGAGATGTGGTCCCTCTTCGGGAGATGTGGTCCCTCTTCGGGGAGATGTGGTCCCTCTTCGGGAGATGTGGTCCCTCTGGGGTCTCACCTGAAAGTCCAGGGTGTTTCCTGGATCTCCTTCACCTTGCCGGGGTTTGGCCTCCAGCCTGTGTCTTCACGTGCATGACCACGGAGATCGCTGCTGTGCTGCCGTGTGGCGTAGCCTCCCACCCAGCGCTGTTCTGCTTGGTTCTTGCAGTGTTGCTCTGTGTGCATGTGTGTGTGTGTGGCTTAGAGGGTTGGGGTGGGGGGGCAGTTGTATGCAGAGGTTGGGGTCCTCCTGTTTGTTTCTTGCCTTTTGGGATTTTACCCAAGTCCCGGCTCCTCTGGCTACCCTGAAGGACAATCTCTGTATCCGTGCATTGCCGTCCGCTCAGGCTCCACTTCCTGTTCCAGGGTTTGGGAAATACGCCAGCAACACTGCTGGGGTGAAGGGCAGCTCGTCTGTATTCTCTTCTCTCAAGGACCACAGCCTTGTCCCACCTGCACTGGCCCCCTTCCCGGATGGGTTACGTGTGTGGGGTTCTTTTCTTTTTTGAGACAGGGTCTCACTCTGGCCCAGCTGGAGTGAAGTGGTGCAATCACGGGTCACTGCAGCCTCGACCTCCTGGGTTCAAGTGATCCTTCCACCTCAGCCTCCAGAGTAACTGTAGAAATGAGGTTTCACCAGGTTGCCCAGGCTGGTCTTGAACTCCTGGGCTCAAGCGATCCTCCAACCTCAGCTTCTCAAAGTGCTGGGATTACCAGAGGTCTTAATTTCTACAGACACACACAGACACACAGGACTGCTATACTGATGGGCACCCAGGTCTGTGAGGCCATTCACATTTTGTGAAAACGGTGAATATGCCAAGAAACCCAGAATGAATTTTGTAGACAGGAAGCGAGCTTTGTGGCAATGAAGGGACCTAAAGAAAGAACCAGGCTTTTATTATTGAAATTCTCTTTTTAAGGAAGACTAATGTTACTTACTGATACATTTTTTAAAAATCTCTTTGAAGTTAATCTCTAAGCAATAATATTTCAAAACAGGAGAAGAAATATTTAAGGGAATGTGCTGAAAACACCTTTGTGTGTGTTGCTTTTGTTTTTGTTTTTTGGGCAAGGTCTTGCTCTGTGGCCCAGCTGGAGTGCAGTGGTGAAATCACGGCTCACTGCAGCCTCAACCTCCTGTGCCTAAGCGATCCTCCCTCCTTGGCTTTCCGAGTACCTGGGATCACACATGTACAGCACTGCACTCAGCTAATTTTAAATTTTTTTGTAGAGACAAGGTCTCCCTGTGTTGCCCAGGCTGGTCTTGAACTCTCAGGCTTAAACAGTACTCCTGCCACAACCTCCCAAAGTATTGGGATTACAGGCGTGAGCCACTGCACCCGGCCTGAAAACTTTATATGCTGAATCAATGTCTGTGTAGTTTCAGGGGAAAGAATGTCAGAAGTAAGGATAAAGTCATACTGCTATCTATCCTAAAAATGTTCTTATAGCCTTTATCATTTTACTATCTGCCACGAACATATTTTTTTTAGGTTCTATGGCACATGTCTATGCTTTTTAAATTGTTTTCAATAAGTTAACCAAACTCTTTCAGCAAAATGGTGCGGAGAGAATCTCTACAACCAGGCCTCCTTATCAATCCCCCAAGACAACGCTCTCCCTGCTGGCCCCACCTGCTGCTCACCCTGGAGAGCAAAGGGCAAAGTCGTCGGGCAGCCTCTGATGTCTCTGCTTCAACAGCAGCAGGGTGTGCCCCACCCATGAATGCAGAACCTAGGCGTGGACTAATCTCACAGTCAGATGCCACACGTTTCTTCTGTCACGGTGCCCAGGTTGAGACATATGATCTCAGGTCCAACAGCTGAGAGATCTTTTTTTTTTTTTGAGAGGGAGTTTCACTCCTGTTGCCCAGACTGGAGAGCAGTGGCGTGATCTCCGCTCAATGTAACCTCTGCCTCCCGGGTTCAAGCGATTCTCCTGCCTCAGCCTCTTGAGTAGTTGGGATTACAGGCGCCCGCCACCAAGCCCCGGGTAATTTTTCTATTTTTAGTCGAGACAGGGTTTCACCATGTTGGCCAGGCTGGCCTTGAACTCCTCACCTCAGGTGATCCGCCTGCCTCGGCCTCCCAAAGTGCTGGGATTTTAGGCATGAGCCACCACACCCGGCCAAGAGATCCCATTTTGACCAATAAAAAAAGAAAAGCTTCATTTTCTCTACGACTGACATTACAGTTCCAACAGGCATTTGCATAAAGAGGTGTCTGGCAGCTCGGAAGGCGCGGCCTGTGTGGACTGCTCTCCCGACTCTCGCAGACGCCAGCAGAGCGCAAGTCACCTTTGGTAAAATGCCCCAAACCTCGCTAGAAATCTCACTTTTCTCCATCTTCAGAAACTCATCTCAGGAATAAAGATTTGAGCAACTAGGGGAGGCTCCAGCAGACAAGACTGGCTGAGTGAAGATGGGGACCTTCCGGAAAGGGGATGGGCTGTTGGGCAGATTGCGGGACACGTCTCTGGTCTGGGAGTGGGCTCCCCCGACACGCCACTTTCCCTGCCAGATGGCACTTCTGGTGATTCCAGAATCTGGAATGGGGGATGCCTGTTTCCCTCCTGAGCCCACCTGCTGCTCTGGGTCCCCGGAGCTCAACAAGTCCACAACCACCTGCTCTGAATAGAAAGCTGACATTGAACCTAATTCGTCTGACGAGGACGGGCGAGGGCACCGCGGGGCGCTCTTTCTGAAAAGCAGCACATTCCTGTGATTCCACGCCAACACGTAGAGCGCCGCGCACACGCCAGGCACACACCACCAAGGACGCCATGGCAGGCTGTGTCCTTAGATCTTCCTAGAAAGTCGCTGGGTTAGAGCTGTGTGGCTCCACTTCCCATGGATGGGGGCATGTTTTCCTGTCCCCGAAAGCCCCCGTTCCCACATGTTGGCAATCCCGTGGGATCTCGGTCATCTGAACCCCATCAGGCAGAAGCTGGAGGTCCACCTGCCCCACCTGCCCACCAGCTGGGCACGGAGACGCCTTCACCTGGCAGCGGCCGGCAGAGGACTCGAGAAATGACCACAGAAAGGCACACACCGGCTCCCGGTCACAGCTCTCCGAAGACGTCCCCTCCCAGACACGGCTGTGCAGTCCCCCAGCTCCCCCCTGCTCCAACACACTTGAGAGTTCTCGCGCATGGGCAGCTGCACCTAGCCGGCCACCGGGACCTGGTCATCAAAGCCCTGGCTGCAGCATCGAGGCAAATGCAAACGCTGGCTCCAGCACACAGACCAGAGGCACCCACAGTTCTGTCCCAAACCACTTCCAGCAGGTGCCTTTGCTTGTCACTTGCTTCACGGGGCTCCTTAGCTGGCCTCAGGGTAAAGCTGTCAGCACCCAAGGAGCTCCAGGCGAGGCCAAGCCGTCCTGACACTGGCTGCTCCCAGGGCTGGGCAAGTCCATCCAGGCCTGGGCTGAAAGAAGACTCCTCAGGCATCCTGGACAGGCCACAGGCCCTGCAGAAACCCACCCTGGTGCCAGCGGAGCCAACACTGGAAGAGGACTGCTCCGCCCAGCTCTCCACGCCATGAGAAGTGTCCATCTAGAACCAGAGACAGACAAGTTACAGACCGTCAGGATGGGATAAACGCGGCAAGACTTCTAGGTGGATGCTCTGCCACCCTTACTCACCTGGGACATTGTCCAGTCGCTACAAAGACAGCCTGTCAACAGCCATCTGGAAAGGAAGACTGTAATTAATTCTCAATGAAGAGACACTAAAAAAAATATGCATTAACAAAACATTAACGCCCACCACCAACACTATCCTGTGAGAAATGACTCGTGTAGCAATAGCAATTAATTTCAAAATCCAAAATGTGTGGTTGAGGCCAGGCACCACTTTGGGAGGCCGAGGAGGCTCACGCCTGTGATCCTAGCACTGTGAGAGGCTGAGGCAGCTCATGCCTGTCATCCCAGCAATTTGGGAGGCCGAGGTGGGCGGATCATGGGGTCAGGAGATCAACACCATCCTGGGTAACATGGTGAAACCCTGTCTCTACTAAAAATACAAAAAATTAGCTGGGCGTGGCGGCGGGGCACCTGTAGTCCCAGCTACTTGGGAGGCTGAGGTAAAAGAATCGCTTGAATCCCAGAGGTGGAGCTTGCAGTGAGCCAAGATCGCGCCACTGCACTCCAGCCTGGGCGACAAAGCCAGACTCCATCTCAAAAAAGAAAAAAAAAAAAGTGGGTTGAGCTCTTGTTAAAGAATTTTTTTTCAGCTGGGCGCAGTGGCTCACGCCTGTAATCCCAGCACTTTGGGAGGCCGGGGCGGGCGGATCACAAGGTCAGGAGATCGAGACCACGGTGAAACCCCATCTCTACTAAAAATACAAAAAACTAGCCGGGCGAGGTGGCGGGCGCCTGTAGTCCCAGCTACTCAGGAGGCCGAGGCAGGAGAATGGCGTGAACCCGGGAGGCGGAGCTTGCAGTGAGCCGAGATCGTGCCACTGCACTCCAACCTGGGGGACAGAGCGAGACTCCGTCTCAAAAAAAAAAAAAAAAAAAAAGAATTTTTTTTCTCCAAGGAGGCAAACACGCCCCATGGCCCTTTCTTTACAGAAGAGACCCTGCGACTTCAGGCACAGGAAGGAGAACACCTTC
This sequence comes from Macaca thibetana thibetana, assembly GCF_024542745.1. Lineage (NCBI taxonomy): Eukaryota > Metazoa > Chordata > Mammalia > Primates > Cercopithecidae > Macaca > Macaca thibetana. The sequence goes on along the minus strand of NC_065587.1, from coordinate 36,050,492 downwards.
CACCAGGGCTCTGCACGGCTCCGGCTGGGGCAGTGGCCTCTGAGTCGGGGCTTGGCCAGAAATAGGCAGTGACCAGGCCTGGAAGGGACCGGCCACCACCACTGAGCTCTAGAAACTGATGTTTCCAGCCCACTGCGACATGAATTGAATGTCTTTACGATAGGGGAAAAAAAAATTGCTCAAAATATAAAAACCAATTCAACTTCATGCAACCTGTTGCTATGGGAGTGGAACAATTACTACTGCAAAAGAGAACAACTCGGCTGACCTAAAATGGGTTTTCTCTGTACCTGGGTGAGTTGAGGGTGGGAGAGAAGGGCACATGGAGAGCAGGTGCCACCAAAGAGCCTCCTTGGAGGTGCCCAGGCTCATCTGGGTCGTGGCCACGAGCACATGGGTGTCAGGGTCACCGCGCCCCCAGTGTTTGGCCCAGCTGCCCCAGACAAAGCTGGCCACCCTGGTGTCTTACCTGAGCTGGGGGAGGCAGCGCCGGCTCCCTGGGCTGGGTCTGGCGGTTCCCCAGAGCCCATCCTGTGGCTCTGAGGGTGGAGGGTGGAGGCTGGAGGGGCTTCTGCTCTGCCATCAGTGACCCTCAAAGGGACCCAGGCCCTGGGAACACAGGAAAGGAGGAGTCTCACCCACGGGAACGCGTACCAGCCGCTGGGTTCTAGAGAGTTCCAGAAGCACCGATGATCTTCCCGGTATGCGGTGCGAGCCCGGTGATGACCCGGGGGTCTCGCTGGAGGCAGGTGTTCAAGTGCTTTGATCAGCTGGCCGACCCCGAATGTCTGGGGTCTCCACCCGTGACTTCTCCAGGGTGGGTCTCTCTCCTGGGAGCCAAGTGATTCCAACAGAGGGTTTTGGTGGACGGAGTCGGAGTGTGAACACGTCTGGACTGCAGAAATGCTCTCCTGATGAGAACACCGAGGCGCGCCGGCCTGGGCTGCCTGAAAATGCACGTCCACCAAATCCCTTTGGTCGGTAACTGTTCACGATTCCAGTCTCGATCCAGAACCAAGGTAAAGTTCTCGATTCATCCTCTAAATACCAGAGGGAAACAGCCTTTAAACCACAACCAAAACAAAGACAAGCTGAGACTGTTCTCTGCAAAACGCCTCCTGATGCCTGGGCTCAGCCACCTTCTCCAGTAACTAGCCGGCTGGAATCAGTGCCCCCAGGAGGGGACTGCAGGGAGCTGGGATGAGCTTCACGGGAGGCGGGACCGCACCGCCATGGCTGTCCCTAGAATCCTTGACTCTTTAAAAGAGTGAGGGGGGTTACACCGGCAACACTCCACAGGCCGCGTCCCACATTTCCAGGCACGGCTGATGTGGGGCTCACAGCCTCCTGTCCCCGGCCGTCGGCCAGCCAGCGGCACATCCTCTTCTTGTCTGTGTGAAGTCGGCATCTTTGTACTGTTTGCAGACATGAAGGCAGCGCACACCTCAAGGCCCCAGGTCAGCGCCAGCCCAGCACAACTTGTGGGCAGCCATGTTCTGATGACAGCCTAAATGACACTTTTCATGGTTTCTACTGGGTGAACAATGACTATTAACAGGGAGGAGGCCAGCCTACTGCTGAAATGCTGAAAAAGGAATAAAAGTAAGCAGAGCAAAGTTCAACGGAATCAAATGAGAAGTACAGCAAGTCCCCTGAAAGGGATGTCAGAGATTGGTGGTCTACTAACGAAACTGCCATCTGTTTAATTTAACAGCCAAGCCAAGGTTATTGGTCCTACAAATCCAAGGAAACTAGTTCAGTTTTTCTAGAATGTTCCAGAACCATCCCCAAAGGCCCTCTGAGTGTCGGCTGCTCTGTGCCTGCTGCCTGCATATTTAATGGTTCTCTAAATTCAGAAATCTGTGACCACCATCCCATTCTTGTGCAAAATTGCCATGGCCGGGCTGTATTTGTTCAACCACGGTGCATTCATGATGAGGAGAACCGGGCAGGTGGTGGGATCCCCACCCCAGCACCCCACGCCACAAAGCTGCAGTGGATACACAGTGAGGACCGCCGTGTCTCCCTGTTTCCTGCACAGCACGCCAGGCCACTGGGAGATGCGTTCGACGGGACACCCTAGAGACCACGCTAACAAGAGGCCCAGCCCTGGAAATGCTCATCGCCTGCAACCAGCACACAGAGGAGGTCGCAAGTCAGGACCGGCCATGCCCAGCACAGCAGCCACGCCCCTAGAACCACAGCAGGGGCCACGTCACGAGGAGGTCGCAAGTCAGGACCAGCCACGCCTGGCAGAGCAGCCACACCCCTAGAACCACAGCAGGGGCCCCTAGGACCACAGCAGGGGCCACTTGCCCTCCCAGGCCCTCTTCGGAGCTCTCCTGACTTGAAGCTGCATTCCCTCCGCTCTGAGGGCAGGGTACCGGGGGCCCTCGCCCAGCCAAGGCCGCTCTTGTCTTTTCTCTTCTGATGGAGCAGAGGAGAGGAGCAGGCGGCCCCCGGGGCTCAGGGTCGAATTTCCAGAGCTACAGGATAGGGGGGCCACGCCACAAGCCACAGTGAGCTGCCCCCTCTCGCCGACCCCACAGTCACCCCCACATTCAGCAATGGGAGGACACGGCTCTGCGTCCATGCCCCTCCAGAAGGCGGGGAGGGAGAGAGGGGTGCGATGGGGTCCCGCCGGGCCTGCTGCTCCCGCACGGTGTTGAGAGAATTAGAAGTCCATGTGTTAAACGCGTCAGATCAACAGACGGTGTCAGACCCCGAAGTTCAGTTCTCTCCCCCGATCGGTGTCCACCCAGGTACCAGTGAGCGGGGCTGCGCCATGAACTCTGAGGAGTTCCTCCTCCACGGCAGCCCCCATGGCAGCCCCCACAGAGGCCAGGCCCCTGGACCTCACGTTCAAATCACACGGAGGCGCCTCGGCTGAGGCTTCCCTGGACGCAGGCGCCAGTGTCCATGGTTTACTTCCGCGAGGATTCTGTGGGACCACCTGTCGGGGACCGAATGCCTATGACAATGAGGGAGGACCACAGAACTTTGGAAAATCCAAGTTTTTTTCTAAGTATTTCTATTATTTACCTCAGTGCATGATGGAAACAGGGAGGAGCCACGCAGGATGCCAGAAAATTACGTTTTAAAATAACCTGTCCCCTGCCGAGTTCTAGGGCCTCTCTGTCTGCTGGGCAGGCGTCTGGGTCATCCAGTTCACAGCCCGACAAGCAAAGGATGCTGACAACTTCTAAACCGTATTTACAGAAAACAAAAGGGAAAATTCTCCCCCCCGCCCCGCCCCGACTGAGTTTTGGTCCTGTTGCCCAGGTTGGAGCTCAATGGCGTGACCTCAGCTCACTGCAACCTCCTCCTTCTGGGTTCAAGCGATTCTCCTGCCTCAGCCTCCCAAGTAGCTGGGATTACAGGTGCCTGTCACCACACCTGGGTAATTTTTTGTATTTTTAGTAAAGACAGGGTTTCGCTATGTTGGCCAGGCTGGTCTCAAACTCCTGACCTCACATGATCCACCTGCCTCAGCCTCCCAAAGTGCTGGGATTACAGGTGTGAACCATCACACCTGGCCCAAAAGGGCAAATTCTTACAAGAGAGATGGAAAATTTAGAATATTAAAAAGGAGGCTAGAACTTGAGAAATAACAAAAGACCCACCAGCCAACTTCACCTGGAATTAGTCACAGCTGTACTAAAAATCGAGTGAGATGGGACCAGGTGCGGTGGCTCACGCCTGTAATCCCATCACTTTGGGAGGCTGAGGTGGGCAGATCGCCTGAGCTCAGGGGTTCGAGACCAGCCTGGCCAACACGGTGAAGCCCCGTCTCTACTAAAAATATAAAAATTAGTGGGGTGTGGGGGCACCCACCTGTAGTCCCAGCTACTTGGGAGACTGAGGTAGGAGAACTGCTGGAGCCCGGGAGGCAGAGGCTGCAGCAAGTCGAGATAGTGCCACTGCACTCCAGCCGCAGCGAGAGAGTGAGACCCTGTCTCTAAAAAAAAAAAAAAAAAAAAAAAAAATGCATGCACCCACACACAAACACACCCAGGAGTGCCGGGTGTGCCCTCACCCCACCTCCAGGATTTAGGACACACTCAGGATGCAGAGGACACAGCACTCTCACTGCAGGGAGAGGCCCTGGGAAGAAGCCAGAACCATTCAAGGTCCCAGCCTCGGGCTCCGCGGCCATTCCCCCCCACGCGCTCAGGGGCTCCCTTCCTGAAAGGAGGGGCCCAGAACAGAAAGGCCCTGAGGAGGAAGGGGAGAAACTGCCAGGGCCGCAGAGGCCGAGCTGGGGTGTGTGTTCCCCAAGGTCAGACACTGGCACCGGGGGCCATGGCCCAGCTGCCGCGGGTGAAATGGACGTCTGGGGGGAAGCCGTGCCCTCCGGCCCCATCTGCTGCACACACACAAACCAACAAAGGTTTCATGGACGAAGCCACACCCAGGGAAGGCTGTCAAGACGCAGAAACAGTAGAAAAAGCACAAACAAATCACTTCCCCCAAGTCTAACAGCTTTTTTTTTTAAAGACAGGGTCTCACTCTGTGGCCCAGGCTGGAGGGCAGTGATGCAATCACGGCTCACTGCAGCCTCGACCTCCTGGGCTCAAGCAATCCTTCCATCTCAGCCTCCTGAGTAGCTGAAACCATAGCACAGGCGCCATCATGCTTGGCTAATTTCTTGTAAGGACGGGGTTTCGCCACGTTGCCCAGGCTCCCACAGTCATTCTGAATGACCAAGACGCACCAGCCGTACCTGCAGTGCCGCTCAGGAACTGGGTGTGTCGGGGTCCCTGCCCTGAGTGTATACGACGGTCTGAGAGCATCCAGAGGAAACAGCACCCAAGCCCCCCATGTGAAAAGGTGGTCAGAGGGGAGGGCGGTAAGGGAGGCCCGGGATCCCCCTCCGACCACACCCACGGGCACACGCCGCTGGCCGCACCCAGCCTGTCCCTCCTGATGCCCACGAAATGTGTCCAGCACTCCATCTGGCCGGCTGCAGGATGCCTACATGCCCTGTCACCGCTTCCTGGAAAGGTCCCAGTACCCCAGGGTTTGGTCAAATCCAACCATTTCTGCTAACAAGTACACTTTTGCATTCGAGAGGGGACGGGGCCAACATTTTGGAGCATAAATCACAAACGCTCTGCCTGCACTGTGTTCGATATTTTAGAAACAGTATTTTGTTTGAATTCACAACAGCTGTGTAAGTAGCACCCCCCAGCCCTGTTTTTCAGATGTGGGAAGTGCGGCCTCAGGACGTCTGCGAAAGCCCAGCCCGCAGCTTGTCCATCTGTGCAGCGCTCAGCCCTGGGCCTCACTTTCAGGGCCAAGACCCCTCGGCCCGCAGCTCCTTGCTGAGTACGCAGAATAAAGGGAAGGTGAACACCACTTTCCACATGTAGTCTTTATTACCCACAAACAGTTGGCATCAGTGCTCACACCAACGCGAAAATTCGAAAGGATATTTTAGTGCTCATGGAAACAAAGTTGTAAAAATACTGTTTTTTAGAGCAGCGTAAAGAAACAGACACTTCCCAAATCCCAGCATCAAGGACGGCTGGCACGTTTCCTTAGCTTCACTCAATACTTAGGAAACAATGGGTCCACACCACTCATCACGCCTGGACGCCAGCCACGGAGGTGGGAGCCTCTCACACTCCGAACTCGCTGCCTCCTCCCCTGGAGAGAAACGGGACGCACCTCACTCACTCTCAGTCGCACGCTGAGCACCAACTATGCACTAGGTGCCAGCACCGGGCCTTGCCCAGGGGCCTCACGTGAGCACAAGACCAGAAGGCAGCTGGCTGGGGGCTGGCTGCGGTGGGTTTCTCGTGGGTTTTTTTTGTTTTTTTTTTTGTTTTTTTGAGACGGAGTCTGGCTCTGTTACCCAGCCTGGAGTGAGTGGCGCGATCTCAGCTCACTGCAAGCTCCGCCTCCCGGGTTCCCGCCATTCTCCTGCCTCAGCTTCCCGAGGAGCTGGGACCACAGGCGCCGCCACCTCGCCCGGCTAGTTTTTCGTATTTTTAGTAGAGACGGGGTTTCACCGTGTTAGCCAGGATGGTCTCGATCTCCTGACCTCGTGATCCGCCCGCCTCGGCCTCCCAAAGTGCTGGGATTACAGGCGTGAGCCACCGCGCCCGGCCCCTTTGCTTTTTTTTTTTTTTTTTTTTTTAAACTCTTAAAGCCGGGCGCCCGCGTCTTGTCAGGAAGTCGGTCAGTCCGGGGCGAGCCCCGCACGCAGCAGGGACTGAACCTCTGGCCACATCTCAGCAGCGGCGTCGTCGGTTGGATTCGGCAGGGGACGTTTACGTTTTAAACACAACACCCGACGCATCTTTTTTTTTTTTTTTTTTTGAGACGGAGTCTCGCTCTGCCGCCCAGGCTGGAGTGCAGTGGCCGGATCCCAGCTCACTGCAGGCTCCGCCTCCCGGGTTCACGCCATTCTCCTGCCTCAGCCTCCCCAGCAGCTGGGACCACAGGCGCCCGCCACCCCGCCCGGCTAGTTTTTTGTATTTTTTAGTAGAGACGGGGTTTCACCGTGTTAGCCAGGATGGTCTCGATCTCCTGACCTCGTGATCCGCCCGCCTCGGCCTCCCAAAGTGCTGGGATTACAGGCTTGAGCCACCGCGCCCGGCCACCCCCGACGCATCTTTAAAAGTCACACGCCACCAGCATTACCCAGCGAAGGCAACACAAGGTGAGGCCCCCAAGTGCAATCGCCGTCCCCATTTCCCGTGCGTGAAACGAGCCTCAGCACAGAGCGGCCGGCAGGGGGCGCCTGAGCCCGTCTCTGGAGCACAAAGACCCCCGGCCCCCGCGCCGAGCCTGCGCAACCCGGGCGGGCTCCCCCATTCGGCCCAGCGACTCGGGTGAGAAACATTCCAGCGAGCACTCGGCTACTCCCCCGCCCGCCGCGCCGCGCCGCCCTCACAGCCGCGTCCATTCCCTCCTCACTCTAGAGCCAGCTCCCCGTGGACCCGAGAGGCCCGTCCTGGCTGCGACGCCGCCCCACCACCTCCCGGAAGAGGGAGGCCGGCAGGCGGCCGAGCCGCAGGGACAGACCCTCAGCCTCATCTCATCCTGGCCCAGGACCTGCAACTCTCAGCCTTCGAAACCACACCAAAGCCAAGCGGCCCCCAGGGCCTGCACTTACGGGACAGCGAGTGGGCCCCTCTGGGCAGGTACTCGAACAGCAGGGAACCGTCATCCCCCAGCACGTCGGCCTTGAGCGACAGCAGGCTGTTCTTACTCATGAGTGCGGCGCGCAGGTTGGCCACCGCGGTGGCCTGGTGCAGGGCGTCGTCCTTCTCCGGGGTGAGGGGAGGGCCCAGATAGCTGGCTTCTCCTCCCAGGAGACCCTCCTCCACCTGTGCATAGAGCTCGGCCCTCTCTCCTCGGCTGTCAGAGCTGCTGGCTTCGGTGACGGACAGGTCCGCATCTGGGGACAGAGGGACACACGTCAGAAGACACATGGGTCGTTCCCAGACTCTCCAAGTGGGACAGGCGACAAATTTACGACGTAAATGTAGCCTGAGCTACAGAGCAGCATCGAGCCCAGCCCACCCTGGGGGCCGGGCACCTGCCCCAGCAATGCAACAGCCTCCGCCGAGCCCAGCCTTTCATGCCAACCCAGGCCCCATGGCGGTGGTGGAGGATGGCTCAACTCAGAAAAACGGGGGTTGCCCTCCCTGGATGAGGGGCTGCAGACCTGTTTCCAGGCCCGGTTCCAGGGCTGAGGGCCTGAGAGTCAGAGGCTTCTGGGGCGGCAGTATTTCCATCTCTCAAAGACAAGGAGAGGCTCAAAATGAATCAATGACGTTAGAACTAAATCTATAAAATTCTTAGAAGAAAATCTGCATGATCTCAGATTTGGCAATAGGTTCTTAAATACAAAACCAAAAGCACAAGCAACAAAATAAGTTGGACTCATCAAAATTAAAATGTCTGCGCTTCAGGCCGAGTGTGGCGGCTCACGCCTGTAATCCCAGCACTGTGGGAGGCCGAGGCGGGCAGATCACCTGAGGTCGGGAGTTTGAGACCAACTTGGTGAAACCCCTCTACTAAAAATACAAAAATTAGACAGGCGTGGTGGTGCATGCCTGTAATCCCAGCTACTCAGTAGGTTGAAGCAGGAGAATCGCTTGAACCCAGGAGGCGGAGGTTGCAATGAGCTCAGATCATGCCACTGCACTCCAGCCTCGGCAACAGAACAAGATTCTGTCTCAAAAAAAAAAAATTTGCAACCTATATATCTGATAATAAAAAGATTAATACTGTTACTCAATATAAAAATGGACAAAAAATCTTACTAGACATTTGTCCAAAGACGACGTATAAATGGCCAAGATGCACATGAAGAGATGCTCAACATCACTCATCACTAGGGAAATGCAAAACACAACACGAGTCTACCACACACCACGATTCCACTACACGCCATGATTCCACCACACGCCACGATTCCATCACACACCCACTGGGATGGCTGGAAATAAAAAGTCAGGCCAGACACCGTGGCTCACGCCTGTAGTCCCAATATTTTGGGAGGCTAAGATGGGAAGATCTCTTGAGAACAGGCGTTCAAGACCAGCCTGGGCAACACAGCAGGACAAAAAATTAAATTAAAACAAAATTGGCTGAGTGTGGTGGCTCGTGCCTGTGGTCCCAGCTACTCAGGAGGCTGAGAGGTGGGAGGAACACTTGAGCCTGTGAGGTTGAGACTGTGGTGTGCTGTGATCTAGCCACCGTGCTCCAGCTTGGGAGACAGAGTAAGACCCTATCTCAAAAAAAAAAAAAAAAAAAAAAAAAAAAAAAAGGTCAGATAATATTGGCAAGGATGGGAAGAAATTAGAACCCTGGAACCTTGCTGGTAAGAGTGCAACACAGTACCCTTCCTGGGGAGCAGGTCGGCAGGTCCTCACAACGTCACGTACAGGAATCACCACGTGGCCCAGCAGTTCCACGTGTAGGCATGCGGATACCCACGAGAAATGAAGACACAAAAGCCCACAGAAAACCTTGTACAGGATGCACCTAGCACTTTATTCATAACAGGCAAAAGGTGGAACAGTTGACAAGTCCATCGATGAATGAATGGATAAACATAACACGGTCCATTCCCACAGTGGAATATTATGTGGCCATGAAAAGGCTTGAAGAACAGACACAGGCCACTACACAGAGGAGCCTTGAAAACATGCACATCGGACGAAGCCAGACAGAACCACGCAGAGGAGCCTTGAAAACTGCTGAGTGAACAAAGCCAGACACAGAAGGCCACACACCATTTCATTTCCATTAAATATCCAGAACAGGCAAATCAAGAGAGACACAAAGTAGATTTATGGCTGCAAAAAGGGGCTGGGGAGGGGTCTCAGGTGAGGGCTAAGTGAGGCAGGGTTTCCCTTGGAGCTGAGGAAAATGTTCTAAATGGATTGTGCTGATCCCTGCACGACACTGTGAATATACCAAAAACCCCTGAACTGCAAACTTTAAACGGGTGAATGGTGCGTGAATCATCTCTCAACAAAGCTTCTACTTAACAACCACAACAACAACAACAGGTGACGACTTGAGTCACGGATTCAACATATTCCTCTGAGCGTCAGCTCCGGCCAGCCAGGGCTTCATGGAGGAGCCTCCCTCCTGCGGGGCTATATGTAGGGCCTCAAAACTCCCCAGAACATGCTGAGCAATGATGACTTGCAGATATTTTCCCACAGCAAGAGAATGGATTTTCCATCGTGGTCCTTGACAGGAATCGGGATCAGAACCACAGAAACACAGGGGCATGAGGCAGGGGGAACTTGGAGCAGGGGCAGAGGTGACGTCTGCAAACACCCCTGGAACAAACACGTACACGTCGCTCACAGACGCCACTCAGGGTGGTGCTGTGAGGTCCAGCAGCTGAGAGCTGGGTGTGGCAGGTGCACAGGGCCCCCACTCAGGCAGCACATGGGGTGAGTCCAGCCTGGCAGGAGCGGGTGGGAGTCTCCGGGGATGGTGACATTCGGACCATCGAGCTACCTATGACTTCTTCTGGAGGCCTTTAAAGGATATTTTTCCAGACTCTACTCTATTTTTCCAAACTAGACTCCTTTTTATATTTTTTTGCAAATCCCTCAATGATACATCATATGAATTGTGCATTTCTAGAACTAAATGTACAGGTTATATCCAAACTCACGTTAAGGCTTTGTCTTAGCTTGGGTTGCCATGACAGAACACCACAGGCAGGGCGGCTCAACAACGAAAATTAGTTTCCTCACACTCTGGAGACTGGGAAGTCCGAGGGTCAAGGTCCCAGCAGACCTGGTGTCTGGTGAGGCCCCTCCTGACCTGCAGACGGTGGCAGGTGAGCCCTCGGGGCCCCTCCCTGGAGTCTGGGAGCAGAGTGGGTGGTGGGTGCGATATTCTCACGAGCGTGTTCAGGGATCAGGGCCTGGCTGTGACCACCTTATCACTTCCTCCAAGGCCCTCCCCACACGCAGCCACACAGGGGCTGGGGCTCCGACACACGAGTGTGGGGGGTGCACATTCAGCTCATAAGAGGCTTCAAATAAAAATCACCCAATTTTATTTTATTTTATTTATTGATTTTGAGACAGAGTTTTGCTCTTGTCGCCCAGGCTGGAGTTTAGTGGCACGATCTCGGCTCACTACAACCTCCGCCTCCCAGGTTCATACCATTCTCCTGCCTCAGCCTCCCGAGTAGCTGGTACTACAGGCGCCCACCACTACACTGGGCTAATTTCTTTCTGTATTTTTTTTTTTTTTTTGGAGAGGGAGTCTCGCTCTGTCGCCCAGGCTGGAGTGCAGTGGCCGGATCTCAGCTCACTGCAAGCTCCGCCTCCCGGGTTCACGCTATTCTCCTGCCTCAGCCTCCTGAGTAGCTGGGACTACAGGCGCCCGCCACCTTGCCCGGCTAGTTTTTTGTATTTTTTAGTAGAGACGGGGTTTCACCGTGTTACCCAGGATGGTCTCAATCTCCTGACCTCGTGATCCGCCTGTCTTGATCCGCCTGTCTTGGCCTCCCAAAGTGCTGGGATTACAAGCTTGAGCCACCGCGCCCGGCCTCTTTCTGTATTTTTAGTAGAGACGGGGTTTCACCGTGTCAGCCAGGATGGTCTCGACCTCCTGACCTTGTGATGGGCCCGCCTCGGCCTCCCAAAGTGCTGGAATTACAGGCACTCGCCAACACGCCCGGCTAATTTTTTGTATTTTTAGCAGAGACGGGGTTTCACTACATTCGTCAGGCTGGTCTCAAACTCCCAACCTCAGGTGATCCGCCCACCTCAGACTCCCAAAGTGCTGGGATTACAGGCATAAGCCACCGCGCCCAGCCAAAATCACCCAATTTTAAAGCCAAATTTTAAATATAAATTATTGTAACAAATTAAGGTGAAAAACACATAAAAGAAATCAGGATAAGCAGAAAGAACTCTCCCATGCTAAAAGTTGGGTTTTGGCTGGGTGTGGTGTCTCACGCCTGTAATCCCAGCACTTTGGGAGGTTGAGGCAGGTGGATCATGAGGTCAGGAGTTCAAGACCAGCCTGACCAACATGGTGAAACTCCATGTCTACTAAAAAAAAAAAAAATACAAAAATTAGCTGGGTGCGGTGGTGGGCACCTGTAATCCCAGCTACTCGGGAGGCTGAGGCAGGAGAATTGCTTGAACCCGGGAGGTGGAGTTTGCAGTGAGCCAAGATCATGCCACTGCACTCCAGCCTGGGTGACAGAGCAAGACTCTGCCTCAAAAAAAAAAAAAAGAAAGAAAGAAAGAAAAAAGGAGCCAAAGGCCAAGAGAAAATATTTGCAAAGCACATACTTGATGAAGGACTTGGAACAAGAACACCTAGGAACTCTCACCGCTGGGTAATAAAAGACGGGCAGAAGATCTGAACAGACACTTCCCCAAAGCAGGGACCCAGATGCAGAGCAGGCGCCCGATGCTCATGACCACGAGCTGAGCCACGACACTCACTCGGCCGGCGCCTCACGGCCGCCACGAGGACAGCCCAATCGAAACATGGCAGAAAGACCCGGACAGACACTTTACCAAAAAAGATCTATGAATGGCATCATCAACCATCAAAGAAATGCAAATTAAAGACCACAGAGAGGCCGGGCGCGGTGGCTCAAGCCTGTAATCCCAGCACTTTGGGAGGCCGAGACGGGTGGATCACGAGCTCAGGAGATCGAGACCATCCTGGCTAACACGGTGAAACCCCATCTCTACTAAAAATACAAAAAACTAGCCGGGCGATGTGGCAGGCGCCTGTAGTCCCAGCTACTCGGGAGGCTGAGGCAGGAGAATGGCGTGAACCCGGGAGGCGGAGCTGGCAGCGAACTGAGATCCGGCCACTGCACTCCAGCCTGGGCGACAGAGCGAGACTCCGTCTCAGGAAAAAAAAAAAAAAAAAAGACCACAGAGAAGCTGGGCGCGGTGGCTCACGTCTGTCATCCTAGCACTTCGGGAGGCCAAGGCGGGCGGATCACCTGAGATCAGGAGTTCGAGACCAGCCCAGCCAACGTGGTAAAACCCCGTCTCTACTAAAAATACAAAAAAATCAGCCAGGTGTGGTTCTGGGTGACTGTAATCCCAGGTACTCGGGAGGCTGAGGCAGGAGAATCGCTTGAACCCGGAAGGTGGAGGCTGCAGTGAGCTGTCGTCGTACCATTGCACTCCAGCCTGGGCAACAAGAGTGAGAGACTCCATCTCAAAACAAACAAACAAAAAACCATGAAGAGGAGTCTCAGAATTGAACCAAATTGAACCATAATGGTTAACGCTGTTTTTGTTTGTTTTTGTTTTTGTTTTTACAGACAGTCTCACCACAGTGAAAAAGGTAAAGACAGGGTTTCACCATGTTGGTCAGGCTGGTCTCGAACTCCTGACCTCAGGTGATCCAGCTGCCACAATGAAAAAGGTAAGAAGTGCAGACAGATGCAGCAGCATGGGTAGGCCCAAATACACTGATGCAAGAAAGGAGCCTCACCCAAAAGCCAGCTGGAGGCCTGACAGAGGCCCTGGGAGAATGTGCTGCACTTTGGAGGGTTTGGGTACATGCATTTATCAAAACTTCTCGGGCTGGGGACGGTGGTTCACGCCTGTAATCCCCAGCACTGTGGGAGGCCAAGGCGGGTGGGTCACTTGAGTCCAGGAGTTCAAGACCAACCTGGGCAACACAGTGAAACCCCATGTCTACAAAAAATACAAAAATTAGCCAGGCGTGGTGCTGTGCACCTGTAGTCACAGCTACTCAGGAGGCTGAGGTAGAAGGATCACTTGAGCCAAGGAGGTTGAGGCTGCCGTGAGCTGAGATCGCACCACTGCACTCCAGCCTGGGCATCACCCTGTCTCAAATTTAAAAACCACAACTTCTCAAAAAGTACATTTGAAGTTAGGCTCTGTGGTACCGAACTACACTCCCAGCTGCTCGGGAAACTGAGGCGGGAGGATCATCACAGCCCAGGAATGCGAGTCCCTGTCTCTAAAAAAAAAAAAAGAAAACGAAAAGATGCACTTGCGATTGGCACCCGTCAGAGTGAAGAGAATTTAACTGAGAAATGGAAAGGTGTGGAGCGCTGACGTGTTTTGGGATGAAGTATCCTGACGCCTCGGCCTGCAATGAAATGCACTGAAAAATAAGAAGAGTTTTTAGTGATTAGATGGACAAATATATAACAAAGCAAACACAGCGAAATGTTAACTGGGGGATCTAGGCAGCAGGCATCTTCACCATTTCATTTTTTCAACTTTTCTCTGAGCATGAATATTTTCCCAATACAGTGTTACAAGTAAAAACAAGAAACTATCCAAACTGTACACCTGAAATCTGTGTAGTTTAGTGTATGTAATATATCACACCTCAAAAAAATAGAAAAAAGGGTCCGGCCTGGTGGTTCACGCCTGTAATCCCAGCACTTTGGGAGGCCGAGGCAGGTGGACCACCTGAGGTCAGGAGTTAGAAACCAGTCTGAATAACATGGTGAAACCCTGTCTCTACTAAAAGTATGAAAAATTAGCCAGGTGTGGTAGCAGGCGCCTGTAGTCCCAGCTACTTGGGAGGCTGAGGCAGGAGAATGGCGTGAACCCGGGAGGCGGAGGTTGCAGTGAGCCGAGATCACGCCACTGCACTCCAGCCTGGGCGACAGAGCGAGACACTCAAAAAAAAAAAAAAAAAAAAAAAAAAAAAAGAAAAGAGGCGATTTTCATCAAAATCCCCAGCTACCGTATGCAAACCCCCAGTGGTGAGCCCATGAGGCCCCGGCAGAGACGCCCAGGCTGCAACCCCTGAGCTGTGGCTTTACCACCTTGTGGCAGAAGGGACTCTGCAGACCTGATTCAGTTCAGGATCTCACGACGATGAGTCCTGGATGAGCCATGTGGGCCCTCAACAGACCCGCCAGGGTCCCTGTCAGAAGAGAAGGAGGCAGGGGGGTGACAGAAGTGAGGATGGGAAGGGGCAGGAATGATGTGGGGCCATGAGCCAAGGATGCTGTGGCTTCCAGAAGCTGGAAGAGGCCTACAGACTCCCCTGAGCTCCAGGGGATCCAGCCCTGCCAGCTGCTTTGGACTTCAGAAAACCATGAGACAAAACCTGCATTGCTCTGACACTAAGTCTGGTAATTTATTACTAGAGCCAGCGCACCTCGTAACCTAAAAACGCCCCCAGGTGCTTGCCAAAAGCACACACACCCATGAGCTAAAAAGACACCTGCAGGAGAGCCTCAGCCCTGAGCCTGACACCCAAACACCCACATCTGGATGATAACAGGACAGGCTGCAGCCACACCCCACGCCCCACGCGCCACGCCCATGGGGAGGAGCAGCGTTGCTGCCGGCCTCAGCTGTGAGTCCCTCCCCATCAGGACAAGGAGCAAAGGCAGAGACGCAAGGACACCCTGCCAGAGTGGCTGCGTTAAAAGTTCAGTGTGAGCCAGGCAGTGGCTCACACCTGGGATCCCAGCACCATGGGAGGCCCAGGCCAGGAGTTTGAGACTGGCCTGGGAAACACAGTGAGATCTACATCTCTACAAAAAACATTTTTAAAAATCAGCCAGGCATGGTGGCGCACGCCCACAGTCCCAGCTACTCATGAGGCTGAGGTGGGAGGACCACCTGAGCCCCGGAGGTCAAGGCTGCCGTGAGCCGAGATCGTACCACTGCACTCCAGCCTGAGCAAGAGAGTGAGACCCTGTCTTTAAAAAACCAAAAAAACACGGCCGGGTGCAGTGGCTCATGCCTGTAATCCCAGCACTTTGGGAAGCTGGGGTTCACAAGTTCACAAGATTGAGACCAGCCTGGCCAACGTGGCGAAACCTTGTCTCTACTAAAAATACAAAATATCAGCCGGGCATGGTGGTGAGTGCCTGTAATCCCAGCTACTCGGGAGGCTGAGGTGGGAGAATCGCTTGAACCTGGGAGGCAGAGGTTGCAGTGAGCCAAGATGGCGCCACTGCACTTAAGCCTGGCAACAGAGTGAGACTCCGTCTCAAAACAAAAACAAAAAATACTCTGTCCAGTGCCGAGAGCAGAAATTTTTTAAAAATAAAACGAAAACAAAAAACAGCCATGGTGCTGTGAAGGGTGTTATTGTCTCTGTCCTAGTCACCAGCTGCTCCCCTAACAGACTGTAATGTGGTCAGAGCTGATTGCAGGTAATTCTGCTCATACCTGAAAGCAAAAACATCTAGAGAAGGTGCAGCTGAGTTCTCAAGCTTCCCAGGACAGGACTGAACAGGGGAGTGGATGAAAACAAGCCAAGCCCAGCATCTTCCGAGCGGCTGTGGGATCGGGGTGTGGAGCAGGACCAAGCCCAGCATCTCCCGAGCGAGCGGCTGTGGGATCTGTGGGATCGCAGCGTGGAGCCAGATCAAGCCCAGCACCTCCCGAGCTGCTGTGGGATCTGTGGGATCGGGGTGTGGACATGG
This sequence comes from Macaca thibetana thibetana, assembly GCF_024542745.1. Classification (NCBI taxonomy): domain Eukaryota; kingdom Metazoa; phylum Chordata; class Mammalia; order Primates; family Cercopithecidae; genus Macaca; species Macaca thibetana. The sequence continues at coordinate 36,034,585 of NC_065587.1, read as the reverse complement.
ACACCCTTCCCACCCCACCCGAACGGCCGTGGGATCTGTAGGATCGGGGTCCTTCCCACCCCACTACTGACCAAAGCACATGACGCCATCTTTTGGTTGAAACCCTTCCATCCAAAAAATAAAAAGACCATCTCAAGTGCAGGAAATTTGCTTCAACAGAACCATCGGATCTGCCGTGCTACTAAACGGACTGTGAAAGGTGTTCCGGAGGCCGGGTGGGGGCACCGCACGTTCTGCCGGGCGCCAGGAGGGCCGAGATGCCACATACACTCAGGACGGGAGTCCCCGCATGGATGTAACCTCAGAGGTAACTCCCTGCCCTCCTGTCATCAGGACGGCTGAGACCGTGGGGGGTCCTCCTCCCCAACCTTCGTGGACAGAAGTGGGGAACACAGAAGGGAACAGAGCCGTGGCCCCCTCCGCTCAGCAGTTCTTGCTTTTTCCCCAGCAAGGAGCTCTGGGGGCTGCGACGAGCTGCTGTCAGCACAAGGAAGCTCTGCCTCACCGGAGGCAGGCCGGCCTGGTCCAAGACACAGCTCGAAGATCCCCTACCCTGAGAGCTAGGACCCTCACTCCCCTCCCGGAGCAGACAGGAGGCTTGCAGGCAGCACTGCCTACCCGGGAGGCCATCGTCCCCCATCTGGAGCTCCTGCAGTTCTAATGTACGCTTAAAAATCCCAACATGTCAAGCTCCCGCCTCACCAGGGTTCAAGTTCACGCTTACTTTACAAAACACACAGATTAGGCATGTGTGGGGCCATTTAGTTGGGGCACCTGGGCTGTTCCTTTACCATCTTCTCATGCAGTAGCTACACATCCACTTCGTCAAGGCCTCACCAGTCACCTCTCAGGTCCTTACTGCGCTCCCTCCGCAGATGAGAAGGAGACGCCAGGGCCTGGGGAGGCATGGGCCTGCCTGCACACATGAATCTGCACATTTTAATGCTATTTCCCACAAGCTCTCATAGAAGTGAACTGCTGTAACTGGGAAATAAATTTCAAGGCATACTGTTTCTTGGAAGCTGTTAAGTTAGAATGCATTTGTCCTCCCTGCCTAGAAAATCACTCTTAACAACAAACAGGCCCCAGGGTCACCAGGAGCCAGGATGATGCACAGAGGGGTTGGGGCATCGACATCGAATCATCCATGGTGACCACTTGACGTATGTTCTTAGAAAAGGGACTTTGTGGCCGGGCGCAGTGACTCACGCCTGTAATCCCAGCACTTTGCGAGGCCGAGGCAGGTGGCTCACGAGGGTCAAGAGATTGAGACCATCCTGGCCAACATGGTAAAACCCCATCTCTACTAAAAATACAAAAAGTAGCTGGGCATGGTGGCGAAAGCCTGTAGTCCCAGCTACTCAGGAGACAGGCAGGAGAATGGTGTGAACCCGGGAGGCGGAGGTTGCAGTGAGCTGAGATTGCACCACTGCACTCCAGCCTGGTAACAGAGCGAGACTCAAAAAAAAAAGAAAGAAAGAAAAGGGACTTTGTGGCCGGGCACGGTGGCTCACGCCTGTAATCCCAACACTTTGGGAGGCTGAGGCAGGCGGAGCGCCTGAGGTCAGGAGTTCAAGACAAGTCTGGCCAACATGGTGAAACCCCGTCTCTACTAAAAATACAAAAATTAGCTGGGCGTGGTCGTGGGAGCCTGTAATCCCAGCTACTTGGAGGCTGAGGCAGGAGAATCGCTTGAACCCGGGAGGCGGAGGCTGCAGTGAGTTGAGATTGTACCACCACACTCCAGCCTGGGTGACAGTGAAGCTGTGTCTCAAAAATAAAAAATTTTTAAAAAAAGGGCATTTGCTTCTATAAATGGGATGAGAATTAAACATCCTCTTCTCTAAGATAGAATAAATCTTTAATGGAAACCAACTGACCTCCACGGGATCATGATCTACCTCCAAACCCCAAGCTTCCAAATCCCAGCCTGAGGGCTCGGACGGAGGACGCAGCTCAGGGAGTCACTGGCCGCCACGGCGTGGGCAGAAACATCCTCCATCCTCGCACAGCTCACAGCCTTGTGTCCTCATCTTAGCAACTCGGAATAATCGAATGGAAGAGTTTCACAGTTGCCTTGGAAACCCAAGGGATTTAAGACTCTAACAAAAGTACACAGCCAAAATCACTTGTTGGATTCTAAAAACACCTTCTGCTCGACAACTGCATTTAAAGCATTCAGCCCACAGGCTTAAGGAGTGCACTATTTCTCAGCGCCTGGATCGACTCTTATAATATAAAGGCCTCCAGCACGGGCACCTGCCATCGACTTAAGCACACGCACAGCGAGGTGGCCTGGGACCTGTGGGAGGGGCCTCACTGTGCTGACGACGGACCCTGCAGCGCATCTGTAAACATCAGAATACGCCCCCCAAAGCCGGGTCTCTTGCCAGGGACCACTGCCTCCCCGGTTTTAGTTGGAGTTAGTGGAAGATTATAAACAGTCACGAGCAGATGGAAAGGCCACTGGCCCTGGCCTGCTGCCTGTACACGCTCCACATGTACGCAGCACAGAGAGAAATGACTTTCCCAACTGGTAATGTCTGGAGACATTTTCGGTTGTACCAACGGGGAACCCAAAGGCAGGTGCTCCTGGCATCTGTGGGTGGAGGCCAGGGCTGCTGCTAACATCCTGCAGTACCCAGGACAGCCTCACGATGGAGCACAACTCAGCCTCGGGCTGAGTTAAACCAACTGCTGTGTTTTTTGTTTGTTTGGGTTTTTTTTTTTTTTTTTTTTTTTTTGAGACAGGGTCTCACTCTGTTACCTAGGCTGGAGTGCAGTGGTACGATCTCGGCTCACTGCAATCTCTGACTCCCTGGTTCAGGCGATTCTCCTGCCTCAGCTTCCTGAGCAGTAGGGACTACAAGGCATCCGCCACCACGCCCAGCTAATTTTTGTATATTTAGTAGAGATGAGCTTTCACCATGTTAACCAGGATGGTCTCCATCTCCTGACCTTGTGATCCACCACCTCGGCCTCCCAAAGTGCTAGGATTACAGGCTTGAGCCACCGCGCCTGGCCTCAGATAACTTTTGTATTAGAGATGGGATTTCACCACTCTGCCCAGGATAGTCCCAAACTCCCAGCCTCAAGGGATCCGCCTGCCTCGGCCTCCCAAAGTGCCTCCAAAAGCGATTTCGGGCCTGAGCTACTGCACGTGGCCACCAACTTTCACTGAACATCCTGGGTTCTCATAGCTCAGGGCAGGACACACAGCAACAACTGAGATGAGAATGAATAAAAGCTACATTGTGTCAGAGCAGAACAGCATTTACTCGCAGGTGGGGTAGAGGCATAGAGGCAAGAGAAAGGTATGCTATGACGGATACAGTTTCCCTCTGGGATGATGGAAAAGTCATGATGCACAATTTCATGCGCCACAGAAGGGCATTTCGGTCAGGGACAGACCACAGATAACCACCATGGTCCCGTAGATTAGAACGCAGCCAGGAAATTCCTGTCACCTGGTGACGTCATAGCTGTCGCAATGTCCTAGCGCAACTTAGAAAACTCAGTTTAGGGTATGACACGCCAGGTGTTTATAAAGTCTGCAGCACTGCACAGTCCTGTTCTCAGCCTTCATGTTCACCCACCACTCGCTCACCCAGGGCAACTTGCAGTCCAGCAAGCTCCGTGCATGGCAGGTGCCCTACCCAGGCACGCCGTTATCTTTTATACCCTATTTTTACAGCACCCTTTCTATGTTTAGACACACAAACACTTCCCATGGTGTCACAACTGCCTGCAGTGCTCAGCACGGTAACTAACACTCTGGCAGGTTGGTGCTGGGTCTGTAACTGGCTGCACTTTCTAGTTCTGTGACGGGCGCCCCATGGCGCTCCCAGAGCAACAGAATCGCCTAACGATACATTTCTTGGAACCTATCCCTGTCATCAAGCAACGCATGACTTCACTTAATGCCAGTGAAATGTACATTTGAAAATGGTTAAAATGGTAAGGTTTACACTGTGTATATTCTACCACAATGATAAAAGTTAACGTATGTCGAGCTGCCTTCACTACCAGCTCTTGGAGATCTCTCAGTGACAGAGAGGAACCAGGGTCAGGAGAAGGGGCCACATTCACCCTGCCCAGGAAGCCTTCCAGCCAGGGGAGCAGGCAGCGTCTCCCACCGCGCCACCCACACACTCGGCATCTGAGACATTTTTCAGGGCCTCCCACCCTGCGGCTTGCTGTCTTTCGTCCTTTGTCCACTCACGCCCTCCCACGTTCATTTCCCGGCTTCATCCTGGAGGAGCCTCTCCACGGGCAGCACCTGCTAGGATGCCTCCATTCCTCCTGTTTTTAAATTAAGAGACACGGTCTGGGCCGGGCGCGGTGGCTCACACCTGTAATCCCAGCACTTTGGGAGGCCAAGGCGGGCAGATCACGAGGTCAGGAGATCGAGACCATCCTAGCTAACACAGTGAAACCCAATCTCTGCTAAAAATACAAAAAATTAGCCGGGAGTGGTGGCGGGCGCCTGTAGTCCCAGCTACTCAGGAGGGTGAGACAGGAGAATGGCATGAACCCGGGAGGCAGAGCTTGCAGTGAGCCGAGATCGCGCCACTGCACTCCAGCCTGGGCGATGAGCAAGACCCCATCTCAAAAAAAAAAAAAAAGAGAGACAAGGTCTGGCTCTGTCGCCCAGGCTGGAGGGTAGCAGCATGATCACGGCTCACTGCAGCCTGGACCTCCTGGGCTCAAGCCATCCTCCTGCCCCAGCCTTCGGAGTAGCCGAACTATAGGCACAGGTAACACCACACCCAACTCCAAACACCTTTCCTTGACTTGGGCCACAGCCTGGGGAAAAGAGCAGAGGCTAAATCCCCACAATTATTATTAATATTACATGCCCAGCACCAGGAATAGTGGCCAGTATTCAGCAAACATTTAATATATTATTTACAAATCTGGAAGACACATAAGGGACAGCCATTCAGGTGGTGACATCCAGCTCCAACAAAGCTAAGCTCAGAGCCCCTTTGCAGTAGGTAATAGGCAGGACCCAAGGGGGGATCCTGTATCATGCAGTGTAAGAAAAAAACATCAGTCAGGCACGGTGGCTCACGCCTGTAATCCCAGCACTTTGGGAGGCCATGGAGGGGGCGGATCACCTGAGGTCAGGAGTTCGAGATCAGCCTGACCAACATGGTGAAAACCCGTCTCTACTGAAAATACAAAAATTAGCCTAGCCAGGCGTGATGGCACATGCCTGTAATCCCACCTACTCAGAGGCTCTGGCAGGAGAATCACCTGAATCCAGGAGACAGAGGTTGCAGGGAGCCGAGATCACACCACTGCACTCCAGACTGGGCAACAGGGTGAGACTGTCTCCAAAAAAAAAAGAAAAGAAAAGAGAAAAGAAAAGAAAACCAAGGAAATAAACCCAGTCTGTTGGCTTAAACAGGCAGAACCCACAAGTGTTAGCAAATACAAAATCCACTTGCCGGGAAAGGCTGTTTCGTGGCTGTAACATCTCAGGTCCCCAGGTCAAGGACAAAGCTAAGCACGAAGGCACAAAGGACAAAGTACATTCATATAGTGTTTCCATTCAACATTCACTACACGAACAGTGACCAAGGCAGAAGTCTCGGGATGAAAAGCCTGGAGCTGAAGGCCACCCCTGGCAAGCGGCCAGTTGAACTACCCCAGTTAGGGCTCACGGGAGGGTCCCACAGGCCAGGGGAAGCAGACCCTGCAGGCCACACCCTCACCAGGGCTGAGGGGTCCCCTCCTGGTATCACCCACCCCCCGGCTCACGTCCCTTTGGCTTTGGAGGAGCCCAGCCCAGGCAGCCCCTATGTGTGGGTGACACCAGGCCGTGCTGATGAGGACAGATACACTGGGTCTCCGAGGACCCTGGCGATGTCCTGGCCTTTGAGATGCATTGGCTGCATTCCCTGTGGTCACAACAATTTCCTGTAAAAGGAAGTGACCCTAGGAAGCCACCAATGTGAGCCTGGACATGTGTCACTGCATCGCCACAGCGCACAGCCGTGAGGCCTGGACACACGGGGGCAGCTGAGCCCCTGTAACAAGCGAAAGGCTTACTTGAGTCTCGGCTGCTGAACGGCCACCCCGACGTCGGCAGGAAGGACGGCACCGGGGAGCTGGCCCGGCTGTCATCTTCCACCTGCTGTGTGATGTGCCGGACGGTCTCTTTGTTTTTCCGATTCTTCCTTCGGCCCGTGGGCTGCCAGGCATCGCCAGCACTCTGCTCCGAGAAGTTCTGCACTGCCCCGTCCTTGGCAGAAGGCAGCTCACTCCCTCCGTACTGAGACGGTGAAACCTGTTCTTCCTTGATGCGCAGAGGCCCGTAGCCCACGTCTCCGGGCCACAGAGGCTGCGAAGAAACGTCATCGGGGCCGTCGGCCTTGGGCTCCTGATCCTCTTTGCCGTAGCTGCTCCCTCCGTCGTGACAGCTGGCGATGGCCGAGTCTCCGGAAGAATTGGCAGGACTCGTTCGCCGTGCCAGCCATGGGGAGATGCTCCTCCCGGCCATCACGGCCGAGATGAGAGCTTCCGTGCTGCTGCTGGACGAGGCACCGATCTCAAACTCCGCAAGCTCGTCTGAGGCGTCCGACTTGATGCTGATGTCCAGTGCAGCCTTGATGAAGTCGTGGCACGCTTGCACGATGTCCGTCATCTGCAGGAAGCTGGCGGCTGACATCACCTCGATGACGTTCCTGCTGGTGAGCGCCAGGTGTGCGGAGTACATGAAGTCGATGATGGCCTTGAAGCCCTGGGCCGTGACGATGTCCAGGTGCGTGACCGTGGCCTGCTCCGACGTCTTCTGCACCTGGCAGTAGAGTGTCTTAAAGTAACGGCTGCTGCCCAGCAGGACGTTCTTGTGTGCCTTGAAGACCTTGCCCTCCACGACCACACAGACGTCGCACAGGACACCGTGCTGCCTCTGCTCGTTGAGCTCCCGCAGCAGGTGCCGGTAGTGGGACGCGATTTCCATATCTTCCTTTCGGTTGTTCATTTGGAAGCCCTGGTGTCGCCTCTTTTACAGACTCTGTGGAGGTAAGAACAAGAGTTACCCAAGCTCAGCACAGGCAGAGGCCATGAGAGGCAGCCCGGGAGACGCCGGGCGGGGGGCGGGAGGAGGGCCATGCGGCACAGAGCATGGCCAGTGGGAGAAGGACCCACCGGAGAGCCCACCCACAGGTGTGCAGCACGGGGCCTGTGTCTGCCTGAAACAGGGCAGCAAACGCCGGAGGGCACCAGTGCGTCCAGGGTGGGACGTCTGCCATGCGTTTCCGTGCTGGAGGCTAATGGGATTCTGAACAGAATCCCACACACAGCAACTCACATATCCCAGAAATGATGAAAACACCCAGCCATGGCTGAAGCAACTCTTACCCAAACTAAGAAGTCGGTTAAATGGCCCACACTGTGGCCATCCCTCACGCTTGAAGAAACATTCTTAAGAAAAAAGAATAAAACTTCCTACACAAAAACCCCACAGAGTAAGGATTTAAAGCATTCATAGCCTTAGTCCTGAAAGTTTCCAAAACTCTGAGCTCAAACCAGCTCACATATTCCGGAAGAGGGAGGCTTCCTGGCTTAGGGCTGGGTCGCTGCCCAGCACCGGGACAGGGCTAGAGGGAGCTCAGGCCTTGAGGATGCCAGTACCCCGGACGTCTGAGACATGGCTACGGTCTCCGGGTACCCCTCATCAGAAGACAGCCCTGCCTCACAGAGTTACGGGAGACGCGGAATCGTTTCTGAATCGGGTGCACCCTGCCCCAGAGGCTCTCCTGTCTCTCCTTCGACTCAAGGATGTGAGTCCTCAGCCTGTTCTCGTCTGCTGGGGCCACTCTAACAAGGGGCCCTCGCCTAGGAGGTTTAAACAACAGAAACTTATTCTCAGGTCCAGAATCAGGATGTCAGCCGAGCTGGGGGTGCCTGTTCCAGCCCCTCCCCGAGCCGGCATTATGAGGACGCATCGCACAACCTCTGCCTCCATCTCAACACGGCTTCTCCTGGGGTGCATGTCTGTGTCCAAATGTCGCCCTTTCACAAGGACGCTGGTTGTCCGGGAGTAGGGTCCAGCCCCATGGCCTCGTCTTAATTAATCACATCCACAGTGACCCTGTTTACAATAAGGTCACATTATGAGGTCCTAGGGGGCTAGAACTTACAGACGAATCATAAGGAGACACGCTCACCCCACAGCCCTGCCTGGGAAGGAAACAGTGGTTGGGTCTCTCCTGTTACAAACTCCATTTTCCAGCTGATGAGTCAAGCAGGACTCACCTGAAACGCTAAATGTGTTTAATAGGAGAAAACTAAGCAAACGCTAGAATATTCCATGTCCTTTCTGCAAGGAGCCCCCACACGCAGCCCTCATGGGGGACCGGGCCGGAGCCGGAGGATCGGCAGTTTTGTATCACGCGCTCCTATGCTCCGACTTGTTACGACCTTCCCTTAGTCATGACAGAATCTTTTCCTTTTCTTTTTATTATTATTATTTATTTTGAGACGGAGTCTCACTCTGTTGCCCAGGCTGGAGTGCAGTGGCACGATCTTGGCTCACTGCAACCTCAGCCTCCCAGGTTCACGTGATTCTCCCACCTCAGCCTCCCAAGTAGCTGGGACTACAGGCGCCGCCACCATGCCCGACTAATTTTTTGTATTTCTTAGTAGAGGCGGGGTTTCACCCTGTTACCCAGGATGGTCTCGATCTCCTGACCTCATGATCCACCCACCTTGGCCCCCCAAAGTGCTGAGATTACAGGCTTGAGCCACTGCGCCTGGCCAACAGAGTATTTTCAAACATCATCAGAAATAATCCTTAAAATACCTTTTTTGTTTTGTTTTGAGACAGAGTCTCGCTCTGTCACCCAGGCTGGAGTACAGTGGTTTGATCTCGGCTCACAGCAACCTCCGCCTCCCGGACTCAAGCGGTTCTCCTCCCTCAGTCTCCCGAATAGCTGGGATTACAGGCACCTGCCACCACGCCTGGCTGATTTTTTTGTAATTTTAGGAGAGAGGGGGTTTCACCATTTTGGCCAGGCTGGTCTCAAACTCCTGACCTCAGATGATCCACCCGCCTCAGCCTCTCACAGTGCTGGGATTACAGGCGTGAGCCACTGTGCCCAGCCTAAAATGTCCTGAGGAAAGTAATTACTCTCTCATTTCACAGGCTGGGAAGATGAGGTGGAAAGCTCTGCCTTCAGGGTCCTGGGCCATCCCCTCCTTGGATGGTGCAGGGTCCCCAGGCCCCCGCAGCCGGTGTTGCCTGCTGGGAGACGGGCTGCAGAAGACCAGGCCCAGCCTCCCCTTCGCGTCCTCCCCACTGGGCACGAGGGCTGTGACGGCAGTGACCGCTGACCATTCCAGGCAGGGTCTCCGGCCCCCGTGACACCAAGACCAGGCCCCCGCCTGACTCCAGCTGCCTCAACGCCGGCAGAGAACAAAGGGCCCATCCTGCCCCACACTGGCCCCGGGCTTGAGGGCCGGAGGCAAACGCGTGTGGGTGCGAGCAGCAGAACAAGGGGCAGACAAAACGTTCGGAGAAGGCTGTGGGGAGGGGGTCATGTGCTGAGGCCGCCCGGTGGTTCTCGACCGGAGGGCATGTCGGAGCCCCAGGAGGGCGGGGCAGGCCCAGGGGTTTGGGGAGAGCAGGGCAGCAGGTGCCCCACCAGGCGCAGCTTCACCCGGATTAACTAGGCATCGGGCAAGTGACCAAAACACACTTCAAACCCAGGAAAACAACCATTCAGTCCCGAAGCTGGGGGGTCCACAAGTGACACCTGGCTCTGGGCCACGTGATGGGAACCATCAAAAGCTCCAGGCACCCTGTATTCAGGCTAGGAAGCTGAACGATCATATTTAATTTCCTACATGAATAAAATGTCTCTTCATTCATCAGGAAAACAGAGCCTGTAAGAATTAAGGAGAACAATGAAAAGAAAAAAAAATGCCAGAGATTTTATAGAAGCAGTGGCTGCTGTACAACGTTCACACTTCTACGTAAGTTCAACTTAAATCAAAAGTTCTGAAATGCATTATTATTCAATCAGAGCAGCTTAAAATCAGTTCTATACTCAGAGATTTCATAGTTAAAAAAACAATAAAATTTTCATTTGGGAAAAAAGTTATCTGTTCACTAAAAGGAAAAAAGTAACAATCTTTTGCAGTGGCACGATCTCGGCTCACGGCAGCCTCCAACTCCTGGGCTCCAGCAATCCTCTTGCCTCAGCCAACCGAGGAGCTGGGACCACAGGCTCACACCCCGATGCCTGGCTAACTTTTTCATTTCTTTTTTTTCTTTTTTGAGACGGAGTCTCGCTCTGTCGCCCAGGCTCGAGTGCTGTGGCTGGATCTCAGCTCACTGCAAGCTCCGCCTCCCGGGTCTACGCCATTCTCCTGCCTCAGCCTCCCGAGTAGCTGGGACTACAGGCGCCACCTCGCCCGGCTAGTTTTTTGTATTTTTTTAGTAGAGACGGGGTTTCACCGTGTTAGCCAGGATGGTCTCGATCTCCTGACCTCGTGATCCACCCGTCTCGGCCTCCCAAAGTGCTGGGATTACAGGCTTGAGCCACCGCGCCCAGCCAACTTTTTCATTTCTTGTAGTGACAGGAGTCTTGCTGTGTTGCCCAGGCTGGTCTCAAACTCTTGGGCTCAAGCGATCTTCCCCCCTCCGCTTCCCAAAGCACTGGAATTACAGGCGTGAACCACCACACCCTGACAAAATCGATCATCTTCAAAAGAGATGAGTCGGCTGCAGAAGTATTAAGAATACACATAATCTCTCTAAGTCCAGAACAGGGAAGTTCTGGGAGAATACTTGAATTTACATTTCAAATTTGATAATCCCTCAGCATCAGAAATCTGCTCGTGGGGCCACATCAACCCCACTGTAGTAGAAGAGCAGCTGCAAACCCCAAAACAGAAGCACCCGGGGCCACTCAGGGCCTCGAGCTCGCAACCTGTATTCTGTGTGGGACGCATCTGCCCCGGCCTGGAGGAGTCTACCATCTAATGGACACACCTGGCCACAAGACACACCCCTGTTCACAGGGCACAGCTGTGGGCAGACAGGCGCACTCACGGGACACACCCCTGTTCACAGGGCACAGCTGTGGGCAGACAGGCGCACTCACAGGACACACCCCTGTTCACAGGGCACAGCTGTGGGCAGACAGGCGCACTCACGGGACACACCCCTGTTCACAGGACACACCTGTAGGCAGACAGCTGCTTCCACAGAACACACACCTGTTTGCTGGGCACACCTGTGGCTGCTGCACAGGCTCACAGGCATTTGGTACATCTCAGGTCCCCGTGTGGCAACCCCCATGTGTGAGGTGCCCCTTCAGAGAGGAGCTCCCGATCCACACTGGGGCACAGGTGTCAAGTCTCCAAAGAGTGGGTGCTGTGGGCTGCAGGGTCTAAGGGGCGTCTGCAGCTGCACTGATGTCAGGCTGCCCAACAGCTACCCTAGACCCTCAGAGGGACGCCGCCTCTGCTGTCTCCTACAAAGGCCACCTCAGTTTTTTCTGAGGCTTCTTGGTATGTGCTTTACTTATACGTCACGAATCTCAAGATCCTTCCCTTCAAAGAGAATCGCTTATGAAACGGGCATCAGTATAACCACTCTGGTGACCACAACAACCTGAAGCTCCGGACTCACAAGCCGCGTCACCGTGCAGGTGCTAGGGGCACAAAGCCACGCATGGCTCCGCCCCAACCACGGATAACCAGGTACACAGGCCGCTGGGCAGTTACACTGTGCAGGCTCTGCCCCAGGTGCACAGGCTGCTGCCCACAGTTACATTGTGCAGGCTCTGCCCCAGGTGCACAGGCCGCTGCCCACAGTTACATTGTGCAGGCTCTGCCCCAGGTGCACAGGACGCTGCCACAGTTACATTGTGCAGGCTCTGCCCCAGGTGCACAGGCCGCTGCCCACAGTTACACTGTGCAGGCTCTGCCCCAGGTGCACAGGACGCTGCCACAGTTACACTGTGCAGGCTCTGCCCCAGGTGCACAGGCCGCTGCCCACAGTTACACTGTGCAGGCTCTGCCCCAGGTGCACAGGCCGCTGCCCACAGTTACATTGTGCAGGCTCTGCCCCAGGTGCACAGGCCGCTGCCACAGTTACATTGTGCAGGCTCTGCCCCAGGTGCACAGGCCGCTGCCACAGTTACATTGTGCAGGCTCTGCCCCAGGTGCACAGGACGCTGCCACAGTTACATTGTGCAGGCTCTGCCCCAGGTGCACAGGCCGCTGCCCACAGTTACATTGTGCAGGCAGTGAGGGGGGCTGCATGGGGCCTGTCCTGCCAGGCAGGCAATGCGCCAGCACGCTGTGCTTTTGGGGGCCATTTCAAACCCCAACAGCCACCAGGAGAGGGGAGGTGTTCTCCACAGTGCACGCTAAGGAACTGAGGGCCTCAAAACCAGCACAGCCAGGAGGGATTCAATAGCAAACCTGTGCTTCCAGCTCCAAAGCCTGGGTGCTCCCACCCATCGTGCCATCCTGTGCTGGCACGAGGTCTGCCAACCCTCCCTGGGGTCCGGGGAACAAGGTCATGCGCCTGTCTCCAGCAGAACGACCACCGGCAAACAGGCTCCGCCAAACGTGGCTTCCAGCCTCCTCCTCCCTGGGTCAGCTGGAGCGGAGGAAGAGGGACCTTCCCAGCCACCAGGGCCATCTTGGAAGTGGCGGTGCCCATCCCAAATCCTCTCTCCAACAGACTCCAGAAGGTGACGAGTGTCCGTCATGAGCGCCTCTGAGGACTGAACAGGCGCACTGCTGTTGAGGACACACACTTCCCACTCACTCCAGCCTCTCATGTGAGGACGAATGTGCCCTGGTCACAGCCTGGATAGATCCCGTTTCGCAGGACGCAGAGCCAGGAAATCTGAAGACCGCGATGAACACACTCCATTTGCTGCACTGTGTGTTCAAAGTATTAATTTAGGGCACAGAGTGGGGTTATTTTTCCCTGCGTCCCTAAGGAGCTTTGCTGGGAAGGCTGTTTGTTCTAATAAAAATGTAAAACAGCAGGTGTGATTCAGGCGGTGGCATGAGACATGAGACGGGGAGGGCGGGACGCTTTGGGTGCCCCCTGCTGGCAGCGCCTGGCACGCGGCATCCCAGGCCTCTGGCTCCTCCCCCAGGGCCCCCCCCCCCCCCCCCCCCCCCCCCCCCCCCCCCCCCCGTCCCTGGGTCAAATTCCAAACAACTCAGCCGGCATGAAGGACCCTCTCAAACATCAACTCACACTGTTTTACCACATTCACCCTTGATCTCTCTGTTTTGCCTCTGACTTGAAACCTGCATTTCCATTAGGCTCCATTTAAATCTTTCATTTAAAATTTTGCTTAAGGCCCAGTGTGGTGGCTCACACCTGCCATCCTGGCACTTTGGGAGGCCGAGGCGGGCGGATCACCTGAGGTCAGGAGTTTGAGACCAGCCTGGCCAACATGGTGAAATCCCATCTCTACTAAAATACAAACATTAGCAGGACATGGTGGCAGGCGCCTGTAATCCCAGTTACTCGGGAGGTGGAGGTTGCAGTGAGCCCAGATCTTACCATTGCACTCCAGCCTGGGCAACAAGAGTGAGTCTCAATAATTAAAAAAAAAAAAAAAGGCCGGGCGCGGTGGCTCAAGCCTGTAATCCCAGCACTTTGGGAGGCCGAGACGGGCGGATCACGAGGTCAGGAGATCGAGACCATCCTGGCTAACACAGTGAAACCCCGTCTCTACTAAAAAAATACAAAAAACTAGCCGGGCGAGGTGGCGGCGCCTGTAGTCCCAGCTACTCGGGAGGCTGAGGCAGGAGAATGGCGTAGACCCGGGAGGCGGAGCTTGCAGTGAGCTGAGATCCGGCCACTGCACTCCAGCCTGGGCGACAGAGCGAGACTCCGTCTCCAAAAAAAAAAAAAAAAGGAAAATAAAATAAAATTTTGCTTAAAATGTAATCTAACAGGCCAGGCACAGTGGCTCAGGCCTATAATCCCAACAATTTGGGAGGCTAATGCAGGCGGATCACTTGAGGTCAGGGGTTCAAGTCCAGCCTGGGCAACATGGTAAAACCCAGTCTTTACAAAAAGTACAAAAATTAGCTGGGCATTGGCTGGGCGCGGTGGCTCACACATGCAATCTCAGCACTTTGGGAGGCCGAGGTGGGTGGATTACCTGAGGTCAGGAGTTCGAGACCAGCCTGGCCAACATGGTGAAACCCCGTCTCTACTAAAAATGCAAATATTAGTTGGGCGTGATGGCAGGCACCTGTAATCCCAGCTACTCAGGAGGCTGAGGCAGGAGAATCGCTTGAGCCTGGGAAGCAGAGGTTGCAGTGAGCTGAGATCGTGCCACTGCACTCCAGCCGGGGCGACAGAGTGAGACTCTGTCTCAAAAAAAAAAAATTTTTTTTGCTGGGCGTGGTGGTGCGCACCTGTGGTCCCAGCTCCTAAGGAGGCTGAGGTGGGAGAATCACTTGAGCCTGGGAAGCAGAGTGTGCAGTGAGCTGAGATGGCGCCAATGATCTCCAGCCTGGGCAACAGAGCGAGAGTCTGTCTAAAAAAAAAGTAATTAATAGATAAATCACCATTTTAAAGTGGAAGCAAGATACCCTTGGCTCTAGAATCAAACTGCCAGTGGCCAGGAGTGCTCCGAGGAAGACAGAGGTGGCCACAGCCATCTGTCCTGACCAAGTTTAACTCAGCTACTCTAAGAACTGTTCTACATAATTATTTTGGTGAAACTGTTTTGTTTTCGGACAAGGTGTCACTCAGTCACCCAGGCTGGAGTGCAGTGGCATGATCAGGGCTCACTGCAGCCTCCACCACCTCCCAGGCTCAAGCAATTCTCCCACCTCAGCCTCCTGAGTAGCTGGGACCACAGGTGCACACCACCAAACTCAGCTAATTTTTTTTTTTTTTTAATTTCTTAGAGACAGGGTTTCACCATGTTGCCCAGGCTGGTCTCAAACTGCTGGGCTCAAGCCATCCACCAGCCTCGGCCTTCCAAAGTTCTGCAACTGCAGGCATGAGCCATCACGTGTGGCCTGGTGAAACTAATTTTTTTTTTCTTTTAGATGGCGTCTCACTGTTGCCCAGGCTAGAGTGCAGTGGTGCGATCTCAGCTCACAGCAACCTCCACCTCCTGGGTTCAAGCGATTCTTGTGCCTCAGCCTCCCGGGGAAGTTGGGATTACAGGTGTGCGCCACCACACCCCGCTAATTTTTGTAATTTTAGTAGGCACAGGGTTTCACCATGTTGGCCAGGCTGGTCTCGAACTCCTGGCCTCAGGTGATCCTCCCACCTCAGCCTCCCAAAGTGCTGCGATTACAGGCGCGAGCCACTGTGTGGCCTGGTGAAACTAATTTTTTAATGGGAAAACGTTTTGAACAGACACATCACAAAGAAGAAACATCAGGAGGCAGACACGGACAGAGGCTTCCCCAGCTGTCGGGGAAGTACGCCCGGAACCACAGTGAGCTCCCCCGTGAGAGTGGCCGGGACTAAGAGGCAAGACCACACCATGTGTCCTCGAGGACGCGAGCACCTGGAGCCTGCTCAGCTGCTGGGGCACATGGAATGGTGCAGCCGCTGTGGAAAACAGTTCAGCAAAGCTGAACAGCACAGGACCCGACAACTCTGGCACCCGCCAGAGAAGCAAAACCACGCGTCCAGAAAGACTCGTGCGCGAACGTTCACACGAGTTTCGCTCAGAAAAGCCAAGGTTTGGGAACAACCCAAATGTGCAAACATGCATCAACAGGTGAGCAGGTAAACACAGGGATGCTCCAAACCGCAGAGGCAGCTCAGGCACAAGAAAGGGCTGCTGGGCTCTGTCCCAGCCTCGGCGCCCTGGGGCACCTCCTTGCTCAGCCTTCTGTCCCCCATACAGGTCACGTCCACACCACACGGATTATCCCATAACAATTATGCTCAGTAAGAGAAGACAGTCACCAAGACGAGTGTGTAATTCCCTTTATAGGAAACTCTAGACAACAGAAGTGAGTCCACAATGGCAGACGGCTGGCCGGGGGCTGCCTGGGCTCGGAGGTGGGGAGAGGCTGCAGGAAGCTCCTGGGATGATGGGGAGGGCCTGTGTCTCCAAAACCACTGGCAGCACCACCCAAGAGTTCGAGCTCATCAAATTATACTTGTTAAACAAGTGCCGTTTGTTGCATGTAAATTATGCCTCAGTAAAGGATTAGAAGCTTAGTTTTGTAAAAATATTCTTCCTCAGCTATAATCCTGTGCTCATCCATCCAAGGACCTCGCTGCCATTTGTTACAGTTTGAACACCCCGCCCCCGCCCCCCAAATTAATGTTGAAGTCCTAATCCCTCATACTTCAGAATTCCATCTTATTTGGAAATAGGTCGTTGCAGATGCAATTAGTTAAATTAAGATGAGGTCGCTCGGGCTGGACACAGTGGCTCACACCTGTAATCCCAGCACTTTGGGAGGCCGAGGTGGGTGGGTTGCTTGAGGCCAGGAGTTCGAGACCAGCCTGGCCAACATGGTGAACCCTCGTCTCTGCTAAAAACACAAATATTAGCCAGATGCGGTGGCACACGTCTGTAATCCTAGCTACTCAGGAGCTGGGATTCCTGCTGAGGCAGGAAAATCACTTGAACTGGGAGGCGGAGACTTCAGTGAGCCGAGATCGCGCCACTGCACTCCAGCCTGGGTGACAGAGTGAGACCCTGTCTCAAAAAAAAAAAAAAAAAAAAATGAGGTTACTAGGGGCCCCTAATCCAGTATGATGGGTACCCTTAAAAGGGGGAGAAATTTGGACACAGGCTGGCGGGAAGCGGCAGCAGCGGAGGCCCCGCCAGAGGCTGGAGAGAAGCCTGGAACAGACCCCCCAGCACCCTCCCAGGAACCATGGCCGATACCCGAGCCTCAGACCCCCAGCACCCTCCCAGAACCGCGGTGGGACGACGCCCGAACCTCAGACCCCCAGCACCCTCCCCGAACCGCGGCAGGACGACGCCCGAACCTCAGACCCCCAGCACCCTCCCAGAACCGCGGCGGGACGACGCCTGAACCTCAGACCCCCAGCACCCTCCCAGAACCGCGGCGGGACGACACCCGAACCTCAGACCCCCAGCACCCTCCCAGAACCGCGGCGGGACGACGCCCGAACCTCAGACCCCCAGAACCCTCCCAGAACCGCGGCGGGACGACGCCCGAACCTCAGACCCCCAGCACCCTCCCAGTACCGCGGCGGGACGACACCCGAACCTCAGACCTCCAGCCTCCGGGACTGGGGGAAATAAGTATCTGTTGTTTAAGATGTTCCCTTTGTGGCCCTTTGACATGACAGCCCCAGGTCACTGACACCCCGTTCCTACCACCAAAGAGCGCGATACCACAGATGCCAACAGGAGGAAACACGTTTGTTTACGGGCAGCTCTGCCCACTCTCGCCAAGAAACCCCCCAACCCACTCCCCCAGGGCACCATCCCGGCAGGAAGCAGTGTGGGCACCATCCCCCAGGGCACCATCCCGGCAGGAACCAGTGTGGGCACCATCCCCCAGGGCACCATCCCGGCAGGGACCAGTGTGGGCACCATCTCCCAGGGCACCATCCCGGCAGGAAGCAGTGTGGGCACCATCTCCCAGGGCACCATCCCGGCAGGAACCAGTGTGGGCACCATCTCCCAGGGCACCATCCCGGCAGGGACCAGTGTGGGCACCATCCCCCAGGGCACCATCCTGGCAGGAAGCAGTGTGGGCACCATCCCCCAGGGCACCATCCCGGCAGGAACCAGTGTGGGCACCATCCTGGCAGGAACCAGTGTGGGCACCATCCCCCAGGGCACCATCCCGGCAGGAAGCAGTGTGGGCACCATCCCCCAGGGCACCATCCCGGCAGGAACCAGTGTGGGCACCATCCCCCAGGGCACCATCCCGGCAGGGACCAGTGTGGGCACCATCCCCTAGGGCACCATCCCGGCAGGGACCAGTGTGGGCACCATCCCCCAGGGCACCATCCCGGCAGGGACCAGTGTGGGCACCATCCCCCAGGGCACCATCCCGGCAGGGACCAGGCGTGGGCACCATCCCCCAGGGCACCATCCTGGCAGGAACCAGGTACGGACACCATCCCCCAGGGCACCATCCCCCAGGGCACCATCCCAGCAGGGACCAGGCATGGGCACCATTCCCCAGGGCACCTCGCCAGCAGGGACCAGGCACCACCCCTCACACCAAGGCGTTCATGGTTTACCTTCTTCTGAAAAAATCAAGGTTAGGACATGAATTCTGTGAAACTTGCACAAATGAAATTTCACGTACGTTATATTATTGTTGTTCGTGGTTGCATTTCAAAATTTTTAAGTGAGCTCCTGACTAGAAAACTCTCCAAGACACATTAGCAGAGGCGTCTTTCGACAGCGAGACAGGTGGTCCTGTCCACATCATCTCCAGACTGTCCACGTCATCTCCGGCGAGCAAGTGGGAGCTGGCAATGAGGACTTGAGGTTTTCCATAGGGCAGCCCCCATGTGACCATCTGAAGATGCAAAGCCATGTCTGGCGGCCCCGGGCTGCCCAGGTCTCCGTCGGCGGCCCTGCCAGCCCTGCCCCTCCCTGCCCGCCGGCTGCTTTCAGTTCCTTCACCTCCATTCCAGCTCCAACGCCCAGGCTGCCGCCTCTGCCTCCCCGAACCTGCCGACCGTCACTTCCTTCTTTTTGTTTTTGTAATGGGGTCTCACTCTGTCTCCCAGGCTGGAGTGCAGCAGAGCAATCTCGGCTCATGGCAGCCTCAACCTCCCAGGCTCAAGGGATCCTCCCACCTCAGCCTCCCGAGCAGCTGGGACCACAGGCGAATGCCACCCCACGGGCTAATTTTTTTGTTGTGTAGAGACAGGGTTCCCTCGCATTGCCCAGGCTGGTCTTGAATTCCTAGACTCAAGCGAACCTGCCGCCCTGGCCTCTCAAAGCTCTGGCATGACAGGCGTGAGCCACTGCACCAACATAACGTCACTTCCCTCTACCGGGCGTCCCCAGAGCACAGCACACTTCCCCTTTCCAAACCCCTCTCACTGCCCCGTGCTGCCCTGTCTCAGCCCCAGCCACCAGAGTCTCGGTGGGCCGTGGGCTCCCTGAATGGAGGGGCTTCCACTCCCACCTCAGCAGCTCCAGGCCTCAGCATCCCTCCAGCTTCAGCCAGGTGCCCACCAGTCATACGCAGGGGAAGCCTCGAGCAGTGCCTGGCTCGGGCCATGTGTGAGGGTGGCAGGGGTGCCCAAGATGGACACGAGGTGTTCTGGGCCCCCAGGAGGGGGCTGGGGCAGCTGAGCTCCTAGTCGCTCATTTGGGTTGTGGAGGGGACGTCCAGCAACACACTGGAACAGCTCAGATCTGTAAAGGCGAATGCTGCCATGAATCACAACAGCGGTCTCGAGCCCTCTCAGCTGATGGACACAGCCTCCTCCTCCTCCAGGAAGCCCTCCCGGGTGTTACTGTTCTTACACTGACAGCACACACCTCACCTCACTGCCTGACACTGCCCTGCCCTCCCCTCAGCCCAGGGACCACATCTCAATGCTGGATAGGCCCAACACATACACTTGGGGTCGACAAAACCACAGTACCAGGCCAGACACGGTGGCTCACGCTTGTAATTCCAGCACTTTGGGAGGCCAAGGCAGGTGGATCACCAGGTCAAGAAATCGAGACCAGCCTGGCCAACATGGTGAAACCCCATCTCTATCAAAATTACAAAAATTAGCCATGCGTGGTGGGGGGCGCCTGTAGTCCCAGCTACTCAGGAGGCTGAGGCAGGAGAATCGCTATAACCTGGGAGGCAGAGGTTGCAGTAAGCTGAGGTGGCACCATTGCACTCCAGCCTGGGCAACAGAGTGAGACTCTGTTTCAAAAAAACAACAACAAAAACAACTACACGACTTTTTTTTTTTTTCCCTCAGAAGGAGTCTCGTGCTGTTGCCAGGCTGACCTCAGCTCACTGCAACCTCCGCCTCCTGGGTTCAATCGATTCTCCTGCCTCAGCCTCCCGAATGGCTAACATTACAGGTACGTACCACCATGTCCGGCTAATTTTTGTGTTTTTAGTAGAAACGGGGTTTCACCATGTTGGCCAGGATGGTCTCAATCTCTTGACCTCGTGACCCACCCGCCTCGGCCTCCCAAAGTGCTGGGATTACAGGCATGAGCCACCATGCCCAGCCTATGGTACCTTTTGAACATTAAATCTGCAATACTGACTTACAGTATTTCAAAAATGTCTCGTACTAAGTGCTGATAGAAGGTAAAATGAAACAGCAGCCGGGCAGGGTGGCTCACACCTCTAATCGCAGCACGCTGAAAGCCTGAGGTGGCAGGATCACTTGAGCCCAGGAATTGAAGGCTGCAATCAGTGAGCTCCGATTACACCACTGCGCTCCAGCCTGAGCGACAGAGCGAGACCCCCATCTCTAAAGAAAAAAAAAAAAAGACACAGGGAGGAGAGAAGGTCATGTGACCACAGACAGCGACTGGAGTGATGAAGTCACAAGCCAAAGGATGCCCGGAGTTCCAGCACTGGACTCCGGAACTGAGAGGAGAAGCCTCTGCTGCTGTGAGCTGCCCAGCAGGTGGTACTTTTCACAGCAGCCCCAGGAAACTAATACACAAAGTCATGCATCAACTTTTTTTTTCCTTTTATTTTGAGGCAGAGTCTCGCTCTGTCACCCAGGCTGGAGGGCAGTGGCGCAATCTCGGCTCACTGCAACCTTCGGCTCACTGCAACCTTCAGCTCACTGCAACCTCTGCCTCCCGAGTTCAAGCGATTCTCGTGCCTCAGCCTCCCAAGTAGCTGGGATTATAGGCGTACGCCACCATGCCCGGCTAATTTTTTTTAATTTTTAGTAGAGACAGGGTTTCACCATGTTGGCCAAATTGGTCTCGAACTCCAGACCTCAGTGCTCCACCCACCTCTGCCTCCCAAAGTGCTGAGATTACAAACATGGGCCACCATGCCTGGCCCCAACTTTAAAAAATACTGTAATTTTCTTACAAAGCTAACCAGCTGGCAGAGGAAGGTGCCTCACGCCTGTAATCCCAGCCTTTTGGGAAGCCAAGGCAAGCAGATCACCTGAGGTCAGGAGTTCGAGACCAGCCTGGCCAACATAGTGAAACCCTGTCTCTACTAAAAATAAAAATAAAAAAATTAGCCTGGCGTGGTGGCGGGCACCTGGAATCCCTACTCAGGAAGCTGATGCAGGAAAATCGCTCGAACCTGAGAGGCAGAGGTTGCAGTGAACCGAGAACATGCCACTGAACTCCAGCCCGGGCAACAAGAGTGAAACTCCATCTCAACCACAAGAACAAAAAAAGAAAACAGAAACAAAGCTAATCAGCTTAACAAGGCAAGAAAACTATTTGTGTACATTTTAAATCTGACATACACTGTGACCTGAAATGGTAACTTCAAAAAAAAAAAAATAGAACTTAAATAAGAAAGTTGTAATACCTGCTTAGAATAAAGGCAACGCTATGCTCTCAAGGAATATGATGGAATCTTTTTTTTTTTCTTGAGATGCAGTCTGGCTCTGTCACCCAGGCTGGAGTGCAGTGGTGCAACCTCGGCTCACTAAAACCTCCACCTCCTGGTTCACGCCATTCTCCTGCCTCAAGCCTCCTGAGTAGCTGGGACTACAGGCGCCCGCCACCACGCTCGGCCAATTTTTTGTTTTTTGTTTTTTTTGAGACGGAGTCTTTGCTCTGTAGCCCAGGCTGGAGTGCAGTGGTGCGATCTCGGCTCACTACAAGCTCCGCCCCCTGGGTTCATGCCATTCTCCTGCCTCAGCCTCCCGAGTAGCTGGGACTACAGGTGCCCGCCTCCACGCCTGACTAATTTTTTTGTATTTTTAGTAGAGACGGGGTTTCACTGTGTTAGCCAGGATGGTCTCGATCTCCTGACCTTGTGATCCGCCCGTCTCGGCCTCCCAAAGTGGTGGGATTACAGGCTTGAGCTACCGCGCCCGTCCCAATTATTTGTATTTTTAGCAGAGACGGGGTTTCACAGTGCTGGCCAGGATGGTCTTGATCTCCTGACCTCGTGATCCACCCACTTCGGCCTCCCAAAGTGCTGGGATTACAGGCGTGAGCCACCACACCAGTTGGGATTGGTGTTAATTCTTCTTAAAATGTTTGATAGAATTCAACAGTGAAATGATACATACAATCATATACATACAGAGAGAGAGAGACTTTTGTTGCAAGTTTATTGACTACTGATTCAATTTCTTTATTGAAATTGACTTTTCTTTTTGGAACTAAAAAGTACAATAACTGGGCCAGGAGCGGTGGCTTAAGCCTGTAATCCTAGCACTTTGGGAGGCCAAGGCAGGTGGATCACGAGGTCGGGAGACCGAGACCATCCTGGCCAACACGGTG
Source organism: Macaca thibetana thibetana (assembly GCF_024542745.1). Lineage (NCBI taxonomy): Eukaryota > Metazoa > Chordata > Mammalia > Primates > Cercopithecidae > Macaca > Macaca thibetana. The sequence continues at coordinate 36,012,200 of NC_065587.1, read as the reverse complement.
AAACCCCATCTCTACTAAAAAATACAAAACATTAGCCGGGCACGGTGGCAGGTGCCTGTAGTCCCAGCTACTCGGGAGGCTGAGGCAGGAGAATGGCGCGAACCCGGGAGGCGGAGCTTGCAGTGAGCCGAAATAGCGCCACTGCACTCCAGTTTGGGTGACAGAGTGAGGCTCCGTCTCAAGAAAAAAAAAAAGGTACAATAACTGTAGTGAAAGTTTCTGAACTTCTTTCATTGGAAGTTTTTTGACTACTGATTCTTTATTTGTTATAGGTCTATTCATATTTTCTGTTTCTTCTTGAGTCAGTTTGGTCTGGCTCTGTTGCCCAGGCTGGAGTGCAGTGGCGCCATCTTGGCTCACTGCAACTTCTACCTCCCGAGTTAAAGTGATTCTCCCACCTCAGCCTCCCCAGTATCTCGGACTGCAAGCGCCAGTCAGCATACCTAATTTTTGTATTTTTAGTAGGGACGGGGTTTCACCATGTTGGCCAGGCTGGTCTTAAACTCCTGGCCTCAAGCAATCTGCCTGCCTCAGCCTCTCCAAGGCTGGGATTACAGGCATGAGCCACCACGCCTGGCTAATGTTTTTGTATTTTTTTAGTACAGACGGGGTTTCACTGTGTTAGTCAGGACGATCTCCTGACCTCGTGATCCGCCCGCCTCGGCCTCCCAAAGTGCTGGGATTACAGGCTAAGCCACCGTGCCCGGCCTTCAGCTACTCCATTTTTTAACATTTTGCCGTGTCTGTTTACATCAAGCAATATAGTGGAATCCCTAACCAGTTACTTTTTGCTTAAAAGTTGTACTAGTCCAAAACAAGCGAAGCCACCCATCTGTTCGAGGCAGCGGGACTGGCTTACGGGCGCCGCCTCAGGGCTCGCTCCCCCTCCGAGCAGGTCTCACTCCCCAAGCGGGGCTCGCCCGGTGTCCAGCCTCCGAGGCCATGTGCCAAGTCCCCACCTTGTGCGGCGCAGGCCGTTCCCACAGGGGACACTCACGGAAGCTGAACAGACCTTCCGGAAGCCGAACGGCCCTTCCCACAAGGGACGCCCGCGGACGCCGAAGGGCCCTTCCCACAGAGGACGCCCGCGGACGCCGGCCCTTCCCACAGGGGACGCCCGCGGACGCCGAACGGCCCTTCCCACAGGGGACGCCTGCGGAAGCAGAACGGCCAATCCCACAGGGGACGCCGACGGACGCCGAAGGGCCCTTCCCACAAGGGACGCCCGCGGACGCCGAAGGGCCCTTCCCACAGGGGACGCCCGCGGACGCCGAAGGGCCCTTCCCACAGGGGACGCCCGCGGACGCCGAAGGGCCCTTCCCACAGGGGACGCCCGCGGACGCCGAAGGGCCCTTCCCACAGGGGACGCCCGCGGACGCCGAAGGGCCCTTCCCACAGGGGACGCCCGCGAACACCGAACGGACCTTCCCACCACTCACGAAGCTGAACAGACCTTCCGGAAGTCGAACGGCCCTTCCCACAGGGGACGCCGACGGACGCCGAAGGGCCCTTCCCACAGGGGACGCCCGCGGAAGCCGAATGGCCAATCCCACAGGGGACGCCGACGGACGCCGAAGGGCCCTTCCCACAGGGGACGCCCGCGGACGCCGAAGGGCCCTTCCCACAGGGGACGCCCGCGGACGCCGAAGGGCCCTTCCCACAGGGGACGCCCGCGGACGCCGAAGGGCCCTTCCCACAGGGGACGCCCGCGAACACCGAACGGACCTTCCCACAGGGGACACTCACGGAAGCTGAACAGACCTTCCGGAAGTCGAACGGCCCTTCCCACAGGGGACGCCGACGGACGCCGAAGGGCTCTTCCCACAGGGGACGCCCGCGGAAGCCGAATGGCCAATCCCACAGGGGACGCCGACGGACGCCGAAGGGCCCTTCCCACAGGGGACGCCCGCGGACGCCGAAGGGCCCTTCCCACAGGGGACGCCCGCGGACGCCGAAGGGCCCTTCCCACAGGGGACGCCCGCGGAAGCCGAAGGGCCCTTCCCACAGGGGACGCCCGCGGAAGCCGAACGGCCCTTCCCACAGCGGACGCCCGCGGAAGCTGAACGGACGACGGGAGGTGGCGTGGAGGAGCAGCAACCGCCTGAGCAGTGAGGAAACCCCGCGGACAGCGCGGTAAGGACCCCACCCAGACCACTGGATTTCACCGCCGGCCGCCTTCGACGACGGAGTCCTCAGTCTCCACATCCTCACGGCACAGACGGAGGGAGGCCCGCGCGGCCCCAGCGATGAACCCGTCAGGGGTCCCCTGTACCCTGTAGGCCAGTCAAGCCATCCTTCCCAGCCCTTGCCCCGTGGGGCTGAGCGCAGGGCCGGGCCTGGAAGGCAGAAGCCACAGAGCTCGGGGCTTCAGTGGGGCGTGGGGCCAGAAGCGGGGCCAGGGCGGGGGTCACGGACCGGGTCACCCGGACCCACAAGGAGTCTCAGCCCCGGCGGGAGGCAGGGGGAGGCCAGTCTTCCTCTTAGGGCAGGGCCTGGGCTCCAGGGCAGGGTCACCTCCCGCCCCTAAGCGAGTCCTGCTTCCCCGTGAGACCCAAGCTCCTCCAGCGTGGGTGGGAAGTAGACAGAGCCTCCCCAGGGAAGGCCCTCCTCTGTCAAGCACTCAAGCCAGGACAGGCTCCAATGCCACCTGAAGAAATAAAACTCCGCTGGGCGCGGTGGCTCACGCCTGTAATCCCAGCACTTTGGGAAGCCGAGGCGGGCGGATCACGAGGTCAGGAGATCCAGACCATCCTGGCTAACACGGTGAAAACCCGTCTCTACTAAAAATACAAAAAATTAGCCGGGCGTGGTGGCGGCGCCTGTAGTCCCAGCTACTCGGGAGGCTGAGGCAGGAGAATGGCGTGAACCCAGGAGGCTGAGCTTGCAGTGAGCCAAGATTGCGCCACTGCACTCCAGCCTGGGTGACAGAGTGAGACTCTGTCTCAAAAAAAAAAAAAAGAAAGAAAACTCCATGATTCATGAGGTAAGACCTGGGAGCTGCCAGGTCTCAGAGTCTTGGGGACACCCAGGCAAGGACAGCTGGGTGCTCCGGGGCTGCAGAGGCACTCAAGGGGCTCTCCACGTTCCCCTTCGCAGGGACCGTAGCGCCTGGGGTACTTCGTCGTGGGCTTGGCCAAATGGGCACTAAAGGTACAGGTTTGGGGAAGCCAAGAGGGCCAAGGTCAGCAGCCCTGGGGGCCCTGCCCAGCGCTTCCAGTCCTCATGGCTGTGTCTGTTCCAAGAATGGGGTCCTGGGGCTTGGCACAGGCCTGCTGGGGTAGTGGCCCCACATCTCACCTGTGTCCCCCCATATTATGCCCAAGGGAGCAACAAAGGCCACCCCTGGGTCCAGTCCTCAGGAACTCATAGGAGCCCTGAGCCCAGAAGATAGCAGCGCCCTCACGCCATCCTCAGCAAACCCGCCAGAGCCCAGCAGGTGGAGAGGACTCCGGGGAACAGCAGGAGCCCCTCTGCCTCCCTTCCTCTCCCCTCTTCTCACTTACAAAGTTAGCCATGTGATGGCCAATGTGGCTTAACGCGATAAATTTTTAAAGATTTCTGGAAAAGACTTAAAAGACACGTGCTTGACAGTGAGAAAAGATTTCAAGGCTGGGTAGGCCTGGTGGCTCATGCCTGGAATCCCAAAGCTGAGGGAAGCCACGACAAGCAAATGGCTTGAGCCCAGAAGTTCAAGACCAGCCTGGGCAACATGGTGAGACCCCGTCTCTACAAAAAATAGAAAAAATTAGCCGGGCATGGTGGTGCACACCTGTAGTCCCCGCTACTCCGGAGGATGAAGCGGGAGGATCCCTTGAGCCGGGAGGTCGAGGTTGGAGTGAGCCAAGATCGCACCACTGCACTCCAGCCTGGGTGATACAGCAAGGCCCTATCTCAAAAAAAAAAAAAGAAAAAAAACTCTAAATACATGAAACTGGCAACCATTAACGTCAAGTCATGACAAAGGTGTCCGGGACGTAGGAGGCCCAGAGTGGGGTGGCCCTGGAAGGAGCCTGCAGTGTGGGGATGAGGCCTGTAGATGCCTCCGCCTCTTTGACTAATCCCACTTCTGAGACTCTGCCCCAAGGAAATAACCCAAAAAGCTAATTGGTTCCAAGATGTTCCTAGCACTGCTATGGCTAACAGTGACAAACAGAAAAAGACCCAAACACCTGACAATTCAAAGATGGCCCAGAAAACCGTGAAGTATTAAAACTGAGCAAAACCCAATTCCAGGAACATTAAAAATGCCAGTTACGTGGATGCTTAGAAGTTTATCAGAAATTGACGGGAAGAAATGAGAACAGAAAGCCCAGCCGCCCATGTCCACGCAGGCTCACACGAGGCGACCACACTCAGGATAGGCACCAAACCCCCGCTTTCCCTCACAAACCAAGGTCGTTATTTATAAAACACAAACAATCCCAGCACTTTGGCAGGCTGATCACCTGAGATCAGGAGTTCAACACCGTCCTGACCAACATAACAAAACCTTGTCTTTTTAAAAATACTAAAATTAGCCAGGCGTGGTGGTGTGCACCTGTAATCCCAACTACTAGGGAGGCTGAGGCAGGAGAATCGTTTGAACACAGGAGGCAGAGGTTATAGTGAGCCGAGATCACGCCACTGCACTCCAGTCTGGGCGATAGAGTGAGACTCTTGTCTCAAAAAACAAAACAAAAAAATAAAAATAAAACACAAATGCCGAGAGCATGCCCACCAGCACAGGTGCAGGGTAGGACGACTCCACGGTAAATCAGCACCCAGGAGGTGAACACAGCGTGAATATGAAAGCAATCTATGTTTCCCTTTCCTTGCTCCTGCGGGAACTCCAGCAGCAGGGCTGGAGGGCACCAGCAGGCGTCCATCCTCCTCTCTGACTTTTCACAAACCCAACAGGCAGGCAGAGTCTGCCTCTCTGGGTACCAGAACCCCACAGGATGGGCATGAGCCTCCCCCCGCCCAGCCCACAGGGGCGAGTCTGGTTCCCAGAATCCCACAGGACGGGCATGAGCCCCCGCCGCTGCCCAGCCCACAGGGGCGAGTCTGAGTCCTAGAACCCCACAGGATGGGCATGAGCCCCCCTGCCTAGCCCATAGGACAGGCATGAGCCCCCCCCCCATCCCAGCCCACAGGGGCGAGTCTGGGTCCCAGAACCCCACAGGACAAGCATGAGCTCCCCCGCCCCTGCCCAGCCCACAGGGGCAAGTCAGTCCCAGAACCCCACAGGATGGACATGAGCCCCACAAGGGGCAAGAGACGACAGCAGGTGGACAAGATGTGAGCCACCAGCCCACCAGGACCTCGGAGCCGCCACGGGGCGGGTCTCCCCGAAGAGTCAAGCAGCCTTCCTCTCCCTGGCCCCACTCCAGCTCTCATACAGAAGACACCACAACCCCAGGCCTCCCAGCTCTGACTTCCAGAAGCAGAAGGAAGTTCTTCCGAAGGGCAGCAGGGGCCCTGGCAGGATACAACTGTCACCTCCTCTGAAAGTATTTCCAGGAAGCCCACTGTACCCATGGCCACGGGCAACGCAGAGAGCGAGAAAATCTCAGGGGGTGCAGAGAGGAGGCGGCCCACAGGTGACACAGACAGCTGACCCTGACCCCCAGGCCCAGCAGAGATCTGCACGTGTGAGGGTCAGCTCTGAGCTGGGCGACGGGACAGCCGGCTCACCTTGCAGCCAGGTGAGCTCTACTCTGCTGAGAAGAGAGCTGCGACTGTCTGACTCTCTGCCACACGAGGATTCAGGACACAGTGGGCAGGTGAGCCATGCTGCAGGAACAAACCCCTTTCATCCAGCTCTGCCATGAGTCAAAATATTGGAATCACAGCCCCTGTCACTTAGTAGCACATCGATTTCACCAACTCCCACTTTTCTACCAGGTCTGGCTCATACATTGTTCAGACCAACTACTTGCCTGGGGAAAAAAAACTAAAGTAAAAATAGCTCTTGACTCCAAACAGGGAAGCATTAAAATATTCAAAAGAAGTGACCCTGCAAATATTGAAACAAGGCTTTAGTGCTGACCCACCAAAGAGGCGGTGATGTTTTTGTAACACAACTCTCACTAATAGGAAAACTCCAAATTCAGGCAAAATTTGCATTAACTTTTCCTACATAAAAAAAGAGAAGCAATGGTAAAGTACATTTGCATTTTTAGTAAAAACTAAATGAAAATCAACTTGAAATAAGAAAATTAACGTTAAAATTTTTCACAAGGCCAGGCAAGGTGGCTCAGGCCTGTAATCCTAGCACTTTGGGAGACTGAGGCGGGCAGATCACAAGGTCAGGAGATTGAGACCATCCTGGCTAACACGGTGAAACCCCACCCCTACTAAAAATACAAAAAATTAGCCGGGCGTGGTGGCAGGCGCCTGTAGTCCCATCACTTTGGGAGGTGGAGGCGGGAGAATCACGAGGTCAGGAGTTTGAGACCAGCCTGGCCAACATGGTGAAACCCCATCTCTACTAAAATACAAAAAATTAGCCGGGCGTGGTGGTGCATGCCTGTAATCCCAGTGCTTTGGGAGGTGGAGGCGTACGAATCACGAGGTCAGGAGTTCGAGACCAGCCTGGCCAACATGTTGAAACCCCGTCCCTAGTAAAAGAAACACAAAAAATTAGCCGGGCATGGTGGCGGGCGCCTGCAGTCCCAACTACTTGGAAGGCAGGAGAATGGCGTGAACCCGGGAGGCGGAGGTTGCAGTGAGTCAAGACCACGCCACTGCGCTCCAGCCTGGTGACAGAGCCAGACTCCATCTCAAAACAAAAAACAAAACAAAAACACAGCTGGGCGTGGTGGCTCACAGCTATGTAATCCCAATACTTTGAGAGGCTGAGGCGGGCGGATCATGAGGTCAAGAGATTGAGACCATCCCGACCAATGTGGTGAAACCCCGTCTTTACTAAAAATACAAAAAATATTAGCCGGGTGATGGCGCGCACCTGTAGTGCCAGCTACTTAGAAGGCTAAAGCAGGACAATTGCTTGAACGCGGAAGGTGGAAGTTGCAGTGAGCCGAGATCGCGTCACTATACTCCACTATACTCCAGCCTGGTGACAGAGTGAGACTCCCATCTAAAAAAAAAAAAAAGGCACAAAAATATGAAACAATCTGTGTTTTAAAATACATTAAGTTGGGGCCAGGCATGGTGGCTCACACCTGTAATCCCAGCACTTTGGGAGGCCAAGGCGGGTGGATCACCTGAAGTCAGGAGTTTGAGACCAGCCCGGCCAACATGGTGAAACCCCCTCTCTACTAAAAATACAAAAATTAGCCAGGTGTGGTGGTGGGAGCCTGTAATCCCCGCTATTCGGGAGGCTGAGGCAGAAGAATCACTTGAACCCGGGAGGCAGAGGTTGTAGTGACCCAACACTGTGCCACTATATTCCAGCCTGGTGACAGAGCGAGACTCCATCTCAAAATACAGAATAAATAGATAAATAAAATACATTAAATTGGAAATGCCAATGTAAGCATTATGGCTCCACACCAGAGCAGCTGCTCCCCGGCCACTGACCTGCACAGGCGAGTCCCAGCCCTCCCGCCTCTACCTGGTTCTACTGTCGGCTCAGGCACGAGTTCAAGGTCACGAGGATGCACCCAGTCAGACCATCAGCTAGGAAACGTCACAGAACCAATAATTCAATTGCAGACCTTCAGCTAGGAAACGTCACAGAACCAACAACCGATCCTTCCACAAATAAGGAGCATGAAACCAAGAGAAGAAATGCAATTTCAGGGACATCAGCACCCATGTGCAGCGCGTGGCCCTCATCCCAACTGTGATTCAAGTAAAGCCACAGTGAAAATGTGCAGGCCACAGTCAAGAACACTGAGCCCAGCCCAGCATCGTGACGCTGAGGAAGTGTTGTGGGGTGCCCAGCTGTGTGTGAGCCACACACAATGAAGCCCTTGAGGGTAAAACTGAGATTTGCTTTAAAATACTTGAGAGAAAAAACAGTGGGAAGGGCCGGGCACGGTGGCTCACACCCGTAATCCCAGCACTTTGGGAGGCCGAGACAGGCGGATCACGGGGTCAGAAGATCAAGACCATCCTGGCTAACACCGTGAAAACCCGTCTCTACTAAAAATACAAAAAAATTAGCCGGGTGTGGCGGCGGGCGCCTGTAGTCCCAACTACTGGGGAGGCTGAGGCAGGAGAATGGCATGAACCCAGGAGGCAGAGCTTGCAGTGAGCCGAGATCACGCCACTGCACTCCAGCCTAGGCGACAGAGCGAGAATCCCTCTCAAAAAAAAAAAAAAGAAAGAAAGAAAAAAGAAAAAACAGTGGGAGAGAGTGGGAGATATGAGTAAGACAAGAGCAGAGAACTGGGGGTTCCCGCAGCCAGGCGATGTGGACGTTCTCTCTAATTTTGTGTGTGTTTGAAAAGTTCCAAAATAAGTTTTTAAAAATATAATTAGGTTTTAAAATAATAATAAAACTTTTACAAAACTGAGAAACTATATAATCCAGCGATGCAAATGAGGTGAAAGAGAATCTCATCTGGAAATCCAGAGGCAGCCCCGCCCCTCAACAGGAAGCCCAAGACCTGCCTTTGCTGGGAAGTCTGTCTCCTCCCACCCCCAGGCAAGGGTCCTCATTTAGGGGTCTGGAAACCCACAGGCAGCCCCGTCCCTCAACAGGAGGCCCAAGACCTGCCTATACAAGGGGAGCCTGCCTCCTCCCACCCCCAGGCAAGGGTCCTAATTTGGGGGTGACCTCCCAGAGGAGTGCAGCAAGCCTGGGCCTCAGGAGTCTGACTGTGGGTGACAAGCCACAAATACAGCCATGTCCACATTGCACCATGGCCACCGCAGGCAACTTACAATGCTCTTGACACTCATCCTACTTCGGAATTAGGATATCAGACGTACCATTCACAATGTTAGGTGCTAAATTAAGAGTCCACATGTTACTACCTCACAAACCAAACTTTCCTGAATTTTAGCAATGATATTTCAGTAGTTGCTACCCTTCATTTTCCAGGAATCTTACTGGATGCACTAAAAATGCTCTTGTGAGCTGGTCATGGTCTCACATGCCTGGGGTCCCAGCTACTCAGGAAGCTGAGGCAGGAGGATCGCTTGAGCCCAGGACGTCAAGGCTGCAGTGAGCTAAGATCGTACCACTACACTCCAGCCTGGATGACAGAGCAAGATCCTGTCTCAAAACAAACAAAACACGCTATTCTGAAAAGGGGCCACAGATCTCACCAGCTGCTGAGAAAACACAAAAGTCCGAGAGCCCAAGTCAGAGCTGGAGGCACAGGTGCAGTGGGCACGAGTGCAGGTGCAGTAGATTCAGTGGGCGCAGGTGCAGTGGGTGCAGGTGCAGTGGGCACAGGTGCAGGTGGGTGCAGGTGCAGTGGGCGCAGGTGCAGTGGGTGCAGGTGCAGTGGGTACAGTGGAGGCAGTGGGCACAGGTGCAGTGGATGCAGGTACAGTGGGTGCAGGTGCAGTGGGTGCAGGTGCAGTGGGTGCAGGTCCAATGAGCAAGGCAAAGGGGCTGCGCAGAGGAGGGCCCGAGTCCTGCTTTGGATGGGGAGGCCCAAGCAGCCACGATAACTCAGCTGCCCCTCTTGGCTCCAACTCTGCTCACCCCAAAATGACTCCCTCCTACCCCCGTGTCTCTCCTCACAGGCTGGAAGGCTCACATAACCCGAGACACTCAAAGCGTCTCCCCCGTCTGCATAACCCAGCAAAGCAAGGACTCCATAAGCTGCTGTGTACCCAGGGCAGGAACCCGACCTGCCATAGGCCCAGGGCTGCGTGCACACTGGCTGAATGCATTAGTTAACATTTTGGTGATGCTGGTTACTTGCCACCTCTGCTGTAAATAACAGCAGCGTCAAGGATACAGTGGCCACAAGAGGCGGCAGCTGCTGACGCATGGAGAAGCCTCCGTAGAGAAGTATGTGTGGAAGACGCATCAAGAAAGCCCAAGCTCTGGTGCTGTTAAGGGCTGAAATGTGTCTGCTGAAGTCCTAAATCTGCAAATGTGACCTTATTTGGAAATAGGGTCTTTGCAAATATAATGAGATTAAGATGAGGTCATAGTGGATTAGGGCAGGCCCTCCCTCAATAGGACCGGATTCCTTAAAAGAAAAGGAAAAGGCCAGGCTGGGCGCGGTGGCTCATGCTTATAATCCCAGCACTTTGGAAGGTGGAGGCGGGCAGATCATCTGAGGTCAGGAGTTCGAGACCAGCCTGACCAACATGGAGAAACCCCGTCTCTACTGAAAATGCAAAATTAGCCGGGCGTGGTGGCGCATGCCTGTAAACCCAGCTACTGAGGCAGGAGAATCACTTGAACCTGGGAGGCGGAGGTTGCGTTGAGCCAAGATTGCACCACTGCACTCCAGCCTGGGCAACAAGAGCGAAACTCGATCCAAAAAAAAAAAAAAAGGAAAGGAGAAAGGCCAGATGTAGTGGCTCACACCTGTAATCCCAGCTCTTGGGGAGGCAGAGGCAGGAGGATCACTTGAGCCCAGCACGGGCCACACAGGGAGACCCTATCTCTTACAAAAAGTTAAAAAGTTAGCCAGGTGTGATGGTACATGCTTGTAGTCCCACCTACTTGGGAGGCTGAGGTGGGAGGATCCTTGAGTCTGGGAGAAGGAGGCTACAGTGAGCCATGCTTGTTCCACTGTACTCCACCCTGGCCCACAGAGTGAGATCCTGTCTCAAAAAAAAAGAAAAGAAAAAGAACAAGAGGCTGGGCACAGTGGCTCAGGCTTGTAATCCCAGCTCTTCGGGAGGCTGAGGCGGTCAGATCACCTGAGGTCAGGAGTTCGAGACCAGCCTGGGCAACATGGTGAAACCCTGTATCTACCAAAAATACAAAAATTAGTCAGGCGTGGTAGCGTACGTCTGTAATCCCAGCTACTTGGAAGGCTGAGGTGGGAGAATCGCTTAAACCTGGGAGGTGGAGGCTGCAGTGAGCTGAGATGGTGCCACTACACTCCAGCCTGGGCGGCAGAGTGAAACACTCTGTCTCAAAAAAAAAAAAAAATAAATAAATAAATAGAAGAAGGACAAGAAGGAAGAGGAAACCTGGACACCCACAGGGGAGACTGTGTGAAGACAGAGGTAGAGGCTGGAGCGAGGCGTCTACAAGCCAAGAGGCACCAGGGACTGTGGTCAACGCCTGCAGCTGAAGAGGCGGGAGGACCTTGCCCTGGAGCCTTGGGAGGAAGGGTGGCCCCGTCCACACCCCGATGCTGGGCGTCAGCCTCCAGCCGTGTGTCAGAATATGGCTCTACCGTTTTCAGCCACTCAGGCCATGGTCCTGTGTGACATAGCCCCAGGAATTCGCCCAAACAGCAAGCTCACCAACAGAGACTGCATGGCACCACGCTCTGAGTGGTGGCACTGGGGTTCTTTGCCCAGGATTCACATGGTCCCATCTGCCAGGGCCCCTGCCTTTTGAGTCTGTAGTTTTGAGGTGCAGTGCAAGGGGCCCTTTGTAGAGGCCTTGGTGGACAAGGGTGCTGGGGTGAGAGCAACTGGCACCATCCACACTGCCCCTGCCAGGTGAGGCACGCCCTTCCCACAGTCCTGCTGGACAGCATGTGGCAAAGCCACCCGGAAACCAGATGCAAAGCCCAGAAGCCCTCGGTGTAGCCCTGCATCCAAGCCACGGTCCCCTCCAGCTGGGCTGCATAAGGAGGGCCAACCCTGGGTCTTCATAAGGAGGAGAGCAGTGCAGGGCCGCCCCTCAGGCAGCTCTGCAGAGGGAGGGTGGGCCAGACCAGCCCAGACCCCCATGGCGTGTTCTACAGTGACAGCAGCCACAGCTCCGGCCAACGCCTGGGCACTTACCATCTCTCCTGATAGTTACGTGTTCACATCAGCGTGTCAAGAAAAGCATCACTGGCCAGGCACAGTGGCTCATGCCTGTCATCCCAGCACTTTAGAGGGCCGAGGTAGGCAGATCAGAAGGTCAGGAGTTCGAGACCAGGCTGGCCAACATGGTGAAACCCCATCTCTATTTAAAAACAAACTACAAAAATTAGCCAGGCGTGGTGGTGGACACCTGTAATCCCAGCTACTGGGGAGGCTGAGGCAGGAGAATCGCTTAAAACTGGAAGGCAGGCCAGGCGCGGTGGCTCAAGCCTGTAATCCCGGAACTTTGGGAGGCCGAGACGGGCGGATCACGAGGTCAGGGGATCGAGACCATCCTGGCTAACATGGTGAAACCCCGTCTCTACTAAAAAATACAAAAAATTAGCCGGGCGCGGTGGCAGGTGCCTGTAGTCCCAGCTACTCGGGAGGCTGAGCCAGGAGAATGGCGTAAACCCGGGAGGCGGAGCTTGCAGTGAGCTGAGATCCGGCCACTTCACTCCAGCCTGGGCGACAGAGCAAGACTCCGTCTCAAAAAAAGAAAGAAAAAAAAAAAACTGGAAGGCAGAGGTTGCAGTGAGCTGAGATTTCACTCCAGCCTGGGTGAAAGAGCGAAACTCCATCTCAAAGAAAAAAAAAAAAAGAAGGCCGGGCATGGTGGCTCAAGCCTATAATCCCTGCACTTTGGGAGGCCGAGGCAGGCAGATCACGAGGTCAGGAGTTCAAGACCAGCCTGACCAACATGGTGAAACCCCGTCACAACTACAGAATACAAAAATTGGCTGGGCATGGTGACGTGCGCCTGTAATCCCAGCTACTCAAGAGGCTGAGGCAGGAGAATCGCTTGAACCCGGGAGACGGTGGTTGCAGTGAGCCGAGATCAAGCCACTGCACTCTAGCCTGGGCGACAGAGCAAGACTGTCTCAAAAGAGAAAGAGAGAAAGAGAAAGAGAAGAAAGAAAGAGAAAGATTAAGAGAAAGAGAAAGAGCAGAGCATCACTAAGACACCAACTCATGACTTCCTGGATACACTTCCTTCTTAAGACAAGGCAAAAATCAGGTGAAGTAAAAAGTGAGGTTGTTATCAATACAAAGCAAACAGAGAGAGCACCCGAGACGCTAATGGATGCTGCCTGCCGGCTTTGCTCCCCCCAGAAGCGCATCCCGAGGAAGATGAGCCAGCCCTCGCCAGGATGCAGGTGTGTGTCTCACTCTCACCCTTCCTGACCCTGAGTCTCAGGCTCATCTGGAGGCGTACATGATCACAACTCTGCTTCCTGTGAGGGCTCTGCCATGGGCCCTCGACAGGGCCTTAGACAGAAACAGGGTCCCACAGATGATGGGACCTTCTACCCTCCCTTCTCCCAAGGTCTCTGGCAGTTTCCACACTGAAGAAAGCAAAAACAGCAACAGTGCCCCAGGGGCCAGACCAGAGGCAAACGGATTAAAAAGACCACTTCTCGGCCTCCCTGAATGTTAATGCAACCTCTGGTGAAATCCAGTGAGCAGCCGTGAAAATGGCTTTAACTAAATGGGGTATCAGAGTGAGCGCCACCTCGTAACTCCCTGCCTCACTCAGCCAACAAGAAAAGCAACTGGGACGCTCGGAGCACTGACAGCCACTTTGTCAGTCTTGGGACACGCATTTCACCATCCAGCAGAGGGTGTCTGCTAATGATTTCCGAAAAGTTCTTCAAAAGGCTCTGAAGTTAAAGAACAAGTCTACATACAAACTAAAATAAAAGCAATAAAATACTATAGATGTGTTTCCATATATCACCATAGGTAACGAAACATAACCATTTCCTCAAGCAAAAACATGCAAACTCCCAATGTATGATGTTACCAATGTATAACGTATAACCAAGAAAAGAAAGCAAAAGTCGTAAAAATAGTAAATAGGCACACTTTTTTTTCCTTTGAGACGGAGTCTCCCTCTGTCACCCAGGCTGGAGTGCAGTGGTGCGATCTCGGCTCACTGCAAGCTCTGCCTCCTGGGTTCACGCCATTCTCCTGCCTCAGCCTCCCGAGTAGCTGGAACTACAGGCGCCCACCACCACGCCCGGCTAATTTTTTGTATTTTTAGTAGAAACAGGGTTTCACCGTGTTAGCCAGGATGGTCTCGATCTCCTGACCTCATGATCCGCCTGTCTCGGCTTCCCAAAGTGCTGGGATTACAGGCATGAGCCACCGCGCCCGGGCTTTTTTAATTTTTTTTTTTTGAGACGGAGTGCCCAGAGCTGGAGTGCAGTGGTGCAATCTTGGCTCACTGCAAGCTCTGCCTGCCGGGTTCACGCCACTCTCCCACCTCAGCCTCCTGAGTAGCTGGGACTACAGACACCCGTCACCACACCCAGCTAATTTTGGTTTTTTTTTTGTATTTTTAGTACAGACGGAGTTTCACTGTGTTAGCCAGGATAGTCTCAATCTCCTGACCTTGTGATCTGCCCGCCTCAGCCTACCAAAGTGCTAGGATTACAGGTGTGAGACACCGCGCCTAGCCAACGTAAACAGGCACGCTTTTTAAGAAGTATATTATTATTATTATTCGAGACGGAGTTTCGCTCGTTGCCCAAGCTGGAGTGCAGTGGTGCAATCTCGGCTCACACAATCTCTGCCTCCTGGGTTCAAGCGATTCTCCTGCCTCAGCCTCCCTAGTAGATGGATTACAGGCATGCGCCACCATGCCCAGCTAATTTTGTATTTTTGGTAGAGACGGGGTTTGCCATGTTGGTCAGGCTGATCTCGAACTCCCGACCTCAGGTGATCTGCCCACCTGGGCCTCCCAAAGTGCTAGGATTACAGGCGTGAGCCACTGCGCCCGGCCTATTATTTTTTTAGATGGAGCCTCACACTGTTGCCCAGGCTGGAGTGCCATGGCACCATCTTGGCTCACTGCAACCTCTGCTTCCCTGGTTCAAGCAATTCTCCTGCCTGCTGCCTGAGCCTCCCAAATAGCTGGGACTATAGGTGTAGCCACCATGCATGGCTAATTGTTTTTTTTTTTTTTTAGATGGAGTTTTGCTCTTGTCCCCCAGGCTGGAGTGCAATGGCGCGATCTTGGCTTACTGCAGCCTCCGCCTCCCGGGTTCAAGATATTCTCCTGCCTCAGCCTGCCAAATAGCTGTGATTACAGGCACGCGCCACCACGCCCAGCTAATTTTTGTATTTTTAGTAGAGATGGGTTTCACCATGTTGGCCAGGATGATCTCAATCTCTTGACCTCGTGATCCACCTCAGCCTCCCTAAGTATTACAGGCGTGAGCCACTGTGCCCGGCCTTTTATTATTATTATTATTTTTTAAGTAGAGATGGGGCTTCACTATGTTGGCCAAGCTGGTCTCAAACTCCTGACCTCAGGTGATCCACCCACCTCGGCCTCCCAAAGTGCTGGGATTACAGGCCTGAGTCACTGTGCCTGGCCATTATATTACTATTATTATTTTTCATTTTAGAGAAGGTCTTGCTGTGTTGCCCAGGATGGCCTTAAACTCCTGGGCTCAAACGATCCACCTGCTTTTTTTTTTTTTTTTTTTTCCTGAAACGGAGTTTCCCTCTTGTCACCCAGGCTGGAGTGCAATGGCATGATCTCGGCTCACTGCAACCTCCGCCTCCCAAGTTCAAGTGATTCTCCTGCCTCAGCCTCCTGAGTAGCTGGGATTACAGGTGTGTGCCACCACACCCAGCTAATTTTTGGGGTTTTTTTTGTATTTTTAGTAGAAATGGGGTTTCACCATGTCGGCCAGGCTAGTCTCGAACTCCTGACCTCAGGTGATCCACCCGCCTCAGCCTCCCAAAGTGCTGGGATTGCAGGCGTGAGCCACCATGCCTGGGCCAGGCTCGCTTTTAATAATGTGATGCTAACCAGAAATACTTAAAGTACAGAGTGACATTAACCTGAAATGTTTCATTCACTTTGGACAAAAACAACAGCCACTGTTTAGGAAGCACCGAGGCAGTTTTAAATATCCTGACTCCCTTAGTTTCCCTTCAGAAATAAAAACCTTTGTGATATCACTAACAATTCTCAGAGCGCAAGGCTGTCCCACAGCCTGCCCCAAGCACTTACTCACCAGGAAAACCCAGCCAGTCACTCAGCACACTGCGAGAACTTACACCTTTAACTTCCTCTATCTAAGAAGCTTTTTGCAGGAAAAATTACCATCTGTGCTTTTACTCAATAGTGAGTTCTTACCGTTAACATTTTAGAAACATGAACACAGCCCTGATCAAGCGGAACTGATACACTCCCGAAACAGGCAGAAAATCCGAAACACACTTGCAACGCCAGCCAGCAAAGCTGCACTCACAGTGTCAGAGGACTGGAGGTGGCTGGGAGAACCAGGAATAAATGACGGGGCACATGTCCAGCCTTCCTGAGTTCAAGCGCCCTGAATTAACCCAGCAGCACACCCATGGGGGAGATGGGCACTTCTGTGTGTGACACGGGCCCCCCGTGAGAAAAGCCTGGGGTGCTCTCCCTATAGCTGACACGTGTACATGCATGCAAAACCCAGCCCTGGGACTGAGGGGCTCTAGGCCCCAACAGAGGAGCACAGGAGGCCTGTTCCATTTCAGTACAACGGGTTCTGTGATTGGCCAAGGCTGGGCTCAGTCCTACACCAGACTGACAGCTTCCTCACCCTCCCACGCTTGAGTTTGAAGACATGTCCACAGGAAGATGCACCATCAGTGAACGGCTGCTGTTAGGAGAAACAGGAACAGCACCGACCACACGGCGAGCGCGGGACACGGCCAACGCGGTGAGCACAAAAACACAAGAGAGTGCTAGTGGAGCCTATGGTGAGTCTCGGAATTCCAGACCACGGGCCAGGCGTGCTATGGCTCACACCTATCATCCCAGCACTTTGGGAGGGTGAGGCACGATGAATGCTTGAGTCCAGGAGTTTGAGACCAGCCTGGGCAACACAGTGAGACCCTGTCAGTACAAAACATGTTTTTAAAGTGGAAACAAAAGGTTGGGCGCAGTGGCACACGCCTGTCACCCCAGCACTTTGGGCTGAGGCAGGTGGACCATTTAAGCTCAGGAGTTCAAGACCAGCCTGGGCAACATGGACAAACCCATCTCTACTATTCAAGACCAGCGTAGGCAACATGGACAAACCCCGTCTCTACTAAAACTTACAAAAAAAAAAAATCAGCTGGGTGTGGTGGCGTGCACCTGTGATCCCAGTTACTCGGGAGGCTGAGGCAGCAGGAGAATCACTTGAACCCGAGAGAAAGTTGCAGTGAGTCGAGACTGCACCACTGCACTCCAGCCTGAGCGACAGAGTGAGGCTCCATCTCAAAAAATAAGTAAGTGAAATAAAAATAAAAATGGGAACAAAAGGCCAGGCACAGTGGCTCACGCCTGTCATCGCGGTACTTTGGGGATTCGAGGTGAGCAGATGGGGGTGCACTTGCGCTTAGGAGTTCAAGACCAGAGTGGGCAACATGGCAAAACCTGGTCTCTACTAAAAAAAATACAAAAATTAGCAGAGTGTGGTGGCACACACCTATAATCCTAGCTACTCAGGAGGCTGAGGCACAAAAATCACTTGAGCCCAGGAAGCAGAGGTTGCAGTGAGCCAAGATCACGCCACTGCACTCCAGCCTGAGCGACAAGAGTGAGACCCTGTCTCAAAAAAAAAAAAAAAACTAAAACAAAAATAAAATTAAAATATTAGCCAGGTGTGGTGGTGCGTGCTTGTAGTCCCAGGAACTCAGGAGGTAGAGGTGGCAGGATCGTTTGAGCCCAGGTCAAGGCTACAGTGAGCCATGATTGTGCCACCGCACTCCAGCCTGGGTAACAGAGTGAGACCCCTTCTCAAAAAAAAAATTAAATTCAGACCAGAAAAAAAGACAATATCCACTGTCACATCACACTGCATCCCTGACCACACACTTCCCAGAACAAGTTTTCTCATTGTGCTATCTTCCAGTTCCTTTTCCTCCGTCCTGGTTCCTATCCCGACCTTTGTCCTCTAGGAACCGCGCGCGCGCGCGTGTGTGTGTGTGTGTGCGCGCGCGCGCTCTGGGACTGCTCCATTTTCTGTTTGTAAAAGGAGATGTAAACCGTGGAATGGGCTCCCCACAGGACTAACGTAAATGACCAGATTACATTTGAGAAGTGGAAATTTTGAGTGCGGAGAGGAGGCTGTAGGCGACGCAAGACTTCTTTTTTTTTTTTTTAAGACAGAGTCTTGCTCTGTCGCCCAGGCTGGAGTGCAGTGGTGTGATTTCGGCTCACTGCAAGCTCTGCCTCCCAGATTCACGCCATTCTCCTGCCTCAGCCTCCCAAGTAGCTAGGACTACAGGCAACCACCACCATGCCCAGCTAACTTTTTGTATTTTTAGTACAGACGGGCTTTCGCTATACTAGCCAGGATGGTCTCAAACTCTTGACCTCGTGATCCTCCCGCCTCAGCCTCCCTGAGTGCTGGGATGACAGGCGTGAGCCACCGCAGTGTTGGGATGACAGGCGTGAGCCATCATGGTGCTGGGATGACAGGCTGAGCCACTGCGGTGCTGGGATGACAGGTTGAGTCACCGTGGTGTTGGGATCACAGGCTCAGCCACTGCACCAGGCCAACTCAAGGCTTCTTTAGAGACCAGAGGCTCAGAGCAGGGTCACAAGCCAAAGTGCTCTGTTTCCTTGAATGGGTAACAAGCAGACATGTCCCACCTAAGCATCAGGACCACCTTAGAGGTTCAGTGCCTCTGATCTGCAACTGAACCAGGCCGGTCTCCCTGAAGCATGGGAGATCCTGAGTATTGTGGGTCTGCAGATTCCACCCTGAAATCGGAGGAGGAAGAAATGGGGCTGGACCTGGACAAACAAGAGCCTTCTTCAGCCAATGTGTTCTCCGCCCCTAACGGAGCCGGATAATCTATTTCTTTCGAAAATGCCTAAGCTGGCTTTGAACTTGCCAAATAAAAGGATATTGCCATTCACCAGATTCAGTAATTTAAATGGGATGGAAAGAGAATACCCACTTTTTTCAACTAGGGCCACACCGAGACAAGAAAGACTACAGACCATATTGTCTTTAAAGCTCATTTAGCAAGTGTCAGATAAACTTACTTGGTGGTTGCCACACAGGCCCTGAATCATGCCCTTTTCCCTGAGCTTAGGGTCTGTGGGACAACTCAGTGGTTCTAATCCCACTCAAAATTTCATGTGGCCAAGGAACACTTACCACCTTCCCCCACCCCGTTCTTCTGGGTGCTCCAAGAGGTGACGTTTCAATCGCTGCACCCCCATCTCACTATCATCCAACCCTCTCTCCCCCATCTTCCCATCACTGCACCCCCATCTCACCCTCCTGGCTGGGTGCGGTGGCTCACACCTGTAATCCTGGCACTGTGGGAGGCCGAGACAGGGGGATCACTTGAGGTCAGGCAAGACCAGCCTGGCCAACATGATGAAACCCGTCTCTACTAAAAATACAAAAATTAGCTGGGCATGGTGGCAGGTGCCCATAATCCCAGCTTCTAGGGAGGCTGAGGCAGGAGATTCTCTTGAACCTGGGAGGCGGAGGTTGCAGTGAGCCGAAATCTAGTCACTGTACTCCAGCCTGGGGGACAGAACAAGACTCCATCTCAAAAAAAAAAAAAAAAAAAAAAAGCCCTTCCTCCCACCCACCATCTCACTACCATTGAACGCCTCCCTGCCCCCCTTCCCAGGGCCAGTTGTCCCCACTCTGCACAAACAGCCCTGGGCGCTTTGTGTCAACAATTCTGTTTTCTGGTTCTGTCCCTGCACTCGCTGTTCCTCCAACCAGAACGGCCTTGCTCCACTTCTCAGCCTCTGCCAAGCAGCTGGCTATGGCCACTGAGTGGATTATGAGTATGTTTCTAGAAAGCCTGTGTGTCTGGATGTGCCCCTCTACAACCCAGAAATCAACAACCAGGCCTTCAAGTTTCTTCATAACTCAGAAGCTCCTAATTAATCTCTGTGACTTTTTGTGGGATTCTCTCAGGGAAGTCAGTTAGGAAAGCAGTGAATCAACACTGCAGACAGGTAACACTTAGCCTGGACCGAGTTCTTCCGTTGCCCAATTCAGAGCCAAAGTTTTGCTCCCCATGCCCCAGCAGATATGCAAAGCCTCCGTCCGTCCGGCAGGTGACCCACACTAAGAAGACTTGCCCAGAGTAACATGGGCCACGTGGGCCAGGTGTGTCCACCTCTCCCAAAGGCAGCTGTCAACACCTGGAGTTCCTAAACCCTCTGCACGTAGCCCAAGGCACAGTGGTGCCCTTCTCCACATCTCCACAGAGGAGCACCTACGCAGGCCTCGTGTGCAGCAATATGCTAGAGTACGGGAAGACTTTCTGTGCAAGAGGCTTCATTTTCTTCATTTTCTTCAGAGTGTTTGGAAGGAAGAGACGATGTGATGCATTTTTATAAACGAAAATGTTTTACAAACAAAAAAGTATCTGTATGTCCCGCGCAAGTAGCAATGCTGCCTGACTTTCAGAAAAATGAAAACATTTTTCGAAACTGATTGTTCACACACATATGTGGCTCTTTTCCATTTTGGGGGAAACTGAGAAGGACTGAGGCGCTAGTAAGTCAGAGATGCTCAAAGAGAAACCAAGAGGAGCCCGAGGGCGACACGTGGGTGGGCAATGACAGGGCCAAACAAGAAATGCTTCGGCTGGGCGTGGTGGCTCACGCCTGTAATCCCAGCACGTTGGGAGGCTGAGGCAGGCAGATCACAAGGTCAGGAGATAGAGACCATCCTGGCTAACACGGTGAAACCCCATCTCTACTAGAAAAAAATACAAAAAGTTAGCCGGGCATGGTGGCTGGCGGCTATAGTCCCAGCTACTCGGGAGGCTGAGGCAGGAGAATGGCGTGAACCCAGGAGGCGGAGCTTGCAATGAGCCGAGATCGCACCACTGCACTCCAGCCTGGGCGACACAGCGAGATTCCATCTCAAAAAAAGAAAAAAAAAAAAACTTCACGGGTGACTTTTCCAAAAAGACAGCGAGTGTCCTTGGGAAGGCACTGTGTGTGCTGAACCAAGTCTTCAGAAGGTACAACGTGAAACTCAACCGCTCCTCATGCCTACCCCCACAGCTGACCAGCTCCCAAAAGCTGCCTCCTACGGTGGCCCTGCCCTCTGGCCAGCAATCCGCTCTCCGAGAAGCAGGGGTTGGAATATGACTCGCTCCACCAGGACTGCACGGCTGCCAGCTCTGGAACCGTGGGGGCGGATCTCCAAGTGGACCCCCTTCCCTCGAGTCACCTTTGGGCTCCGGTGCCACTCCCCACAGCAGTCTAGGCACCCTCCTCCCAGCCTTGGGCCGTTTCTTACCAGCCTCTGCCACCACACTGGGCCACATCAGTGGTTTCTGTGTGCCCTCAACCCACCTCTGTGGGAACTTTGTTACCAACCTGGCCCAAAGTCTGGTCCATGGAAGGCCCTCAGTAACACCAAAGAGCTGTCATGAAAACGAAACCCCACGTGTCTCCAGTAAGACTCAAAAGCACATCTGTCAAAACACAAAAGATCTGCAAATGCTTTTGAAAAATACACTAATGTTTCTCAACTTTCTATTCTAAAATACCTATGGTAACAAATTTTTTTTTTTTTTTTTTTTTTTGAGACGGAGTCTCGCTCTGTAGCCCAGGCTGGAGTGCAGTGGCCGGATCTCAGCTCACTGCAAGCTCCGCCTCCCGGGTTCACGCCATTCTCCGGCCTCAGCCTCCCGAGTAGCTGGGACTACAGGCGCCCGCCACCTCGCCCGGCTATTTTTTTGTATTTCTTAGTAAAGACGGGGTTTCACCGTGTTAGCCAGGATGGTCTCGATCTCCTGACCTCGTGATCCGCCCATCTCGGCCTCCCAAAGTGCTGGGATTACAGGCTTGAGCCACTGCGCCCGGCCTTTTTTTTTTTTTTTTAGACGGAGTCTTGCTCTGTCGCCCAGGCTGGAGTGTAGTGGTGCAATCTCAGCTCACTGCAAGCTCCACCTCCTGGGTTCGCACCATTCTCCTGCCTCAGCCTCCCAAGTAGCTGGGACTACAGGCGCCCACCACCACGCCCAGCTAATTTTTGTACTTTTTTAGTAGAAACGGGGTTTCATCACGTTAGCCAGGATGGTCTCGATCTCCAGACCTCGTGATCCGCCCGCCTCGGCCTCCCAAAGTGCTGGGATTACAGGCATGAGCCACCGCGCCCGGCCTGTGGTAGCAAATTTTTAATCCAGATGTTTAGAAGCATTTAATAATTTCAAATTGTAAATTAGAGTAAAATGACACTGCTGATACTCAACTATGCAAGAGAACTATTCAACTGTTCAACAGAAAACTTTGCATAAATCATACTTAGGTCAAATTTCACTGGTTTCACTTGTTTTTATGTTTTAACAGGACAATGTTTATTTGTTTTTTTATTACTTAATTTTATTGTTTTAGAGACAAGGTCTTGCTCTGTTGCCCAGGCTGGAGTCCAGTGGCACAATCATAGTTCATTACGGCCTCAAACTCCTGGCCTCAAGCGACCCGCCCGCCTCAGCCTCCCAAAGCACTGGGATTACAGGCGTGAGCCACCACGTCCAGCCTCAGAACCACTTTTAGTTAAAAAACATCCTTTCTCTTTTCCATCTATAAACAACACCATTGGAACCCTTTGTCATCATCAGCAAACCAGAACACCAAGCCTGGGTCTGTCTATGTGAGGCACTCAAAGTGTTTAAGTGATAACAGTAGAAAAGCAGGAAAATCCCTCCCACAGACCCCATGGCCTAAGACCCCAGCACTGCAAAAGTTCACAGCCATGCTGGAGCCATGGCAGAGGGCAGGAGGACCATAGTCAGGATAAGACAGCCACATCTCAAAGCCCTGAATAAGTCTGTGGCCTTAATAGAGATTTTTAATCAAACATTTATTCTTAGGAGTCAGGCCATTCAAGCAAACTTAGCAGCAACAAGATGAATTTTTCCCCCAGGGGAGGGGACAGATTCAAAGGATAATTTTTTTTTTTTTTTTTTTTAATCTGCTAGAAAAACCAGTGGAGGTAAGTATCAGCCATCACTCAAGGTCACTCATGAGACTTCCAGGTAAAATCCGCAAAGTCCAGGGAGAAGCAGCAGCCTGAATTTTTATAAGAATGATACTTGGGCAAGAACATGAAGTCCCCGGGAGAGGGAACGTAACATGGCAGACACCGCAACACTGGGTGTGGGGATGGGAAGGGGCAATGGCTTCCAGACCTTTCCTCTCACTTTAACTCAGCACTGGAGCGGGCACCTGGGCACCAGTCACGGCAATGGGAGGAACTAGTTCCAGTTCTCGGGCTGTGATGCCGTCTAGGCACCGTGCACGAAGTGGGTCTCCTGGGCTCTGAGAGGCCAGGCTAAGACCTCTGATGGAGAACACAGCACTGGAGCTGCACCGCTGTCCCAGAAACACAGGCCACAGGGACAGAGTGGCCCAATTTCCCTTAATTTAAAAACCCCACGTCAGGGCAGTGTTGGAAAGTTCACTCTGCTAAAATTTAATTCAGTGTTTGTAAATACGTCTGACAATAACTATGTACCCTCCACAGCATTTTCTCTAAATCCTTGGAGCAGTTTCACCGTTCACAGTGGTTACCTCCTGACCTCTGTGACCACCAGGCGCTGGGAAGGGACGGAGAGCGCAGGGCACTGGGTCAGCCTGGCCCTGGTGGAACTGACCTGGGGGCCCTTAGGTAACAGTCCACCCAACCCTAACATCGGAAACAGGAGTGGAGCTCAGGTCTGAGCACAGAATGACTCATCTTCACACGAAACAGCTAAACCCGAACAGAAATCGCCTCATCTAAGCAAAAAGAAACTCACGTTCAGGATAATGCTGTCAGTGAGAGGCTTAATTAAATGCTTGTCCCCAGGCTGGCCTGAAGGCAAGGTGGAATTTTGGATTTCTGAACACCGCAAAGTGAGTGCATTCCACCCCCCCCGCCCCCCCTCGCCAAGGAGAAATCCGACAGTAACTCCCCAGCCCTCTTCCTTCAGTTACGGAGTTGAAGATGTCTAGCTTTTTGGGGGGCACGGTGTGTAAGTTCCCATCTGAATTTGCAGTAACTTGTGCCCAAGTACTCCCCCCACTCCACAGTCCTTTCTGCAGTAGTAACCAGGCTGAGGTGCCCGAACGTGTCAGTTGGAAACACGTAAAACGCACCGAGCAGAAAGGTTCTACTCTATAAATACCGTGGCTTGCTTCATTATTCATGTGAAAAAACCCTTCTATACATTTCCTTTTGATGAACAAACTATTTTCCACTCTTGTAGAGTGAAATAGTGCCTTGCAGAGGCAGCGTGAGTGCCAGCAGCAGAGATGTATCCAGTCTGTTACCCAAACGGGAAGTTAGCTCTGATAATAGAGCCAATAAGAAAGATTCTACAATCGATACAATTAAAATGCCCGTGAGTTCGCGGCGCACAGGTGTCTGCGCCCAGGCCGTGCGCTAAACACGTTTCTAATTAGCATTTCTTTAAACAATGCTGATCACAGTCTTGCCACCGTAATCCACTCCAAATGCATCGCTGAGATTGCAGCACGGAAAGCGAGAGGAAATTCGCTGCGAATCTCAGTCAAACTTTCTTTTGTTTATATTTCTTCGCTGTCAGAAAATATCTGTTCTTCGCCCCATCTGGTCTGTACCCTGGCTCCTCGATCCAGCCCTATTGTGTGCGCTTCGTTAAACCTACGAACAGTGAATCTGTCAGTGGGGCCAGGGGAACCCCAACTAGCCGGAGCCCTCCCTCTGGCGCAGAGAATTCCTCGTTTGCCTTCGGGATTGAGTTGTCAGACACCGGCTCGCGCTCCCCCGCGAAACTGACATGTCTATTTACAGAGAAACAAAGACGCGGCTCGCTGCGGACCCCGCTCCCTCCGCGCGCCCCGTCCGCCCCGCGCGCCCCGCGCCCCTCGCCGCCCCGCCCCGAGGCCCCTGCGCCCCGGTTCGGCCGGCGATTAACATGGAGACCAGGCCGGCGCCCGGCGTCCGGGGAGACAATGACCCCCGGCCCCAGGACGCCGGGACCCGCCCGCGCCCACCTCCCGCAGTTCCGACTCTTGGCAAACTCGGCGCGGGCGGCTCCGGGTGCGGCTGGGCTGCGCCGGCTGGGGGCGCGGGCGGGGGGCGCCAGGACGCCCCCGGGCTGCCTCGGGGCCAGGCGTTGACGCAGCAGAAATTACCAGCTGGAAAATTCCCCTCTCGGAGGTGCCGGGGAGGGAGCGCGGCGGCAGCGGGAGGTGCCGGGGGCCGAGGGGCCGGGGCAGCCCCGCCGCCTCCGCGCGCAGCCCCGCGAGGAACCCGCGCCGCCCCCGCGCGCCCCGCCCCGCGCCGCCAGCCTGGGGGGTACCCGCGGGGGCCGGGCCGGGGTCTCCGCCGCCGCCCCCGGAGCCCGCGCCGCAGCCGGGCGCGCCGATGGCCCCGGGAGGGCGCCCCCGCGGGGCGGGGCGTGGCGGGGCGGCCGGCGGCGGGGGCGCGCCCGGGCTCGCAGCAGCCCCGGCTCCCTGCTCCCGGCTCCCCGCCCGGCCCCCGCCGCGATGCGCCCGCCCGGCCGCGCGGACAATGAGCCGGCGCCGCTTACCTGTGACCCCATGGGGCGCGGGCGAGGGCGGGCGCCGCGGCCGCCGGGCCGGCGCCGGTGATCGCCGCCGCCGCCGGGCGGGCGCTGCGTCCGGGCGGGTCCGAGCTGCGCGCTCGCCGGGGCTGCTCGGTCCGTCAGTCCGTCCGTCGGTCCGTCAGGCCGGCGCGCGCCCCCCCCGCCCGCTCCAACCCCGCGGCCCCCGCCGCCCGCGCGCGCGCGCGCCCCCGCCCGCGGACCCTGACCCCGCCCCCCGGCGCGCGCCCGGCCGCCGCTGATTGGCCCGCTCCGCGCCCCGGCCGCGGCCACCGCCCCGGGCCCCGCCCACGCCGGCCCGGCCGCCGGCCCCGCCCCTCGCTCGGCCCCGGGCGCCGCGCCGCGGGGTCGCAGGGGGCCGCGCCGGGGGTCCGTTCTCCCCCCCGCGGGCGGCCGGACAGCGGAAGTGCGGGCTGGAGCTCGCTGGGCATTGTGGGAAGCCCCCTCCCCTGGGCTGGCGGGGGGCTGGGGCGGCGCGGCGCGGGGGTCCCCCTGGTCCCGGCTGCGCCCTTGCCCCGCGGGCGCGGAGCAGCCTGGAAACCATCCCACGGGAGCGGCGACCCCGGCGAGGGCACCCAATCCCTTCCCGGGCCGTGCACCGGGCCCTGCCCACGCGCAGGTTCCTCGGGGGCGCGCGGGTGCCCGGGTCACGGGCCGTCCCCGCGCCCGACGCACCGTTGCGCTGCGCGCGTCTCGCAAACTTGGCGACTCCCTCAGCCCAGCCGGGCATCTCCGCGGGCCGCTTGCGGTGCGGAAAAGGCGCCCCCAAGGAAGGCTGCCCGGGGCGCGGGGTCCGGAAGGGCCTGGGCACCGCGCGCGCCCAACCTCGGGGGCCTCGGCGCACCGGGAGATCAGCGCACCTCGGGCACGGGCCTCGTGGGGGTGCCCGCCAGTGGGGCTCCTTTTGGCTGACTAGGGACACCGGCGGCAGCGCGTGGGTCCCTCCCGTCGTGTCGTCTGCCTCACGGGGACGAAGGGCTCCGGGAGGGGAAGGGAACCAGCGGCCCGGGCCTCGCCCCAGCCCCGTGTGCAGCCCCGACCCGAGCGGCCCGGGACGCGTCTCCACCACTGGGCGCCCGGACCCTGTGCGTCGCTTCTCGCCTCCGCGTCCTCAGCCCTCGGGCGGGTGGAGTGGGAAGCGCGGCCCCGCATTCCTGGCCGGCCTGCGCGGGGGTAAAGGCCACCTCTCTTCCTCTCCCCGGGCGCGGCGGCGGGAAGGGAGGTGAGCCTGTGGCCGGCAGCCGCGCGAGGGAGTCGAGCCCGACCGGGCCAACCAATGGGGAGGCGCCCGGGCCGTCCAGCCTGCCTCCCTGCGGGCCCAGCGCGGCGGATTCCTCGGGAGGTGGGAGGCGGCGGCCCTATGGATGCTTTCAAATCAGGACGTGTGAGGCGCATTCAGGAGCGGCGGTGGGAGGCGGCTGAGGGCTCTCCATGAGTGAGCAAAGGCGAGCGAGGTCTGGCTGCTGGGACCGACGCCTGGGACACTCCCTTAACTGCCGTCGCGGGCGCCTGGAAATGGCTGTGCGGACAACCCCTTCCCATCCCCTCGCCAAGGTCGCCGGGATGGCACTGCGGCCCAGGAAGCCCCGTCCCCGGCCTACCTCGCGCAACACCCTTTCGGTGGCACCGCCTGCTCTGGTCTGAAACAGCAGGCCCAGCGTCACCGACCTTCGGGAGGTGGGGGCTGAGCACACCACCCTGAGAAGAGGCAGCTTCCAGGAGGGTCTGGAAGGTCACATGCCTCCCCTTTGGAGGGAACAGAGGGCACTGCTTGCAGCAGCCCCCACCTGCCCACCCAGAGCCCAGTTGTACCCCATGGAGGAAAGGAGGCCTGGGGAGACAGGAGAGCTCGAGCCCACCCAGCCAAAGTAAGGAGGACCAGAGCCCGGATGACTGCCCCAGGGGCCTCCCGCAGAGCCTGCCCATGAGTCTCTCCCAAGATGTCTGGATCTCCCTAGACAGCCTCCAAGGAGAGCAGTGTTAATGGTTTGCCATGTCCGTTGTCCATGCAGGGATGGAGAGCAGCAGCACCTGCCTGGCGGAACACACAGTGACACTCAAGTCATTGCTTAGGAGGCCTGCCCGTAAAAACCAAGCCTTGATCTCACCACGACCAAGGCCAACCCCACTGCCAGGTTAGGGCTGCCTATCTTGGTAGAAACTTTCTGAGTTCTAGAATGAGCCGGGCAGATGAGGCTCTGGGCCCTCTCTCACCTGGGAGTCCCACTCCTCCCTCCTACCCCGTCAGCAACCCTGCCAGTGATGGGGGACAGAGAGACTCCTGACTTCTGCTCCAAGAACCAATGGAAGGTCAAGCAGCCCGGAGATGAAGCCAGTATGTCACAAAGGAAGAACCAAGACCAGTCTCAGAGACAGCATCCTGGTTAAGTCCTGCCTAAAGCCCACCCTACCTGCAGACCGTTATTCCAAGAGCTAATAAACCCCATTACTATTTAAAAGAAAAACAAACGAACAAAAACCAGCAGCAGCAACTGCGGCCTCTCAGCCGAACTGATAGAAGGAGGAGGGTGGAGTAGCTGGGCTCCTACAGCCACCGGGTGTGTCTGCTCCAATGGGCATGCTGGCCCCGTGGCCCCAGAAACCTCAGGTTTGTTGGAGCCCAGCATCTGCTGAGCTGCTGCTGGGATTAGACATGAGACGGGGATGCCACGCTGGGCCGTAGTGCCCCCTCTCTTCCCAGGACCCGGGACACTTGTGCGGGTGATGCGTGCCAGGCCTGGGGTCCACAGACGCAAGAACGGATCTGCTGCCTGGCAGCCGGCTGGGAGGCAGCTCTGGGAACAGAGGATGTGAAGTGTGGCCTCAGCAGTGTTGGGATCAGGGCTGGGAGGCCAACACATGGGTGTCTGGGAGGGTCCCGAGGGTGGGGTCTCTGAGGGTGACATGAGGAACTGGACATAGTCCCTGACCTCGCCAAGTGAACAAATGGTCAGGTCTCTGTAGGGCACACTTGTCCACGCTGCATGAGGTGGTCATTCCTGAAAGTCACCCCCAGCCATCTGGGTGAGCATGTTGGGAGCCTGTCCAAGGGACCCTGAGGCCTGTGAGGGATGAGCAGCAGACCAGGAGTTCTGGAGGATGGGGGCTCAGGGCAAGGTGCAGAGGCTGGGCAGCCCCACGGATGTACCTGCTAAGGGACATGCCCCCCGCAAACCCCTGGGACAAATCAACCAGAGACACAAATGGAGAGCCATCTGGCTGGCAGGGCCCCCGGAGGGTCCTGGCACAGCCTCGTGCTATGGCCTCTCCGCAGACCTGTGTTCACAGACTCCCTGCACCACTTACCCTGCCAGCCGGCCACCTGCCCTCCACCCTCACTGTGTGGCTTCTAGGGGCCGGGGGTCTGGGAGGGGACAAGCCCCATTCCAGGTGCTCTGACCCACCAAGAGAGTGGGGACCTGCCTCTCATCCTCAGGAAGGATGACCTGGGAGGAGCTTTGGGAAAGAAAATTGCCGAGGAGGAACAGATACCCCTTCCTGTCTATGTCCCCCAGAGCAACAGACACCCCTTCCTGTCTGTATCCCCCCGAGCAACAGACGCCCCTTCCTGTCTGTGTCCCCCCAAGCAACAGACACCCCTTCCTGTCTGGGTGCCCCCAATCAGCTCCCCAACCTTGCCAGGGCCTTTACCGCCACCCCCTCTTCTCCCAAGGAGGCATTTCCTTGTCCACCCCCAGCTGGGATTTCTATGGTTGTCTTTGTCTCAGTCACTGGTCAGGGAACCTGCCTGTTTATTCACCAGCCAGTGATGTTACTCAGTCGTCCCCATGGCAACAGCCCTGGGAGTCCTGCCCCCTCCCAGGGAACTGCCCAGAACCTGTCCCTGCCCTCTCCAGGCCTCTGCTGGGAGCCCAGACAGAGGGAGAGGCAGAGGGCAGGGCGGGGACAGAGGCCCGCCGCCCGCCTGAGGATGCTGGGGCTGTCCAGGGAGCCGCCCACTGCACGTCATCCTGGGTCCTGTGGGTGGGCTGGAGGCCGGCCGTGGGCGCAGCAGAGCCCCACCCACGGGCTGGGGGAGGTGGCCTGGTCAAGGCTGGATGGAGGTGGGCCTCCTCTCGGGCTTGGCTTGGCCAGGTTCAGTGCCAGCTGGCCCTGCCCTCCCACCCAGGCCTCCCTGAGACCACCCTCCAGAGCTGCTCTGGGGCCAGGGGCTACCTGCCAACCCCACGGCTGCCCCACCCCAACTGTCCTCCGGGCCTGTGCCCCTGCCAAGCCCCAACTGCCGCTCCAGCTGCCACAGCCAACTGTCGACCGGTCTCCATTCCAAGCGCCTGCTCACCCCCAATCGTCCTTCCAAAATGCTGCTGCCAACTGCCAGCCCCCTTCCTTCCTGAGCCCTGGCTCCTACCACCACTCCAGGCCACCACACCAGGGATCTGCATTCCAGACCTTCCCTCGGGACAGAGGCCAGGCCACACCTGCCGTGTGCCTGCTGGGATGGGATGGGGTGGGGGAGGCACTGAAGGTCTGAGACCTGAGGCGTCAGCACACAAGGGCAGAGCAGGCGATGGGGCCAGGCCCTAGCAGACAGAAGGCAAGGGGCAGGGAGAGCACAGGCTAAGCAGGGGAAGGCGAGAGGGCAGGGCAGCCCATCCTCAGTGCCAGGGGCCACGCCAGGCCCAGCACAGGGGTGGGAAGACCGCCAGAGTACAGCCTGAGCAGGCCCTGGGAGCTGCAGGGCGGAGCTGGGCTTTCCCTCAGAGGGTCTGTGAACAGCTTGGCCTGACCACAGACCCCGAGAGGGTCCTCCCAGCCATGTCGGGGGGAACTGGCCTCTCCCCACCAGCCCTGCACAACTCGGGGTGGAGTCAGCCCCCAGGCCTCAGCTGTCCCAGGCCAGCCTGGACTCCTTCCTGCTTCACCACCTGGCACGCGGGGCTGGCCTGAGTCCCTTTAGGTTCCAACGTGTGGCCTCTCAGTCCCAGCCCTGGCCTTGCTGCCCCTTCCCTCCTTGGAGCTTTCTTTCTACATTCATCCCAGTGGTCCCTGATCCTCACCTCCAACATGAGATCCCCCATATCCCCCAGCCTGGGAGACCCTATCCCTCAAATCCCTCAAACACAGCAGGTGCCCGCAAGTTGCCTCGCCAGGCCTAGGGGAGGCACTGCTGCCCTTGAGGGTCAGACCTGGGGCTGTAATTCCATCCCAGGCTCTGGACCAGCCGGTCAGCACCAGGAGGTGATGGGGGCTGGGGCCTCAGTCCCGGCTGAAGGGACACAGCTGCTCCCCAGGGGCCTCTGGCCTCTGAGGGCTCGCGTTGCAGAGGCGGGTGATGGCTCTGCAGATAGCCACGGCAGGTGAAATGGACACCTGGCTCTCCCTGGTGTCCCCTCCAGGAGCTGCTACTGGGCAGTCTGCCTTCCAGGATAGGACAGTGGGGCAGGCACAGGGAGCCATGTCAGCCTATCTGTCGGGCTGGCCCTGGAGGTAGGGAAAGACGGACGTGTTTGCTGAGCACCTATGGTGTGCCGGGAATCTTCCTACTTGGGGAACGGGGCGGGGAAGGACTCTCCCAGGGTCACCTGGCCCACCTCCGGTGCTGGGGCCTGGGAAGGAGAGAGAAGGGAGGTGGCTGTGGCCCCTCCCCTCCCACCAGAGGGGGTCTGCTGGGGTTCCCTTGGTGGATATGCAGAGGCCCCAGCCCTGCACAAGGCCAGCCTGTTGCCTCAGCCTCGTTCACTCACTCACTCACTCGTAGGGCAGCATTCACAGATCATGGAACCTGTCGCACGCCAGGACGTGCTAGGTCTGGAGAGCCAGACAAAACCCCTTGTATTGCAGGAGTGGGGAGTCGGTGACAGGTCAGCAAATTCATAAACGAGCTCTTCTGAGATAAAAAGGAACTGGGGACGGGCCCCTTGGGGACGTGGCTGGTGCTGGGGCAGAGCAGGAAAAGGCAAGCTGAGTTCCTGGCCATGGCGGGGACGACACGGGGCAGGAGGGCCAGGCCCACGGGCCATGGCGGGGACGACACGGGGCAGGAGGGCCAGGCCCACGGGCCATGGCGGGGACGACACGGGGCAGGAGGGCCAGGCCCATGGGGCCATGGTGGGGACAACAGGGGCAAGGAAGGCCAGGTCCATGGGCACGGGGGCCCCAGGGAAGAGAACAGCAGAACCATGCCGTGCTGGCTTATGACCCCAAGCTGGGGCATGTGCTGATATAAAAAATAAGAACAATTACATGCAAGAAATACACCAACAGCTGGGCGCGGTGGCTCACGCCTGTAATCCCAGCACTTTGGGAGGCCGAGACGGGCGGATCACGAGGTCAGGAGATCGAGACCATCCTGGCTAACACGGTGAAACCCCGTCTCTACTAAAAAATACAAAAAACTAGCCGGTCGAGGTGGCGGGCGCCTATAGTCCCAGCTACTCGGGAGGCTGAGGCAGGAGAATGGCGTGAACCCGGGAGGCGGAGCTTGCAGTGAGCTGAGATCCGGCCACTGCACTCCAGCCTGGGCGACAGAGCGAGACTCCGTCTCAAAAAAAAAAAAAAAAACAGGCCGGGCGCGGTGGCTCAAGCCTGTAATCCCAGCACTTTGGGAGGCCGAGGCGGGCGGATCACAAGGTCAGGAGATCGAGACCACAGTGAAACCCCGTCTCTACTAAAAATACAAAAAATTGGCCGGGCGCGGTGGCGGGCGCCTGTAGTCCCAGCTACTCAGGAGGCTGAGGCAGGAGAATGGCGGGAACCCGGGAGGCGGAGCTTGCAGTGAGCCGAGATCGCGCCACTGCACTCCAGCCTGGGCAACAGCGTGAGACTCCGTCTCAAAAAAAAAAACAAAAAAAAAAAAAACAAAAAAAAAAAAAAAAAAAAAAAAAAAAAAAAAAAAAAAAAAAAAAAAACAAAAAAAGAAATACACCAACCTGCCCTACAAAAGAAATCCAAGTAATACCTGTAGGTTCCAGAAGCAGAGATTACCCCTATGCACACACCAGGAGTGAGGACTGGGTCTAGGGACTCCTTTCCAAAGAGCAGAGTCAAGACAGGCAAAGAGGAACTCAGCCAAGGAGACGACTGGCAGGCACCACTTTGGCCAGGTGACCAGGTGACCATCGCCAAGCAATCGTGCGGACGTCCCGCAGCTCTGATAAGATGTGACGCGAAGAGCACCTCACCTCTGTGAAATTCTTCCCAAACTCAAAACCTCAGTCTGCTCCTGAGAAAGGGCGTGAGACAAACCCAAACTGAGGAGCTTTCTTTTGTTGTACTTGTTTTTGTTTTTGAGACAGAGTCTTGCTCTGTCACCCAGGCTGGAGTGTAGTGGCAAGATCTCGGCTCACTGCAACATCCACCTCTTGGGTTCAAGCGATTCTCCTGCCTCAGCCTCCTGAGTAGCTGGGATTATAGGCACCTGCCACCACACCTGGCTATTTTTCGTATTTTTAGTAGAAATTGATTTTTAGTAACCAGACCATGTTGGCCAGGCTGGTTTTGAACTCTTGACCTCAAATGATCTGCCCGCCTCAGCCTCTTGAAGTACTGGGATTACAGGCATGAGTTACCATGCCTGGACACAAACCGAGGGACTTTCTACAAAAACACCTTGTCGGTGATCCTCAAAGGTCACCAAGAACAAGGAAATCTGAGAAACTGTCAGACAGGACAGCCTGAGGAGATGGGACAGCTCTAAGCATTGTGGCACCCGATGAGGCCCTGGAGCCGAAGAAGGCCATCGATGGCAGGACTGGTAGACTTCGAATAAAATCCGCTCTGCGGTGGAGATCAACAGATCCCAATGTGGGCTTCCTGAAGCACCCAGCAACACAGGATGGCGACGTCAGGAAGACAGAGGTTTCATGATGGGTGCATAGGACTGTCTGTGCTTTGCAGTGTCACACGTTCTATTGTCCAGGCTGGAGTGCAGCGGCGTGATCTCAACTCACTGCAACCTCCACCTCCCGGGTTCAAGTGATTCTCCTGCCTCAGCCTCCTGAGCACCTGGGATTACAGGTGCCTGCCACCGTGTCCAGTTAATTTTATTTATTTATTTATTTATTTATTTATTTATTTATTTTGATGGAGTCTTGCTCTGTCACCCAGGCTGGAGTGCAGTGGCATGATCCCGGCTCACTGCAACCTCTACCTCCTGGGTTCAAGCAATTCTCCTGCCTCAGCCTCCCGAGTAGCTGGGATTACAGGTGCACGCCACCATGCCCAGCTCATTTTTGTATTTTTAGTAGAGACGGGGTTTCACCATCTTGGCCATGCTGGTCCTGAACTCCTGACCTCATGATCCACCCGCCTTGGCCTCCCAAAGTACTGGGATTACAGGCGTGAGACTGTGTGCCTGGCCAATTTTTTTATTTTTAGTAGACACAGAGTTTCACCATGTTAGCCAGGCTGGTCTCAAACTCCTGACCTCAAGTGATCCACCCACCTCGGTCTCCCACAGTGCCAGAATGACATGCATGAGCCACCTCGGTCTCCCACAGTGCCGGGGTGACGGGCGCGAGCCACCTCGGTCTCCCACAGTGCCGGGGTGACGGGCGCGAGCCACCTCGGTCTCCCACAGTGCCGGGGTGACGGGCGCGAGCCACCTCGGTCTCCCACAGTGCCGGGGTGACGGGCGCGAGCCACCGCACCCCTCCTGCACTATGTCGCCTACTTTCTGAAATCTAAAATTATTCCAAAATAAAGTTTATTTTTTAAAAAGGAAAAAAATACAAAACCAAACAGTCAAAGAAAACCACCTTCTTGGCCGGGCGCGGTGGCTCAAGCCTGTAATCCCAGTCTGAGTGATTTTCCATTTTTCTCCAGCACCTTTTGGGTTACCCCTTCGTTACTTCCCCATACCCCTTCTTTTTCCTTTTCTGTTCTCGCTTTAAAAACCTGGGTTGGCCCGGTGCAGTGGCTCACGCCTGTAATCCCAGCACTTTGGGAGGCTGAGGCAGGCAGATCATGAGGTCAGGAGTTTGAGACCAGCCTGGCCAACATGGTGAAACTCTGTCTCTACTAAAAAATACAAAAATTAGCCAGGCGAGGTGGCGGGCGCGTGTAGTCCCAGCTACTCGGGAGGCTGAGGCAGGAGAATTGCTTGAACCCGGGAGGCGGAGCTCGCAGTGAGCTGAGATCGCGCCACCGCACTCCAGCCTGGGGGACAGAGCGAGACCCTGTCTCAAAAAAAAAAAAATACTGCAGTCTTCCCCCACGCCGCAGTCTGAGTAAAACCCGTCTTTCCGCTGTCGGGTGTCCGGGGTTGGGTCTCATTCCGGGTCCCACGCTTCTGCCTGCGTCTCAGCCGTGTGTCCGTGCTGCTGCCCGCGTGGGCTTGATCACGTGTGTCTGTGGATGCTGACTGTGTGTGCCTGCGTGCGCCCATGTGTGGTGGGTCTGTGTGCTGCTGGTGCTAACCATGTCTGCGAGTGTGTCGTGTCCACTGCATGCACCTTCCGACGTCATCTGCCAGCCACATCCCGTTCTGGACACTGGGCAAAATACTGTCCTGCCCTTCAGGGGCCCGTCCTACCAAGGGTGAGCTGTGCGCCAAGTCTCAGGATGGAAGGCAATGTGCCCTCTGGAG
Source organism: Macaca thibetana thibetana (assembly GCF_024542745.1). Classification (NCBI taxonomy): domain Eukaryota; kingdom Metazoa; phylum Chordata; class Mammalia; order Primates; family Cercopithecidae; genus Macaca; species Macaca thibetana. The sequence continues at coordinate 35,977,186 of NC_065587.1, read as the reverse complement.
GGAGGTGGGGCTCTGGGAAGCTTCCTGGGGGCTGGGGCCACGGAGATGTGGGGCCATGGGGAGGGCCCAGCCTGAGCTAGACAGGGTTGGGCCAAGCCCTGAGCAGGTGCACGAGGAGCACAGATGAGGCTCAAAGGCCTTGCTGGGACCGTGGGGAATGAGCCATTTTCTTTTTTTTTTTTTTTTTTTTTGAGACGGAGTCTCGCTCTGTCGCCCAGGCTGGAGTGCAGTGGCCGGATCTCAGCTCACTGCAAGCTCCGCCTCCCGGGTTCACGCCATTCTCCTGCCTCAGCCTCCCGAGTAGCTGGGACTACAGGCGCCCACCACCTCGCCCGGCTAGTTTTTTGTATTTTTTTAGTAGAGACGGGGTTTCACCGTGTTAGCCAGGATGGTCTCGATCTCCCGACCTCGTGATCCGCCCGTCTCGGCCTCCCAAAGTGCTGGGATTACAGGCTTGAGCCACCGCGCCCGGCCGAGCCATTTTCTAAGAATTTGCTGCCAAGCCAGGGCTTCTGGGCTTTTCCGTGGGCTGAAGATGCTATTAGGACTGTATGTATGTATGTATGTATGTATGTATGTATTTATTTATTTTGAGAAGGAGTTTCGCTCTTGTTGCTCAGGCCAATGGCACGATCTCGGCTCACCGCAACCTCCGCCTCCCGGGTTCAAGCGATTCTGCTGCCTCAACCTCCCGAGTAGCTGGGATTACAGGCACCCGTCACCACACTCAGCTAATTTTTTTTTGTATTCTTAGTAGAGATGAGGTTTCACCATGTTGGCCAGGCTGGTCTTAAACTCCTGACCTCAGGTGATCTGCCCACCTTGGCCTCCCAAAGTGCTGGGATTACAGGCGTGAGCCACCACACCCAGCGTATTTATTTATTTATTTATTTTATTTTTTGAGACGGAGTCTTGCTCTGTTGCCAGATTGGAGTGCGGTGGTGTGATCTCGGCTCACTGCAACCTCTGCCTTCCGGGTTCAAGCGATTCTCCTGCCTCAGCCTCCCAAGTAGCTGGAACTATAGGCACGTGCCACCACACGCAGCTAATTTTTGTATTTTTAGTGGAAACAGGGTTTCACCGTGTTGGCCAGGATGGTCTGGATCTCTTGACCTCATGATATGCCCGCCTTGGCCTCCCAAAGTGCTGGGATTACAGGCATGAGCCATCGCACCCAGCCCCTTGTTTATTTTTGAAACAGAGTCTCACTCTGTTGCCCAGGCTGGAGTGCAGTGGCGCAATCTCAACTCACTACAACCTCCACCTCCTGGGTTCAAAGTGATTCTCGTGCCTCAGCCTCCTGAGTAGCTGGGATTACAGTAGCACATCACCATGCCTGGCTGATTTTTATATTTTTGGTAGAAACAGGGTTTCACCATGTTGGCCAGGCTGGTCTTGAACCTCTGACCTCAGGTGATCTGCCTGCCTCAGCCTCCCTAAGTGCTGGGATTACAGGTGTGAGCCACCGCGCCCGGCTGCTTTAGGACTTCAGAATGAGAGAACAGACTTGATCTAATAATGATTAGTCAGATACATTTTTAGGATGTAGGGCCGATGTGCCCTGGGATTGTGTGGAAGTTGGAGATGGGAGAGAAGTCAAAGGAGGGCTGACATCTCTTCACAGGCAATGTGGGTGGTGGCAGATGGTTCATGGCACAGGAAGCGGAGGGGTGTGGACGTGGTACCCGGGCTGGAGGAGAGAGGCCAGGGCTGCAGGTGTATCCTGAGGGGAGGAGGCTGGGGAAGTCCCTGGAGGAAGCCAGAGGGAGCAGAGCCGTGACCCCCGGGGTTCACAGAGGCTGGGGTCGGGGAGCCATGCAGTGGTGAGGGGACCTCAGAGCACTGCTTCCTCTTCCCTGTTTGGGGTTTCAGAGGTCCCTTGTGCAGGCGCTGGGGCAGAGCCCCATCCTTAGGACACCTAGGCCCCAAGTGGACTTCTACAAGCTGCTTCCAGAGGATAGAGACAGAGCACCCAGTCCAGATTATAGCTTGACCCAGGGCTCTGTCCCGACCTTGTTTGGGGTTTGGGACAGCAGAATCTGTGCTCTGGGCTTCTGGGTCCCCATCAAACTGGAACAAGGTGACCTGCAGCCCCAGTCAGGTAAGACTAGCCCATTCTCCTGCACAGTTCTGGCTAAAGCCTCCACCCCCAAGAAGGTGATATTCCTTCCCCAGATGTCCCACACAGCTCGGACTCTGGGGTCCCTTCCAGATTAGCACAGTCTGATGGGAGAAGCAAACATCTGAAATGAAAATAGAACGCCTGTGGGCCAGGCGCGGTGGCTCACACCTGCAATCCCAGCACTTCGGGAGGTTGAGCACAGGAGTACGAGACCAGCCTGGGCAAGATGGTGAGACCCGGTCTTTACAAAAAATATAAAAATTAGCTGGGTGTGGTGGCACATGCCTGTGGTCCCAGCTTCTTGGGAGGCTGAAGTGGGAGGATCACTTGAGCCAGGTGGTTGAGATTGCAGTGAGCTGAGATTGCACCACTGTGCTCCAGCCTGGGCTACAGAGCAAGACCCTGTCTCAAATAACAAAAAAACAGGAGAATACCACCTCTCTCTCCCTGCTGCCCACCCACCTGCTCGGATGGCCTTGGCTCCACCTCTGACCTGTACCTGTGTATGCCTCATGAAACGACAATCCCAGGCCTGCACACCCTGCTTCTGTCGAGAGAGGTGGCCAGCCTAGCCACTGTTTGTGGCCCGCTTGGCCACAGCCTCAGCCTCTCCCACCAGTCTGGCTGTACCACCCACACTGCTGCCCAGCTCCTTCCCCACTCTGGGCTTTGCACCTGCCCTTCCATCAGCCTGGAACACCCCTCCTGCCCACCTGGTGAATCCCAGCATCCCAGAAGATTCACCTCCAGCCCCAGCTCCAGGCCATCATGACACAGCCCTCCCCTCCTGCCTTAGGATCCCACAGGCCCAGACCCCAGCCCTGCCTGCACTTTCTGTCCTTCCCCTTCCCCTCAAAAATAGCCCAGGGCCTCTGGAAGTGAAAAGGGTGGGATGGAGGGAAGTGAGCAGGAGGCATCCTGGCTGCCCAGCCGAGGGCTGGTTCCCCAGGTCCCATGCCAATGCTCCAAGGCCAACCAGCCTGGCTCCAGCATGGTGAGCCCCACATCTGCAGCCCCACTTGTGTGTGCCCCTGAGTCCTGAGGGCTCTGGAGCTGTCCTGGCTAGAACTGGAGTTACCACCCACTGTGGGGCAGGGTCTCAGCTGCTCTGAGCACCAGGCTGCACCAGGAGCACTCACCTCATGGAGCGAAGGCCCAGAAGCACTGCCTTTCTTGTGGGCATCGCTACCCTAAGTGGGTCGGCAATGATGAGGAGGCACCGAGGGCCACTCCCTGGCTGTGAGCTGTGCTTGCACATCTTGGATGCCCTGTGGGCACTTCCTTCCTGTTGGGATTTGGGCTCAGGTTTATCCCTGGCTGCTTCTGGGAACCCTGGGGGCTAAAGGACCCTGCAAGATGGCTGGGTTGGAGGAAAGGGGCTTGCCTGGTCCTGGGAGCTGGGCAGATATGTGGGTGGCGAGCAAAAATTGGGAGGGCTTCTCATCTGGGCCCCCTGCCCGAGGGTCCGTCCTGGTACAGGATCAGGTAGCATCAAAGGGAACACCTAGGACGAGGGACTGGAGGGGGACTGGGGCCTTGGCCAGGGCCTTGTGGGGAGTGCCCTGCCCAGGGGTGGGGCTGCAGGAAGGAGAGGCCATTCTACCTGAGTTGGCCGCCCCTGCCTCATGGCCCCCGACCCAGGGCGCTCCGAGCTGCCTTCTTCTGGAGCCTTACGGGAGGCCCTGCTGCTTGGGGGCTGGTGTGCACCACCTAGGGCTGGGTTCTGTAGCCTCCACTGCCACAGGCTGGGCGGGCTCTGACCCCTCCTCTCTTGGGGGGTCCTGGTGCCGGGGTGGTTTTGAAAACCAGAGACTGGAGGCCTTATCAGACCACAGGTTTTCCTGAGGAAGGAAGGGTGGGTGTGGGCCTCCGGGATGGGCGCCTCCTCTGGGTGTGCCCAGCCTGGTGGAGGGCGCACATGCACTGCCCATCCCTCCTGGGGGACCCCAGTCCAAGGCCCTGCCCCACCAGAGACAAGCAGACTGCAAAGGCTGGACCCGGTAGGGTGTGGGTCCAGGGCTCAGGCCTGGGGTGGGGTGTGAACTCCCTGAAATCACAGCAGATGCCAGCATCCTCCGGGAGAGCGTGCCTGGCTCCCCCAGCTGAGGCTCAGAGGAATTTGCGGCCAGTTCACTGGCAGTTCCGCTCCTAGGGATGTGCCCAGTGAGAATCTATACTTGGGTTCACCAAAAAACAAGCAAGAGCCGGGCGCGGTGGCTCAAGCCTGTAATCCCAGCACTCTGGGAGGCCGAGACGGGCGGATCACGAGGTCAGGAGATCGAGACCATCCTGGCTAACACAGTGAAACCCCGTCTCTACTAAAAAATACAAAAAACTAGCCGGGCGAGGTGGCGGGCGCCTGTAGTCCCAGCTACTCAGGAGGCTGAGGCAGGAGAATGGCGTGAACCCAGGAGGCGGAGCTTGCAGTGAGCTGAGATCCGGCCACTGCACTCCAGCCTGGGCGACAGAGCGAGACTCCGTCTCAAAAAAAAAAAAAACAAAACAAAACAAAAAAAAAACAAGCAAGAATGTTCCAAGTGACCCTTTTCATAATAGCCCCAACCTGGAAAACCCGAATGCCCATCAATGCTGGGTGTGGCCTGTCATCCAGGGGATAGTGACTGTAGCCAGGAGGAGCCACCCAGCTTCCTCCACGGCCTCCACATCAGACAACGGGAAGCAGAGGCCAGAGCGCAGGCAGAGCTGGTGCCCAGCATGGATTAGGTTCAGGAACAGGCAGGACTAGTGCAGGTGGACGGGGTCCATGAATGATGGCCTCTGGGGCATTGGCCAGCAGGGCCTTAGGGGCCTCCTGGTTTTGGCAACGTCCTGTTTTCTTGATCCAGGTGCTGGTGACAAGAGGCGTTCAGTCTATGGAAATTCAGGAAGCCACATACTTAGGATGGGTATGCTTTTCTGCATGTATGTGAAACTTCTGTGATGCTTTTCTGCCTGTATGTGAAACTTCAATAAAAAGTTTCACACACAGGCCAGGCACAGTGGTTCATGCCTGTAATCTCAGCACTTTGGGAGGCCAAGGCAGGCGGATCACAAGGTCAGGAGATCAAGACCATCCTGGCCAACACAGTGAAACCCCATCTCTACTAAAAATACAAAAAATTAGTCAGGCGTGGTGGCGGGCACCTGTAGTCTCAGCTACTTGGGAGGTTGAGGCAGGAGAATGGCGTGAACCCGGGAGGTGGAGCTTGTAGTGAGCCGAGATCGCGCCACTGCACTCCAGCCTGGGCGACAGAGCGAGACTCCCTCTCAAAACAAAACAACAAAAAAAAGAGTTTCATACACAGGCCAGGCACAGTGGCTCACGCCTGTAATCCCAGCACTTTGGGAGGCCGAGGTGGGAGGATCACAAGGTCAGGAGTTCAAGACCAGCCAGGCCGACATGGTGAAACCCCACCTCTACTAAAAACATAAAAATTAGCCGGGCGTGGTGGCGCACAGCTGTAGTCCCAGCTACTTGGGAGGCTGAGGCAGGAGAATTGCTTGAACCCAGAAGGTGGAGGTTGCAGTGAGCCGAGATTGTGCCACCGCACTCCAGTCTGGGTGACAGAGTGAGACTTGTCTCAAAAAAAAAAAAAAAAGTTACACACAAGCAGAAACCCTCTGCTGACCCCTCCAGAGGGCGGAATGTTCCCTGAGGCCCCTGCTTTCCTCCTGCCCCATCCTGTCTGGGCCCAGCCCCTCAGGCAGCCTCGTTCCCTCCAGGGAAGTCGAAGTCGCTGGGCGGACTGGGCTGAAAGCCAGGGAGAGACTGCCAGGTCATGCCCCCGACCCTTCCCTTCGTGGAGGGAGCGCAGAGGAGGCAGCCGGAGAGAGCAGCCCCTGAGGGAGGTGTGGGTGGGGCTGGGCTCAGAGCGGGGCAGCCAGGCTGACGCCCCGTGCCCGCTCTGCCTTTCTTGGAAGAGCCTGGAGGAGCCTTGTCGGGTGGGGGTGGCTACAGCCGCGCAGGTGGGGCTGCGGCTGTGGGGCTCACCCTGCTGAAGCCGGGCCTGCGGGCCGGGGAGCGGTGGCTTGGGACCTGGGGAACCCGCCCTCGGCTGGGCAGCCAGGATGCCTCCTGCCCTCCTCCCTCCATCCCACCCCTTCACTTCCAGAGGCCCCGGGCTATTTTTAACTTGGCTGTGCAGCCAGAGCTGAAGGTGGACCTAGCCCTGCAGGGAGTGGGGAGGAGGGAGGAGCTGCAGCTGCTGTCCTGCCCCCACCCCTCCCACAGCTCGGGCTTTCTACCCGGGTGGGTGGGGGGTGCTGGTCATTCTTGACCTTAGAGGAGAAACCCCATTCCACCCTGCAAATATGGTCACACTCGGAGGCCACACAGACACTCCAAGATTCAAACACAAGCCTGAGACACAAACTCAAAAACACACACCTAGGGGTACACCCAGGCTCACTTGGTCACACACACAGAGACACACACACAGACACTGACACACACAGACACAAACACGCAGAGATACACATAGACGCTGACGCACACAGACACACACGCAGAGACACACACACACACACAGACAGACAGACATACACAGACACAAACACGGAGAGACACACAGACACTGACGCACACAGACACACACAGAGACACACACAGAGACACACACACTGACACACACACACAGACACACACAGAGACGCACAGACATAGACACACACACAGACACTGACACACACACAGACACACACATAGACACTGACACACACAGACACACACAGAGACACTGACACACACACACACAGACACACACATAGACACTGACACACACAGACACACACACAGACACACACAGAGACACTGACACACACACACACAGACATACACAGACACAAACACGGAGAGACACACACTGACGCACACAGACACACACAGAGACACACACACTGACACACACACAGACACACACAGAGACGCACATAGACACACACACAGACACTGACACACACACAGACACACACATAGACACTGACACACACAGACACACACAGAGACACTGACACACACACACACAGACACACACATAGACACTGACACACACAGACACACACACAGACACACACAGAGACACTGACACACACACACACAGACATACACAGACACAAACACGGAGAGACACACACTGACGCACACAGACACACACAGAGACACACACACTGACACACACACAGACACACACAGAGACGCACAGACATAGACACACACACAGACACTGACACACACACAGACACACACATAGACACTGACACACACAGACACACACACAGACACACACAGAGACACTGACACACACACTCACAGACACACACAGAGACACTGACACACACACACACAGAGACACTGACACACACACACACAGACACACAGAGACACTGACACAGACACACACAGAGACACTGACACACACACACAGACACACACAGAGACACTGACACACAAACACACAGAGACACTGACACACACACACAGACACTGACACACACACACACAGAGACACTGACACACACACACACAGACACACACAGACACTGACACACACACACACACACATAGACACTGACAAACACAGACACACACACAGACACACACAGAGACACTGACACACACACAGAGACACTGACACACACACACAGAGACACTGACACAGACACACACAGACACTGACACACACACACACAGAGACACTGACACACACACACACAGACACACACAGACACTGACACACACACACACACAGACACTGACAAACACAGACACACACACAGACACACACAGAGACACTGACACACACACAGAGACACTGACACACACACACAGAGACACTGACACACACTGACACACACACACAGAGACACTGACACACACACACAGACACACACAGAGACACTGACACACACACATACAGACACACACAGAGACACTGACACACACACATACAGAGACACACAGAGACACTGACACACACACACAGACACACACAGAGACACTGACACACAAACACACAGAGACACTGACACACACACAGAGACACTGACACACACACACACACACAGACACTGACACACACACACACAGAGACACTGACACACACACACACAGACACACACAGACACTGACACACACACACACACATAGACACTGACAAACACAGACACACACAGACACTGACACACACACACACACACATAGACACTGACAAACACAGACACACACACAGACACACACAGAGACACTGACACACACACAGAGACACTGACACACACACACACAGAGACACTGACACAGACACACACAGACACTGACACACACACACACAGAGACACTGACACACACACACACAGACACACACAGACACTGACACACACACACACACACATAGACACTGACAAACACAGACACACACACAGACACACACAGAGACACTGACACACACACAGAGACACTGACACACACACACACAGAGACACTGACACACACTGACACACACACACAGAGACACTGACACACACACACAGACACACACAGAGACACTGACACACACACATACAGACACACACAGAGACACTGACACACACACATACAGAGACACACAGAGACACTGACACACACACACAGAGACACTGACACACACACACACACACACACATAGACACTGAAAAACAGACACACACACAGACACACACAGAGACACTGACACACAGAGACACTGACACACACAGACACACACAGAGACACTGACACACACACAGACACACACAGAGACACTGACACACACACACAGACACACAGAGACACTGACACACACACACACAGACACACACAGAGACACTGACACACAGACACACACAGAGACACTGACACACACACACACAGACACACACAGAGACACTGACACACACACACAGACACACACAGAGACACTGACACACACACACACACAGAGACACTGACACACACACAGAGACACTGACACACACACACAGACACACACAGAGACACTGACACACACACAGACACACACAGAGACCCTGACACACACACAGACACACACAGAGACACTGACACACACACACAGACACACAGAGACACTGACACACACACACACAGACACACACAGAGACACTGACACACAGACACACACAGAGACACTGACACACACACACAGACACACACAGAGACACTGACACACATACACAGACACACACAGAGACACTGACACACACACACACAGAGACACTGACACACACACACAGAGACACTGACACACACACACAGACACACACAGACACACTGACACACACACAGACACACACAGAGACCCTGACACAAACACAGACACACACAGAGACACTGACACACACACAGAGACACTGACACACACAGAGACACTGACACACACACACAGAGACACTGACACACACACAGACACACACAGAGACACTGACACACACACACACAGAGACACTGACACACACACAGAGACCCTGACACACACACAGACACACACAGAGACACTGACACACACACAGAGACACTGACACACACAGAGACACTGACACGCACACACAGAGACACTGACACACACAGAGACACTGACACACAGAGACACTGACACACACAGAGACACTGACACACACACACACACAGAGACACTGACACACACACACAGACACACACAGAGACACTGACACACACACACACACAGACACTGACACACACACACACAGACACTGACACACACACACAGAGACACTGACACACACACACAGACACACACAGAGACACTGACACACACACACACACAGAGACACTGACACACACACAGACACACACAGAGACACTGACACACACACACACACAGACTGACACACACACAGAGACACTGACACACACACACAGAGACACTGACACACACACACACAGAGACACTGACACACACACACACAGACACACACAGAGACACTGACACACACACACAGACACACACATAGACACTGACACACACACACAGACACAGAGAGACACTGACACACACACAGACACACACACAGACACTGACACACACACACACACAGACACTGACAAACACTGACACACACACACAGAGACACTGACACACACACACACACAGAGACACTGACACACTAACACACACACAGAGACACTGACACACACACACAGACACACACAGAGACACTGACACACACACAGACACACACAGAGACACTGACACACACACACACACAGAGACACTGACACACTAACACACACACACAGAGACACTGACACACACACACAGACACACACAGAGACACTGACACACACACATACACACACAGAGACCCTGACACACACACACACACAGACACTGACAAACACTGACACACACACACAGAGACACTGACACACAGACACACACACAGACACTGACACACACACACACAGAGACACTGACACACACACACACACAGAGACTGACACACACACACACAGACACTGACACACACTGACACACACACACAGAGACACTGACACACACACAGACACACACAGAGACACTGACACACACACACACAGAGACACTGACACACACACACACACAGAGACACTGACACACACACACACACAGAGACACTGACACACTGACACACACACAGAGACACTGACACACACACACAGAGACACTGACACACACAGAGACACTGACACACACACACAGAGACACTGACACACACACACACAGAGACACTGACACACACACAGAGACACTGACACACACACACAGAGACACTGACACACACACAGAGACCCTGACACACAGACACACACAGAGACACTGACACACACAGACACTGACACACACAGAGACACTGACACACACACACAGACACACACAGAGACACTGACACACACACACAGACACTGACACACACACACACAGAGACACTGACACACACACACACAGACACACACAGAGACACTGACACACACACACACAGACACACACAGAGACACTGACACACACACACAGACACACACACTGACACTGACACACACACAGAGACACTGACACACACACACACAGACACACACAGAGACACTGACACACACACACACAGAGACACTGACACACACACAGAGACACTGACACACACACACACAGACACTGACACACACACAGAGACACTGACACACACACAGAGACCCTGACACACACACAGACACACACAGAGACACTGACACACACACAGAGACACTGACACACACAGAGACACTGACACACACACACAGACACACACAGAGACACTGACACACACACACACAGACACACACAGAGACACTGACACACACACACAGAGACACTGACACACACACACACACACAGACACACACAGAGACACTGACACACACACACACACAGAGACACTGACACACACTGACACACACACAGACACTGACACACACACACACAGAGACACTGACACACACACACAGAGACACTGACACACACACACAGACACACACAGAGACACTGACACACACACACACACAGAGACACTGACACACACACACAGAGACACTGACACACACACACAGACACACACAGAGACACTGACACACACACACACAGACACACACATAGACACTGACACACACACACAGACACAGAGACACACTGACACACACACAGACACACACACAGACACTGACACACACACACACACAGAGACACTGACACACACACAGAGACACTGACACACAGACACACACAGAGACACTGACACACACACACAGAGACTGACACACACACACACAGACACTGACACACACTGACACACACACACAGAGACACTGACACACACACACACAGAGACACTGACACACACACACACACACACAGAGACACTGACACACACACACACAGATACACACACAGAGACACTGACACACACACACACAGAGAGACACTGACACACACACACACACAGACACAGACACTGACACACACAGACACAGACACACACAGAGACACTGACACACACACACAGAGACTGACACACACACACACAGACACTGACACACACACACACACACACAGAGACACACACACACACACACAGAGACACACACACACACAGAGACACTGACACACACACACACACAGAGACACTGACACACACACACACAGAGACACTGACACACAGACACACACACACAGAGACACTGACACACACACACACACACAGAAACTGACACACACACACACACAGACACTGACACACACTGACACACACACACAGAGACACTGACACACACACAGAGACACTGACACACACACAGACACAGAGAGACACTGACACACACACAGACACACACACAGACACTGACACACAGACACACACAGAGACACTGACACACACACACACAGAGACTGACACACACACACACACTGACACACACTGACACACACACTGACACACACACACAGAGACACTGACACACACACACACACAGAGACACTGACACACTCACACAGAGACACACACACACACACACACACTGACACACACACAGAGACACTGACACACACACACACACACACACAGAGACACTGACACACACACACACACACTGACACACACACACACAGACTGACACACACACACAGAGAGACACTGACACACACACACACACAGACACTGACACACACACACACAGAGACACTGACACACACACAGACACACACACAGACACTGACACACACACACACACAGAGACACTGACACACACACACAGACAGACACTGACACACACACACACACAGAGACACTGACACACACACACATAGACACTGACACACAGACACACACACAGAGACACTGACACACACACACACAGACACTGACACACACACACACAGAGACACTGACACACACACACACAGAGACACTGACACACACACACACACACACAGACACTGACACACACACACACACATAGACACTGACACACACACACACAGACACACACACAGAGACACTGACACTGACACACACTGACACACACACACAGAGACACTGACACACACACACACACAGAGACACTGACACACACACACACAGAGACTGACACACACACACACAGAGACACTGACACACACACACACAGAGACACTGACACACACACACAGACACACACAGAGACACTGACACACACACACACACAGAGACACTGACACACACACACACAGAGACACTGACACACACACACAGACACACACAGAGACACTGACACACACACACAGAGACACTGACACACACACACACAGACACTGACACACACACACACACAGAGACACACTGACACACACACACACACACACACACACACACAGAGACACTGACACACACACACAGACACACACACACAGACACACACACAGACACACACACACACACAGAGACACTGACACACACACACACAGAGACACTGACACACACACACAGACACACACAGAGAAACTGACACACACACACACACAGACACACACATAGACACTGACACACACACACACACACAGAGACACACTGACACACACACACACACACACAGACACTGACACACACACACACACACACAGAGACACTGACACACACACACACACAGAGACACTGACACACAGACACACACAGAGACACTGACACACACACACACACAGAGACACTGACACACACACACACACACAGACACTGACACACACTGACACAGAGACACACTGACACACACACACACACACACAGACACTGACACACACACAGAGAGACACTGACACACACACAGAGACACTGACACACACACACACAGAGACACTGACACACACACACACAGATACACACAGAGACACTGACACACACACACACAGACACACACAGAGACACTGACACACACACACAGACACAGAGAGACACTGACACACACAGAGACACACACACACACACACACACAGAGACACACACACACACAGAGACACTGACACACAGACACACACAGAGACACTGACACACACACACACAGAGACTGACACACACACACACAGACACTGACACACACTGACACACACACACAGAGACACTGACACACACACACACACAGAGACACTGACACACACACACACAGAGACACTGACACACAGACACACACAGAGACACTGACACACACACACACACAGAGACTGACACACACACACACACTGACACACACTGACACACACACACAGAGACACTGACACACACACACACAGAGACACTGACACACACACACACAGACACTGACACACACACACACACACAGACACTGACACACACACACACACAGAGACACTGACACACACACACACAGACACTGACACACACACACACAGAGACACTGACACACACACACACACACAGACTGACACACACACACACACACACAGAGACACTGACACACACACACAGACACTGACACACACACACACACACAGACACACACAGAGACACTGACACACACACAGACACACACAGAGACACTGACACACACACACACACAGAGACACTGACACACACACACACAGAGACTGACACACACACACACACAGACACTGACACACACACACACAGAGACACTGACACACACACACACACAGAGACACTGACACACACACACAGAGACTGACACACACACACACACAGAGACACTGACACACACACACACACAGAGACACTGACACACACACACACACACAGAGACACTGACACACACACACACAGAGACTGACACACACACACACAGAGACACTGACACACACACACACAGACACTGACACACACACACAGAGACACTGACACACACACACACACACACTGACACACAGACACACACACAGAGACACTGACACACACACACAGACACACACACACACACAGAGACACTGACACACACACACAGACACTGACACACACACACACACACAGAGACACTGACACACACACACACACACAGAGACACTGACACACACACACACACTGACACACACACACACAGAGACTGACACACACAGACACACAGAGACACTGACACACACAGACACACAGAGACACTGACACACACACACTCTGCCTGGGGACAGCTCAGGAGTGTGTGAGACTCAAGGCGCCTCAGGACACAAGGAAGATGTGTGTGGACGCTGTGGGCAGACCTCACCAGATGCCCGGAGACTCACAGGCCCTGAAGGCGAGCCCCACCCCTTCATGGACACACATAGGCACAGATGCCCAGAGACCACCAGCTGTGGGGCTTGTGGGGAGGCCCGAGGTGGGGGAAGCTTGGGGGTGGAGCTGCCCACTCTGCCCACTCTGGCCTTTCCCCCAGCACCAGTCCAATGTCCCTGAAGCCCACTGAGTAGATGGACAAGCCCCAGGGGTCTCCACACCCTTCCCACCAAAGGGCAGGCCTGCGAAGGGCGGGCTTGTGGCCTTCCCTCTCCCCTGTGCTCGCCCCCACACTCTCAGGGCAGGAAGCCCCAGGAGAGGGCGGCTGCAGGGGAGGCAGTGGAGAGCTGACCTCAGAATGTGCTCAGCCCGGCCCCTTCCTTTCCCTGCTCCCCACTTCCCCTCTCCTCCCCCAGCCTTTGTTCCGTGGAGCAACTGCCCCCTGACCCCCGCTGAGGGAATTGGAGTCAGTCCTGGAAAAAACCCCAGGTGCTGGCTGGGGCCACTGCCTCCGGATCCAGCGAGAGGAGGGAGCTGGGGGCTGGGAGAATTGGGGCTCAGGTGCCAGGGTGAGGGGCAGGGGCTAGCTTCCCGTTCCAACCCGTCCACCTCACACCCCACCTCCACCCCAGGAGGCCCAGGGCAGCTCCTGGAGGAATGTGGAGGGCGGGGGAGGGGACAGGACATCCTCTTGGCAGGACACAGGACGCCCAGTCCAGCCCAGTCCGGAGGTCCAGAGGTTCCCAGCCCCGGGCAAGGCCACAGGGGAAAGGGTCACTGGGGCCTGAGGCTCCCCAGTTCCAACCTCAGCCAGCAGTGTCCCTGGCCAGTCCAGGTCACCTCCAGTGGGGGCTGGAGGCCGGAGTGGAGTGGCCGCCCCCGTCCCCAGGGGGATCCATCCCTAAGGGGTCCCACGTGTATGGGAGGGGCCAGCAGGCCTGGGTTTGTCCTCAGCTCTGCAAATCTTGGGGTCGCCACCTGCAGGAGAGGCCTCAGGCTGGCCCTGGCCCTCTCGGGCCCAGGACAGGAAGTCCAGGGACAGTCGGTTGGCAGGACAGCCATGGGGACCCCAGCTCCTGGGAGCTGAGCAGCAGTAGAACCAGACCCTGCTCACTGCGCTGGGAGACGAGGGACCCTGGAGGGGCCTGAAGGCATTAGAAAGAGAAAGACCTGCCTCACCTCACCGGTTCAGCCAGGACCACGAGACCCTGCCAGTCTGGGAGGCCTGGCAGGTTCCACCCCTGCTCCCACATGGTCTCTTGGTTGCAGCCTCATGCCCACCATGCCAGCTGGCTGGTCATCTCCGAGCGCTTCTGCCAGTCCGTCCCAATCACCTGAGCGGCAAATGATGCTCCTCGTCTAAAAGCAGACTTTAAAACCGATGACCAAAGGCTGGGCGTGGTGGCTCACACCTTAATCCCAGCACTTCGGGAGGCTGAGATGGTGGATCGTCTGAGGTCAGGAGTTCGAGACCAGCCTGCCCAACATGGTGAAACCCCTGTCCCAACTAAAAAAAACAAAAAAAAAATTGGCCGGGCGCGGTGGCTCAAGCCTGTCATCCCAGCACTTTGGGAGGCCGAGACGGGCGGATCACGAGGTCAGGAGATCGAGACCATCCTGGCTAACACGGTGAAACCCCGTCTCTACTAAAAAATACAAAAAACTAGCCGGGCGAGGTGGCGGGCGCCTGTAGTCCCAGCTACTCGGGAGGCTGAGGCAGGAGAATGGCGTGAACCCGGGAGGCGGAGCTTGCAGTGAGCTGAGATCCGGCCACTGCACTCCAGCCCGGGGACAGAGCGAGACTCCGTCTCAAAAAAAAAAAAAAAAAAAAAAAAAAAAAATTAGCCGGGTGTGGTGGTGAGCGCCTGTAATCCCAGTTACTCAGGAGACTGAGGCAGGAGAATCGCTTGAGCCTGGGAAGCAGAGGTTGCAGTGAGCTGAGATCGCACCACTGCACTCCAGCCTAGGTGGCACAGTAAGGCTCTGTCTCAAAAAAAAAAAAAAAAGAGAAAAGAAAAAAATAATGGCCTCAACACAAACCTTGAGTGTCAATTTGCCTGTTTCCCTAGGAGTTAAAATTACGTAAGTGCAGTCACCATATGACCCAGGATTTCTGCTCCCCAGTGTCCAAACAAGAGGAATGCCTGCCCCAAAGTGAGGCACACTCCAGGCCACACCTCTGCCAGGGACACCATCTCCTTCCTCCACCACCTCTCCCCTTGTGTTTTTTTGTGGTTCCCCTCAAAATCTTTACTTTTTTTTTTTTTTTTTTGGAGACAGAGTCTTGCTCTGTCACCCAAGCTGGAGTGCAGTGGTGCGATCTCGGCTCACTGCAAGCTCCGCCTCCTGGGTTCACGCCATTCTCCGGCTCAGCCTCCTGAGTAGCTGGGACTGCAGGTGCCCGCCACCACGCCCAGCTAATTTTTTGTGTTTTTAGTAGAGACGGGGGTTTCACCATGTTGGCCAGGATGGTCTCGATCTCCTGACCTCATGATCCACCCGCCTCGGCCTCCCAAAGTGCTGGGATTACAGGCGTGAGCCACCGAGCTGGGCCATCCTTACAGGTTTTTAAAAATTGAGTTTTATTGAAGCATAATTTACATACGATGATATTTACCAATGTTTAGCACCTGCTTGAACAGCCTGGACGAAGGGAAAGCAGGAAACCACCTCCACTGCCCCAGGGGCCCCACCCCACCAACCCTGCATCTGCTTTCTGCAAGGAGGCCCTAAGCACGTGGTCTTTTTTTGTGTGGCTTCTCTCACTTAGCATCCTGTTTTGGGGATTCACCCTGTAGCGGCAGCCTTGCCTTCCCAGCATAGGGATGAGCCACAGTCCGCTTATCCACTCGCCAGCTGATGGATACTTGGTTTTCCCAGTTTTGCAAACGCTGCTGCTGCAAAGGTTTGAGGCCAGTCTTCCTGCGACGTGTGTCACCTCTTTTGGATAAATACCTGGGAGTGGACGCTCAGTCACGCTCCGTCTCCTTTTTTTTTTTTTTTTTTTTGAGACGGAGTCTCACTCTGTCGCCCAGGCTGGAGTGCAGTGGTGTGATCTCGGCTCACTGCAAGCTCCGCCTCCTGGGTTCCCGCCATTCTCCTGCCTCAGCCTCCTGAGTAGCTGGGACTACAGGCGCCCACCACCACGCCCGGCTAGTTTTTTGTATTTTCAGTAGAGACGGGGTTTCACCGTGTTAGCCAGGATGGTCTCCATCTCCTGACCTCGTGATCTGCCTGCCTCGGCCTCCCAAAGTGCTGGGATTACAGGCGTGAGCCAGCGCGCCCGGCCTATTTTTTTTTTCTTTGAGACAGTCTGTCTCTGTTGCCCAGGCTGCAGTGCAATAGCGTGATCTCGGCTCAGTGCAACCTCCTCCTGCCGGGTTCAAGCAATTCTCCTGCCTCAGCCTCCCGAGTAGCTGGGATTACAGGCGCCCACCGCCATACCTGGCTAATTTTTTTGTATTTTTAGTAGAGACAGGGCTTCACCCTACTGGTCAGGCTGGTCTCGAACTCCTGACCTTGTGATCCGCCCACCTCGGCCTCCAGAAGTGCTGGGATTACAGGCATGAGCCACCGCGCCCTGCCTCTGAATCTCTTTATATGTTTTGGTCACCCCATGACTGCATCCCTTGCAAGGGCCTTGCCTGTGCTGCTTGCTGCGCTGACCAGAGCTCAACACGACGCCGCACCCGGAGGGACTTCTGAACAGACATTCGCCCACTGGGTGAACGGCAGCGGTGCCAGGGTGGGTCCTGGTGAGGCTAATGGGGAAGTGGCGACGGGCTGGAGGTACCACCGAAGATGCTGACGGTGGCTGCGGTCAATGAGGCGGCAGCAACAGTGGCTGGCAGCAGTGACGCAGCTGTGGGTGGCTGTTTGTAAAGGGGAAGACCTCACACAGCCTGGAGATGCCTCCTTCATCCCTCCTTGAAACTAAACTCACCTGGGGAGATGTCGTGTGGTTCCTCCACTTCCCCCCACTTCAGGCACCCAGGCTCACTCACACCTTGGAGCCGGCTGTCACCAAAACCCACACGCTCCGAAATGACTGCTTCCAGTTTCCCCGTCTGTGGCACAACTGCCCCCTCCCCGGCTGTCACACCTCACCAAGCGCTTCGCTCCAGGACAACCCTCCTTTCTCCAGAACAGGCGGCCTTCCCCTTTCTTGGGCTTCCTTCTTATCCAGTTCAGATTTTGTGGTCCACTCTTAGTCACTCTCTCGAGAATGTGGGAAGTCTCGCTCTGTGCCTCCTTTCGTGGTACCTTCTGAGAACTCCAGCCTTGCCAGCTCCTAAACCGCTGCCCATTGTAGGGAAAGTCAAGCCAGGAAGATGGGGGCCACCCGAAACTCACGTCTGGGCGCTCTGCTGCACCCACTCCTGGGGGTCCACGCCTGGGAAACGGAGACGTCTGTCCGCTCAGTCCCCACCCGCTGCACGCCCTGGCCTTTCCCAAGCACTCCGGACTTGGTCTCTGGATGGTCTTGTATGTTAAGCTATTCCCTGCCCTACAGCCTTCCCACCAGCATTTACCACCCATTATCTCTGACACACAGACAGGAGCCTAGAAATGTTCAGGAGAGAAATTTTCAGGAGCTTCTTAGAAGTGGCTTCCTTTCAGCCCGGCGCGGTGGCTCAAGCCTGTAATCCCAGCACTTTGGGAGGCCGAGGCGGGCAGATCACGAGGTCAAGAGATTGATACCAGCCTGGCCAACATGGTGAAACCCTGTCTCTACTAAAAATACAAAAATTAGCTGGGCGTGGTGGCACACGCCTGTAGTCCCAGCCACTCGGGAGGCTGAGGCAGGAGAATCACTTAAACGAGGGAGACAGAGGTTGCAGTGAGCCGAGATCGCACCACTGTACTCCAGCCTGGCGACAGAGCAAGACTCTGTCTCAAAAAACAAACAAACAAAAAAACCCCAAAAAACTGGCTTCCTTTCCAACTCCTTGCCCCAGTTTGCAAAGCCCTACCTATCTTCCCACTCCCCATCCCTAGCCTCATTCCTCTTGACCCCTAAGGTCCCAGCCACTCTGACCTCTGTTCTTATTCCTTCAGCACTAGGGCCTCTCCCAGGGTCAGC
This sequence comes from Macaca thibetana thibetana, assembly GCF_024542745.1. Classification (NCBI taxonomy): domain Eukaryota; kingdom Metazoa; phylum Chordata; class Mammalia; order Primates; family Cercopithecidae; genus Macaca; species Macaca thibetana. Next base: position 35,956,721 of record NC_065587.1, on the reverse strand, counting down.
CCAAATCCACAGCCTAATTCACAGGGCGAATTCCTACCCATCGCTCTGGTCTCAGCTCCTGATCCACCTCCCCTCCAGAATGGCAGCTGCTGGTGTTTGCTTCCTGCAAAACCTTTCTTGACCGGGAGCACTGGCTCATGCCTATAACCCCAGCACTTTGGGAGGCTGAGGTGGACGGATCACCTGAGGTGAGGAGTTCAAGACCAGCCTGGCCAACATGGTGAAACCCCGTCTCTACTGAAAATACAAAAATTAGGCTGGGTGTGATGGCTCACACTTGTAGTCCCAGCACTTTGGGAGGCCAAGGTGGGTGGATCACCTGAAGTCAGGAGTTTGAGACCAGCCTGGGCAACCACGGCCAATATGGTGAAACCCCATCACTACCAAAAATACAAAAATTAGGCCAGGCATGGTGGCTCATGGCTGTAATCCCAATACTTTGGGAGGCTGAGGTGGGAGAATCACCTGAGGTCAGGAGTTGGTGGCACGAGTCTGTAATCTCAACTACTCGGGAGGCTGAGGCAGGAGAATTGCTTGAATCCAGGAAGCAGAGGTTGCAATGAGCGGAGATCGCGCCACTGTACTCCAGCCTGGGCAACAGAACAAACTCTGTCTCAAAATAAATAAATAAATAAAATTAAAACATAAAATAGACCAGGCTCAGTGGCTCATGCCTGTAATCCCAGCACTTTGGGAGGCTGAGGTGGGCAGATCACCTGAGGTCAGGAGTTGAGACCAGCCTGGCCAACATGGTGAAACCCCATCTCTACTAAAAATACAAAAGTTAGCCAGGCGAGGTGGTGGGCACCTGTAGTCCCAGCTACTTGGGAGGCTGAGGCAGGAGAATCGCTTGAAACCGGGAGGCAGAGGGTGCAGTGAGCTGAGACCATGCCACTGCACTCCAGTCTGGGCGACAAAGTGAGATTCCATCTCAAATAAATAAATACACAATAAAAATAAAACAAAATAAAACAAAATCCCTCTTTGGGTTAAATCCCTACTTGCGCACGGCAAGCACTCTGAGGGCAAGGATGGGACCAGCCAGTGCTTCACCCAGCCAGCAGGCCCTCGATACATGTCCACTGAATGAATGATTCCCGCTAAGGATGGGAAATGGGGAAGGTGGAGAGAGTGGGGAGATCAGGTCATCACCAGATGCAGAGAACAGCGGAGGCAGGGAGAACGGCCTTCGTCCTGCCCTCCTGGTATCCACGGCAGGAGACCACCCAGGCCCAGAAGGACGTCAGCTGGTGGAAGGGGAAGCCCACCTGGAATGTGACGGGCTCCAGCCTGGTCCTGCCTCCCTCACCCTCCTGGTCCTGCCTCCCTCACCCTCCTGGTCCTGCCTCCCTCACCCTCCTGGTCCTGCCTCCCTCACCCTCCTGGTCCTGCCTCCCTCACCCTCCTGGTCCTGCCTCCCTCACCCTCCTGGTCCTGCCTCCATTCAGGTCAGCCTCCCTCACCCTCCTGGTCCTGCCACCATCACCCTCCTGGTCCTGCCTCCCTCACCCTCCTGGTCCTGCCTCCCTCACCCTCCTGGTCCTGCCACCCTCACCCTCCTGGTCCTGCCACCCTCACCCTCCTGGTCCTGCCTCCCTCACCCTCCTGGTCCTGCCTCCATTCAGGTCAGCCTCCCTCACCCTCCTGGTCCTGCCTCCCTCACCCTCCTGGTCCTGCCTCCACTCAGGTCAGCCTCCCTCACCCTCCTGGTCCTGCCACCATCACCCTCCTGGTTCTGCCTCCACTCAGGCACTGCCTGGGGCTTTCCAGGGGGCTGAGCAGCTGACCAGGAGCCTTTGCCGGGGCGGCCAGGCACTTCCTGTAAGGCCTCCCTCCTTGCAGCCCCAGCTCCAGGGCCTGCTCCTTCCTCCTCCGCCCCAGGGGCTTTCCGCAAAGCCTGAGGCCTGCTATTTTTAGCTGAGGGAGAGGGACCAGTTCCTGGCCCCATTGCCGCCCTGAAAGAGCCTGGACTAAAGTGGGGCTGGGGTTGGGCCTAGGGGTTGGGGGAGAGGCTACAGTCCCCAGCCCAGGCACACCTGGGGTGCAGAGGGGACGCTGCAGGCTGGGCTCCCAGCCCAGTTGGTGGACCAGGCGCTTACCCTGGGGAGGTGGGACTTAGGGCCTGGGTGGGCTGCCGCCCACTTCCTGTGGCCGCACCCCAGCACTTCAAAGGCTGCTGGCAGCCCTGCGGTTAATCCAGGCTCCCACGCAGCTGGAGGGGCTGGGCGGGCACACACACCTCTGGCAGCTGGCCCCCCCTCCCCTCAGGGCAGCTTCAAAGCAGCACGGGTGGGCAGACCCGTGGTTCGCACGGATCCCAGGGCTGGGACAGGAGACACAAGGCGGTAATGGAGGCCCTGGCAGAGCCTCCTCTGCTCCTATGCTCCCCATCCCACTGCCTTCCTGGGTTGGCTCGGGGCAAAGGCCCAGGTACCTTCCTGGCCCCCAGATCCTGTCTTGAGGCAGGGCCACCTTTAGGGGTACCTGTGTATCTGCTTGGTGCCTGTGGGTTTCAGTGGCCTGGCCATGGAGTCAGTCCCAGTTAGAGAAGCCACAGGAACCGTGGTGGGGGCACCCCTTCCAGACCCCTCAGGACAGCCTCTCTTTCTTCCTCCTTTCCTCTCTTCCTCCCTCCCCACTCTCCAACTGGAAGGGGGGCGGGAGGGGAGGGGCCATAAAGAAGAAGGGGCTCCCTGTCCAGGCCTCCGGGCTGTGGTGGGCTTGACCTGGCGCCAGCTCCCCAGGGACGGCCTGGGCGGAGGTATTGGAGGCGGGGACCTCGAAGCAGCCGCCCCAGAGTCCAGCCGACGCTGAGAACAGAGAGTGCCTGGGGGGTGGGGGGGCAGCTTTCAGGGTCCCCTGGGGTCAGCTCTGGGACAGTTGCTGTTTTTAATCTGCACAAGTGATTTAGAAGGAGCCGCCAGGGCTGCAACCTAGATCCGCTCAGAGCGAGCTCGGGAAGTGCGGGAGGTGCGGCCCAAGAACTGGCCCCCCCGAGCTGTGGCCACAGGGCAGTGGGGGCCCCGGACGAAGCTTCCTCCTCTCCTGCCAGCCAGAACCTGGGTTCCTGGTGACCTTGCACGTCCGAGGTCTGTCCATCCCGCCCCGGACTGGCTCTCCCCTCCCTGCACCCCCCACTCCTCCTCCACTCTCAGGTCCAGGGACCGCTGCCCAGCCTGGCTGCCGGGACGGAGGCTCCCCCAGATCTAGGGCTTTGAAGGAGCCCCGGTCCCTGAGCTCACAGCACAGACGCCCGGGCCCTAGCGGACGCTGGCTTTCAGCCCACCCACCCGGCAGGTGGGAGCCACGCACCCCAGGAAGGAAGGCCTGGGGTTGGGCCGTGCATCCAGCTCGCCGGGACCTTGACTTGGCTGTCAGTGACCACCCCACCCCTGCTGACACAAGCTGGGTGTGCCTCCCTCGGTCTCTGGGCTCTCTGGGCGTAGGGAGGGAGGGAGGGCTGGGTCTCCAGTCCCTCTGACCACTCCGCTGGCCTGCGCCTGCTTAGGGCCCGTCCCCACCATCCACCACCCACCACCCTGCAGGTGCGGTGGAGGCGGGGAGGGGAGAAGGTGCAGGGGCACATGGGCCGTCACCCTGAGGGATTTTCGATGGTTCCACGACTTGGGGAAACCAGGAAAAAGGGGCAACCTCTGTGGCCTCCTGCGGACTTGGTGCCCCTGGTGGAGTCGGAGTCCCCACCAGAGACTCCTGTTTGGGCCCTCTGGGCTGGGATGCAGGCTGGCGAGGCCAAACCCAGGGGCCAGGAAGCACCGAACCGGCTAAGCTTAAGCCAAGAGCCAAGGGACCCCTGCCCTTTCCATTCATCCCCCAATCCGGGCTCAGCGTCATCTCCCCTCCTCGCCCACACCCAGGGCTGACTGTCCGAGATCCAGGCCGTGGTTTCCATCCGGTCACCACACGCCCCCCAGGTGAGGGTCTCCGAGGGGCAAGGAGTGAAAAGCTGGAGTGGATTGCCTCACGGGGTGGAATGGCTGCTGGTGCCAGCCTGGTCAGAGGCGGGGATCAGTATTCGCTGAATACACAACACAGAGGGACCACTAAAAACGCAGATAAAAGCGTGGAGCCGCCAGTGTGACAGAAGAAGCCTGCAGAGAAGCTCCCTCAAAGACTCACAGGTGACACAGTCACACCCTGTGGAAAAGCAACTGGGGCAAAGCTCTTGGCTTTAAGAATACCCCCTCGGATTGAGCATCGCGCTGCTAGAAATCTGGCCAGTAAGAAAAGCCCGGCCGGGTGCAGTGGCCCACGCCTGTCACCCCAGCGCCGCGGTGGCCTACGCCTGTCACCCCAGCGCCGCGGTGGCCCACGCCTGTCATCCCAGCACTTTGGGAGGCCCACGCCTGTCATCCCAGCGCCGCGGTGGCCCACGCCTGTCATCCCAGCACTTTGGGAGGCCGAGACGGGCGGATCACGAGGTCAGGAGATCGAGACCATCCTGGCTAACACGGTGAAACCCCGTCTCTACTGAAAATACAAAAAATTAGCCGGGCCTGGCGGAGGGCGCCTGTAGTCCCAGCTACTCGGGAGGCTGAGGCAGGAGAATGGCGTGAACCCGGGAGGCGGAGTTTGCAGTGAGCCGAGATCACGCCACTGCACTCCAACCTGGGTGACAGAGTGAGACTCCGTCTCAAAAAAAAAAAAAAAAAAAAAAACAAAAACAAAGAAAAAAGAAAAAGAAAACCCCTAGAGGCCAGGGTCCTTGAACAAAGGTGCGCGATGCCCCAAGTCTGCAGTGGGGAGAGGTCTGGAGCCCGTGTGTCCAACAACAGAAGTGGACACAGTGGTGCCAGGGCAGGAACTCCAGGGGGCATTTGCAGGCCTGTGCTGTGAGACTGCAGGACGCTCAGGACGCACCTCGGAGAAGAGAAAGCCTGCTGCAGAGTGACATGAACACCAGGTCTGTTTCCGTATGAGAAAGTGACAGAAGACCCCTAGATAAGATTCTGTGTGGGCCGGCCGTGGTGGCTCACACCTGTCATCCCAGCACCACGGTGGCTCACGCCTGCAATCCCAGCACTTTGGGAGGCCGAGGCAGGCAGATCACGAGGTCAGGAGATTGAGACCATCCTGGCTAACACGGTGAAACTCTGTCTCTACTAAAAATACAAAAAAATTAGCCAGGCGTGGTGGCGGGTGCCTGTAGTCCCAGCTATGCGCTATGCGGGAGGCTGAGGCAGGAAAATGAGTGAACCCAGGAGGCGGAGCTTGCAGTGAGCCGAGATCGCGCCACTGCACTCCAGCCTGGGTGACAGAGCGAGATTCCGTCTCAAAAAACAAAAGACTCCATGTATGTCTATGTTTGTAGGCAAATAGAGGAGGGTGTGAAAGACACGGTCCAGAATAGCAACTCTGGACATCTAGGAGGGAGTGTGGAAAGAACAGTTAATCGCCTTATATCCCCGTGCCACTGGATGCAATGAGAATGTTACATTTCGAATAACAAAAATAAGCACTCATATCAAAAACTGGTTATTGCAGTGAGAGAAAGGGCCCTGCTCTAGGGTCTTCTAAGCCAGGGTGAACCTGGGCCCTGAACATACCCTTCAAAGTGTGTGTACGGAGCCCAGTGGACGATTTCTGCAGCGGTGGTGCAGACTCTGCCCCTGAAGAATTCAGCCGACGTCACGCAGGCCAGCAGGATTTGTGTGTGTGTGTGCAGCAGTGCCATCATAGCTCACTGCAGCCTTGAACTCCTGGCCTCAAGCAATCCTCCCACTTCAGCCACCCAAGTGGCTGGAACTGTAGGCTTGACCCACCATGCCTGGCCCCTGCAGGACTCTTGACCCCAACCCAGACTTTACCTTGATGTGGGCAGCTGTCCCCACTCCCTCCCCTGACAGTGCAGGGGGTTCTGTCAAGGATTCTGGAGAGACCCTGGCTCATTCCCAAAGGAGACGGGGAGCAGGCCTGGGGAGGAGCCGAATGCCAGTGTGGGGGTGCCGGAGGCTCCAGTGGCAGTGCTCGTAGGCAGGGAGGACGGTGAGCCCTCCACACATACACAGCATGGCCACCCAGGGGTGTGTACTGAGATGGGTGTTGGGGGGCACTCTGGGGAGCGCTGCTTACCAGTGTCCTTCATCCTGGGCAGGAGAGAGGCCCAGAGTACAGGCCCTGCAGGGAGCCAGGATGGAGAAGGCTCCAGTGTGCGCCACTCCCCCACCAACCCCACCGTCCTGAGGGCGCTGAGTAATTAATTTTCTGTGACTCCAGATGTTCAGCAGCTGTCTTGGCCATTTCCGCCCCTTCTCCTGACCCTGCATCCTCCAGGAAGCATCCCCTCCTGTCCTTGGGCTCCAAGCCACCCCCACCTTCCCTGCACCCCATTTCCTGAGCAGAGGCGTTTGTGCAGACTCAGCTCCCGCACCCACCAGGGTAGCTTCAGTTTTCCCAAGGCCTGGGCATTGCTCCCTGCGTCCGGAGCTGCTGAGGTCAGCTCACTCCCTGATGGATGCCCTCTGCCAGGGGCTCTGATCCTGGTTCCTGCCCCTCCGGCCTCTGGGACTGGTTTTCTCTCTCTCCTCTCCTTCCTTCTCCAAGGTTGGCTCTGCAGGCTCCAGCGGCATAAATCAAGGGCCTCCAGGGAGGCCTAGCAGAACTGGCCAGCGGGAGAGCCCTGCCCCAGTGCAGGAGGGTGGGAACCAAGGGGTGGAGGGCTCAGAGACTGGCAGGCCCTGTGGGGGTGGGGTGCACGCTCAGATGTCTGCCTGGAGGGCACTGGGGTGCGGGGTGGGGTTGCCTCCACACATGGATTAACAGGGACACAGCCCCCCCACCACCTTGTGGACACTTCCCTGAGCTGATGGGGGTGGGGGCACAAGAGGTCACGGCTGCTGCAGCTGGTCCAGTCTGGGGGCTCTTCTAGAGAGGGGACAGCTCCCTTCCTGTCACATGCTTTCCTGTCTCAACAGAGCTGGGGGTTCTGGGACACTTGGACTCCCGTGGGCTGGTGGGATCAGGGGCTGGGCCAGACACAGGATAAGGCATGGAACCCCTGGGGGCCAGCGGCTCCAGCCTGCTGACCTTTGCCCTCAGAATCCGGTCCCAGGCTCTCCCCTCCTCCTCTCAAGAACTTCCTGCTCTCTGTGTGTGTGTGTGTGTGGGTGGGTTGTTGTGGGGGCAGCTAAGGGCAGGTGGGCCTGGCTAAAGAAAAGCCTCCATTTCCAAACAAGTCCCTGAGCGGATCAAGCTGGGAGACTGCCCCCAGGAGGACGAGGCTCCTCCAAGCAGGACCTGTTCAGGGGAATCAAAATAAGTTTAGTGCATCCAACATCCTACGTGTACAGTCCTCCAGGACTCCTGCTGCTGCCAGGATCTGAACTGAGGAGGCAGGGACCCCCGTTGGATCCTCGGCTCTGTTGCTGGGTTCACTCCTGTGGTCTCGCACGAAATGGGCCAAGAGCCTTTGGGCCCACAGCCCCAACCCGCCTAGAGTAAGCAGCTGCTGAGTTTATGAAAGAGGCTCCTGGGAAAGGCATCATCTCCCCACGCTGCAGAAGTTTCCATCCCCACCCCTAACCACAACAGGCTCCTTTCCCCACAGGGTCAGGGGCGGACACTTGAGCAGGACCAGAACCACCAATCCCCAGGGGAAGCCTTGCCCATCCCTTGGCCCCAGGGGCAGTATCCTGTGGGTTTGCTCCTGAGGCAGGGCTCCTGTTGCTGCCCAGGACCCAGTGGAAAGGATGGTGTGACAGGTGCACCAGTGGACCCTGAGACACTCTTTGTCCTCAGGCCTTGACCAATGAGCATAGCAGCCAATCCGAGATCAAAGCTGGATAACCAGGAACATCTGGATCTCAACTGAATGTGTGCCTGGGGGTAGGACTGCCAGATTTAGCAAAACAAAAACAAATTTAAAAACAGGATATATCTAGGCCAGCGTGGTGGCTCATGCCTGTAATCCCAGCACTTTGGGAGGCCGAGGCGGGTGGATCACCTGAGGTCAGGAGTTAGAGATCAGCCTGACCAACATGGTGAAACCCCGTCTCTACTAAAACTACAAAAAGTAGCCGGGTGTGGCGGCAGGCACCTGTAATCTCAGCTACTCGGGAGGCTGGGCAGGAGAATCGCTTGAACACCCGGGAGGCAGAGGTTGCCGTGAGCCGAGATTGCACCATTGCACTCCAGTCTGGGCGACAAGAGTGAGACTCCGTCTCAAAAACAAACAAACAGACAAACAAAAAACAGGATATCCAGTTAAGTTGGAATTTCAGATAAACAATTTTAAAATATAAGTATGTCTCAAGCGGTAGTTGGTACATACTTACACCCAAAAATTATTTACTTGTAATTCCAATTTAACTGGCATATTATTCTGTATTTTATCTGGCAACCTAGAATGGGGGTAATAGCCCCCCAAATCGCTCCCTTTGTTAATTGGTCCCTGTCCTTCTGTCCCCCAACCCCTAAAGACAGCAGCAGTCCTCAGCGGACTTCCGAACCAGGGGCGGGGCCTGTTTGGGTCAGGTAGTGCCTCTAACCCAGATACTGAGCAGGAGAGCACAGAGAGGGTGCTTCAGCCTGAAACTACCCCTTCCCCAGAAGGCTGGGGTCTCAGGCAGGCCTGGCACCTGGGCTCAGAGGCTCTGGCTGGATTTGCCAAACTCCCTGATTGTGCATTTCTGTTTCTGGTCTGGGGAGCTGTTGAGTCCCCAGAGCTGCCCCCTTCCCTGGGGCTCCCCCTGGCGGGCGGCCTGTGACCCTGTCCTCAGGTGGGCTGCCCCTTTCCAGGGCAGGGAAAAAGGGGAACCCACCCTACCCCTCCAGAAAAGGGGGAGGCGCTGCCTGGGAGTGGGGGCTCAACCCGGGAGTGAGAAAGAGGAACCCCAGCCAGGCAGGACCTGCCCGAAAAGGTCACTGCTGTTGCTGGCAGCCAGTGAAAAGAGGATCCAGAAAAGAAGGGGGCTTGTTTCTGGTCTGCACGGAAGAAGGAAGGTGTGGAGGGGAGGAACCAGCAGGCCGGGAGCAAATGCCACCTTTCTGGTGCGGCAGCAGCCCTGCTCTGACCCTGCCCTCCTGGGGAGATGAGGTTTAAACCAGCGGACCCTGAAGGGGTGGGGGCGGGGACCCATAGCAAGCCCGGTACACGCGGAGGAGGCCTTGCTGTCCCTTTCTGGCCTGTGGGGTTGTCCACCTTAAATTTAAGGAAGAGGGAGGCTGGGCGCAGGGACTCACACCTGTAATCCCAGCACTGTGGGAGGTGGAGGTGGGAGGATCGCTTGAGCCCAGGAGTTCAAGACCAGCCTGGGCAGCATAGCGAGACCGCATCTCAATTTAATAAATAAATAAGAAAGAGGGAGACAGTAGCTGCACAAATAATGGGTGGGAAAGCTGGGCCTGGGAGCGTTTGGCCGGTGGGGTCTTGGCGAAGGTGGGGGAGGGGCAGAACCTTGGGCCCATCATCTCTGGGAACCCTTTGTGCCCCATCACCTAGCAACAGGATGCAGCCTTCCCTCGGCCCTGGAAGGCCAGGTCACAAAGGCCATCAGGGCCTGGCTGGGAGCCGGTATCCCCTAAGACTGCCCTGAGCCTCTCGCGGCGACCCCGGCCCAGTGGCTGGGCGTTGGGGCCACCACCCATGTGCGTCATCTGCTTCGTGAAGGCGCTGGTGCACGTGTTCAAGATCTACCTGACCGCCAGCTACACCTACACATTCCGCGGCTGGCCCGTGGCCTTCCGCTGGGATGATGTGCGCGCTGCGGGCGGGAGCAGCAGCCACCGGGCGCTGACCTGCGCGGCCGCCGCGGCGGGCGTGTGGCTGCTGCGGGACGAGGCGCTGGGCGGGGACGCGCTGGGGCGGCCTCCACGTGGGGTGCGCAGCCAGGCGCAGTGTCTCTTGCAGCAGCTCCGCGAGCTGCCCGGCCAGCTCGCTAGTTACGCGCTGGCCCACTCGCTGGGCCGCTGGCTCGTGTACCCCGGCTCGGTGTCCCTGATGACGCGCGCGCTGCTGCCGCTGCTGCAGCAGGGCCAAGAGCGCCTCGTGGAGCGCTACCATGGCCGGCGCGCCAAGCTGGTGGCCTGTGACGGCAACGAGATCGACACCATGTTCATGGACCGCCGCCAGGACCCGGGCAGCCACGGGCACGGGCTGCGCCTCGTCATCTGCTGCGAAGGCAATGCCGGCTTCTATGAGATGGGCTGTCTGTCTGCACCGCTCGAGGCCGGTTACTCCGTGCTGGGCTGGAACCACCCCGGCTTCGGCGGCAGCACTGGCGTGCCCTTCCCTCAGCACGACGCCAACGCCATGGACGTGGTGGTCCAGTACGCACTGCACCGCCTGCACTTCTCGCCCGCGCACGTGGTGGTCTACGGCTGGTCTGTTGGCGGCTTCACGGCCACCTGGGCCACCATGACCTACCCGGGGCTGGGTGCACTGGTGCTGGACGCCACCTTCGACGACCTCGTGCCGCTGGCGCTGAAGGTCATGCCCCACAGCTGGAAGGGGCTGGTGGTGCGCACCGTGCGCGAGCACTTCAACCTTAACGTGGCCGAGCAGCTGTGCTGCTACCCGGGGCCGGTGCTGCTGCTCCGACGCACGCAGGACGACGTGGTCAGCACCTCGGGCCGCCTGCGCCCTCTGTCACCCGGCGGCGTGGAGGGCAACCGGGGCAACGAGCTGCTGCTGCGCCTGCTGGAGCACCGCTACCCCGCCGTGATGGCGCCGGAGGGCCGTGCAGTCGTCATCCGCTGGCTGCGCGCTGGCAGCTTGGCGCAAGAGGCCGCCTTCTATGCACGCTACCGCGTGGACGAGGAGTGGTGCCTGGCGCTGCTGCGCTCCTACCGTGCACGCTGCGAAGAGGAGCTGGAGGGCGAGGAGGCCCAGGGGCCACACGGACCCGCCTTCCCATGGCTGGTGGGCCAGGGCCTGAGCTCGCGGCGGCGCCGGCGGCTCGCACTGTTCCTGGCTCGGAAGCACCTCAAGAACGTGGAGGCGACTCACTTCAGCCCTCTGGAGCCTGAGGAGTTTCAGTTGCCCTGGGGGCTGTAACCTATACGCCCCAGTGGGGGATCACGCACTTGAACACCTTCCTGGCCTTCTTGGTTCACCTCCCCATACCCCCAACCACTGCGGGGGTGGGGCGGGGGGAAGGGGGCACTCCCGATCTGCTGTCTCAGGGAGGGTAGGCAGAACACGGGGACTTAGTGCTTTCCTTCCTTCACAGGGGCGTTCTGACCTTACCCCCCAACCCCGCCCCGTTCTTCCTTGCTCCATCCCCTCCTTTCTCTCTTCCTCCCACAAATACTTTTGGATGCCCCCACCCAGCTCCTAAAGGGAATGAAAGGTTAACCTGACCTGGTTTATGGCAATACTCTGTGATGAGTGCCTTCATCACCACAAAAGGATGATGGGAACAGGGACTGTGGGGTCCCAGGGAGGAGCCCTTCACCTGGCCTGGGTTACAGGATGGCTCCTGGGAAAATGACGCCAGCTGTGCGCTTAAAGTCTGTGCAAACTCCTCCTGTGAAAGGAGGACATTGGCATCGCAGGGCTGTGGGCAGGTCTTAGCGGCTGGGCATTCCCAGGAGTTCACACTGGCTATTATTCTGTAGGGCTCCCTCTCACCTCCAAACTCCTGGCTTCTACACCAGGGCATTCACAGACAGACTTCAGACTCACATGGTGGCATGTGAGGCTACGGATACACCTGCACGGGCCAGAGGACACTACTGGGTGTCCCCCAGAGCCAGGTCTGGGCTGGACTTTGTTCCTGGCTTAGGGATGCAACACAGAATGAGACCAGGCCTCTGCTCAACACAGTCTGTAATGTCACATCTCTGTGGTCTGCCCTGAACTGCCTGAAGCACGTGTCTGTATACGTCCCTAGTCCCTGGGCTGGCCTGGTTGGGTTGAGCAAGGATCTCTGGAAAGAATGAAAGGCAGCAAATGGAGAAAACATTACTGAGAGCACCAGAGCAGGATAGGCAGTGGTGGTAAGGGACTCAGGCCTGTGCAAGAGTACCCGGAAGACACCTGTGGGAGGAGGTGGCCGGGTGAATGAAGGGGCAGTGGGAGGAGCTTCCATGCCTAGGGACCAGTACCACCCCAGGCTGGAAGCCCAGAGTGCAGTCCTAGGACATCTGATCCTAAAGGGCTTGAATACCATTTAAGGCTTTTCTTCCAGGAGCAAGTAGGAGTCAAAGAAAGGAAGTTGTGGGACTTGTTTCGTGGGGCCAGTTGCCTGGTGGTTACACGCCTCTCCTCTGAGGTCAGGCATCCTGTTCCAGAGTATCCTGGTAGCGCTTCAACTTGCGGAGTGACCTAGGGCAAGTGACTTTAACCTCAGCTTCCTCGTCTGTGGAGTGGGGAGGGCGCAGTGCCGGCTTGGTCGACCTGAACAGGAAGTGAAACAACCTCGGGGTGCACGCGCTCAGGCCGCAGGGTCCACACCCGAGGCGAGGCGGCAGCGGCGCCTGCAGGGCGAGGGGACGAATCGCGGTCTTTTTCAGCGCAACCTGCATACAATAAAAAGTCCCCACCAAAAGGACAAACTAGCCAGGCGTGAGGGGTAGCTGTAATCCTAGCACTTTAGGAGGCCGAGGCGGGTGGATCACCTAAGGTCAGGAGTTCGAGACCAGCCTGGCCAACGTGGCAAAACCCCTGTCTCTACTAAAAATACGAAAACTAGCCGGACGTGTTGGCGCGCGCCTGTAATCCCAGCTACTCGGGAGGCTGAGGCAGGAGAATCGCTTGAACCCAGAGGGCAGAGGTTGGAGTGAGCCGATATCGCGCCACTGCACTCCAGCCTCGGCAACAAGAGGGAAACTCCGTCTCAAAAAAAAAAAGACCAACTAAAAAAAATAATATAAATACAGGACTTAACGAGGGGAGGCTGACCCCTAAAGTAAGGGGTCGGGCTGGAAAGGATCTCACGGGGTCAGAGTTTGAGCCGCCGAAGCGCGCGAGCCCCAGCACTCGGGGGCAGCTGCCTCCGACCCGGAAGATCCCCTGGGGCCCTGCGCTGGCTTTCCACAGCGCCATGTTGGACAGTCCTCCCACTTCCCACCTTCCTCGTCCTCCCGCTACTCCGACCGTTCTACCTGTGACTCTCGCTGGTGGAGCCAACCTGGAATGGATTCCCTTCGAACCACGCCTCCCTTTCCTGCTTCGCCCACAGTTTCGGCCTATCAGATTGAGTCGGATAAACCAGGACTGGCCAAACGACGTTCTCATTGGACATCACTGGTGGGGGCGGGACGAAGGCGGAGCATGTGCCCGGGCGGAAGTAGCCGTCGCGTCGCTGATTACGTAACGCCGCGGGGCCGAGGCAGTTCCGCTGGCTAGTGTGTACGCGGCCAGGTACTCCCGGCGCCGCCCGCTCGGCTCCCACAGCGTCCGCGACAGCGGCCAGGACGCCGTCTGAAGATGGACTCCGCCGGCCAAGGTACCTGCCGGGCCCGGCGCCTCCGCAGCAGATGGGCCCAGGCCGTCCGGTGTTCCCCGTCTCCCGGGGTCGTTTGCGACTCTCGGTCCTCTCAGTCTCTGCTCACCCACCCCGCGGCCCTTCTACAGCTCTCGGGCCACCGACCTCGAAGTTTGTGATGGTTCTGGTGTGTGTGTCTTTTGCCCGCGGCCCAGACCGCTTCCTGGGCTCTCTCCAGCCGCCCTCCCGGTCTCCCCTGGGACCGCTCCGAGTGTGGTTCCCTGGCGTCCGCCGTTGCTCCCGTAGTTGGGGTTCCCTCGCTCCAAGCAGCTCTCGTTTATGCCGCCCACCCCGCGCCCGGCTCTTGCTTGCTCTGCCACCCCCCGGTCCCTGCGCGGGGCCCTCGGGTTCACGCTCTGGCCCTGGACCCAGTCCGAGGTGTGGAGGGCGGCTCCCGAGCAGAGAAGGGATGGTGAAACAGTCTTCGCGTTCAGCAGAGCTCCCCTTGGGTAAGCAGCTCTGCTCGGAGCTCAGCCTACTTAGGGGTTGCCTCATGGAGAGGGGCGGAGTGAGTCAGGGGCACACCCACCTTACCAGGCCTGTTTCCAGAACAGTCACCCCGGAGCAGTAGGAGATGGCCCCTGAGGGGCATGGAGCCAGCCCAGGAGATTAAAATCTTGAGAATATGATACAAGTTTGTCTTCCATTTTGGGGCTGAAGAGAGGGATGTTAAATTTCTCTCCCCCTCCCCTCCCCTCTCCCCCCACCTTCCATCCCGTCCCCTTTCCCCTTTCCCCTTTTTCCTTTCCTTTCCTACGGAGTCTTGTCCTGACGCCAGGCTGGAGTGCAGTGGCGCGATCTCAGCTCATTGCAACCTCCACCTCCCGGGTTCAAGCCATTCTTCTGCCTCAGCCTCATGAGTAGCTGGGACTACAGGCGCCCGCCACCACGCTCAGCTAATTTTTGCATTTTTACTAGAGACGAGGTTTCACCATGTTGCCCAGGGTGGTCTCGATATCTTGACCTTGCGATCCACCCGCCTCGGCGTCCCAAAGTGCTGCGATTACAGGTGTGAGCCATTGCGCCTGGCCACATCTTAAACTTTATAATTCCTGGGTGCTGCATTATTCTGGAGGGTGTTTTTTGTTTGTTTTTGTTTGTTTTTGTTTTTGTTTTTTTGAGTTGGAGTCTTGCACTGTTGCCCAGGCTGGAGTGCTGTGGCGCCGTCTGGGCTCACTGCAAGCTCCGCCTCCCAGGTTGACGCCATTCTCCTGCCTCAGCCTCCTGAGTAGCTGGGACTACAGGCGCCTGCCACCACTCCGGGCTAATTTTTTGTATTTTTAGTAGAGACGGGGTTTCACCGTATTGGCCAGGCTGGTCTTGAATTCCTGACCTCAGGTGATCCGCCTGCCTCAGCCTCCCAAAGGCCTGGGATTACAGGCATGAACCACCACGCCCGGCCAGTTTTTCTTTTAGTTTTAAAAAAAAAATTTTTTTTGGCCGGGTATGGTGGCTCACGCCTGTAATCTCCTGGGTTCAAGTGATTCTCGTGCCTCAGCCTCCCAAGTAGCTGGGACTACAGGCGCGTGCCACCAGGCCAGCTAATTCTGTATTTTTAGTAGAGGCAGAGTTTCACCATGTTGGTCAAGCTGGTCTCGAACTCCTGACCTCAGGTGAGCCACCACGCCTGGCAGTAAGCCTGTTTCTTTTTAGAATGTTGTGTTCAACAGGGAAAATGTTACAATAATCATGTGCTTGGATTTAGAGAGAATCAAAATAGACTATTTTTCCTTATGTGAAATCTTGTAGACTTTTAGTGCAGTCAGGAAGATGCGTTTGATGTGAAGAAAAAACAGTGGCTACAGGAATTTGAATGTGATCTGGGTGTAGTTGAGGTGTGTGGCGGCAGCACACCGCTCTGCAGCTCTCCGCCTGTGGTGGCTTCCTGACTGTGGGATGAGAAGCGGGAGGTAAGGAAAGGGAATTTTGTTTTGCCGACTCCCAGAAGGAGCTGAATGACCAGCATGTGCTCCTAGTATGTAGTTTTAGCATGTGCCCTGTCAGATGTGTTGAGTGGAAAGTGATGCTTATTGTGTGTTTTAACCATATTAAGTTCCTTTTTTTAAAAAAGTGGAATATGTGGCTGGGTGCGGTGGCTCACACCCGTAATCCCAGCACTTTGGGAGGCCAAAGCGGGTGGATCACCCAAGGTCGGGAGTTGGAGACCAGCCTGGCCAACATGGTGAAACCCCATCTCTACTGAAAATACGAAAATTAGCTGACGTGGTGACGCGCACCTGTGATCCCAGCTTCTCAGAGGCTGAGGCAGGAGAATCACTTGAACCTGGGAGACGGAGGTTGCAGTGAGCTGAGATCAGACCATTGCACTCCAGCCTGGGCAACAGAGTGAGACTCCATCACACACACACAAAAAGTGAAAGCTCCGTTAGATTGATCTGCTTTCTTTGTAGCAAGGGTTTCCTGCCTCTGAAGATAGTATTCTCACTGGTTAGGGTCTGGCTGTCTTGGGCTGGCATTTCTCATGCCCTGAAGCAGCACAGGTGGCATTGGCTTTTCATCTCAGGCTGCCTGAGGTGTGGCCGCCCTCGTCTACTGCCCACGCTGTCCTCACAGACCTTTCAGAGAAGAGGTGTTCGTCTCCAGGGTCTCACCCACTCCCACCTTTGCTTTTGTCCTGCTAGAGACCTCTACCATATTTCCTTGGAAGTAAATAACTTACTTGACGCTTTGTGGCCTCATTTTGTCTCTGGCAGATATCAACCTGAATTCTCCTAACAAAGGTCTGCTGTCTGACTCCATGACGGATGTCCCTGTCGACACAGGTGTGGCTGCCCGGACTCCTGCTATTGAGGGTCTGACAGAGGCTGAGGAGGAGGAGCTCAGGGCCGAGCTTACCAAGGTGCTGTGGCTTGGCTGTGTGTCCTGGGGTGAATTGGAGTTAAGACCCTCTTGGATTAGTGAGAGGCCAGGGTACTGGCCACGCTTGGGTGATCACCTACCCTGCTCTGTGTTCCTGCTGATAAAGGGGTTCTCTTTGTATGTGCCCAGCTCCGTGCACTGGACTCAGAGCCACCTGGCAGTGGAGATGGGCGTGACTTCCTTCCCACACCTCTGTGCCTGGCCCTTCCGAAGTACTCCATGAGTAGCGTTCATACACGAACCGCCTCTGAGTGGCCATCTACTGGGAGTGTCTCTGTTGGAATTAACACTTGAGAATCATTTTTAAAACCCCGTGAATCTCTCTGCCCTGGATCTTAAGTTTTCTTTTAAAAATATTTATTTTGACTGGATGCAGCGGCTCATGCCTGTAATTCCAGTGCTTTGGTAGGACAAGGTGGTAAAATGGGAAGATCGCTTGAGCCCAGGAGTTTGAGAGCAGCCTGGGCAACACAGTGAGACCTTGTCTCCACCCCCAAAAACTAGCCGGGTGTGGTGGCAGTTGCCTGTAGTCCCAGCTACTCAGGAGGCTGAGGCGGGAGGATGCTTGAGGCCAGGAGGTCAAGACTTCAGTGAGCTGTGATTGTGCCCTGCATTCCAGCCTGGCGACAGAGCGAGACCCTGTCTCAAAAACAAAACAGAAACTTCTTTTGTAAAAAGTATTTATGTGATATTCTTTAAGTGAGAGTCCCTTAAGAGTAATATAGGAATTAAGAACAAAAGCCTCAGCTGGATACGGTGGCTCACGCCTGTAATCCCAGCACTTTGGGAGGCCGAGACGGGTGGATCACGAGGTCAGGAGATCGAGACCATCCTGGTTAACATGGTGAAACCCCTTCTCTACTGAAAAATACAAAAAACTAGCCGGGTGAGGTGGCGGGCGCCTGTAGTCCCAGCTACTCGGGAGGCTGAGGCAGGAGAATGGCGTAAACCCGGGAGGCGGAGCTTGCAGTGAGCCGAGATCGGGCCACCGCACTCCAGCCTGGGCGACAGAGCGAGACTCTGTCTCAAAAAAAAAAAAAAAAAAAACAAAAGCCTCCAACCATAATTTTTAGTCAAAGCAACTGCCAAGAGTTTTCTTTTCACCCTGTGAATCACCCTGTGAATCACCCTGTGATACGGTTTAATTCCAGAATCTGGGTCCAGGCCTAGGTCTGAGTAAGGTTGGTTGTGCCGCTGGGCCTGAGGACCAGGTTTCAGATCCTGAGGACATCACCCAGTTATTTCTAGCCTAGAAGATTAAAGGAGAGTAGCAGGAAGTCCAAGGAGACTTTGCTTTCCATTTTATTTCAGAGTATGCGACTTTAGAAACTAAACCCACAAGGTTTTTTTCAGAGTTGAATTACAAGATGAAGTTTTTTTTTTTTTTAAAGTCGTTTTTTTGAGTCAGAGTCTCTTCTTTGTCGCCCAGGCTGGAGTGCAGTGGCATGATCTCAGCTCACTGGAGCCTCTGCCTCCCTGGATCAAGTGCTTCGCATGCCTCAGCCTCCCATGTAGGTGGGATTACAGATGCCCACCACCATACCTGGCTAAGTTTTATATTTTTAGTAGAGACAAGTATTTCACCATGTTGGCCAGGCTGGTCCTGAACTCCCAGCCTCAAGAGTTCTGCCTGGCTCAGCCTCCCAAAGTGCTAGGATTACAAGTGCGAGCCACTGTGCCCAGCCAAAGAAAGTTTTTTTTTTTTTTTTTTAAAGATGGAGGCTCACTCTGTCACCCAGGCTGGAGTGCAGTAGTGTGATCTCGGCTCCCTGTGGCCTCCACCTCCTGAGTTGAAGTGATTCTCTTGCCTCAACCTCCCGAGTAGCTGGGATTACAGGCGCACAGCACCATGGTTGGCTAATTTTTGTATTTGTAGTAGACAGAGTTTCACCATGTTGGCCAGGTTGGTCTTGAACTCCAGACCTCAGGTAATCCGCCTGCCTCAGCCTCCCATAGTGCTGGGATTACACGGAAGAAAGATTTTTTTTAGTCGTTTCGCTCTTGTTGCCCAGGTTGGAGTGGAATGGCACGATCTTGGCTCACTGCATCCTCCGCCTCCCAGGTTCAAGCGATTCTCCTGTCTCAGCCTCCCAAGTACCTGGGGTTATGGGAGCCCACCACCACGCCTGGCTAATTTTTGTATTTTTAGTAGAGACGGGGTTTCATCATGTGTTGGCCAGGCTGGTCTCAAACTCCTGACCTCAGGTAATCTGCCTGCCTTGGCCTCACACAGTGCTAGGATTACAGGTGTGAGCCTCTGTACCCAGCCAGGGACTTCACCTTTTTTTTTTTTTTTTTTTTTTTTGGAGACCAAGTCTCGCTTTGTCGCCCAGGCTGGAGTGCAGTTGTGTGATCTCGGCTCACTGCAAGCTCCGCCTCCCAGCTGCACGCCATTCTCCTGCCTCAGCCTCCCGAGTAGCTGGGACTACAGGTGCCTGCCACCACGCCCGGCTAATTTTTTGTATTTTTTAGTAGAGACAGGGTTTCACTGTGTTAACCAGGATGGTCTTGATCTTCTGACCTCGTGATCCACCTGCCTTGGCCTCCCAGAGTGCTGGGATTACAGGCATGAGCCACCGTGCCCGGCCAGGGTCTTTACCTTTTTAATACCATGCCCAGTCCCAGGAAAGAGCCTGGCATGAAACAAGCCTGGCATGGTCATCCTGGGCCATTCCTCATGACCACAAATGGACATAGTGAGTGGTAGCTCTCCCAGAACCATTTAGCTCCGGCGCATGGGACGGTTCTCTGGAGTCAAGTTCCTAGTACCAGATTAAAAACAGATGGCTGCTGACTGGGCGCGGTGGCTCACGCCTGTACTCCCAGCACTTTGGGAGGTTGAGGTGGGTGGATTGCCTGAGGTTGGGAGTTTGAGACCAGCCCGACCAACATGGAGAAACCTGTCTCTACTAAAAATACAAAATTAGCTGGGCGTGGTGGCGCATGCCTGTGATCCCAGCCACTGAGGAGGCTGAGGCAGGAGAATCGCTTGAACCTGGAAGGCAGAGGTTGCGGTGAGCCGAGATCGCACCGTTGCACTCCAGCCTGGGCAACAAGAGTGAAATCCCGTCTCAAAAAAAAAACCAAAACCCAAAAATCAGATGTCTGCTGTAGATGCTATTATTCCTAGGACGAGTTAATGCTTCAGTAAGCGGAATGTTCTTGTGTAACTCATGGCACTGTGCATGAGGATGTTAGTCATTTCCTGCAGTAGTGATGGCTCATCATGTCGACTGCATGCTTTGCAGGTGGAAGAGGAAATTGTCACTCTGCGCCAGGTCCTGGCAGCCAAGGAGAGGCACTGCGGAGAGCTCAAGAGGAGGCTGGGCCTCTCCACCCTGGGGGGGCTGAAACAGAACCTGTCCAGGAGCTGGCACGATGTACAGGTCTCTAACGCGTAGGTACCTGCCCCAGGAGCACCCCCGGGGGCTGAAAAGAACGTGCACCACACACACCCCTGGCATGTGAGGGGCATCGTCATACCCAGGGACAAGTTGCAGCCATGGAGTTGAGTGGCCTGTTTGGAAGAAGCCAGTGAGAGGCTCTGAGCCCTAGGCCCAGGGACTGTGCCTTGTTTTTTCAAAGAGCTTGGTGTCTGCGTGTGTCTTATTTATTTTTAAATTTTTGTGTACTTCGTTTATTATTATTATTTTTGAGACAGAGTCTCACTCTGTCACCCAGGCTGGAGTGCACTGGCGCAATCTTGGCTCACTGCAACCTCTGCCCACCGGGTTCAAGTGATTCTCCTTCCTCAGCCTCCCAGGTAGCTGGGATTACAGGCGTCTGTCACCACACCCGGCTAATTTTTTATTTTATTTTTTGTATTTTTCGTAGAGATGGGGTTTCACCGTCTTGGCCAGGCTGGTCTTGGACTCCTGACCTTGTGATCCACCCACCTCGACCTCCCAAAGTGCTGGGATTACAGGCATGAGCCGCCGCACCAGCCTTTTTTTTTTAAATTCTTTTTTGAGATGTTCTTGCTCTGTCACCCAGGCTGGAGTGCAGCGGCGCAGTCGTTCACTGCAACCTCGACCTCCTGGGTTCAAGCGATCCCCCAACTCAGCCCCCTCGTAGCTGGGACTACAGGCGTGCGCCACTGTGCCTGGCTAATTTTTTCACATTTTATAGAGACAGGATCTTGCTTTGTTGCCTAGGCTGGTCTCAAATTTCTGGGCTCCTCTTGTTTTGACCTCCTAAAATGCTTGGGATTACTTGTGTGAGCCACCACACCCGGCTTCTATGTGTTTTAAAAAGGCAGACACACTGGCTAGTTGTCCGGGTGGAAATTGATAGGAAGACTTGTGTTTCAGTGTCCAGACTCAAGGGAGCACTGATCAGGACTTTAGCAAGAATGGTTTTTCTGTGGTCCTTATTGTGGGTGTGGCATGGTCACAGCCTCTGACCCAGACACAGCCACATGGGCCTGGCGCAGTAGCTCACGCCTGTAATCCCAGCACTTCGGAGGCTGAGGCGGGTGGATCACCTGAGGTTAGGAATTCAAGACCAACGTGGTCAACATGGAGAAACCCTGTCTCTACTGAAAAATACAAAAGTTTAGCTGGGTGTGGTGGGCACCTGTGATCCCAGCTACTGGGTAGGCTGAGGCAGGAGAATCTCTTGAACACAGGAGGCAGAGGTTGCGGTGAGCCAAAATTATGCCACTGCCCTCTAGCCTGGGCGACACAGCGAGACTCTGTCTCAAAAAAAACCCAAAAAAAAACGTATATGACCATATGGTCCCACAACCCTCGGGCCTCTGACCCTCCATGACTGCATGGTCCTGTAACCCTGGGACGTCTGTCCCAGATGTCACTCAGCTCTCTGAATTTGGGGAATGCTGCTTTCTCACTTGGCCCTGTCCACGTGGCTTCTCTGAAACATACCGTACAAGGAGGGGCGGGCGTGGAATGTTTCCCAGGAGCCACGTCCCTACAGAATGACAGATCAAGTCCCATTTCATAAATCTCACATACGAGAAACTCATTTTTTTATCCTAGGACATCGTAAGTTTTGAATCCCAGTGGTGTTTTGGAGCTGTGGGCTGTGCCCTTCCAGTCCCCCACAGCAGTGCTGTTCCCCAAGAATCTCCTAGTGAGAGACCAGGGGCTACTGCCGGGTGACGGAAAAGGGGACGATCAGTTCCGCCATACCCACAGCTCGCCTGGCGGCCTGGAGCCTGCACAGGGCCTGGTTGAGGCAGTGGACCCTGCTTTTGGGCTGTCTGTAGAGTTGATGTTCCTGCCAGCTGGTCCTCCTCTGTCTTCCCTGGAACCTCACCTGCAGTTTGATGCCTGACTTAAAATTGTTCTTCTAAATAATTCACTGTAGACTTTCTGTTTTTAGCTATGTGAAAACTTCTGAGAAACTTGGAGAGTGGAATGAGAAAGTGACCCAGTCAGACCTGTGAGTGCCTGTGTCATCAGCACCTCCTCCTTCCTCCTCCTCTCCGCCTCCTGAGTGCCTGTACCATCAGCACGTCCTCCTCTGTGCTCTCCGCCTCCTGAGTGCCTGTATCATCAGCACGTCCTCCTCTGTGCTCTCCACCTCCTGAGTGCCTGTACCATCAGCACCTCCTCCTCCTTCCTCCTCTTCGCCTCCTGAGTGCCTGTACCATCAGCACCTCCTCCTTCCTCCTCCTCTCCGCCTCCTGAGTGCCTGTACCTTCCGCACCTCCTCCTTCCTCCTCCTCTCCGCCTCCTGAGTGCCTGTACCTTCCACACCTCCTCCTTCCTCTTCCTCTCCACCTCCTGAGTGCCTGTACCTTCCGCACCTCCTCCTTCCTCCTCTCCGCCTCCTGAGTGCCTGTACCATCCGCACCTCCTGCTCCCTCCTCTCCGCCTCCTGAGTGCCGGTACCTTCCGCACCTCCTCCTTCCTCCTCCTCTCCGCCTCCTGAGTGCCTGTACCATCAGCACCTCCTCCTTCCTCCTCCTCTCCACCTCCTGAGTGCCTGTACCATCAGCACCTCCTCCTTCCTCCTCCTCTCCACCTCCTGAGTGCCTGTACCATCAGCACCTCCTCCTCCTTCCTCCTCTTCGCCTCCTGAGTGCCTGTACCATCAGCACCTCCTCCTTCCTCCTCCTCTCCGCCTCCTGAGTGCCTGTACCATCAGCACCTCCTCCTCCTTCCTCCTCTTCGCCTCCTGAGTGCCTGTACCATCAGCACCTCCTCCTCCTCCTCCTCCTCTCCGCCTCCTGAGTGCCTGTACCTTCCACACCTCCTCCTTCCTCCTCCTCTCCGCCTCCTGAGTGCCTGTACCTTCCACACCTCCTCCTTCCTCTTCCTCTCCACCTCCTGAGTGCCTGTACCTTCCGCACCTCCTCCTTCCTGCTCTCCGCCTCCTGAGTGCCTGTACCATCCGCACCTCCTGCTCCCTCCTCTCCGCCTCCTGAGTGCCGGTACCTTCCGCACCTCCTCCTTCCTCCTCCTCTCCACCTCCTGAGTGCCTGTACCATCAGCACCTCCTCCTCCCTCCTCCTCTCTCCACCTCCTGAGTGCCTGTACCATCAGCACCTCCTCCTCCTCCTCCTCCTCTTCGCCTCCTGAGTGCCTGTACCATCAGCACCTCCTCCTCCCTCCTCCTCTCCGCCTCCTGACCTGTACCTCCGCACCTCCTCCTTCCTCCTCCTCTCCGCCTCCTGAGTGCCTGTACCTTCCACACCTCCTCCTTCCTCTTCCTCTCCACCTCCTGAGTGCCTGTACCTTCCGCACCTCCTCCTTCCTGCTCTCCGCCTCCTGAGTGCCTGTACCATCCGCACCTCCTGCTCCCTCCTCTCCGCCTCCTGAGTGCCGGTACCTTCCGCACCTCCTCCTTCCTCCTCCTCTCCACCTCCTGAGTGCCTGTACCATCAGCACCTCCTCCTTCCTCCTCCTCTCCACCTCCTGAGTGCCTGTACCATCAGCACCTCCTCCTCCCTCCTCCTCTCCACCTCCTGAGTGCCTGTACCATCAGCACCTCCTCCTCCCTCCTCCTCTCCACCTCCTGAGTGCCTGTACCATCAGCACCTCCTCCTTCCTCCTCCTCTCTGCCTCCTGAGTGCCGGTACCTTCCGCACCTCCTCCTTCCTCCTCCTCTCCACCTCCTGAGTGCCTGTACCATCAGCACCTCCTCCTTCCTCCTCTCCACCTCCTGAGTGCCTGTACCATCAGCACCTCCTCCTTCCTGCTCTCCACCTCCTGAGTGCCTGTACCATCCGCACCTCCTGCTCCCTCCTCTCCGCCTCCTGAGTGCCTGTACCATCAGCACCTCCTCCTTCCTCCTCCTCTCCACCTCCTGAGTGCCTGTACCATCAGCACCTCCTCCTTCCTCCTCCTCTCCACCTCCTGAGTGCCTGTACCTTCCGCACCTCCTCCTTCCTGCTCTCCGCCTCCTGAGTGCCTGTACCATCAGCACCTCCTCCTTCCTCCTCTCCCGCCTCCTGAGTGCCTGTACCTCCGCACCTCCTCCTCCCTCCTCTCCGCCTCCTGAGTGCCGGTACCTTCCGCACCTCCTCCTTCCTGCTCTCCGCCTCCTGAGTGCCTGTACCATCAGCACCTCCTCCTTCCTGCTCTCCACCTCCTGAGTGCCTGTACCATCAGCACCTCCTCCTTCCTCCTCCTCTCCACCTCCTGAGTGCCGGTACCTTCCGCACCTCCTCCTTCCTGCTCTCCGCCTCCTCCTGAGTGCCTGTACCATCCTCACCTCCTCCTCCCTCCTCTCCGCCTCCTGAGTGCCTGTACCATCAGCACCTCCTCCTTCCTGCTCTCCGCCTCCTGAGTGTCTGTACCATCAGCACCACCTCCTTCCTCCTCCTCTCCACCTCCTGAGTGCCTGTACCATCCGCACCTCCTCCTCCCTCCTCTCCGCCTCCTGAGTGCCTGTACCATCCGCACCTCCTCCTTCCTCCTCTCCGCCTCCTGAGTGCCTGTACCATCAGCACCACCTCCTCCTCCTCCTCCTCCTCTCCACCTCCTGAGTGCCTGTACCATCCGCACCTCCTCCTCCCTCCTCTCCGCCTCCTGAGTGCCTGTACCATCAGCAGCACCTCCTCCTTCCTCCTCCTCTCCATCTCCTGAGTGCCGGTACCTTCCGCACCTCCTCCTTCCTCTCTCCGCCTCCTGAGTGCCTGTACCATCAGCACCTCCTCCTTCCTCCTCCTCCTCTCCACCTCCTGAGTGCCTGTACCATCAGCACCTCCTCCTCCCTCCTCCTCTCCACCTCCTGAGTGCCTGTACCATCAGCACCTCCTCCTCCTCCCTCCTCCTCTCCACCTCCTGAGTGCCTGTACCATCAGCACCTCCTCCTCCTCCTCCTCCTCCTCTCCCTCCTGAGTGCCGGTACCTTCCGCACCTCCTCCTTCCTCCTCCTCTCCACCTCCTGAGTGCCTGTACCATCAGCACCTCCTCTCCTCCTCTCCACCTCCTGAGTGCCTGTACCATCAGCACCTCCTCCTTCCTGCTCTCCACCTCCTGAGTGCCTGTACCATCCGCACCTCCTGCTCCCTCCTCTCCGCCTCCTGAGTGCCTGTACCATCAGCACCTCCTCCTTCCTCCTCTCCGCCTCCTGAGTGCCTGTACCTTCCGCACCTCCTCCTCCCTCCTCTCCGCCTCCTGAGTGCCGGTACCTTCCGCACCTCCTCCTTCCTGCTCTCCGCCTCCTGAGTGCCTGTACCATCAGCACCTCCTCCTTCCTCCTCTCCGCCTCCTGAGTGCTGGTACCTTCCGCACCTCCTCCTTCCTGCTCTCCGCCTCCTGAGTGCCTGTACCATCAGCACCTCCTCCTTCCTCCTCTCCGCCTCCTGAGTGCCTGTACCATCAGCACCTCCTCCTCCCTCCTCCTCTCTGCCTCCTGAGTGCCGGTACCTTCCGCACCTCCTCCTTCCTCCTCCTCTCCACCTCCTGAGTGCCTGTACCATCAGCACCTCCTCCTTCCTCCTCTCCACCTCCTGAGTGCCTGTACCATCAGCACCTCCTCCTTCCTGCTCTCCACCTCCTGAGTGCCTGTACCATCCGCACCTCCTGCTCCCTCCTCTCCGCCTCCTGAGTGCCTGTACCATCAGCACCTCCTCCTTCCTCCTCTCCGCCTCCTGAGTGCCTGTACCTTCCGCACCTCCTCCTCCCTCCTCTCCGCCTCCTGAGTGCCGGTACCTTCCACACCTCCTCCTTCCTGCTCTCCGCCTCCTGAGTGCCTGTACCATCAGCACCTCCTCCTCCCTCCTCTCCGCCTCCTGAGTGCCTGTACCATCAGCACCTCCTCCTCCCCTGCTCTCCGCCTCCTGAGTGTCTGTACCATCCGCACCTCCTCCTCCCCTCCTCTCCCGCCTCCTGAGTGCCTGTACCATCCGCACCTCCTCCTTCCTCCTCTCCGCCTCCTGAGTGCCTGTACCATCAGCACCACCTCCTTCCTCCTCCTCTCCACCTCCTGAGTGCCTGTACCATCCGCACCTCCTCCTCCCTCCTCCTCCCCCCTCCTGAGTGCCTGTACCATCAGCACCTCCTCCTTCCTCCTCCTCTCCATCTCCTGAGTGCCGGTACCTTCCGCACCTCCTCCTTCCTGCTCTCCGCCTCCTGAGTGCCTGTACCATCAGCACCTCCTCCTTCCTCCTCCTCTCCACCTCCTGAGTGCCTGTACCATCAGCACCTCCTCCTCCCTCCTCCTCTCCACCTCCTGAGTGCCTGTACCATCAGCACCTCCTCCTCCCTCCTCCTCTCCACCTCCTGAGTGCCTGTACCATCAGCACCTCCTCCTTCCTCCTCCTCTCTGCCTCCTGAGTGCCGGTACCTTCCGCACCTCCTCCTTCCTCCTCCTCTCCACCTCCTGAGTGCCTGTACCATCAGCACCTCCTCCTTCCTCCTCTCCCACCACCTGAGTGCCTGTACCATCAGCACCTCCTCCTTCCTGCTCTCCACCTCCTGAGTGCCTGTACCATCCGCACCTCCTGCTCCCTCCTCTCCGCCTCCTGAGTGCCTGTACCATCAGCACCTCCTCCTTCCTCCTCCTCTCCACCTCCTGAGTGCCGGTACCTTCCGCACCTCCTCCTTCCTCCTCCTCTCCACCTCCTGAGTGCCGGTACCTTCCGCACCTCCTCCTTCCTGCTCTCCGCCTCCTGAGTGCCTGTACCATCAGCACCTCCTCCTTCCTCCTCTCCGCCTCCTGAGTGCCTGTACCTTCCGCACCTCCTCCTCCCTCCTCTCCGCCTCCTGAGTGCCGGTACCTTCCGCACCTCCTCCTTCCTGCTCTCCGCCTCCTGAGTGCCTGTACCATCAGCACCTCCTCCTCCTCCTCTCTCTCCGCCTCCTGAGTGCCTGTACCATCAGCACCACCTCCTTCCTCCTCCTCTCCACCTCCTGAGTGCCTGTACCATCCGCACCTCCTCCTCCCTCCTCTCCGCCTCCTGTGCCTGTACCATCAGCACCTCCTCCTTCCTCCTCCTCTCCATCTCCTGAGTGCCGGTACCTTCCGCACCTCCTCCTTCCTGCTCTCCGCCTCCTGAGTGCCTGTACCATCAGCACCTCCTCCTTCCTCCTCCTCCTCTCCACCTCCTGAGTGCCTGTACCATCAGCACCTCCTCCTCCCTCCTCCTCTCCACCTCCTGAGTGCCTGTACCATCAGCACCTCCTCCTCCCTCCTCCTCTCCACCCCCTCCTGAGTGCCT
This sequence comes from Macaca thibetana thibetana, assembly GCF_024542745.1. Lineage (NCBI taxonomy): Eukaryota > Metazoa > Chordata > Mammalia > Primates > Cercopithecidae > Macaca > Macaca thibetana. The sequence goes on along the minus strand of NC_065587.1, from coordinate 35,929,763 downwards.
GTACCATCAGCACCTCCTCCTCCCTCCTCCTCTCCACCTCCTGAGTGCCTGTACCATCAGCACCTCCTCCTCCCTCCTCCTCTCTGCCTCCTGAGTGCCGGTACCTTCCGCACCTCCTCCTCCTCCTCCTCTCCACCTCCTGAGTGCCTGTACCATCAGCACCTCCTCCTTCCTCCTCTCCACCTCCTGAGTGCCTGTACCATCAGCACCTCCTCCTTCCTGCTCTCCACCTCCTGAGTGCCTGTACCATCCGCACCTCCTCCTCCCTCCTCTCCGCCTCCTGAGTGCCTGTACCATCAGCACCTCCTCCTTCCTCCTCTCCGCCTCCTGAGTGCCTGTACCTTCCGCACCTCCTCCTCCCTCCTCTCCGCCTCCTGAGTGCCGGTACCTTCCGCACCTCCTCCTTCCTGCTCTCCGCCTCCTGAGTGCCTGTACCATCAGCACCTCCTCCTCCCTCCTCTCCGCCTCCTGAGTGCCTGTACCATCAGCACCTCCTCCTTCCTGCTCTCCGCCTCCTGAGTGTCTGTACCATCCGCACCTCCTCCTCCCTCCTCTCCGCCTCCTGAGTGCCTGTACCATCCGCACCTCCTCCTTCCTCCTCTCCGCCTCCTGAGTGCCTGTACCATCAGCACCACCTCCTTCCTCCTCCTCTCCACCTCCTGAGTGCCTGTACCATCCGCACCTCCTCCTCCCTCCTCTCCGCCTCCTGAGTGCCTGTACCATCAGCACCTCCTCCTTCCTCCTCCTCTCCATCTCCTGAGTGCCGGTACCTTCCGCACCTCCTCCTTCCTGCTCTCCGCCTCCTGAGTGCCTGTACCATCAGCACCTCCTCCTTCCTCCTCCTCTCCACCTCCTCAGTGCCTGTACCATCAGCACCTCCTCCTCCTCCTCCTCTCCACCTCCTGAGTGCCTGTACCATCAGCACCTCCTCCTCCCTCCTCCTCTCCACCTCCTGAGTGCCTGTACCATCAGCACCTCCTCCTTCCTCCTCCTCTCTGCCTCCTGAGTGCCGGTACCTTCCGCACCTCCTCCTTCCTCCTCCTCTCCACCTCCTGAGTGCCGGTACCTTCCGCACCTCCTCCTTCCTGCTCTCCGCCTCCTGAGTGCCTGTACCATCAGCACCTCCCTTCCTCCCTCCTCTCCGCCTCCTGAGTGCCTGTACCTTCCGCACCTCCTCCTCCCTCCCTCCTCCCGCCTCCTGAGTGCCGGTACCTTCCGCACCTCCTCCTTCCTCCTCTCTCTCCGCCTCCTGAGTGCCTGTACCATCAGCACCTCCTCCTCCCTCCTCTCCGCCTCCTGAGTGCCTGTACCATCAGCACCACCTCCTTCCTCCTCCTCTCCACCTCCTGAGTGCCTGTACCATCCGCACCTCCTCCTCCCTCCTCTCCGCCTCCTGAGTGCCTGTACCATCAGCACCTCCTCCTTCCTCCTCCTCTCCATCTCCTGAGTGCCGGTACCTTCCGCACCTCCTCCTTCCTGCTCTCCGCCTCCTGAGTGCCTGTACCATCAGCACCTCCTCCTCCCTCCTCTCCGCCTCCTGAGTGCCTGTACCATCAGCACCTCCTCCTTCCTCCTCCTCTCCACCTCCTGAGTGCCTGTACCATCAGCACCTCCTCCTCCCTCCTCCTCTCCACCTCCTGAGTGCCTGTACCATCAGCACCTCCTCCTTCCTCCTCCTCTCCATCTCCTGAGTGCCGGTACCTTCCGCACCTCCTCCTTCCTGCTCTCCGCCTCCTGAGTGCCTGTACCATCAGCACCTCCTCCTCCCCTCCTCTCCGCCTCCTGAGTGCCTGTACCATCAGCACCTCCTCCTTCCTCCTCCTCTCCACCTCCTGAGTGCCTGTACCATCAGCACCTCCTCCTCCCTCCTCCTCTCCACCTCCTGAGTGCCTGTACCATCAGCACCTCCTCCTCCCTCCTCCTCTCCACCTCCTGAGTGCCGGTACCTTCCGCACCTCCTCCTTCCTCCTCCTCTACGCCTCCTGAGTGCCTGTACCATCAGCACCTCCTCCTTCCTCCTCCTCTCCACCTCCTGAGTGCCGGTACCTTCCGCACCTCCTCCTTCCTGCTCTCCGCCTCCTGAGTGCCTGTACCATCCGCACCTCCTCCTTCCTCCTCTCCGCCTCCTGAGTGCCTGTACCATCCGCACCTCCTCCTCCCTCCTCTCCACCTCCTGAGTGCCTGTACCATCAGCACCTCCTCCTTCCTGCTCCTCTCCACCTCCTGAGTGCCGGTACCTTCCGCACCTCCTCCTTCCTGCTCTCCGCCTCCTGAGTGCCTGTACCTTCCGCACCTCCTCCTTCCTGCTCCTCTCCACCTCCTGAGTGCCGGTACCTTCCGCACCTCCTCCTTCCTCCTCTCCGCCTCCTGAGTGCCTGTACCTTCCGCACCTCCTCCTTCCTGCTCTCCGCCTCCTGAGTGCCTGTACCATCCGCACCTCCTCCTCCCTCCTCTCCACCTCCTGAGTGCCTGTACCATCAGCACCTCCTCCTTCCTGCTCCTCTCCACCTCCTGAGTGCCGGTACCTTCCGCACCTCCTCCTTCCTCCTCTCCGCCTCCTGAGTGCCTGTACCTTCCGCACCTCCTCCTTCCTGCTCTCCGCCTCCTGAGTGCCTGTACCATCAGCACCTCCTCCTTCCTCCTCTCCGCCTCCTGAGTGCCTGTACCATCCGCACCTCCTGCTCCCTCCTCTCCACCTCCTGAGTGCCTGTACCATCCGCACCTCCTCCTTCCTCCTCTCCGCCTCCTGAGTGCCTGTACCATCAGCACCTCCTCCTTCCTCCTCTCCGCCTCCTGAGTGCCTGTACCATCAGCACCTCCTCCTTCCTCCTCTCCACCTCCTGAGTGCCTGTACCATCCGCACCTCCTCCTTCCTCCTCTCCGCCTCCTGAGTGCCTGTACCATCAGCACCACCTCCTTCCTTCCTCCTCCTCCCACCTCCTGAGTGCCTGTACCATCCGCACCTCCTCCTCCCTCCTCTCCGCCTCCTGAGTGCCTGTACCATCAGCACCTCCTCCTTCCTCCTCTCCGCCTCCTGAGTGCCTGTACCATCAGCACCTCCTCCTTCCTCCTCCTCTCCACCTCCTGAGTGCCTGTACCATCAGCACCTCCTCCTTCCTCCTCTCCGCCTCCTGAGTGCCTGTACCATCAGCACCTCCTCCTTCCTCCTCCTCTCCGCCTCCTGAGTGCCTGTACCATCAGCACCTCCTCCTTCCTCCTCCTCTCCACCTCCTGAGTGCCGGTACCTTCCGCACCTCCTCCTTCCTCCTCCTCTCCACCTCCTGAGTGCCGGTACCTTCCGCACCTCCTCCTTCCTGCTCTCCGCCTCCTGAGTGCCTGTACCATCAGCACCTCCTCCTCCCTCCTCTCCGCCTCCTGAGTGCCGGTACCTTCCGCACCTCCTCCTTCCTCCTCCTCTCCACCTCCTGAGTGCCTGTACCATCAGCACCTCCTCCTTCCTCCTCCTCTCCACCTCCTGAGTGCCTGTACCATCAGCACCTCCTCCTTCCTCCTCTCCGCCTCCTGAGTGCCTGTACCATCAGCACCTCCTCCTTCCTCCTCCTCTCCACCTCCTGAGTGCCGGTACCTTCCGCACCTCCTCCTTCCTCCTCCTCTCCACCTCCTGAGTGCCTGTACCATCAGCACCTCCTCCTTCCTCCTCCTCTCCACCTCCTGAGTGCCTGTACCATCAGCACCTCCTCCTTCCTCCTCTCCGCCTCCTGAGTGCCTGTACCATCAGCACCTCCTCCTTCCTGCTCTCTGCGCCTCCTGAGTGCCTGTACCATCAGCACCTCCTCCTTCCTCCTCCTCTCCGCCTCCTGAGTGCCGGTACCATCCGCACCTCCTCCTCCCTCCTCTCCGCCTCCTGACACTCGGTCAGGGAATTGGGCTGTGCACACTTGGCACAAAGCATCTTTTGGTATTTGCTGGCTATTTTTTCTTAATATAACTTTTCTTCTCTCAGGTAAACTATCCTTTAGACTATTGTGGAACGGAATAGTAGCTGAAAGAAACTCACTCAGCCACCTGGCCACGCTTAAAACTCCTCTCTGCCTGATATATGCATCCCTTATATAAGAGGCCTGCGCTGGTCCTGGCTGCATTTCTGACTAATAGAGCTCCTTGGCTTCCAGCAGTGCACAAGCTGGACGACACCACTTGGCCTGATTCTGTTGGTGGCGAATTTTTGTGTGTTCCAACCCTAACCCTTTTCCCTCCTTGGCTCCAGCTGTTGGATTCTCAGAATTCCTTTCCTCCTTTGGAGTAGTTCTTTGGGGGAGGGCGTGGTGGAGGACGTGCGGGTGGAAATGTGAAGTCCTCGTGGTCTGGGAGGCACCACATTGTCAGAGCGTTGGCCAGTGTGGATTCACTGTGGGTAGTTTGATATGTGTGTGTCAGCGGCGTGGTTCAGAGTAACTCCTAATATTTGGAGATCCTTCAGCTGGATAATAGCACTTCATTTACTTGTGTTCTGATCTGAGTATAATGTCTTTAAGCTGAGAAGGAGAATATTCTAAAATAGTCTCTGTGGGATTTTTCCGTCTGTTATATAGAAGGTAGCGCTGTAATGGTTGCCGCAGAACATGGGCAGAACGTCCTCCCGTGTTGGGCTGGAAGGAAGTGGTTGCTGCCGAGCTTGTCTTGAAGGTCCTGGGTGACCAGGCCGGCACTCTGCACGTGGGCCTTTGCATCTGGTGTCACAGTGGGAAGCTGGTGTCAGAAACTCAGGCGGTTCATGGCACATTGACCTGGGTGTTCTAGGGACCCTGGTGGGCTGTGTCTTTCGGGCTGCGTTGAACAGTGATCTTGCTGGGCAGCGGGTGTTCTCTAGGTTGGGACAGTGACGGTCAGTGATGGACAGTGATGGACAGTAACTTTGCTGGGCAGCGGGTGTTCCCTAGGTTGGGACAGTGACGGACAGTGACCTTGCTGGGTAGTGGGTGTTCCCTAGGTTGGGTCAGTGACGGTCAGTGACGGTCATCTGGTCATCTGGTCATCCTTGCAGTTTGGGCATCAGGCAGACGCACGGTGCAGACTCAATCTGAAAATAGTCTCAGGAGACTTCAGTGCTGTTTTGTAAAACCAACTGACATAAAGCTGCCGGGATCCTATTTCAAATAAATAGTGTTTCAGAGAGCTTAGTGCAACACTTAGCATCCTGACCCCTCTGGGGAAGCATGTGGCTCAGCATGGAAGCATACGGCCAGTGCGTCACCTGGCAGAGGCCATTCCCCTGAGTTCTGTGGGGAGAGCTGTCAGAGTAGAAGGTGGTTCTGCCCAGACGGCCCAGGCCGAGGGTGGTGGTTTCTGCCTGGACCGCCCAGGCGGAAGGGATATGGCTCAGGAGGTGGGGCCTGAGGATGTGGCCACTGCGCGTGCTCCTCCTGGCTGGTGCCCCTCCTAATCAGCTTCAGGAGGTGGGCCGTGGGTGTGCCTCCACTGCCCAGAGCTCTTGCAGAGGAAGGCAGTAAGAGCTTCCTGCTTCCTGACCCACATGTCTGTAGATCCTTTCAGCCAGTGGTGCCCGGAGGAGGGACGGGAAGAATGTGGCCGGCGGGTGGAGGATAGCGCTGATGCTTGGCCCCATGAGGCTGCGATGTGGCCACATTCTCCTCAGTGGGTCGTGTCTGAAGGCAAGAGCAGCTGTGTTCTGTGAGTGGTAAAATGATTGCCTGTTGCATTCTATTTATAGGCAGAGCTAACTAAAAACCTCAGTGCTGAGAGGGGCATTGTATGGATCCTGCAGTTACAAGCTGGTTCACTTGGAGTTGTTTTGGTTGCAGGTGACAGAAAGCACGACTCAAGGTAGCATCAATCAAACAGGGAGGTGGGAGCACTCACCTGGCAGAGAAGTCCCTGCCCCCACTGCTGCAGCCCAACAGTGTGGTCCCGTATGGGTCTCCCTGGACTAATGGCTGTGGCCGGGGAGGTGGTGTGCTCTGGCCAGGCCTGGATCACTTGTCCACCCTGAGTGGGAGTGGGGGTAGCCCCCAGAGGAAGACTCAGGAGAGGGGGAGTGCAAGGATATCCACCAGATGCCCTGTGCTGCCCAGGGGGCAGCTCCTGGCATGAGACAAAACTGCTATCTGTCCAGGGCTCTCTTCCTGGAAGGTCTTAGGAACTCCCAAATGGGTGCTGGCTGCGGTTGCCCGGCCTGGTGCCCTCAAGTAGAGCTGAAACTAGTTACTGGGTGCAGATGCTGGCTCTGACCCCTGCCCCTTCCTCCTGGCTTAGCTTCCCCAGCCTTCTCGTCCTCTGAGGAATGTGTGTGCCTGCGTGTTTGAGGCTCTCAGAACAGGCCTGCAGCGCTGTGAGCCTTGGAAGGGGACCTCGCAGCTGCTGCTGCTACCTCGGAGGCCCAGGATGGGACTGAGAAGGGGAAGGGAGAGGTCAGAGCCACAGCTGTTGGGCAGGGACCTGCTGTAGGAAGAGAAGGCGGGAGAGGAGCTGGTGGTGGCCTCTGGTGGTGGCCTCAGGCGGTGCAGGTGATGCCCATTGTTTCCAGGGCCATCCCAGTTTGGAGGTTCCCGTTTCCAGAGGAGGTTCCCTTGTGACCCCTCGTTTCCACACCCAAGCAATGCTGAGGGCTGAGGGACCCCCAGGGGCTTGAGTGTGGTTTATGGCACGGCAGGGACTGACCACAGTGGCACATCGTGTCAGTGTTCAGTGGACCCTCCTTATCGTGTGGGTGGTACTTACCCACCCACAGGTCACACTCAAGACCCGCATCTCATTCCAAAGGCTGGGCACAGGCGGCGGTTTTCTCTCCAACTTCGGTTTCACCATCCCCACTCTTTAGGCACAAATGCAGGTGCTGTGAGGACTTTAGAATCCTCTGCTGCAGGTGACTTTGCTTCAGCGAACCATAGAACGTTCACATGGTTTTATGCATTTGTTATTTCAGGGAAAATCAAAGTTAAAGATGTCTTCAGAATTTGCATTTTGGGGCCAGGCATGGTGGCTCACGCCTGTAATCCCAACACTTTGGGAGGCCGAGGTGGGCTGATCACGAGGTCAGGAGATGGAGACCATCCTGGCTAACATGGTGAAACTCCGTCTCTACTAAATATACAAAACAATTAGCCAGGCGTGGTGACGGGCGCCTGTAGTCCCAGCTACTCAGGAGGCTGAGGCAGGAGAATGGTGTGAACCCGGGAGGCGGAGCTTGCAGTGAGCCAAGATGGCGCCGCTGCACTCCAGCCTGGGCTACAGAGCAAGACTCCGTCTCAACAAAAAAGAATTTGTATTTTTGAAACTAAATGTAGCAGGTCATTAGTTACTTATACCTGATGTTTTATTAATAAAAAAAGAAAAAAGATAAAAACAGCCGTGGTTCCAGCTGCACGGAGTCTGGATGGGAAGTGTATCCTCTGGGCTGGGTGCGGTGGCTCACACCTGTACTCTGTCATCCAGTGCTTTGGATGACATCCGAGGCGGGCGGATCACCTGAGGTCAGGAGACCAGCCTCAACATGGTGAAACCTTGTCTCTAAAATAAAATAAAATAATAGGCCGGGCGCGGTGGCTCGCACCTGTAATCCCAGCACTTTCAGAGGCCGAGGCGGGTGGATCACCTGAGATCAGGAGATCGAGACCAGCCTGGCCAACATGGTGAAACCCTATCTGTACTAAAAACAAAATTAGCAGGGCGTGGTGGTGGGTGCCTGTAATCCCAACTACTTGGGATGCTGAGGCAAAAGAATCTCTTGAACCTGGAGGCGAAGGTTGTAGTGAGTTGAGATTGCACCACTGCACTCCAGCCTGGGCGACAGCAAGACTTTGTCTCAAAAAATAAAAAGAAAAGAAAGTGCGTCCTCTGGGCCTTGGCTGGGGGTGGGCACGAGAGAGCTGTGCTGGGATGTGCTGCCGGGGCACACTTGGTGGGTCACACACACTTGTCAACTAGGGGCTGGAGTGGTGGCGCTCAGCTCACACGGGCCTCCTGCAGGGGGTGGCGTGGAGGGCCTGTGAGTAAGTGCTCTGGAAGGCCCATCATTGGGACCTGGTGTCGCCAGTGGGAGCGGGCAGAGCCTGCACCTTCTCTGGCGCCAGTCATCCCAGATGCCACTCAGTCAGGGCTTGGCTGGGTTTGCCAACTCTCCAGGTTGGCACTGGTAATGCCAAGATGGCCCTGGGAGCCTGTCTCCATTCAGCCTTGAGTTCCTGGCTTCGCTGAGGGAGGAGCTGTGGGGAAGGTGGTCGTGGGTTCGCATTTTGGACTTGGTTATGTCGGAGGCTGCCGTGTTTTGTGTTTACGGTGGCAGCTGGATGAGGGCCTGCGACTTGAGGTGTTGGCTGTCATGGTGGGCCCAACAGTATCCCTGCAGCCACAGCATCCTGCCTGCTGCCCTTTGCCCGTCCTGCGGACGCCGAGGCCCCAGAGCTTTGCTTTGGTGGGATGTACCCATGTGGGTGGACACTGGAGGGAGCTGGAGAGGATAGAAGCGGGGCCTTCACTAGGGGCCGGGGCAGACCCTTGCACTGTGAAAAGAGGCCTGGGAATGGAACTGTCCGATGCTCTGAAGGCACACGGGCCCCGCTGTCTGGAGCAGGGGCACCTTGCGGGCTGCATGGCCACTCTGAAGCTCGTTCCCACAGCCGTGGTTGAGCATTTTCTCCCCTCAGCACAGTCTCATTGGGAAGAGGAAAGGGAACCTTGCACGCATGGGCCGGTCAGGGCACCGAGAGGCCTTTCTGCTCTGGCATTGCCTGCCAGGCGTGCACCTCAGGGGGCCCGTCCGCTCTCTAGCAGGCAAATGGGGCATCTTCTCTGTAGTCAGAGGGGCTGTGAGAAGACAGGAAAGTGGGCTTAGGAGGTGTCAGGTGAGGGGGTGGAGTTGGATTGTGAGATGAGAAAGCAGCAGCATCGCGGGGCTGGGGGGCCGAAAGTCAGCAGGGTCGCTGAGAGCTCAGTGAGCAACACACAGGCTGCTCCTCGCTGCAGGGGCCTCTGGGGGCCGAGGGGCTCTGCGCCTGCACCCGCTCCGTACACACCTGGCAAGTGTCCACCCCTTGCCCCGGCTCCTTTCCTCAGTTTTCCTCGGGCGTGCTCCCAGTGCTTTGTTTGCTTGGCTGAGGGTGGTGACCCGTCCATGCTGTCTGGTTGATTTAACTGGTATGTCTTCTTCCAGCTACAAGAAGACTCAGGAAACTCTCTCACAGGCCGGACAGAAGACCTCCGCTGCCCTGTCCACAGTGGGCTCTGCCATCAGCAGGAAGCTTGGAGACATGAGGTGAGACCCAGCCCTGACCCTGCTGCCCTGAGACCTGGCCAGGAGTGAGGTGAGGTGTTGGAGGCACTACAGGAAGCCTGCCTGGAGATCAGGTCTCAGACAGTGGCTCGGGGATGTGGCCATCATGGCCCTGACCGGTCTGTGTGGGACCCTTGCCTGGGAGGCTCGTCCATCCCCGTCAGCTGCTTTTCTGTCATTTCTGTGTTCTTCAAGGAGGGTCGGCCGCCAGTGCTTTGGGTAACTTGTGGTGCTCAGGGTTGGTGAGGGACGAGTCTGCACCTCGAAGCTTCACTGAGAGGCAGCGACTGCAGCCTGGGGGTCAGAGTCAGGTCAGGGCGGGACGGCAGTCCTCCTCCACCTCCAGGACAGGTCAGGGCGGGACGGCAGTCCTCCTCCATCTCCAGGACAGGTCAGGGCGGGACGGCAGTCCTCCTCCACCTCCAGGACAGGTCAGGGCGGGACGGCAGTCCTCCTCCATCTCCAGGACAGGTCAGGGCGGGACGGCAGTCCTCCTCCATCTCCAGGACAGGTCAGGGCGGGACGGCAGTCCTCCTCCACCTCCAGGACAGGTCAGGGCGGGACGGCAGTCCTCCTCCTCCATCTCCAGGACAGGTCAGGGCGGGACGGCAGTCCACCATCTCCAGGACAGGTGCTCGGCATGGTACTTCTGAGGGCGTTTCCCAGGTCTCAGAGAGTGCGGTCACACTCAGGAGGTTCTGAATGAGCCTTCTCTCCCAGAGGCTGGTGAAAGCCTCCTGGCCATCAGCGTTCCCTAGCAAGCAGGGCCAAGGAGTGAGCAGGGCCGGCGCTTTGTGGCTGGCACGTTTCCTCTCCCTTCCCTGCTCTAGGCTCCCTGACCACAGCATGGTGATGAGGGGATTGAGCCTTGAGCCAGAAGCCTGGATATGATGCTTGGCCGGACTACCTCCTGGCTGGGCACCCCGGCTGGGCCTCGGGTGGGCCTCTTTCACACGGGTTGTAGGAGCGGATGATGTAGGTTGTCACCATCACCAGCATCCTGGCCCCAACTTCTGGATGCTGCTGCCCACCCTGCCCTGACTCCTTTCCCATTCTCAGAACTGGTTTTCTGGCTTTGGGATCTCAGGGAGTGCCTCCCTGCAGTTCTGACCCAGTTCTGGCAAAGATGGGTGCAGGGTTCCTAGAGGACCGGTGAGTGGGGCACCGTGCTGACCCCACCCAGTGCTCCCCTCTTCCCCTCTCATGGCCCCTGCAGGATTCAGAGATACGTACATCTCCTGCTGGGCCGGCTCCCTGCCTGCCTGCCTGCCTTAGGTTAGGTATGTCCTGCCTCCCAGCCTGTAGTTGCCAGCGCTCTCCCCTGACCACTGAGCCACAGGCCAGGACATAGACAGCCACACACCCAGGGACCCACCCTGCCAAGCAGAGGGGATGGCCACTGCCCAGGAGCTGTGCCCACTTGTATTTTTGTTTGTTTGAGGTAATCTACTCTCCCATCGCGGCGACTTCTATTTCGAGAGTTTTAAACCTCTGGAGAAGCTGCAGTCATCAGTACGCAACGTGTGTGTTTCCTCTGTGCACCCTCGCACGCCCAGGGCTCCACACTCCCCAGCAGCTGGGACTTGGGGGGTCCTTGTGGGGCACCCTCCAAATGCAGGTCTTCCCCACTGCTGCTGCGCTTTGGACCCAGGAGGGACACCCTGAGCTCCAGCTGCACTCAGCCTTGCAGGGCTGTTTTCTTCCCGAAAATGCCGGTCTCACCACAGAGCATCTTCAGGAAGCAACGGGTGCCTGTTGTGCCTAAATTATGCCAGCCATCGGGGGCGTTTGCCCACTCATAGTGTCCACACTCCCTTTTGAGTTTGTTCAGAGCATCGTGGTGGAAATCCAAGGGTCAGGCGGAGCCCTCGGCACTGATTGACAGCCGTGCACAGGCCAGTCCTGGGGTTTTGATCTGGGCGTTTTTTTGTGTGGCCTGTTTTTCTCTGGAAGCACAGGGACACGGTCCCAGTTCTCTGTCTGCTGCTCCTCTGATGGGGAGGAGGGCTCTCGCGCTTTGCTCAGTCCTGGGGTTGGCAGCTGACCCCTGTGCCGTGTAGCCTCAGGGCATGGCTGGCAGTGAGCAGAGTTCCTGTTGCAGTGACTCTGGCACAGCTGTCAGTGTGCCTGGCCACACTGTGCCACGTGTTTGCACGTGTGCCCTGGTACGTGGGGCCAGCTGGGTGAGCGGGGCCTCAGGCTGACCTGGGACGAGCCAGCTCGCTCCAGTTGGCCGGCCGTGTTCACAGTGCCCGTGGAGAGGTCCTGTTTGCTGGTGTGTCTTGCCCTGCTTGCTCCTCCATTTATGTTTGTAGTGGTGGTGTGACCTCTGACGTCTGGAGCCCCTGGTGTATCCCCATCATCTCCCCAGGCAGTCACAAGTCGTTTCTGAGGTCTGGGCCCATCTACCTCTTGACCTAGAGACTGAGGTTGGGAGCTCACTGCTTCCTGAACGTGAAAATTGGGTTCCAGGAGGTTTATATCGAGTTTAGGGCCGATGAACCCCACGGACCCAGCTTACTCTTGCGTGGAAGCCCCTCGGGACAGCTGCCCAACACCCACGTCTGATGGGCCCGTCTCAGGGCAGCCCCGGACTGTGAGGCCTTTGGTGTGCCCTGGGGCATAGGTGATGGGGATGGGGGAAAGGGAACTGGATTTAGGTCAGAGGGGGGCGTTTACACCAGGGTCAGGTCACCATCCGACTCCGTGGTCTCAGGACCGCGGGCGAGCTGAGCGTTTATCAGTTCTTCAGTGGCTGCCTCCGTGTCGGAGTGGGCCTGGCTGCAGTGAGTGGCGGCAGCTGCCCTTGGACACACAGGTTTCCAGGTTGGTGTCTGCGTGCATGGACAGAGCTCAGAGCAGAAGTGCTCGGCGCCAAGGGTGTCCCACATGCTCCCACAGTGTGTGTGCCTCCTCAGCTGACGCGCTTTGGGGAACGGGCCGCTCTCGTTCTGTGGAGCTGGCCAAACCCAGCTGTCACGCTGTGGCACGTTTCATATCTTTGTGCTACTGGATGGGGCCAGTTGCGCTCCAGGTGCTGTGGCTTCTTCAAATAGGTGTGCCTTGGGGCATAAGGCGTGGACAGGGCTTGGACCCAGGGACCTCCTGTGCACAGCCATGAGCCTAAGCAGTTGCTAGTCGTGAGCTTGCGAGAGCCTCCTGTTGAGTCAGGACTTGAGGAGACTGGAGACAGGGCTGCTCTCGCCGGTGGTATGCGGATGGAGGAGCCGTCCTGGAGCGTCTTCCCCTGCTGGGCCTGGCTGAGCATGAGCAGGGGGCCTGGGGCTCCCTGAGGAGGGCACTGAGCGGGTGCTGGCCTGCCTTGCTTACACTTCGTTTCCTCTTCTCTCCTGCTGCCACCTTCCAGGGCTCATCCATTTTCACACTCCTTTAGGTAAGGCTGAGCTTGGACACACCTGTGGAAGACTGTTCTCTGGATTGGGGCAGGGGGGCTCTGGCAGGGCCCGTGGGCAGCTATGCTGGTAGAGGGCTGGTGAAAGGGGGATCACCCCTTCCAGGACAGCAGTCCCAGCCAGGCAGTTGCTGCCTCTCGGGGAACAAAGCAGCAGCGTGGGATCGACGCAGAGGCCCCTCCGGAACCCCCCGGCCCTTCTGTGTCCCTCCTCGTGCTTCCCATTCCCACCCAGGCTCACGGGCTGCCTGCTCCCGGGTCAGTGAATAACTGGCCTGGCGTCCACGCCTGAGTTTACTTCTGAGAAGGAGCCTTTTCATGGGGGAGGGCTGTGCCGACTCTCACCACCTTCCTGTTCGACATCGGTCCTGTTTCCTTGTTTTCCTTCAGATGGAGTTTTGTCTTACTACCTGTGCCTCCCACAGGGCCCTCGTGTGGGCCAGAGCGGGCTCCTCTAGGCCAGCCTGGGGCGCCGCCCGCACCTGCACTTCTGGCTGGAACCGGGAGGTCTAGAGCCAGGCCCAGAGCAACCTGTGATTTCATGTGTTTTTACCTGACCTGGTTGTTTGTCTTTTGCCAAAAGGTCCTTAAACTTGCCGAAGTCAAGTAAGGACATCTGAAGGCTGCTGGTCCCAAATACTTTTCAAAAGCCCAGGCCTGGTCTCCTCACACTTCCTATGGTAGTGCCCTCCTCCCCCAGTGCTATGTGCTGGGCAACTTGGGGTGCCCCCCGTGAGGCCGAGGGCGGACCCTGGGGTTGAGTTTCCTTCAGGGGCGTGGTGTGGAGGGGCAGACTTGGGGTGCCCCCCGTGAGGCCGAGGGCGGACCCTGGGTTGAGTTTCCTTCGGGGCGTGGTGTGGAGGCAGCAGCTTGATCCGACTGCCAGGAGTGGGGCAATCCCAGCTCTGCCCATCCCCGCCCAGTTGGGGTTGTGTGTGGATCTCGGTGTTAACTCTTGCTTCCTTCTCTGCTTCTGCCATGCTTCCAAGCAGCAGCTACTCCATCCGCCACTCAATAAGTATGCCGGCCATGAGGTAACGTATGCTCGCTGCAGCTCCAGAGCCGGGTGTCTCTGGTGGGGGTTGGGGCGGCTCCCGCCGGTCACACCTTGCCCTTCCCATATCCCTGGATTAATTAAGGACGCCATTCCCTTGGCAATCTCCTGATGGCTAAGGGCTGGTAAAGACCCCCTCTAGGCTGACGAGGAAGCTGGTAGGGGTCAGGCTCTCGACCTGCAGCCTCCAGAGGAGATCCTTGTGTCAAACTCGGCCGTGTCTTTTCCAAGTTGTCCCTGGCTGCCTGCAGCGTCAAGCTGGGGTCGGGTTGGAGAGGCTGGCACACAGATCCTGGCACTTGCCCTGGTGGGCTGTCAGTCAGGACACTTTATGGGTCTCAGTCTTCGTGGAAACACCCAGAGCTATGGTCCCTATTTCGTGCCTGTGCCTTCAGGCACTGCCCTGATTCTCAGGAGAGTCCTGTTCTCCTTGTGGGGACTCCGGCTGGGTGTCACAGACGTGCTGGTCTCTAGAGGCCCCGGGCCTGGGAGGGGTATCTGGTTCTGTGGGAGGGACTGAGTGGGATGGAGCTGGCCTGCTTTCTCCTCCTCTGTCTCCTTATCACTCTGCTGTCCCAGAAGTGTCCTTGGTCTTCCCTTCGCTTCTCTGAGAGATGTGCGTGAATTCCAGACTTTTCATAACCTCAGTACAGGAGCCCAGGGTGTCCCCGTAGGGTACAGCAGAGGGGGGCCGACATCCCCCCAGCTGCACAGTCGGGGTTTCCAGTTGCCTTGTGTGATGTCTGGACCTGTCCCTGTGACTGTTGGGCATGACCGACCTCACTTCTGACCTGGGGGGTCTCTGGAATGACCTGGCTGTCTCACATTTTTGCCATGAGATCTTGGGATTTTGTTAGGGTCCTTTGGAGGCTGGCCCTCGCCCTGAGGCCCTTCTGAGTTAGAGGGCAGCACAACCCTTTTCTCTTGACACCAACACTCTTCCCTCTCTCTTGAAAGGAACTCTGCAACCTTCAAGTCATTTGAGGACCGAGTTGGGACCATAAAGGTAATTGTACCTGGACTGTTACTAGTCATCGTAGACTCACATGCCGTTGTAGGAAGTAATGCAGAGAGGTTCCTTGTGCCTTTTACACAGTTCTCTCCCGTGACAACATCTCGGAAAATCCTGTAGTGTAGCCTCCCCACCAGGACGTTGGCACTGACTCAGGACACAGAACGTCTCCACACTGCCCTTCCCGGTCCCCACTGCCCTTCTTGGTACCTTCTTGGCCGTGCCAACCTTCCTCCCGCCCTACCCCCGGCAACCCCTAGTCCACTCGCCCTTCGTATCGTTGTGTCATTTCAAGAATGTCACGTAAATGGAACGATACAGTGTGCAGCTGTTTGGCATTCACCGTCTTCATTTGGCATCGTCCTCTGGAGGCCTGTTCAGCTGGTGCCCGTCTGCGATCTGCTCCCTGTTGCTGCTGAGCAGGGTTCATGTCACATAACCTTTTGTAGAGCACTGAGCATGGGCCTGGGGTCTGCCTTGTGCTGTGTGCTCTGTCTCAGGTTTTTCTGTCATCTTTTCTCTCCCGTAGTCTAAGGTTGTGGGTGATCGAGAGAACGGCAGTGACAACCTCCCTTCCTCAGCGGGGAGTGGTGACAAGCCCCTGTCGGATCCCGCACCTTTCTAAGCCTGTGGTCGCTTCGCCCGCTGCAGAGCACACGCAGCACGCCCTCAGCATCCCGCCGCAGCTCTGTTCAGCGGAGCAGCCAACCAGGCGGATGAGCAGAGCCGGCTTTGAGGACAGTCCTGCCCATCCACATGGAGATGTGGCTGCCGCGTTCGCATGAATTTAGAGAACACAGTCTTGTACACAGATGTTTTACACTCAAGTTTGTAGATGAAACAGATCACTGTGCTGTCCTTCCCAGGGGTGCAGGAAGTGGACAGGGTGGAGGATTTGAAAGAATATTGAGCCAAAGCCCAGGCTCCCTTTGGGAATCATGTTAGCCCATCAGAATGTTGAAGGATTGAAGAGTTCTAAGCATCAAATAAGTGGCATTTTCTGACTTCCTCCTCCCCTTCCCTGACTCACAGAAGGAACACAATCACCCAGCAAGTCCTACCTGTTACACAATCTTTTATCTCAAAATGCCGAACAAGAAAACTGTCAGTTTTCTGAGACCCCCAGAAAGGAAACTGATCATCAGCAGCTGCCTAATTGTCACGCTAATCTAGCTTTAACGGAAGCAAATTCATTCTTTTTTAAATGCAGTGGACTTTTCAAAAAGTTTAAATTAGGCAAAGCAGCTTTAGCCTCATAGAGAATAGTATGTCTTTGGACTCAAGCTGAAATACAAGCCTTACATTGCCTTATGCTTTATTTCTTTATAATTTTTATGTGTATATAGATGAGAGTTCCTTAATGGTTGTGAGCACTGTGTGGAATTTTACACCTGGTCTGCGTGGCAGCCTGTTCCAGTTGGGGTGTTTGATTTCATGCACACTCCATCCCAGTGTACAAAACCTGCTTCTCTTCTCAACCGTGACAGCTCCCACTGGCTCCCCTGCTCTGCCCCAAAGGGCTCTTGAGCCGCTGGGAATGGGGGGGCCAAGAGAAGGAAAAGCCTGTCTTTAGCACCCTTTAAAAGAGCTGTGCCCCCGTTCTCAGTGCTGCCTTTGCATGGGCCTGGCCCGGCTGGCACTCGTCAGTGACTCCAACCCACCTGCTTGCTGCATTTGGGATGAAACGACCCCACAGGTCAGGTGAAGCGTGGGGCATGGGCATCGGCCAGGATTGCTGTTGCCTTTTTCTCAGGAGCTACAAAGATCTCTTCCTGTTACTAAGTGATCACACCCCAGCAGCCTCTCGCTCACACCAGGGCCCTGCATGTCAGATGGCATGGTCTGCAGGGGTAGCTCTGTGCCTTAGTGGCTCTTGGCAGGACACTGAGGGCCTGCCTGTGGTGTGCCTGGCTCTGCCACTCCCAGGAGGGGAAGGGCTGCTCAGCTCAAAGTGTCCTGTTCGGTAGAGCAAGTGTCCTCTGACAACTCTGTCCCCAGACAGTTCAGACACCCCTGGGGATGGCACTCCACACACGAAAAAGATGCAGGGGCCAGGGAACCCCAGTGCTTGGTGCCCTTTGTCCAGGGTTAAAATTGGCCTGTGGGGTGTGGTGTGAAGGCAGGTTGTGCGGGTGTCAACTGATGTATCTTTTCCTTAAGGTTATTATAATAATGGGTAATTTGTCAATAAAGCATTCCTTTGGGGGAAAGTCTCCCGTGGCTTGTGTGATGTGTCGTTCAGGACAGGACCGTGATGAGTGGTAAATGAACCGACACGCAGCACCTGCCCTAATGAGTCCGCAGTTTTGGGATAGGCAGGCAGGGGACAGTCCCAAAGACGACGGGCAGGTCCTCAATGCTGGGACGACAAGCGGAGCCAGCTGTGAGGGGAGAATGGTGTCTGGCTACCCTGTGAAGTCAGACCCAGAGTCTTGGGAAGAGGAATTGAAACAGCCCTGGGAGGGCGAGGAGGAGCTCACCAGGCTCCAGGTTGGGCCAGGAGCTCCAGAGGCTTCGCCAGCTGCCCCTGCAAGCACTGAGCTGCTGCTGGGCACACCTGTAGTCCCAGTCATTCTGGAGGGTGAGGCAGATCACCTGAGCCCAGGAGTTCAAGACCAGCCTGGGCAACATATTGGGATTCCAGCTCAACTAAGTAGGCCGGATGTGGTGGCTCATGTCTATAAGCTCAGGACTTTGGGAGGCCAAGATGGGAGGATCACTTGAGCCTGGGAGTTTGATACCAGCTTGAGCAATGTAGCCAGGCCCTGACTCTACAAAAAAGTGAAATAATTAGTCCCAGCTACTCAGGAAGCTGACCCTTGAGTCCAGAAGGTTGAGATTGCAGTGAGCCATGATCATGCCACTACACTCCAGTCTGGGCAAGAGATTGAGACCCTGTCTCAAAAAAATAGTAATAGTTGTAGGCCACGTGCCGTGGCTCACGCCTGTAATCCCAGCACTTTGAGAGACTGAGGTGGATGGATCACAAGATCAGGAATTTGAGACCAGCTTGGCCAAGATGGTGAAACCCTGTCTCTACTAAAAATACAAAAATTAGCCAGCGGTGGTGGGCGCCTGTAATCCCAGCTACTCGGGAGGCTGAGGCAGGAGAAGCGCTTGAACCCGGGAGGCAGAGGTTGCAGCAAGCCGAGATCGAGCCATTGCACTCCAGCCTGGGTGACGAGAGTGAGACTCCGTCTCAAAAAAAAAAAGTTGTAGTATAGAGTGCTGTGCATTCGAAAAGCCACGTGCTGGCCATCTTGCCTCTGGTGAAGAGCTAGACTGCATCAGACACAAGTGCCAGGAGCCCGCTGGGCGGAGGTGGGTGGAAGTGGGCAGGGCCCCACTACCTGGGCGAGCACGTGATGGCTGTCGGGTTCGTGTTACTCCATGCTCAACGGCCTTCAAAGGCTTGACCTCGTTCTGGGGACGAGGGACCACTTGGAATAATAGTACCTGAAGCCTCTCACGTGCTGAATGAACAGGGCAAGTTTGGACTCTTTGGCTCAGGTCAGAAGACAGCCAAGACGGCACCGATGAAATGAAGCAGGGTCCTCCCTCGGGGCGGGCTCCCACAGCAGCTGCTGTGGGAAGGATCCACCTGCCGCTGCGCAGAACGCTTGCTTCTGCGGGTTAGACGAGTGCACCTGTGGCTCCGGGATGTCCCATGGTGGTGCAAGGGCTGCTTTGTTGTTAGGGTTTTTTTAATTTTATTTTTTTTATACGGAGTCTCGCTCTGTCACCCAGGCTGGAGTGCAGTGACCGATCTCAGCTCACTGCAAGCTCTGCCTCCCGGGTCCACACCATTCTCCTGCCTCAGCCTCCCGAGTAGCTGAGACTACAGGTGCCCACCACTACACCCGGCTAATTTTTTGTATTTTTGGTAGAGATGGGGTTTCACCATGTTTGCCAGGATGGTCTCGATCTCCTGACCTCGTGATCCGCCCACCTCGGCCTCCCAAAGTGCTGGGATTACAGACGTGAGCCACTGCGCCTGGCCTTGTTAGGGGTTTTAAGGTAATTTACAGGATTCTAAAGTCAAAACTGGATACAAAGCCATGCTCAGAAACAGGCTCTGCTCCCCACCCACCCTCTGTCATGACTTACTGCTCATCCTCCCAGTGTGTTTCAAGCAAAAGCAAGCACCTATGAAGATGCTCTCATTCCCTTCCTTTCCTCGGTCAAACAGTGGTATACAGTGTTCTGCACTTTGCCCCTCCTTCCCACTAACACACTCCAGAGTGCTCACTGCGTCATCTGTACAGACCCTGAGGGGCGGCCAGGCGCGGTGGCTCACGCCTGCAGTCCCAGCACTTTGAGAGGCCGAGGCAGGCGGATCACCTGAGGTCAGGAGTTTGAGACCAGCCTGGCCAACATGGTGAAAAAATACTAAAAATACAAAAATACAAAAATTAGCCAGGCGTGGTGGCACGTGCCTGTAATCCTAGCTGCTCAAGAGGCTGAGGCAGGAGAATCACTTGAACATGGGAGGCAGAGGTGGCAGTGAGCCGAGATCATGCCATTGCACTCCAGCCTGGGCGATAAAGCGAGACTCTGTCTTAAAAAAAAAAACAAAACTTGAGGGGGCACCTCCACTCTCCCCTGGTTTGGCACTTTGCATGTATCCATTCTTAGTCTTTGGCGTTCCCATTGGAAGACTCCTTTAGTGGGAGCACCAGACTTCGGAGGTCAGAGGTAGCCAGGCTGACCCCAGATGGAAGAGCAGGGAAAGTTAGGTGGCCTTGAATTGTATGGTACATAAGCCCCAGTACAGCAGGGAGCTGGCACCAATAAAGGGTGAATTGCGCTGTTGCCACCTGCAGTCAGGATTTACCCTAATTTATTTTGGGATGAGTTCCACGTGGTCTTCATTTATTGAACAGATACTGTAACTGCCCTGCGGGTAAGAGTCTGCTAGGTTTTGTGTGAGTCCGACGTGGACCCAGTGCTCGAGGACTTTGCAAACCATCTGTTGGGGAAGACATATTCCCCTGTGTACCTGGCTCATGTTTGACGAGGTGAAACGCTTGGAGAGCTTCAAGGACAGAGCAAGTGGAGTAAGTGGACCTGAGGAGCGGGCAGCAATGCCTGAAGGCTCAGTCCCCTCTTCTCAGAGTGAGGATAATGGCATCTGCCTCATCATATTGAAGGGCTTAAGCTTATACAGCACTTAGCACAGGGCCTGATGTATCAGAGGTAAACATGACACTCTTCCCAACTGTAGCCACAATCAATCTCTTCTTGTCTTCTTCTTTTTTTATTTTTTATTTTTTTTGAGACCTTCCTGTCGTCTTTTTTTATTTTTTATTTTTTTTGAGACAGGGTCTTGCTCTGTCGCCCAGGCTGGAGTGCAGTGGTGCAATCTTAGCTCACTGCAACCTCCACCTCCCGGGCGCAAGCAGTTCTCCTGCCTCAGCCTCGTGAGCAGATGGGATTTACAGGGGCGTACACCACCACGCCCAGCTAATTTTTGTATTTTTAGTCGAGACAGGGTTTTGCCATGTTGGCCAGGCTGGTCTTGAACTCCTGACCTCAGGTGATCCGCCCACCTCGGCTTCCCAAAGTGCTGGGATTACAGGCGTGAGCCAGTGTACCTGGCCATACCTTCCTGTCTTATTTTCTCCAAGCAGGCTGGCGTGTTCATGGATCGGTATATGTGTGATACTTTTTATGTATCATGCATCGTGCTCATTTTAGTTTCAGGAGTTCTTTGCTCCTGTGTAGCCTTTCTATACATTATCTTTCTTTTTTTTTCTTCTTTTTAAATAAGTGATGGGGTCTTGCTCTGTTACGCAGGCAGGAATGCAGGGACACAGTCATAGCTCACTGCAGCCTTGACCTCCCACCCGATCCAGCCTCCTGAGTAGCTGGGACTACAGGGGCATGCATGCCACTGTGGCCCGGCCAATTAAAAAAAATTTTTTTTGGCCGGCGCAGTGGCTCACGCCTGGAATCCCAGCACTTTGGGAGGCCGAAGCGGGTGGATCACGAGGTCAGACGATTGAGACCATCCTGGCGAACACGGTGAAACCCCGTCTCTACTAAAAATACAAAAAAATTAGCCGGGCGTGGTGGCAGGCACCTGTAGTCCCAGCTACTTGGGAGGCTGAGGCAGGAGAATGGCGTGGACCTGGGAGGCGGAGCTTGCAGTGAGCGGAGATTGTGCCACTGCACTCCAGCCTGGGTGACAGAGCGAGACTCCGTCTCAAAAAAAATTTTTTTTTTTTTCTGTAGAGATAGGGGTCTCACTCTGTCGTCCAGGCAGGTCTCAAACTCCTGGGCTCCAGTGATCCTCCTGCCTTGGTCTACCAAAGTGCTGAGATTCCAGGCGTGAGCCATGGTGTCCCGTTGTATACGTTTCAGTAACTATAATATTCCATTTGAGTGCTCACTTGTGCAGTTGGGCAGGTTTCCATTCTATTAAAAATAGTGCCTTCATGGACATTTCAGTGCATATACCTTTTTCTGTATTTGTGAATATTTTCTTTGAAAGAATGTCCGTAAAGTGTAACTACTAGGTCTCAGAGGGACTCACTTAAGGCCTGGTTCATTCATTCTTGCAGCTGCCAGCACAAGTGGAATACAGCTTCAACCTGAGATCGGTACCAGGCCCATTTCATTCTCTCATCCCTCCAATTCTGGCCTGAAATCATTCATTCTCTTGAATCTATAGTTGTAGATATGAACCTGGCCTTTCTGCTTCTTGGGTTCCATAAGCCTTGTCTTCCTGCTTGCTTGATGTTGCACAGTTTAATGACTGCTAGGAGGCTTCCCAAGCTCTCTGACACTTCCAGGCTCTGAGACTGCAACAAGCTTGGCAATTCAAGACCGGCATTATGGCAGTGAGTTATGAGGGCAGAGGAAGGAGGAGGCCAGAACGTATTGAGAGAGAATTTGGGTTTCACGCAGTATGTCACTGGAAGCCTTGGATGCCACTGGATTTGTTGTGATGACCTCACTGAACTCAGGTAAACGGGCAAGGGTGGAAGCGAGGAGGCAGGAGCACCGGCCGCAGAGGTCTGGGAGCTTCTAGGATGGGAAGTGGCACAGGCCGCCTATGCAGGGCAGGCCGTCAGTGAGTGGCGGAGCGCCTGCAGTCACAGGGACAGGGAAGGGTGGCCGGCGGGTCTCCACGCCCTCAGCGGGCCGACGGGACGGACAAAGGCAGAGGGAAGTGGAGTGGACGTTCGTCGTCCTGCCCCTCCACGCCGTTGTTTGGAGATGATTCCGGGAGGGTGGGAGGGTGCTGGCCTCAGCATTTCAGTGGTTGGACAGGAAGGAAGGAAGTCCCATCTCGGCGCTCCAGGGATGCGCAAATGTCAGTCCCAGGACAGTGGCTCGGGAGGGGGGCGGGGGCGACGGTCCGCAGCCATCTCCCACCAGCTCCCTGTTCAGTTATTTGATGAGAACGATTACTTTTTCTCAATCTTACTTAAAGTGCTGAGTAAACTTACCTGCAAGACCAGCAAGCCCTGCGCCTCTCTTTCCGCGCGGTTCCCCGCAGCACATGCCGGCCCACTCGGGACTCGGGATCCACCTGCGGCCACCTGAAGACTGGGAGGGCTGGCTCCGCCCCCGCCCCAACCGGCACGATGGGCCCCGCCCACTCATGGGCGGAGCCTCCACCGGGCGCCTCTGCCCCGGGCTGTCACTCGGGACTCCGCCCCCGGTGGGCGGAGCCTCCGCTCGGCGCTCTGAGCGCATGCGCAGCCAGTCCCGCCCGCGGCTCCGACCCGCCGGAGCCCACGTCCTTCCGGGAGCGCGCGCGCCGGTGCGGGTGCGTGCGTGAGCGTGCGCGTCTCCGCTGCCGCTGCCGCTGCCGCTGCCGGTGCTGCACCCGCGCCCTCTGCCGCCGCCGCCGCCGCCGCCGCCGCCGCCCGGGGTCTCCAGGCTGAGGAGTGCGTCGGCCGCTGCCCAGCAGCGCCGCGGAGCGGGGAGCGGAGCCGCGGAGCCGGCGGGAGGGCGGGCGGGCGGGCGGACGGGCAGGTGAGCTCGCTGCGGGCCGGGCGGGCGGGTCGGCCCACGTCAGGCCGGGGCGGTCGGGCGGGCGGGGGCGCGGGCGCGGGCGCGGGTGGGGGCGGGGGCGGTGCGCCAAAGCCGGAAATGGCGGCGACCCCCGGGCCGGGGCCGCGCGGGGCCGGAGCTGCTGCGACGCCGCGGCCTGGGCCGGGCCGGGCCGGGGCGGGGGCGCGGGAAGGTCGGCGCCGGGGCCTGCGGGAGTCGGGCCGGGCCGGGGGTCTGAGTGCCGCGTCCCGCGGTGGGGACTGGGGCCGCGCTCTCCGCGGGTCTCTCCGGGCCCGGGACGCCGCCTCCGCTTCCCCAGGTCCCCGCGGCCGCCCCCGACCCCCCGGGGTCCTCCCCCTTCTGCGGGAGGACCGAAGAAGCTGGAGCATCGCTGGTTTTAGGGTGGCAGATAATTTAGTCCCTGGGTCGTTGTGTTTATAGCTCGGGGAATTGAAAATTGTTCTTTAGCGCACCTTAAATTAATCTTTCAGACGTTTTAAATTCCAAAAAGCATTTGGTTTGTAAGAAAAAACCTGCCTTAGCCGCCTTATAAAAACATTTGAAGCCATGCTTTATATTGAACTCTTAAGGAGAGAGTATTAGGAACTCATCCGTTCAGGTTCTAACTTGTTGGTTTTAAGTGTCTGGATTAAAGACTCTCTTTTTCGTGTGCCGAAGCCATGATTTCTCAAATTCATTCAGTTGTGTCATACAGGAAAAGGAAGCAAAAATTTCAGCTTTATTTTTGTTTTCCGGCTTAGGCTTGGTTGGGAAAATTTGGTGGTGGTTAGACACTTCTGCTCTTATTTGTCTGTTTAGAAAAACCTAATGACAAAAACAGTTATATTACTCCATCTATTGTCATGGTTACTTGAAGGCAAAACTTTACCCAAAGCTTCTGAGATTTTATGTTCGTTTATTTGCTTCTCTTTTTAAAAAATGTCAGCTGAGTTTCAGGAATGAGTGATCTGTCAAACGGGAGATGAAATTAGAAGCCTGGATCTAAGGGCTGTGGGGAAGTTTCGGTTGAGTTCATGGTTCCCCTTTCACTTGTGTCGGTGCTGTAGGACTCGGGCTGGCTCCAGCTGGCGTCTGGCCCAGCAGAGAGCTGTAGGGGCCCGCTCTGGTTGCTGGCTGTGTGGCCTCTGATGGACGCCCCTGGCGAGGGTGTTAATGAGCCTGCATCGTCTGAGTCCACCCACCCTCTGACCGGCCCCTGACTCACTCTGCACCTGCCGTATCAGCCTCCTTGCTGGTTCTGAACAGACCCACATGCTCTGTCCTTGGATCTTCCTGGAATGCCTGGTGCCTTAACCTCCTGGCCTGGCGACTGCCTGCCTACCGTGCCACCCAATTCCCTGTCTCCCTTCCTCACTTCATTTTCCCACAGTGCTGAATCCTCCTAGTGTCCTGCTTAATGCATTTATCGTACTTAATATTTTACTGTGAGTTAGTAAGGTTCTGGAGAGACTTTTGTGAAAAGACCAGTTGCTGGCACATGATCTGGGCCCAGTAAATATTTGTTCAGTGAATGAACGTGAGGAGGTTAGCAGCAGCTGTGCCTGGGGCTGGCCTTGTCACCCGGAAGTCCTTGTGGGTGAGGTCTGAGCACGTAGAGGTAAGGGTTCCTGGAACGTTGGCCCTCAGGACAGAGAGCCACCAGCTGTCACCTGCCCACTGGGGAAAGAGCCAGGTAGGGGTGGCTCGGAAGGGTGCATGGGACCCTTGTAAATCTTTTTGCAACTTTGAATCTATAATTATTTCAAAGTTAAAACGTTTCTAAAAAGTCAGATCTGTTTGGGCGCGGTGGCTCACACCCATAATCTCAGCATTTTGGGAGGCCGAGGTGGGCTGATTACTTGAAGTCAGGAGTTCGAGACTAGCCTGGCCAACATGGTGGAACCCCGTCATTACTAAAAATACAAAATTAGCTGGGTGTGGTGGCAGGTGCCTGTAATCCCAGCTACTTGGGAGGCTGAGGCAGGAGAATCACTTGAACCCGGGAAGCAGAGGTTGCAGTGAGCCAAGATCACGCCCCTGCACCCCAGCCTGGGCAAAAAGAGCGAAATTCCGTCTCAACAACAACAACAAAAATTAGCCGGTCATGGTTGTGGGCATACATAATCCCAGCTACTCAGGAGGCTGAGGCAGGAGAATCACTTGAACCTGGGAGGTGGAGGTTGCAGTGAGCCAAGGTCACACCCTGCACTCCAGCCTGGCCGATAGAGCAAGACTCAGTCTCAAATAAATAAAAATAAAAAAATAAAAAGTCAGATCTGCCACTGGTAATAATGCTTTTAGAAATTTTGTCTTTGATTACCAGGAAAAACCCTACGTGCTAGTTCTTATACTCTGTCGTGACATTTGGTCATCAAGTAGAGTGAGGTGGAATTTAATTCAGGAGAGTGACTGTGGTTGATCTCCTTAGCACGAGGCCCTTCAGCTGTGGTGCTGTGACAGCAACAGAGGCTGCTTGGTGACTTGAGGACTCTGGAGTCCTTTCCACAACCTCCACCTCATGCCCACATTAACTCAGAGCGAGTGGGCTTCAGGGCTTTCCTGCATCCCCAAAGATGGTGGTATTAACGTGGTTCAGAGATTGAACAGACGCTGCACGTTTCTCAGTCATTTTTGTTCCTCGGTTCCCCTCGCCTGGAGGGTGGATGCTGCTGAGCCCGGTTGTACAGCTGCCCCTGTGACCAGCAGCTTTGCCCAGGGTCTCCCTGTTAATCATCGTCAGAACCGGAACTTGAACTCAAGTCTTCGCTAGACCAGGTTTCTTCTAAGTATCTGGCATCACCAGGAAGAGCCCCGTACAAGGTGCTGGTTTTGTTATCCTTAGAGCCCAGATGCGAGGTGCTCACGTGTATGCCTGGGGTTAGCAGTTCCGTAGGTGTTTGTTGAATGAATCACTAAAATGCAGTGGGGCGAGGAGTCATGATAAGGTAGAATTTTATCTAAGGTGGAGTTTGCTTCTGAAATCAGGCAGGAAGGTGAATGTTATACCCAGTTAGGAGCACGTAATGTCGCAGGTAAACTGTATCAGCAAACGAAAGCAGTTTTTCTCCAGCGCGGAGACAGCCCCTGGGTCACTGGGCTGGGTGAGAAGAAGCCATTTGTAGAGAAATGAAACTTGATGACTAGTCCTGCACGAGAGGTGGAGAAGAGACCCCTAACTCTCCAATTATCTCCAAGCTGCCGTTAAAATGAGTGCTGCCAGGCCGGCCCGGCGGCTCACGCCTGTAATCCCAGCACTCTGGGAGGCCGAGGCGGGTGGATCTCGAGGTCAAGATATTGAGACCATCCTGGTCAACATGGTGAAACCCTGTCTCTAGTAAAAATACAAAAATTAGCTGGGCATGGTGGCACATGCGTGTAGTCCCAGCTACTCGGGAGGCTGAGGCAGGAGAATTGCTCGAACCTGGAAGGCAGAGGCTGCAGTGAGCCAAGAAGATCGTGCCACTGCACTCCAGCCTGGCGACAGAGCGAGGCTCCGTCTCAAAACCCACAAAGTAGTGCTTCTAAAATGAGACTCACTGTGATGTTCTGATTAGAACATTCTCATGCCACAAAGTCCTGAGATGGATCCAGGGAGCACAGTCTTCTGTCAGACACACCTCCTGCCCCGCCATAGGCTTTCCCACTGTGGCAGCAGAATCTGTGCTAGACCTTCATGAAAGAGGACAAGATCGGGGCTCACGTGACTGGGGCTGGATTGGAGCTGCTCTGTCTCTGAGCCTCTGCATTCTGTAAAATGAGGGTAGTGGTGCCTCCCCTGCGTGCCTGCTGGGAGAGAAAAAGAGGCAATAAATGAAAGGTGTCTTATCACCTCGTTCCTGAATAGAAGTGACAGAGATGCTGAAAAACAGTAATAGTCTTGTTTTATGAAAGTGCTACCCCTAATCTAGGAGCTGGGACTGCCATGCCAGGAGCCCTCAGATAATGACATCCCTGAAGAGGATTAGCAGCTAGTCTGTTATCAGTCGCAGGCAGTTCAACCCAGAAGATTTAAGGATTAGATTACCCAACAACCTTGAGTGTAGATTTTGTCTCTCATCACCCTTTGCGTTAATTTTGGGTGCATTGTGTATTAATGAGGAAGTTTGTTCTGCTTTATTCTTGGTACGTGACAGACAATAGATATAGGTCATTAGAAATAAAAATTGTTGGCTGGGCGCGGTGGCTCATGCCTGTAATCCCAGCACTTTGGGAGGCCGAGACGGGCGGATCACGAGATCAGGAGATCGAGACTACCCTGGCTACCACGGTGAAACCCCATCTCTACTAAAAAATACAAAAAACTAGCCGGGCAAGGTGGCGGGCACCTGTAGTCCCAGCTACTCGGGAGGCTGAGCCAGGAGAATGGCGTAAACCCGGGAGGCAGAGCTTGCAGTGAGCTGAGATCCGGTCACTGCACTCCAGCCTGGGTGACAGAGCGAGACTCCGTCTCAACAACAACAAAAAAAAGAAATAAAAATTGTTTTAACTTTTATGAGTTTTGCAAACATTGATATTTCACATTGAAATTGCAGAAATTAGGACAGCATCTCATTTTCTTTTTTTTGGGATGAAGTCTCGCTCTGTCACCCAGGCTGGAGTCCTGTGGCGTGACCTCAGCTCACTGCAATCTCTGCCTCGCGGGTTCAAGTGATTCTTATGCCTCAGCCTCCCAAGTGGCTGGGATTACAGGCGCGTGCCACTATGCCTGGCTAATTTTTTGTATTTTTAGTAAAGAACGGGGGGTTTCACCATGTTAGCCAGGATGGTCTCAATCTCCTGACCTCGTGATCCACCAGCCTTGGCCTCCCAAAGTGCTAGGATTATAGGCATGAGCCACTGTGCCCGGCCCTTTTTTTTTTTTTTTTTTTTGGTGGGGGAACGGAGTCTCACTCTGTCGCCCAGGCTTGAGTACAATGGTACGATTTCCGCTCATGGCAACTTCTGCCTCCTGGGTTCAAGTGATTCTCCTGCCTCAGCCTCCTGGGTAGCTGGGATTACAGGCACCTGCCATGACGCCTGGCTAATTTTTGTATTTTTAGTAGAGATGGGGTTTTGCCATGTTGGCCAGGCTGGTCTTGAACTCCTGACCTCAGGTGATCCACCCACTTTGGCCCCCAAGGTGTGGGATTACAGGCGTGAGCCACCCCACCCAGCCCCAGGTTGATCTTGAGCTCCTGGACTCAAGTGATCGTCCAATTTCTCATTTTCTAAGGAAACAAGTGCTTAGACCAGGTTTGGGACATGTCTCTGAAAATTCTGGGCTGGTGCAGTTGCTTGTGCCTGTAATCCCAGCACTTTGAGAACTGAGGCAGGCGGATTGCCAGAGTCCGGGAGTGAAGACCAGCCTGGGCAACACTGCACAACCCCATCTGTACGAAAAATAGAAACAATTAGCCGGACGCGGTGACGTGCGGCTGTAGTCCCCGCTACTCGGAGGCTGAGGTGGGATCCCCTGAGCCTGGGAGGTTGAGGCTGCAGCAAACCAGGACTGCGCCACTGCACTCCAGCCTGGGTGGCAGAGAAATACGCTGTCTCAGAAACAACAACGAAAAAGGGAAGTTCTGTCTTGATCAATAATTTCCTCTTCAGGACAGACCTGCATATGCCAGAATTTAACTTTGTTCCAACATCATTCTACATTTTACATGAATGGTTTCAAAAAACTTATTTCTGTGGCAGAGAACGTTGTCATTTATTCTTGACATATTAAACCTGAGTGATATTTTTAAATTTTTGTGATGTGTTGTGAGTGCTTAGTGAATATTCTTTGAATATGGATATGAATGAACCTTACTTTTCTTGGATTTATAATTTTATTGTCCCTTTAAGTATTCTGCATTGAACATGTGTCACCAGCAGGAACGATCATTACGAGATGGTGTCCGGAACCATGTAGTGTCTGCATTGCTGTGTCCCAGGCATTCTTTGTTTGTTTGAGATGGAGTCTCGCCCTGTCATCCAGGCTGGAGTGCAGTGGCGTGATCGTGGCTCATTGCAGCCTCCACCTCCTGGGTTCAAGTGATTCTTCTGCCTCAGCCTCCTGAATAACTGGAATTACAGGCACGTGCCACCACTCCCAGCTAATTTTTGTATTTTCAGTAGAGATGAGGTTTCACTATGTTGCCCGGGCTGGTCTCGAACTCCTGACCTCAAGTGATCAGCCCACCTTGACCTCCCAAGGTGCTGGGATTATAGACGTGAGCCACTGTGCTCAGCCTGTGTTCGGAGGCGTTCTGTGCCTGTTACGAAATCATGATGCTGGCAGGTCGGAAGATGGGATGGACTTGCCAGCCCCGTCGGCTGTGCCCTGCCCTCCTTGCTGTCTCTAGAGCGTGGCTGACTTCTGGGAGAGCTCTCCCTGCCCTGTACCTCCTCTTTTTCACCAGGTAGAGTGGAAATGTGTTCTAGTGAAACTGCAGAACCAAAATATCCCGTCTTATTCCAACTCTTGAAGAAGCAGGAGCTGAATTCAGGTGCTTGAGGCCCAGTCCACGTGCTCCACATCAGTCTCGGGGTGGAGGCGAGCGTGGGTCAGAGGCCTCTACCTCTGACTAGGCTGCAGGTACCTGGCGGGAAGAGTGACTGCAGCTCAACAGAGGGAGTGTGCACCCCTGCCTGGCTTTTATTTTCCTCCTCCTGTTATCGGGAGGGATTAGCAGCAGAGCAAATGTTTGGGTTTTTGCTGTGCAGTTCCATTGGATGTTTCTTTATTAAACAGGATTGTGTTTTATTGTAAGAGGGTTTCCCTAAGACAAATAATGAAGGAAATTCTGGGTCCAAGAGTACAGACTGTAATTTCTGTCATCTGTTGCCAAGTTTGTAGCCCTCACGCAGTGCCTGTCTTTCCCCTTTGCTTTCAGGGCATTTTAACACAGTATTTTGGTGTTCTTTTAGCTACTGCAATAGGGCTTGCTATTAAAATCTGAGATTTTAAATTTTTGCAAATTGCAATAAATTTCGTTAGTTCTCTCTTGATCTTTAAATAAGAGATTTCTTATGAGCCCAGTGTGGTGGCATGCATCAGTAGTCTCAGCTGCTTGGGAGGCAAAGGCTGGAGGATTGTTTGAGTCCATGCTGGGCAACATAGCAAGGCCCTCTCTCTCAAAAAATAATAAATGTCCTATTATAAATGGACTTTTAAAAATGCACAAAACCAGTCAACATATGTTTTTTAAATTAACTGAGAAAGAAGCTATATTCCCGTAAAGCCTTTACCTGGGCTGTATTCATCTTTTTTTTCTCTTTTTTTTTTTTGAGATGGATTCTCGCTCTGTTGTCCAGGCTGGAGTGCAGTGGCGCGATCTTGGCTCACTGCAATCTCCGCCTCCCAGGTTCTCCGCCTCCCGGGTTCAAGCGATTCTCCTGCCTCAGCCTCCCTAGTAGCTGGGACTACAGGCGTGCGCCATCACGCCCAGCTAATTTTTGTATTTTTGGTAGAGACGGGGCTTCCCCATGTTGGCCAGGATGGTCTCGATCTCTTGACCTCGTGGTCTACCCACCTTGGCCTCCCAAAGTGCTGGGATTACAGGTGTGAGCCACCGTGCTTGGCCCATCTCAAACTTTTTTTGTGTGTGTTTTTTTGTTTGAGACAGAGTCTCGCTCTGTCGCCCATGTTGGAGTGCCATGGCTCGATCTCGGCTCACTGCAAGCTCTACCTTCTGGGTTCACGCCATTCTCCTGCCTCAGCCTCCCGAGCAGCTGGGACTACAGGCACCCGCCACCATGCATGGCTAATTTTTTTGTAGTTTTAGTAGAGACGGGTTTCACAGTGTTAGCCAGGATGGTCTGGATCTCCTGACCTCGTGATCCGCCCGCCTCGGCCTCCGAAAGTGCTGGGATTACAGGGCGTGAGCCACTGCACCCGGCCCATCTCAAGACTTTTAATAAAGCTCTTTGCATAGAACTATTTAAAAAATTAAAAAATTTTTGGCCAGGCTTAGTGGCTTAAGCCTGTAATCCCAGCCCTTTGGGAGGCCAAGGCAAGCAGATTACATGAGGCCAGGAGTTCGAGACTAGCCTGGCCAACATGGTGAAACCCTGTCTCTACTAAAAATACAAAAATTTGGGCAGGTGCGGTGGCTGACGCCTGTAATCCCAACACTTTGGGAGGCTGAGGTGGATAGATCTCTTGAGTTCAGGAATTTGAGACCAGCCTGGGTAACAGGAGGAAAACCTATCTCTGCAGAAAATACAAAAGTGAGCTGGGCATGGTGTTACATGCCCGTAGTCCCAGCTACTCGAGAGGCTGAGGGGCTGAGGTGGGAGGATCCCTTGTGCCTGGGAGGTGGAGCTTGCAGTGGGGGATGAAAAAGAATACCCCATGTCCAAATAGCAAAACACTCTGAAATGAGGCAAACTGGTTTGTTGAACAGGCATTCTGGGACAAGGTTACCCAATATGCATTAGCCATAATCCCCAGGACAGCCATGCAGGGGGGTCTTAAACAGTTTTTTAGATTCTTGAGTATAAAGGTATAATATTGAAGAATAAGCACAAATAATGCTGTTGTACATGTTAAAATGACAACACAGAATTTACAAAATTGCCTTTTCCCCCCAAAATTACCTCTTACGATGCGATTTCTGTTGGTACTGTTTTCTCTTGCATCATCCTGCCGGGTTGAGTAACCCTAACTGATTGTCACCAACAGACGGCCTCACAGCATCCTTCTCCCTGGTGTGAGCGCTGCTTAATTCAACGTGTGTGAAAATACTTTAAGACAAGGGCCCTGTAACTTGTACAGAATCTGAAGTGGCTTTGAATAGGCAACGGGTCCAGCTGCCTCTTAGTGTGTCTGGCCTCCAGGTGGGCGGATGGAGATGCACACAGGTGTTCATGGTCTAGACATCCTTGGAAACCTGCTCTGGTTTAGGGTAAATAGGCAAAATTTTACTAATGCTGTTCCTCGCATGGGCTGGTGGCCTTTGCCCTGGACTCACTCCAGAACAGCTAGGTGTCCAGCTGACTGACAGCTACCTCCCCCTAAAGCCTCAAACAGACTTTTCTTACATTTTTAAAAGGCAGAGGACAATAAGGCAGATTAATAAACTGTGGGTTTTTTTTTTTTTTTTTTTGAGACAAAGTCTTGCTCTTGTCTCCCAGGCTGGAGTGCCATGGCACGATCTCGACTCTCTGCAGCCTCTGCTTCCCGGGTTCAGGCGATTCTCCTGCCTCAGCCTCCGCACTAGCTGGAAAAAACTACAGGTGCGCACCACCACTCCCGGCTAGTTTTTGTAGTTTTGATAAAGATGGGGTTGCACCGTGTTTTGTTGGCCAAGCTGATCTTAATCTCCTGACCTCAAGTGATCCGCCCGGCTTGGCCTCCCAAAGTGCTGGGATTACAGGCATGAGCCACTGTGCCCGGCCCAGGATATTTTTTTAGTTAAGGAAACTACTTTTTACATCTAAAATTCTATGTAACGATAATTAGTATGTCTTCTAGCTGAGAAAATAATTAATGTGTCTTCAAGCTGAGAAAGACTAAAAATACAAAAAAATTAGCCAGGCGTAGTGGTGGGCGCCTGTAGTCCCAGCTACTCAGGAGGCTGAGGCAGGAGAATGGTGTGAACCCGGGAGGCGGAGCTTGCAGTGAGCTGAGATTGCTCCACTACACTCCAGCCTGGGTGACTGAGCAAGACTCCATCTCAAAAAATAATTAATTAATCAATAAAAATATGACGGTGGCCTGGGTGCAGTCGCTCACACCTGTAATCCCAGCACATTGGGAGACTAAGGTTGGAGGGTCACTTGAGCCCAGGAGTTTGCCTAGCCTGGGAACCTTAGGGAGAGCCTGCCTCTACAAAAAATAAACAATTATCCGGGTGGGGTGGTTGCACACCTGTAGCCCCAACTACTTTGGTGGCCGATGGGAGGGTCGCAGGAGTCCAGGAGGTCACGGCTGCGGTGAGTTGTGATTGAGCCACTGCACTCCTGCCTGGACGGTCCCGGGAGACTCTTTCTCTAAAATAAAATAAATGACAGTGGTCCATACAGTACCTTATTCAGAAAAGGCTTGATGTACAAGAAAATAAGTTACTTGTGATCAGGACAGAGAAGAATTACTGTCTTCTGTGAAATGGATGCTGGGAATCAGTCACGACGTACAGTGCTGGTGAGGCTGACGTGCGTTCGAATTACAGCCCTGCTGATCCTTAGCAGGTGACTGAAAATAGGCGACTCCACCCTCCCGAGTCTCAGTCTTCTTAGCCGAAAAGCACAGGTCATCATCGCAGTAGCTAACATTAACTGTGTGCCTGGCGCAGGATCCGACCGCTTCATTCAAGCCAGCTCCCCGACATACCTTGCTGGACTGTTTAATCCCCATTTGACAAAGAGGAGATTGAGATGGGGAGGTGCTGAGTAACTTGCCTGGTCACTGAGTACCTCTAAATGGCAGCCCAGACAGGTGGCCCCAGAGCTGCCCTCCCACCCCTGACAGGCCTGTCTCATAGGCCTTTTAGGAAGGGCTCTTTTCGCAGACGGCAGGCTCGGGGGCTGAGTGTTTCCTAAGCTGCAGCTGCCATGTAGATAAAACTCACAGCAGATATCACAGGTTCTGTCAGATCATACTGTCTCAATCATACTACTGTCTCAATTTTTTTTTTTTTTTTTTTTTTTTTTTTTTGAGACGGAGTCTCGCTCTGTCGCCCAGGCTGGCGTGCAGTGGCCGGATCTCAGCTCACTGCAAGCTCCGCCCCCCGGGTTTACGCCATTCTCCTGCCTCAGCCTCCCGAGTAGCTGGGACTACAGGCGCCCGCCACCTCGCCCGGCTAATTTTTTGTATTTTTAGTAGAGACGGGGTTTCACCGTGTTAGCCAGGATGTTCTCGATCTCCTGACCTCGTGATCCGCCCGACTCGGCCTCCCAAAGTGCTGGGATTACAGGCTTGAGCCACCGCGCCCGGCCTCAATTTTTTTTTTTTTTTCTTTTTTTGAGACGGAGTCTTGCTCTGTCGCCCAGGCTGGCGTGCAGTGGCCGGATCTCAGCTCACTGCAAGCTCCGCCTCCTGGGTTCACACCATTCTCCTGCCTCAGCCTCCCGAGTAGCTGGGACTACAGGCGCCCGCCACCTCGCCCGACTAGTTTTTTGTATTTTTTAGTAGAGACGGGGTTTCACCGTGTTAGCCAGGATGGTCTCGATCTCCTGACCTCGTGATCCGCCCGTCTTGGCCTCCCAAAGTGCTGGGATTACAGGCGTGAGCCACCGCGCCCGGCCACTGTCTCAATTTTGAGGTGCATGCATGTGTTTTACCACTTAACTACCTCTGAAATTTAGTTTTTTTTTGTTGTTGTTGTTTTGAGACAGAGTCTTGCTCTGTCGACAGGCTGGAGTGCAGTGGCGCGATCTCAGCTCACTCCAACTTCCGTCTCCCGGCTTCAAGTGATTCTCCTGCCTCAGCGTCCCCAGTAGCTGGGACTACAGGCACGTGTACCATCACGCCTGGCTAATTTTTGTATTTTTAGTGGAGATGGGGTTTCACCATGTTGGCAAGGCTGGTCTCGAACTCCTGACCTCGTGATACCTGCCCCCACCCCACCTCGGCCTCCCAAAGTGCTGTGATTACAGGCGTGAGCCACCGCACTCAGCCCTGAAATTTAGCATGTTTTATGGTTGGCTCGTCAGGGTTGAAGGTGCACTCACTGGAATCATTTCACTTTCGTCACAGTTGCAGAGGCACTCTGAGGCTGTGTGTGTGTGTGCTTCACCAGGGACAGCCCCACGCATGGGAGGTGGTGGCCCGCCATCCCTCCTGGGTGAATTTCTCTAAGAGCAGCCCTAGGCCAGGGGTCGAGTGCAGGAAAGTCAGGACCATTTCCATCAGTTCCGTTTCAGAGCGGGTTCTCCCTGGAAGTGCTGGAAATACCTGGATGCCGTCTGTAGCGTTTTATGAACTGTGGCGGATCCGCTGTCTGTGTCTTGAGCTTCTGCTCTGCAGTCTGCTCAGTGGAAGCACCTGTCAGTCCACTGTACGGTGGGTGGAGCCGCCGCCAGGGTGGGTGTGCCGGTGATCGGTCACAGAATGAACAGGGCAGAGGTCCCTGAGTCAATGTGATACTGCAGGTGGGATTGTGGGTATAGGTGTTTTTATGAATGCACATGTTATGTGAAGTTGAGGATTTGAATGTTGTGATTATTATGTCCAGATACAGTTTGAGCCTGGCACGGTGCAGGCCTGTGGTCCCAGCCACTTGAAGTGGGAGGAGAGCTTGAGCTCAGGATTTCCAGGCTATAGGGAGCCGTGATCCCACCACTGCACCGCAGCCTGGGCGACAGAGTGAGACCCCATCTCAAAAAGAAAAGAGAAGAGGCTGGGAGCTGTGGCTCACGCCTGTAATCCAAACACTTTGGGAGGCTGAGGCAGGCGGATCACTTGAAGTCAGAAGTTCAAGACCAGCCTGGCCAACATGGTGAAACCCTATCTCTATTAAAAATACAAAAATCATACTTACGTGGCAGGGGAGACACCATGATCACAAAGGTGGTTTTCCCAGGGCGAGGCTTAGCCATTGCACTCCGGGTGTGCTGACCCCTGCGATTTCCCCCAATGTGGGAAACTCGACTGCATGATTTGTGGTAGTGGGGGACTGTGTTCACACTGCCCCCCAAAATAAATAAATAAATAAATAAATAAAAATACAAAAATCATTCGGGCGCGGTGGCTCTCGCCTGTCATTCCAGCACTTTGGGAAGCCGAGGTGGGTGGATCACCTGAGGTCAGGAGTTTGAGACCAGCCTGGCCAACATGGTGAAGCCCCATCTTTACTAAAAATACAAAAATTAGTCGGGAGTGGTGACGTGTGCCTGTAGTCCCAACTACTGTGGAGGCTGAGGCAGGAGAATCGTTCGTGCCTGGGAGGTGGAGGCTGCAGAGAGCCGAGATTGCGCCACTGCACTCCAGCCTGGCGACAGAGCAAGACTGCGTCTCAAAAAAAAAAAAAGAAAGAAAAGGGAAAAAAATATATTCTTCCCCATGAGAGTAGATTTCTACGGAATCGATAGCTGGTTTTATGCCCTTTCTTCCGTGATACGAAGTCCGTCCGGACCCGTCTGGCTGGGGATCCTCAGGAGAGCCTGCGGGGGGCAGCAGAGGCCCGCCTGGGCCAGGGCGAACCAGCCCAGGATCCTGCGGCTTTAGGTGCTGAGAGCGTAGAACTCCAGCAACCACAACGCCCTCATGGTTACTAACTTTATGAAGAATACTTTGTCTTTCACGTTTGGGACTGTGTGAAGGTTTTCTGGAATATTTTTGGGCATGGTGGCGATTCTGCTCTAGGACCTTTATTCTCTAGCATTGTACAGAGATGATTGATTTGAACAGCAGCTGTGATAATGGAAGACTGACTTGTGTCTTCAGACTCGTTCTGTTCCTGGGGGTGCTTGGTCTAGGCTCCCTTTATATGGGGAGGTTCAAACCTTGATTGAATAGTCACTGCCCAGGTGTCGTAACCTGTGGCCTCATTGGTGTCACCTGGACTTTTTCTCCTCTGTTTGCACCATCAAAAGTGATGTGCTCTGGCCGGGCGCGGTGGCTCACACCTGGAATCCCAGCACTTTGGGAGGCTGAGGCGGGTGGATCTCGAGGTCAGGAGATTGAGACCATCCCAGCTAACACAGTGAAACCCCGTCTCTACTAAAAATACAAAAAATTAGCTGGGCGTGGTGGTGGTGCCTGTAGTCTCAGCTACTCGGGAGGCTGAGGCAAGAGAATGGCGGGAACCTGGGGGGCGGAGATTGCCCCATTGCACTCCAGCCTAGGCGACAGAGCGAGACTCCGTCTCAAAAAGGAAAAAGAAAGTGACGTGCGCTTAGGACTGGGAGGGTGAGGCCCGGGGTGCTTGGTGCCTGGCGCCCAGGAGGGCAGCAGTGTCGTGTTGGATAACCTGCTCTCCGAGTAATAGGGATTTGAGAATGTTTGATTCTTTTTTTTTTTTTGAGACACAGTCTCACTCTGTTCCAGGCTGGAGTGCAGTGGTGTGATCTCAGCTCAGTGCAACCTCTGCCTCCTGGGTTCAAGCGATTCTCCTGCCTCAGCCTCCCGAGTAGCTGGGATTACAGGCATGTACCACCATGCCCGGCTAATTTTTATGTTTTTAGTAGAGACAGGGGTTCACCATGTTGGCCAGGCTGGTCTTGAACTCCTGATCTCAAGTGATCCACCTGCTTCGACCTCCCAAAGTGCTGGGATTCCAGGCCTGAGCCCTGTGCCCAGCACTGTTTAAATGTGTGTCTGGAGTTACTTCGTTCCACTTCCGATCTGCTTTTCCTTTGGAATTACTGTGTTCTAAGTACCAGGTTGCCAAAAAAAAGAAAAAATCTTTGTTAGGTTTCCAGACCCAAGTCAATACAGATAAAATTAATGCAGCAAACATTTACTGAATGCTTTGTTAGACCTGGGGCAGTAGCTCAGTTTATGAATTCAAAGGGCTTCAGCATGTGGGGTTTGGTTTTGTTTCTCTGTAGCTAATCATACCCTTGGAATGGTTTTATAGTTTCGGGAAACCGTGGTTCTGGGCAGGGTGGCAGCTCTGGGTTGACACCTCAGGTGTGGCCGCCGGTCCTGTTGCTTCCTGACATTAACTTTGTGACTCACGAGGGCAGGTGTTCGTTTTCTGTGTGAGCGAGCACGGGGCTTGTTACTGTGTGAGGAGGGCTGGCTGCCCTGCCTGTCCGTTCTTCCCTGGCTCGGCCGGGCCGCTCCCGTGGCTCCAGCTCAGATTTGCTTCCTCTTGTACTTGGATGTTTGATGACGGTGGTGGAAGCAGTTTTATTTACTCTTGCTGTTTTCACGTTACTTTAAGCATCACTGTTGCTTTTTATTTTTAGAATTAAGGAGGAAAGGTGAAATCTTTTGGGGATTTCTGTGTTTCCAGTGACTTTAGGAATTCTTTTTTTTTTGTTTTCGAGACAGGGTCTTGCTCTGTCATTCAGGCTGGAGTGCAGTGGCACGATCTTGGCTCACTGCAGCCTTGACCTCCTGGGCTCAAGTGATTCTCCCATCCCAGCCACCTGAGTAACTGGGACCACAGGTGTGCACCATCATGCTTGGTGAATTCTTGTATTTTTTTTTAAATTGAGATGGGGTTTCACCATGTTGCCCAGAATGGTCAAACTTCTAGGCTCAAGCAGTCTCCCCACCTCAGCCTTCTGAAGTGTTGGGATTACAGGCATG
Source organism: Macaca thibetana thibetana (assembly GCF_024542745.1). Taxonomy (NCBI): domain Eukaryota; kingdom Metazoa; phylum Chordata; class Mammalia; order Primates; family Cercopithecidae; genus Macaca; species Macaca thibetana. Next base: position 35,891,862 of record NC_065587.1, on the reverse strand, counting down.
AGCTGCCATGGCTGGCTTAAAAGTCTTTACATTTGAAATTCATTTTAAGTTAGGAGGAAAGGCCTAGCTCGCCAGCACTTTGGGAGGCCGAGGCGGATGGATCAGTTGAGGCCAGGAGTTCGAGACCAGCCTGGCCAACATAGCAAAACCTTATCTCTGCCAAGAATACAAAAATTATCTGGGCATGGTGACAGATGCCTGTGATGCCAGCTACTTGAGAAACGGAGGCAGGAGAACTGCTTGAACCCAGGAGGAGGAGGTTGCAGTGAGCCAAAAGTGCGCTATTGCACTCCAGCCTGGGTGACAAAGTGAGAATCAGTCTCAAAAGGAAAGAGCAGTAAAGGCGAGGAGACCTGTGAGGTGACACACAGCATTTTCTCTCTAGCTTTCTGTGTTGACTCTTGCTTAGAATTTCTTCAAATGTATTTACAGAGTTAATTGGGTTTTTTTTTTGGAATAGATAAGACATCCAGAAATACACATTCAGACTGTGGGGCTTCTACCGTTTTAACTGGGTTCCAGGTCCCTGTCCCTAGCGTGCTCTGACTGTCAGCCCTTCCCCTGCCTGACCTACCTGTCTGAGTATCTTTTGGCAGTCAGGTTTTTGTTGGTGGTGGTGGTTTTTTTTTTGTTTTGTTTTTGTTTTTTGAGACCGAGTCTTGCTCTGTCGCCCAGGCTGCAGGCTGGGGAGTAGTGGCGCGATCTCAGCTCCCTGCAACCTCCACCTCCTGGGTTCAAGCGTTTCTTGTGCCTCAGCCTCCTGAGTAGCTGGGACTACAGGCGCGTGCCACCATACCCAGCTAATTTTTGTATTTTTTTTTTTTAGTAGAGATGGGGTTTCACCGTGTTGGCCAGGATGGTCTCGATCTCCTGACCTCGTGATCTGCCCACCTTGGCCTCCCAAAGTGCTGGGATTACAGGTTTGGCCACCGCACCCGGCCAGCAGTCAGTTTTCATATGGTTCATCACAGATTTTAAATTAAGATTCCCCAGCAGGATAAAAGAAATGCCAGTTGTATTTTATTTTTCATATTTGTATTTTTAACAAAGTGTTTTTTTTTTTTTTTTTTTTGCATAGAATGAGCCAAGGGCATCTAGAGCAAAGAGGTAGTTCCCTGCCCTGTCTCCATCTCCCCGTCTGCACTGCCTCCCCTGCTCCATCTCTGCGTCTGCACCGTCTCTCCCTGGCCGGTCTCCATCTCCCCGTCTGCAGTATCTCTCCCAGAGGTGTTTGCTGGTGCCTCCTTTGCAGCTCCCCGTGCTGTGTCATGCCCATTTGCTGACACAGCCCCTCCTGTGTCTTCCCCATCCCAGTGTGTCTGTCGCTCTTGGTAGTTCCTCCGTGTTTCCTTTGTATCCTTAGGGGACTTGTCTTTTCCCCACTCCCCAGCACCTGTTGTCTCCTTCCCTTTCCTCCCCCTTCTCAGACAGCATCTGTTCTTTCTAGCGTTGTTCCCCTTGTCCCGAGGTTCCTAACAGCCTTCTTTTTTTTTTTTTTTTTTTTGGTCAGACGGAGTCTTGCTCTGTTGCCCAGGCTGGAGTGCAGTAGTGCGGTCTCAGCTCACTGTAGCCTCTACCTCCTGGGTTCAAGCGATTCTCCTGCCTCAGTCTCCTGAGTAGCTGAGACTACAGGCGTGTGCTACCACACCCGGCTTTTTGTATTTTTATTTATTTTTGAGAGAAAGTCTCTTTGTTGCCCAAGCTGGAGTACAGTGACGCCATCTTGGCTCACTGCAACCTCTACCTCCCGGGTTCAAGCGATTCTCCTGCCTCGGCCTCCCGAGCAGCTTACAGTAGGGATTACAGGCACAACCACACCCGGCTGATTTTGGAATTTTAATACGGATAGGGTTTCACCATGTTGGCCAGGCTGGTCTTGAACTCCTGACCTCAGGTGATCCGCCCACTTCAGCCTCTTCCAAAGCACTGGGATTACAGGCGTGAGCCACTGCGCCTGGCCCGAACAGCCGCCTTCTTGGCATTGTGTATTCAGACCATCCACTGCAGGGTTTGTTATCTTTGTGGCCTGGAACGTCTCTCTCTGAGCACTCTTCATCCTCCCACCCCTGAGCAGGCAGCGTCTCTCAAGGCCACCTGCCCAGCCACTGTCTTGGGGTGCCCACGGGAGGCTAGGGAGAAGAGCGAGGCAGTAGTGAGAAGCCCATGATGCTCAGCCTTGGCTGAGCACCTTAGAGCAGCCCTGACGCTGGCGTCTGTCTCTTGGTGAAAGCGGCACCCAGACTTCAGTCCTTACAGCCCTGGAACTCAGAACCGCAGAGGTGCCGTGACTCACAGGGTTTACCTCGTAATTGCTGTTTGGAACCGCGGAGGTGCCGTGACCCACAGGGTTTACCTTGTAATTGCTGTTAAAACCCTTCGGGGCTTCCTAACGGAATGCTTAATGTTGAAATATTATTTTAAGTACTAATATCTATGATGTGGTTAGAAATGCCAAAGAATATTTTGCTGTTTTTTTTTTTTTTTTTTTGAGACGGAGTCTCGCTCTGTTGCCCAGGCTGGAGTTCAGTGGCGCAATCTCCGCTCATTGCAAGCTCTGCCTCCCAGGTTCACGCAATTCTCCCACCTCAGCCTTCCAAGTAGCTGGGACTACAGGCGCCCACCACCTCGCCCGGCAAATTTTTTGGGTATTTTTAGTAGAGACAGGGTTTCACCATGTTATACAGGATGGTCTCGATCTCCTGACCTTGTGATCCGCCCGCCTCGGCTTCCCAAAGTGCTGGGATTACTGGTGTGAGCCACGCCTGGCCAGAATATGTAGCTTTTGTAAAAATTTTGGAAATGGCCTCAGATAATTTCAGAGGTTTTTAAATAAAGGATGCTAAAAATGGAGCAAAATGGAGAGCCCCTGATAGACCTCCTGTGTGGGAGTTTGCAGTACGCCGGAGGCACCTGTGGGCCCAGGGAAAGGCCGCCTGCTCTGTGGCTGCTCCTGGGACCTGGGCACCGAGCAGGCCTCAGACAGGTAGGAGCTGGTCTGTATCTCCTGCCACGCCCAGGCCAGCACCTGATGAAGCAGATTCCTGTGGGTGACGAGTGTGAGGAGAGAGTACAGGACCTTGGGATCGGGAGGGATTTCTTGAACAAAAAAGGGGGAAAACAGATTGAGAGATTCAGAAAGCCGTGATATATTCCGTGACCGCAGAGGTGACTTGGAGGAGGGCTGTTGTTCAGTGATCCGCGTGTTGTGAACACTTGTGCGTTTAAATGGTTCAGATGCTGAATCTGGTGTTTTATGTTTTTTACTACAATTGGTAAGAAAAAGCTTTTTCTTCTCAAAAGACACACCATAATAAGTAAAACACCTGTGAACTAGAAGATACTTGTAACATTCTTAACCAGTGAAGGGTTGGTGTCCGGATGTATCCACCGGGCACCACAGACAGAACGGCCTTGAAACGGGCTGGAGACGTTCACCCTCCTCAGGCCAGGCAAGCGCCGGGGAGCCCGGCCATACCTGTCTTTGCTGAGGCCGCAGGGAGCCCCAAGCTCCAGTGGCTCCTGGCGCAGTCCTCGGAGAGCAGTCAGCACACCTTGTCGGGCTGAGCCTGCCTGTTCTGGGGCACCCAGAAGTTCCACTCTTAGGGACACACCAGAAGAATTCTTCCTAAACTGTTTGTGCTGAAGGACCAGATTTAAGTTTTTAAAATTTCCAGTGTCACAGACTGATGACATTTTTGTAAACTACAACAAAAGTGACTAACTAGAAAAGGAAATCACAACATAAAATACAAACCCATGTCATTAGTATTAATATTTTGAGGCACAGTCTGTTTTTGTCACTCCGACTGGAGGGCAATGGTATGATCGCGGCACACTGAAGCCTCGACCTCCTGGGCTCAAGTGATCCTCCTGCCTCAGCCTCCTGAGTAGCTGGGACCATAGGCAAGCGCCATCACGCCCAGCTAATTCTTTTTTTTTTTTTGAGACAGAGTCTCGCTCTGTCGCCCAGGCTGGAGTGCAGTGGCATGACCTTTGCTCACTGCATCCTCTGCCTCCTGGGTTCAAGCAATTTTCATGCCTCAGCCTTCTGAGTAGCTGGGATTACAGGTGTGCGCCACCATGCCTGGCTAATTATGCCTGGATAATTTTTGTATTTTTAGTAGAGATGGAGTTTTGCCATGTTGGTCAGGCTGGTCTCGAACTCCTGGCCTCAAGCATTCCTCAGCCTCCCAAAGTGCTAGGGTTACAGGCGTGAGCCGTGACGTCTGGCTGTTGGTGGAACCTGCCCCCAATATTTCAACGTAGGTTCTATTTTCCGTAAGTGTCAGCCGGCTGAGAAATAAAGAGAAAGAGTACAAAGAAAGGAATTTTACAGCTGGGCCTCTGGGGTGACATCGCATATTGGTAGGACCGTGATGCCTGCCTGAGCCACAAAACCAGCAAGTTTTATTATGGATTTTAAAAGGGGAGGGGGTACAAGAACAGGGAGTAGGTCACAAGATCACATGCTTCAAAGGGCAAAAAGGAGAACAAAGATCACAAGGCAAAGGGCAAAGGCAAAGATTACAAGGCAAAGGGCAAAAGTGGAATTACTGGCCAGGCGCGGTGGCTCACGCCTGTAAACCCAGCCCTTTGGGAGGCTGAGGCGGGCGGATCACAAGGTCAGGAGATCAAGACCATCCTGGCTAACATGGTGAAACCCCGTCTCTACTAAAAATACAAAAAATTAGCTGGGTGTGGTGACGGGCGCCTGTAGTCCCAGCTACTCGGGAGGCTGAGGCAGGAGAATGGCGTGAACCCGGGAGGTGGAGCTTGCAGTGAGCTGAGATCGCACCACTGCACTCCAGCCTGGGCAATAAAGCGAGACTCCGTCTCAAAAAAAAAAAAAGTGGAATTACTGATAAGGGTCTGTGTTCGACTGTGCACGTACTGTCCTGATAAACATCTTAAACAACAGAAAACAGAATTCGAGAGCAGAGAAGCGGTCTGACCTCACATGTAACAGGGTGGAGTTTCCCAATCCTGGTAAGCCTGAAGGTACTGCAGGGTAAGTACAGAGGGTGCTCAGTCCTTATCTCAACCCTTATCTCAACCGCATAAGACAGACACTCCCAGAGCGGCCGTTTATAGACCTCCCTCCAGGAAGGCATTCCTTTCCCAGAGTATTAATCCTAGTTAGGAAGAGAATTTAGCAATATCCTCCCTACTTGCAGGTCCGTTTATCTGCGAGAAGAAAAACATGGTTCTATTTTGCCCAACCCCACGGGCAGGCAGACCTTATGGTTGTCTTCTCTTGTTCCCCGGAAATCGCTGTTATTCTGTTCTTTTTCAAGGTGCACTGATTTCATATTGTTCAAACACGGTTTACAATCAATTTGTACAATTAACACAATTATCATAGTGGCCCCGAGGTGACGTGCATCTTCAGCTTACAAAGATAACAGGATTAAGAGATTAAAGTAGGACAGGTGTAAGAAATTCTGAAAGTATTATTTGGGAACTGGTAAATGTCCATGAAATCTTAACAATTTATGTTCCTCTGCTGCGGCTCCAGCTGGTACCTCCGTGTGGGGTCCCTGACTTCCTGCCACAACTGGCTTCTATTATTTTTTAAAAATTTAATTAACTTTTTCCTTTTTTTTTAGATGGAGTCTCGCTCTGTTGCCCAGGCTGGAGTGCAGTGGTGCAATCTTGGCTCACTGCAACCTCTGCCTCTCGGGTTCAAGTGATTCTCTTGCCTCAGCCTCCTGAGTAGCTGGGACTGCAGGTGTAATACAAAAAATGCAAAACTTTCGTATTTTTTGTAGAGATGGAGTTTTGCCGTGTTGTCCAGGCTGGTCTCAAACTCCTGGGCTCAAGTGATATGCCCACCTTGGCCTCTCAAAGTTCTGGGATTATAGGCACGAGCCACTGCATCCAGCCTTTTTTTTTTTTTTTTGAGATGGAGTCTTGCTCTGTCGCCCAGGCTGGAGTGCAGTGGCCAGATCTCGGCTCACTGCAAGCTCCGCCTCCCGAGTTCCTGCCATTCTCCTGCCTCAGCCTCCCGAGTAGCTGGGACTACAGGCGCCTGCCACCTCGCCCGGCTAGTTTTTTTGTATTTTTTAGTAGAGACGGGGTTTTGCCGTGTTAGCCAGGATGGGCTCGATCTCCTGACCTCGTGATCCGCCCTTCTTGGCCTCCCAAAGTGCTGGGATTACAGGCTTGAGCCACCGCGCCTGGCCGCCTTTTTTTTTTTTTTTTTGTGATGGAGTCTTACTCTGTTGCCCAGGCTGAAGTGCAGTGACGTGATCTCGGCTCACTGCAGTCTCCGCCTCCTGGGTTCATGCCATTCTCCTGCCTCAGTCTCCTGAGTAGCTGGGACCACAGGCGCCGCCACCACGCCCGGCTAGTTTTTTTGTATTTTTAGTAGAGACGGGGTTTCACCGTGTTAGCCAGGATGGTCTCCATCTCCTGACCTCCGGGATCCGCCTGCCTTGGCTTTCGAAAGTGTTGGGATTACAGGTGTGAGCCACTGTGCCCGGCCCAGCCTTATTTTTTTTTTGAGACAGGGTCTTGCTTTGTCTCCCAGGCTGGAGTGCAGTGGCGCGATCTTGGCTCACTGCAACCTCTGCCTCCTGGATTCAAGCGATTTTCCTGCCTCAGCCTCCTGAGTAGCTGGGATTACAAGCATGCGCCATCACACCCATGTAATTTTTGTATTTTTTAGCAGAGACCGGGTTTCACCATGTTGACCAGGCTGGTCTTGAACTCCTGACCTCAAGCCATCCACCCACCTTGGCCTCCCAAAGTTCTGGAACTACTTTTTAAGCAGTTTTGATAGGTGTGTGTGTGTAGTAGCACTCTGTGGTTTAATTTGCATTTCCCAGGGAGTGGGGACGCTGCCTGTCTTCTCACACCTCAGTTGCTTGTTGCTGTGACGGTCGCCCACTCCTGCTGCCAGTATCTGTGCTCACTGGAGCTGCATCAGCCTCACGCTGTCTGCCCCTCGCCACCCACCGTGCCTGCTGCTCAGGAATGTTCCGAGCAACTTGATGATGTTAACGGAAGCTGAGAACAGCCCAGATGTCCTTCGGTGGAAGAGCGGAGGGATCAGTTGTGGTCTGTTCACAGAATAGAATGTGACCACACTGGAGATGAATGAATTGTAGCTACAACCTGCAGTGTAGACGAATCTTAGATCAAACCAGGCACAGTGCCGTGTGCCTACAGTCCCAGCTACTCAGAGCCTGAAGGTGGGAGATCACTTCAGCCTGGGAATTTGAGGCTAGCCTGGGCAACATAGCAAGACCCTATCTTAAAGGAAAAAAAAAAGCAGATTACAGAAAAGTAAACACAGTGCTAGGCTGTTTTTTTAAGCTCAAAAAATTAAAACTAAATAGCTTTTAGGGATAAACATGAGGTAATTTTTTTAGAAGCAGGAGAATAGTATTGAATTTAAGGTATATATGGGGAAAATGGAACTTCCAGGTTATTGATCATTTTCCAGTTTTTAGAGAGAAGATCGTGGTGTTTATGCATCATAATTTATATGTTCCATATATTTCTTTTTTTTTTTTTTTGAGACGGAGTCTCACTCTATCTCACAGGCTGGAGTGCAGTGGCATGATGTCTGCTCATTGCAAGCTCTGCCTCCCGGGTTCATGCCATTTTCCTGCCTCAGCCTCCCAAGTAGCTGGGACTATAGGTGCCCACCACCACGCCTGGCTAATTTTTTGTATTTTTCGTAGAGATGGGGTTTCACCGTGTTAGCCAGGATGGTCTCGATCTCCCGACCTCATGATCCGCCCACCTCAGCCTCCCAAAGTGCTGGGATTACGGGCGTGAGCCACTGCGCCCGGCCGATATGTTCCATATATTTCTTTCTGTATTTCACATAATACATAGTAAAATATTTAAAACAGAACAAAAATAGACTTCCTTTTAAGATGTTTTCAAATCTGTTCTTACAAAGTTGGCCAGTTTTTCCCCAACAGTAGTCTGGGTTCCGCAGCAGCTCTTTTATAAAACATTTGCTGCACACACTGAGATTGCACCTGGAAGCACAGAAATAAGAACACACGTATTTTATTTTATTTTTTTACCCCTGAAGATCTTTAAGTCTTCTGAGGAGCTGGACCTGCTGGACTGCGAGCTGCGAGGGCTGAGGTTTTTGCCTGTTTGGTTTATTTTGTTACCACTGAGTCCCCAGCTCTGAGAACAGAGCAAGGCATGTGATCGATGCTTCGTCACTGTTGAACAAATGAATGCTGAGCTGTGACGGCACCGACGTGTGTCCAGGGAGAGGATGCACCCTGCCGTGTGGATGTGTGCCCAGCGCCCAGGACAGCGCCACGGAAGAGGAGAGACAGTGCCACGGAAGAGGACACAGGACAGTGCCACGGAAGAGGACACACAGGACAGCGCCACGGAAGAGGACATACAGGACAGTGCCACGGAAGAGGAGAGACAGCGCCACGGAAGAGGACACACAGGACAGTGCCACGGAAGAGGAGAGACAGCGCCACGGAAGAGGACACACAGGACAGCGCCACGGAAGAGGACACACTGACATATGCCCAGGGCCCAGAATAGCGCCACGGAAGAGGACAGACAGTGCCACGGAAGAGGACGCACAGGACAGTGCCATGGAAGAGGGCACACCCGGCTGTGTGGACGTGTGCCCAGGGCCCAGGACAGTGCCATGGAAGAGGATGCACCCTGCTGTGTGGCAGGAGAGGTTCCCAAGGGCAGGTTCAGGGTTCTGGGGTCTGAGTGAGAGCTCTCCAGGTGGCAGGGAGCAGGGCAGGGTGTTGGAAGAGATGGCAGGTTGTGTCAGGGGCTGACGTGGGACTCAGCGCTCTGTCTCTGCCCAGGAGCAAGTCGTCCTGCGTCGGACCAGGAAGGTTGGTGGGTGTGGTGGGAGAAGGGGCTGGGGTCAGCAGGGCTGTCATCCACCAGTGTCTGGTGGGGCTGGCCACCATGCGGGGGGGCCTCAGGCTACAGCCAGGGCTGCGAAGGAGCCGAGGTCATAGAGCGGCTGCTCTGGCATAGGGAGGGAAGACACGGGTCCCACTGTTTGAGAAGCTCAGTGTCCCTGCATGTGTGCGCTCTTGTCTGCCTCGGCACGTGTGCAGGCCCTGGGGCTACTGCCAGTAGAACAGACTGGGATACGCTAGATTTGTAAAATGTGACCCTTTTTGTTTGCTTTACATCTCCCTCCCTCCCTCCCTCCCCTCCCTCCCCTCCCTCCCTCCCTCCCTCGCTCCCTCCCCTCCCTCCCCTCCCTCCCTCCCTCCCTCCCTCCCTCCCTCCCTCCCTCCTCCATCCTTCCTTCCTTCCTTAGACAGTCTTACTCTGTCACCTAGGCTGGAGTGCAGTGGTGAGATCTTGGCTCACTGCAACCTCCCCCTCTAGGATTCAAGTGATTCTCCTGCCTCAGCCTCCTGAGTAGCTGGGATTACAGGCGCACGCCACCACAACCGGCTAGTTTTGTAGTTTTTGTAGAGACACCACACTTGGCTAATTTTGTAGTTTTAGTAGAAACGGGTTTCTCCATGTCGGTCAGACTGGTTTCGAACTCCTGGTCTCAAGAAGCAATCCACCCGCCTCAGCCTCCCAAAGCCTTGTTTGTTTGTTTTTGTTTTGTTTTGTTTTGAGACGGAGTTTCACTCTTGTTGCCCAGACTGGAGTGCAACGGCATGATCTCACCTCACTGCAACCTCCACCTCCTGGGTTCAAGTGATTCTTCTACCTCAGCCTCTTGAGTAGGTGGGATTATAGGCATGCATCACCATGCCTGGCTAATTTTGCATTTTTAGTGGAGGTGAGGTTTCTCCATGCTGGTCAAACTGGCCTCAAACTCCTGACCTCAGGTGATCCACCCTCCTCGGCCTCCCAAAGTTTTGGGATTACAGGCGTGAGCCACTATACCTGGCCACCTTGTTTGCTTTTTAAAGATAATGATGTCACTAAAAGAGTTCTGACTGGGGCCGGGCGTGGTGACTCACACCTGTAATCCCAGCACTTTGGGAGGCCGAGGTGGGTGGATCATGAGGTCAGGAGATTGAGACCATCCTGGCTAACACGGTGAAACCCCGTCTCTACTAAAAATGCAAAAATTAACTGGGCGTGGTGGCGGCGCCCTGTAGTCCCAGCTACTCGGGAGGCTGAGGCAGGAGAATGGCGTGAACCCGGGAGGCGGAGCTTGCAGTGAGCCGAGATCCAGCCACTGCACTCCAGCCTGGGCGACAGAGCGAGAAAAAGAATTCCGACTAAAGGTTGGAACTTAGCCCTCCAGAAATGAAGGCTGAGTAACGCTGATGGCAGCTTGTCACCTGCAGCAGGTGCTGTTCGTGTAGCTGCGGCTGCACACCAGGCGTCTCCTCTAGCTGTGTTACAACCTTTCTGTTGATATGGGGTCCCCTTGAAATTTATCTTTGGAGACGAGGTCTCACTCTGTCACCCAGGCTGATGTCCAGTGGTGCAATTTCAGCTCACTGCAAGCTCCTCCTCCCGGAATCAAGCCATCCTCCCGCCTCAGCCTCCCGAGTAGCTGGGACTACAGGCGCTGCCACCACGCCTGGCTAGCTGGGATTGCAGGTGTGCGCCGCCACACCCGGCTAATTGTTTTTTTTTTTTTTTTTTTTTTTCCTTTTTTTTTTGAGATGTAGTCTCGCTCTGTCACCCAGGCTGGAGTGCAGTGGCACAATCTCGGCTCACTGCAAGCTCCGCCTCCCGGGTTCACGCCATTCTCCTTCCTCAGCCTCCTGAGTAGCTGGGACTACAAGCACCCGCCACCACGCCCAGCTAATTTTTTGTATTTTGAGTAGAGACGGGGTTTCACTGTGTTGGCCAGGATGGTCTCGATCTCCTGACCTCGTGATCCGCCCGCCTCGGCCTCCCAGAGTGCTGGAATTACAGGCGTGAGCCACCACGCCTGGCCTAATTTTTATATTTTTAGTAGAGATGAGGTTTCACCATATTGGCCAGGCTGGTCTTCAACTCCAGACCTCAGGTGATTCAACCACCTCAGCCTCCCAAAGTGCTGGTATTACAGGCGTCAACCACCACTCCTGGCTCCCTTGAAATTTAATTAAAACAAGTTTAGGAAGAATGGAGTTGTGAGGTTCTACTTCAAACATCAGGTGGTAAACTCCCAGACTCATTGCCCCAAGAGAATTGACAGTCTAGGCTTGGCGGCTCATGCCTGTAATCCCAGCACTTCGAGAGACCGAGGCGGGCGGATCACCTGAGGTCAGGAGTTCAAGACTATCTTGGCCAACATGGTGGAAACTCCATCTGTACTAAAAATACAAAACGATTAGCCGGGTGTGGTGGTTCACGCCTGTGATCCCAGCTACCCGAGAGGTTGAGGCAGGAGAATCGCTTGAACCTGGGTGGCGGAGGGTGCATTGAGCCAAGATTGCGCCACATTGCACTCCATCCAGCCTGGCTGACAGAGTGAGACTCTACTACAAAAAGAGAAGAAAATAGACATCAGAAAGGATTGGCTTCTGTGATCTCAGCACTTTGGTGACCACGACCCAAGGCCGGAGGATCGCTTGAGCCAAGGAATTCAAGATCAGCCTGAGCAACGTAGTAAGACCCCGTCTCTGCAAAAAATCTCTAAAAGCTTAGCTGGCATGGTGGCTCACGCCTGGCGTCCCACCTACTCAGGAGGCTGAGTTGGGAGGATCACTTGAGTCTGAGAGGTTGAGGCTGCTGTGATCTCTTATCACACCACTGCGTTCAGCCTGGGTGACAGAGCAAGACCCTGTCTCCAAACAAACAAAAAAACAAAAAATGGTCTTTTTCCCAGGTATTTACCATTTCCAGTGGTCTTCATTCCTTTCTAAAAATCCAGGTTTTAGCCGGACGCGGTGGCTCACCCCTGTAATCCCAGTAGTTTGGGAGGCTGAGGTGAGTGGATCACCTGAGGTCAGGAGTTCAAGATCAGCCTGACCAACGTGGGGAAACCCCATCTCTACTAAAAATACAAGATTTGCCATGCGTGGTGGCACGTGCCTGTAATCCCAGCTACTCGGGAGGCTGAGGCAGGAGAATCACTTGAACCTGGGAGGCGGAGGTTACAGTGAGTTGATGACTTAGGATTTTTCTTTTTTTTTTTTTTTTTTTGAGATGGAGTCTCGCTCTGCCGCCCAGGCTGGAGTGCGGTGGCCGGATCTCTGCTCACTGCAAGCTCCGCCTCCCGGGTTTACGCCATTCTCCTGAGTAGCTGGGACCACAGGCGCCGCCACCTCGCCTGGCTAGTTTTTTGTACTTTTTAGTAGAGACGGGGTTTCACCGTGTTAGCCAGGATGGTCTCGATCTCCTGACCTTGTGATCCGCCCACCTCGGCCTCCCAAAGTGCTGGGATTACAGGCTTGAGCCACCGCGCCCGGCCGACTTAGGATTTTTCTTCTCAGTCACTTAGCAAACTGGGGACCCATGGGTAGCGATGCCCCACCTGGGTCCTGCTTGGCCATGCTGGCGTGCCCCAACTCACCTGTGTTCGGTGGTTCCCGAGCTCGTGTGCCACACCCAAGATCAAGGATACACTGGGCATTGAAGGATGAGGAGGGCGGAGAAGAAGTTTGTTGAGCAGTGAAACAACTTTCGTTGGACCAGGGGATGCAGGGGCTGTTCCCCTACCCGAAGGCAGGAAAATCCGCCTGTGTGGCTGGGTCTGGGGCCTTTTACGGACTTAGGATGCAAAGTGTTTGCAGTGCTTGCTGATGGCTTTGTGAGTATGCCAAAAAGGTTAAAGCAAAGACACCATTCCAAAGTGGGCATGACAGTGTAGAAAACCAGTTAGAGGCCAGGCGCTGTGGCTCACGCCTGTAATCCCAGCACTTTAGGAGGCCGAGGCGGACGGATCACAAGGTCACCCCATCTCTACTAAAAATACAAAAATTATCTGGGCGTGGTTCGCGTGCCCGTAGTCGCAGTGACTCGGGAGGCTGAGGCAGAAGAACCGCTTGAACCTGGGAGGCGGAGATTGCAGTGAGCTGAGGTCACGCCTCTGTGCTCCAGCCTGGGCAACAGAGCAAGATTCCATCTCAAAAAAGAAAAAAATTAGGAAAGGGTAGGTATGTATAAAATAGGTGAAGAGTGGGGTTTAATCAGAGGAAAGTGTGGCAAACAGAAAGGCAAGCTCTTAATCTGGTCTGAGAATTTCACTGGTGTATCAGCTGTCAGGCTTTAAACTGTCTTTGGCTTGGAGGTGGGTTTCACCGGGGACCTACCCCATCTGCCTGGGCATTCAGCTGCTTCCTGCCAGTGTCCCCGAGACCGCGCCACTGCACTACAGCCTGGGCCACAAGGTGAGACTGCGAGACTGTCTCAAAAAACCCCACACTGATGTCATTTCTTAAATATTTGGTAAAAAAAAAAATCTGGGTCTGGAATTTTCTGGTTTTTTTTTTTTTTTTTTTTTTTGAGACGGAGTCTCGCTCTGTCACCCAGGCTGGAGTGCAGTGGCACGATCTCGGCTCACTGCAAGCTCTGCCTCCCAGGTTCATGCCATTCTCCTGCTTCAGCCTCCCGAGTAGCTGGGACCACAGACGCCGCCACCGCGCCCGGCTAGTTTTTTTGTATTTTAGTAGAGACGGGGTTTCACCGTGTTAGCCAGGATGGTCTCGATCTCCTGACCTCGTGATCCACCTGCCTCGGCCTCCCCAAGTGCTGGGATTACAGGCATGAGCCACCGCGCCCGGCCCTCTGGAGGTTTTTTATTACAAATCTAACTTCATTAACAGATGCAGGGCTATTCAGATTTTCTACTTCATTTCATATCAGTCTTGTTAATTGTAGTTTTCAAGGTATTTGTCCATTTCATCTAATTTTTCTAATTTCTTGGCATGAAGTTTGAATTTTATCCTTTTCGTGCCTCTAGGATCTGTAGTGATAAACCTTCTTTCCTCGTTGCTCAAAGAACCAACTCTCTTGGCCTTGTGAAAATTATGTTTGTTTTCCTTGATCTCTGTTCCTTATGATTTTCCTTCCTGCCATTTATGTTGGGTTTATTCTGTTACTTTGTAGTGATTTCCTTCCTGCCATTTATGTTGGGTTTATTCTGTTACTTTGTAGTGATTTCCTTCCTGCCATTTATGTTGGGTTTATCCTGTTACTTTATAGTGATTTCCTTCCTGCCATTTATGTTGGGTTTATTCTGTTACTTTGTAGTGATTTCCTTCCTGCCATTTATGTTGGGTTTATCCTGTTACTTTGTAGTTTCCTGAGGTGGAGCCTTAGGCCTTGGTTAACGCGTTGTGCTAGTCAGCATTCTGCAGAGGGACGTTGCCGTTATCTGTGTCTCTTTCTAAAGGAGATTTAATATGAGGAATTGGCCCACATGATTATGGAGACAAAGTCTCATGCTCTGCCATTTGAAGATGGAGAAAAGCCGTGGGATAATACAGTCCAAGGACAGGAGACCATGGCCCAGCTCAGGCTGGCAGGCGAGAAGGAACACAGGCCAACACCTCCTTCCACCCCTTTCTATTCAGGGACCCCGTGGACTGGGGCGAGACCTACCTGCACGGGGCAGGGCAGTTGGCTTCGTTGAGTCCCCAGCTCGGGTGCTGCTCTTACCCAGAAGCACCCTCTCAGACACGCCCCGAAGTCGTGTTTGATCTGGGTACCCCACGATGCAGCCAAGGAGACATAAAATGAACTGTCACGTGCATTGTATTTATTATTCAATCCAAAATATTTGCTAATTTCTCCTGTGATTTCTTTGAGCTACATGTTAGCTGGAGGTGTGTTGTTGAATATCAGGAGTACTTGAGGTTTTATGATGTATCTTTCTCCTGGGTTTCCAGTTTGTAGCTGTTAAGTCAGGGGTTGTGCTGTGTACGATCTCATTCCATTTACATTTATTGAAACCAGTTCGAAGCCCTAACATGTGGCTTGTCTTGGTCAGTATACAGCGTTCAGTTAAAAACAAAGTGTGTGCTCTAGATGTTGGGTGTTCTGTGACTGTCACGTCATGGTGGTTGATTAGTTAAAAACTGTATTCTCGCCAGGCGCAGTGGCTTATGCCTGTAACCCCAGCACTGTGGGAGGCCGAGGCGGGCGGATCACCTGAGGTCGGGAGTTCAAGACCAGCCTGACCAACATGGAGAAACCCCGTCTCTACTAAAAATACAAAAATTAGCTGGGCGTGGTGGCGCGTGCCTGTAATCCCAGCTACTCATGAGGCTGAGCCTGGAGAATTGCTTGAACCGGGGAAGTGGAGGTTGCAGTGAGCTGAGATCTCAGCGTTGCATTCCAGCTTGGGCAACGAGCAATACTGTCTCAAAAAAAAAAAAGAAACTCTATATTCTCTAGACATGGGGCGTTCTGTGAGGACCAGGTCATGCTGGTTGATAGTGTTGTTCAGAACGTCGATGTTTTTCCTGATTCTTTTTTTTGTCTGTTGTGTCGATTTCTGAGAAAGTGTTAAAATTAGAGTTGGTTCTGCATTTTTATCCATTCAGGCAGTCCCTTTCTTTAATTGGAGTTTTTTGTCTACTAACATTGAATCTAATTGTTGGTATGTTTGGATTTACATCTCCCAACTAATTTTCTATTTGTTTCCTGTGTTGAGTTACTTTTTCATTTTTCTTTTAATCTTTTAGCTGATACCTCTTTGCATTTTTTATGCAGAGGTTGCTGTAAGGATTACAATATGCGTGTTTATTTTAATTTATTTATTTAATTTATTTTTTAAGGAGCAGGATCTCACTCTGCCCATGGGCTGGAGTGCAGGGGTGTGATCATAGCTCTCTGCAGCCTCAAACTCGTGGGCTCAAGTGGTCCTCTTGCCTCAGCCTCCCAAAATGCTGGGATGACAGCTGTGAGCCGCTGCGCCGGCCCACTGTACAGCCCCCAATTGTTCGGGATCTCTTGGGGTGGCCACATTATAGCCCCCAATTGTTCGGGATCTCTTGGGGTGGCCACAGTATAGCCCCCAATTGTTCGGGATCTCTTGGGGTGGCCACAGTAGAGCCCCCAATTGTTCGGGATCTCTTGGGGTGGCCACAGTATAGCCCCCAATTCTTCGGGATCTCTTGGGGTGGCCACAGTATAGCCCCCAATTCTTCGGGATCTCTTGGGGTGGCCACAGTATAGCCTCCAATTTTTCGGGATCTCTTGGAGTGGCCACAGTATGGCCCCCAATTTTTCGGGATCTCTTGGGGTGACCATGTTGCAGCACTTTGCATGCAGTGTAGAAACCTCGTGCCCACTGGGGACTGCGCTCTCCCACGTCTCCGCGCCGTGACGTCTGTCTGTGCACATTGTAAACTCCACAAGGCAGCCTTGGATTCTTTTGCTTTGAATGGTCTTATGGAATAAAGTCCGTCAGCTCTGCCCTTGGTACTTTCATCTATGCTTTGTGATACTTTATTTTTTCTTCTAGATTAGCCTAACATGGCAGACCAGAGACAGCGCTCACTGTCTACCTCTGGGGAGTCATTGTACCACGTCCTTGGGCTGGACAAGAACGCAACCTCAGATGACATTAAAAAGTCCTATCGGTAAGTGGACAAGGGTGGGCCCCCACTTCCCCCAAGGAAGACACATGCCCCGTGTGGTTTAGTCTGCATTTTACCAAGAACCATTGCACATACTTTATCCTGGCCGACTCAGCGTTGAACTGGTCACAGCTACATAACACTTTTGTATGTGTAATGTGTTCCTTATAGCTTAAAATTATTGTATTCATGTTCTCTTGCCCACAAAAAATAGCACTTAGTAGAAGCTTACACACTGTCCGTAGTTCCCTGGGGAATCAGGGTCTGAACCTGTTCGAGGCCTCACAGGAGCCGCAGAGCGTTGGATGGTCCCGTGGTCTCCTGCTGTAGCACAGTGATGACGGCCCTCACTGTGTGTGGCCTCTTCTGATTGAACTTGAAGAACTGCGCTCTTAGGTACAGTCTCACTGAGTAACCTGTAAGAGACACCACCACAATCCAGACAATTCAGATAGTCCTCCTCTTGTGTGCTAGCGTTGTGTGGTTCATAAAACATGTTAAAATGCCATCATTACGCCCCGCCATGCTTACCATTCACTTGGCACGTGTGCAGTTAGTGGCTGGGACCCCGGGGCTGGCCTTGGTGCTGCTGAACTTAGATGTGCCCTCGCACTCACTGCCCTTGGGACTCTCTGAGGCTGGGTCAGGGTGAGGAGGTTTACCTGAAGCAACCGCAGAGCTTGCTTTTGTCCCTGGCCCCTGCCGCCCTGGAGAGCTGGACAGTGAGGCGGCCTGGGCGGACCTGCCTTGCGCTGCACCCAGCAGTGGTGCGGGTGGGACAAAGGCCAGGGTAGAGCCAGGACATGGTTTTGGTTTGCAGGAAACTTGCCTTGAAATATCACCCCGACAAGAACCCTGACAACCCGGAGGCTGCAGACAAGTTTAAGGAGATCAACAACGCGCACGCCATCCTGACGGACGCCACAAAAAGGAACATCTACGACAAGTACGGCTCGCTGGGGCTCTACGTGGCCGAGCAGTTTGGGGAAGAGAACGTGAACACCTACTTCGTGCTGTCCAGCTGGTGGGCCAAGGTGAGGGCAAGCTGCCGCCGTGCGGGCACCTGGGTCACTCCATGCCTGCAGGGTTCCCGGCATTGAAGAGCCAGTGCGTTGATGCCAGCAACTCTACACTCTTGAGACATGGTTTCTGGGCACATGGAGCCTCTCTCCTCACCTGTGTTATGGGCGAAGCTCTGTCCCTGGCTTGGTGTCCTGCCTGGAACAAGCCAGAGCGTCCAGATTGTCCCAGGGAAGAGCCCTGCGGAGCCGCCAGGTGTTTTCTGTAAATGGCTCCCAGTCCTTCCCGAGGCAGAGGAGGAAACGAGCCTCAGTGTTCTATTCACGTTTCTTCCTTCCCTCCGTTTGTTCCAAGTGTCGCATATAAGGCCAGAGGGTTTGAGTCGCCAGGTGGCCTTCGTGAGAAGCCTGTATTTGGTTTTGACTAGTCGGCCTCCTCACTAGCATCCTTATAAAGTACTTTAGTTAATGTTAGTCTTGCTCTGTTGCCCGGACTGGAGTGCTGTGGTGAGATCCTAGCTTACTTTAACTTTGAACTGCTGGATTCATGGAGGCGTGAACCACCGCCTCCAGTCCCCGACCTGGAGGCTGCTTTTTGTTTTTTGAGACGGAGTCTTGCTCTGTCTCCCAGGCTGGAGTGCAGTGGTGCGATCTCTGCTCACTGCAAACTCTGCCTCCCGGGTTCACGCCATTCTTCTGCCTCAGCCTCCCGAGCAGCTGGGATTACAGGTGTCTACCACCACGCTCGGCTAATTTTTTGTATTTTTTAGTAGAGACGGGGTTTCACCGTGGTCTTGATCTCCTGACCTACTGATCTGCCCGCCTCGGCCTCCCAAAGTGCTGGGATTACAGGCGTGAGCCACCGCGCCCGGCCTGGAGGCTGCTTTTCTTTAAGCAGCGGGTTTCTTTCTGTCTCTCCCCTTCCCTTTGTCAGTTATTTCCTTCTGCTTCCTGTCTGGAAGGCAGTGTCCCCACCTGGAACGGACCCCCTGCCTTCTGCTGAGGGCGTTTGGGAGCCCTGCCCCGCCTTCTCCAGGGGCCTCGGAGGCCTTGTGACGCCACCTTCTCCCCCCAGGCCCTGTTTGTCTTCTGTGGCCTCCTCACGTGCTGCTACTGCTGCTGCTGTCTGTGCTGCTGCTTCAACTGCTGCTGCGGGAAGTGTAAGCCGAAGGCTCCTGAGGGCGAGGAGACGGAGTTCTACGTGTCCCCTGAGGATCTGGAGGCCCAGCTGCAGTCTGACGAGAGGGGTGAGTGCCCGCCCCAGGGCCTCTGTGTGTGTGTGTGTGTGTGGGGCAGAGCCAGAACGGGCCCTGAATGGTGTCAACCTGTCTTGTCAAACAGGAGGGCACTGACACTGTGCCGCGAGTGTTTGTGGTGGCAGCTGGGACTGTTGAGGTGTGAACGTGGACCCTGAGGTAAAGCAGGTGCATAGAGCTGTCCCCACCGTGACCTGCGGTAGCCGTAGATCCCACAACTGCGAGGCGGGGCAGGGCGGTAGGCAGTTGGGGCGGGGCTGAGGGCCGAGGGCTGGTGGTGACCCAAGGCGACGGAGGAAAGCCGTGCGGGTGGAGGTCAGCGAGTAGCCTCGCCCCGTGGAGAGTTTGTCCAGGTGCCCGAAAGTCGCTCCACAGGACCAGCGTTGGTGGGCGCACACCAGGCTGCGGCCCCCGTGCAGTGCCCTGTGTGCTTGCTTTTCAGAGGCCACAGACACGCCGATCGTCATACAGCCGGCATCTGCCACCGAGACCACCCAGCTCACAGCCGACTCCCACCCCAGCTACCACACCGACGGGTTCAACTAAATCCAGGAGAAGCTGTGGTCAGAGGAGGAGCCAGCGCCGGCCACGCCCACCTTAGAGTCATGAACTGTAGTCACACAGATGGGAAGGCGGCCTCGCCGGGCCCCTCCTGCCTCCACGCCCACCCAGCGCCAACCCTTGACCCACGAAGCGCGTAGCATGCAGTATTGAAAGCAGTGTAGCTACGGTCTTCTGTTCTTTTCCTTTCGTAATAGCATGTACGGGGTTGTGTTCCGTGTCTGTGTTGTGGACGTTCCGCGGCACGACCGCGTTGACCGCACAGTGGAGCTGCCTCAGGGCTGTCGGTCAGGCCGGTCCGGTGAGGGGTGACTGCAGCCAGCCAGGTGGGCGAGGAGAAGGGGGGCTGCCCCTTTCTTCCCTGTACTGGAGGGGCCGGAGGCAGGTGCTTCCTGGCAGAGCTGTGTTACCGCGTTGGCCTCGGTCTGGTCCACCTGCTGTGCTCCCAGCCTTGAGGCTGCAGTAGGACTGATCTCACCTGCCAGCAAAGGGGCGAGGCCGCGTCACCGGCGTCACCGTCATTCCTTGGTGTCTGTGCTGGGCACAGTTGGCTTGGGGCTCTGTGGTTTCCGGGGCCTCGTGGCAGGGTTTCTCCTGTGGGAGAATTTGGTGTGGAAAGCATAGGAGGCTCCTTCCGAGGTTGACCCCGTGTCCTCCGCACAGTGTTTCTGGCCTGGTCTCCTTGTCGTGTGGACGCTGCGGTTCCGGTCCTCGGAGGTGTGTCTTTCGCCCGTGTTGGGGTTGTGTGTCTGTGTTCCTGCACTTTTCCCGGGCTCTGAGCTGGATTGATGGGGCCAGTCTCCCCCCTCCTGTCTTGGGGTCATTCTCCACATTCCTTCCAGACCACCTGTCCTTTCCGTAGCCCTTTTTGGACCTTTAGAACCACAGAGAGTAGGACCAGCCCGATGAGCCTCAGAGAGTAGATCGTGCATATGTGAGCACCCGGTTGCTGGGTACGGGGGCTCTCCCAAGACCCCTCCTCGTGTGTTTGCCAGAGCTCCCGTCTGCCCCACTCGCCTTTGCCCCGTCATCGATGATTCAGGCAGAGCCAGATTCATTAGGTCCCTGGAGGAAGGACTGACTGGACCAGAGGGACTCTCTGGCTCAGAAGGGTTGGGTCTGTGGGAGGCCAGACCACGGAATCCACCTGTGGACCATTGTGGGTCCCTGGGAGGCCAGACCACCAGTATCCACATGTCGGAATCCACGTGCGGACCATTGGAAGTCAGTCTCTTGTGTGTCCTAGACCTTGGTGGTGGTGCCCTGGGTAGGGGAGCGAGGGGAAACTGTTCTGATGTGCCTGTGCTGGCCGAGGGCTCAGAGCTGCCCCCGCTCCATGGCTCATGGGATGTGCTGGGCCTGCCTTTGGCCCCACGCCGCAGACTCCAGTGGGCCTGGTTTCTGCAGACGTCCCTGGTGGCTCTGGCTCGGACCAAGCCGATGAGCCTCCTGTAGCCCCCTCTCCCCGCCTGCCTGCTGACCCGTGGCCCCAGCTCGCTCATTGCCCTCAGCGGCCACCCGAGGCTGTGTAGAGGGGTAGGTTCAGGTGGACCGGGAGGTGGCCAGAAGGGACATGGTTGTGAGCACATCTGGACGTGCTTAGGAACGGGGTGCTGGTGAGGCCCCCAGCTGACCCCTCCTCTAGGTCCACATGGACCGTGAGCCGGCTGCCGTGAGCACCAGATCCTGGGGCGGTTGTGTCCGTCCCACCTTTCTTTGTTTTTCTCACTAAAATGATCATGAAGACCTTTGACGAGAGGAGAGATATGCACTGTGATGTTAAATTAGAAATAATCTGTCAAAATCAGACCTCTCCTAAAAGAGTAAGAATTCATTGTTTGGCCCGTCCTGAAACGTGAGGCGGCGAGACAGTGGGGTGCCACTCAGCACGGCAGCAAGCTCAGCCTGAGATGCCGGCGACGCTCAGCCTTTGCAGTTTTTGTAGATGTAGCTTAGGACACGAGTGATTTTTCTGCAGACTGGCCAAGAGCCAGGTTCTAAGCTTGGACCTAAGGTAGAGAGCCACCCACTGGGGGCCCTGGCTCAGCCCCGCCAGGCTCTCTGTTGGGCCTGCACACAGCTCTGTGGCTGGAACACTCCAAGGTCCTTGGATACTCAGCAGAGTGGGCCCCTTGCCCGATGGCTTTTCAGTTACAGAGTCCAGTGGACCATTTTTTAGAACCGTGCAGCTCCCTGCAGAAGGTGGGGTAGGCGGGGAAGGAGGAGCAGGTCTGGAGGTTTGTGGAACCTGGTCCCCTGCAGAATTTGTAAAACCTAAGTAACTCGTGGCCATGGCCATTCTCACGGTGGTGACTGTGATTCTAAGACCCCCAGGAAGCCCAGACACACGGGGCCTGGAGCTCCTCCCACTGCCTGACCTGGAAGCAGAACCCTTGTCAGCAGTTCTGCCCTGTTGGTTTTAAGGCCTTGTCTTAACTCAAGGAAGAAGATCCTTCCAGGTTTTATTTCTCTTTTTATTGAGTGGACCGTTCCCCATTAAAGAGGTGGGAGTCCCCAGGGACAGCTTACGCATCTCCCTGTCCACATGCTAACAGATCAGGACGCCCCCAGCATCCCTGCCTTCCGGTGGCAGTGACGGGATCCCCGACCGCTCACTCTGAGGCTGCAGACGGTGCTGTGAGCGTGTGTGGCCGTGAGCACAGAACGTCCCGTTGGACGCCGCTGCTGGGTGCTGCCGGGGGCCTGCTGGGGTTGTGCTTCGAGGCCTGTCCAGTTCACAAGGGGGTCCAGGCAGCACCGACTGCTTCTGACCTGCAGGAGGCATGGGTGCAGCCCGAGGGCCCCTCACGGCAGCTGCTGTGTAGATTGTCTCCACTCAGTGACGTGGGATTTTTTTGTCTTCCTTTTGGCTTTATTTTTAAACTGCTTTAGATATTACTGCTCAGTGTTTGTGAACTTTCCTAGCTCTCTGTTCAGTTCGTGCAGCAGCACCCAGTGGGGACCTGCTAGAAAAAGGACCTGGTGTGCGCACGCGTCCAGCAGGAGAACCTTCATCTTCAGGTCGGCGCTGCCGTCCGGGAAAGGCCCTGGAGCCTCATGCCGTCGAGGCTGCTCCCAGGTGCTGCGTGTCGCCAGTGGCCCCCGTCGCCTGCCGAGCCCAGGGCGTCTGTTCGGGGTGGGCCTTGTGCTGTGGGGGCACCAGGAGGGCCCGGGTGCTGCGGGCAGAGTTCGACGTGGGGCTTGTCCACCCTCCCTTAGCTCTGGCTCAGTGCATCCTACTGTGGGGACATCTCGTGGGGGACACGAAGTGACTGACCTCACCCTTTCCCAGTATTCGGAGCTGTGAACCCGTGTGGCGCAGGACTGGCCTGTGTCTGTTATTTTGGTTGTGAATCATTCTCCTGTGGAATTGGCAAAAGCTACATATTTACTGTCCTTACCAGCAACGGTTCGCGTCGTCACATGCTGTGAGTGTGGGCTGTGGTGTGTCCGTGTGTGTACATATGTGTATATGTATATATCACACAGCAAGCGTGTCATTTGTGCTGCTGTCCCGTGGTGAAGCCACAAGTACAATTTAAGGTGGCTCTGAAACGGCCTTTGGTTTCTTGGGAGTCGGGCAGGGACCTGCAAGAGGCTTTCCTGGCAGGTGCACAGAAGGAAGCGCTGAGCCCACTGTGTGCAGAGGATGTGTGCCCAGGGCACTGCCACGGCCCCCACTGGTGTTGGCCTCTGCTCTGCAGGGTTGGGTGCCCATCCTGGGGGCTCCGTGTCACGCCCACCTGACCCAGGTGTGTGTCCCGGTGTGAAATCTAGGAGGTGACTGGAAACCCTTCCCTCCCTTGAAACATTAAAGCTGATTTTCTAAGCAACACATACAATCAGTGGCAAAGCTGCATCTGAAGGGCAGCCTGGGGAGGGGCCCCGTCCTGGCCCCAGGTCCGCCCCAGAGGAGGATACACAGCAGCACCTCCAGAAGGGGCTGGGCCGGGTCCTGCAGGCGGCACCTTTTGGTAGATATTGTTTCTCTGGAAAATGGGGAAAATGTTTCAAACCAGGTGAGGGGGGGAAGTTAACACTGAAATATGTCTTGTTTTTAAAAATCAAACGCAAACGCATGGAAGCTGCTTGTCCATGCACTGGTTTTTTCACTGGCGTCCTGGAGTCCGACCGTGTTGGGGTGCAGGCGCTGTCAGACTCCGGCTGATCCTGGCTCGAGCACACACATCTGAGGGCCAGGCTGGTTCCGCATGGTGATCTCCGTCTTGTATGTCTGAATGTTGACCTAAAATAAAGATTACTGTTGTAAAATAAATGTTTTCACTGCAGACCCCACGTGTGTCTTATTCCCTGGTCCCGCAGATCCCTGGTTTTCGAGAGCAGATCCCTGGTTCTGGAGAAGCAGCAGCCGATCTTAGGAGCCCCCGCACCCCTTGTGGCTGGAACTTGCTTCCTGCCTGGTCCACATGTGGACAAATGCCCCCTCCTCTTGATTCTGTTTTCACCTCCATTTTCTAAGTATCAAGACTGGAGCAAAGAGGCCGGGCGTGGTGACTGGTGCCTATAATCCCAGCACTTTGGGAGGCCAAAGTGGGAGGATTGCTTGAGCCCAGGAGTTCAAGACTAACCTGGGCAACAACAGCGAGATCGTGTCTCTACAAAAAAGACTTTAAAGAGTTTGAAATTATTGGTGTCGCTGTGCCTGAGGCCCCAGCTCCCCAGGAGGGATGATCACTTGAGCCCAGGAAGTCCAGGCTACGGTGAGCTGTGGTCCCACCCCAGACTCCAGCCTGGGTGACAGAGGGAGACCCTGTCTCAACAAACTAACAAGCAAAAACTCAGAAGAATGTAACATCTTGAAATCCTCTATTCAACCTTAAGAAAAATGAAGGGCCGGGCATGGTGGCTCACACCTGTATTGCCCAGAACTTTGGGAGGCCGAGGCGGGTGGATCACAAGGTCAGGAGATCGAGACCATCCTGGCCAACATGGTAGATCCCTGTCTCTATTGAAAATACAAAAAACATTAGCCGGGCGTGGTGGTACGTGTGTCTGTAATCGCAGCTACTCAGGAGGCTGAGGCAGGAGAATCGCTTGAACCCAGGAGGCAGAGGTTGCAGTGAGCTGAGATCGTGCCACTCTGGGTGGGAGAGCGAGAGACTGTCTCAAAAAAAAAAAAATAATAATTTGAGTCCGATTTTCTATTTTTTTAAAAAAAGACAGCATCTGAGACCATTTTGTGTGTCTCTCCCCATTTCCATCCTCTCCTTCCGTATGTAGCTTTATTTATTTATTTATTTATTTATTTATTTTATTTTTTTTGAGACAGAGTCTCGCTCTGTTGCCCAGGCTGGAGTGTAGTGACCGGATCTCAGCTCACTGCAAGCTCTGCCTCCCAGGTTGACGCCATTCTCCTGCCTCAGCCTCCTGAGTAGCTGGGACTACAGGCGCCTGCCACCGCGCCCGGCTAGTTTTTTTTTTTTTATTTTTTAGTAGAGACGGGGTTTCACCGTCTGAGCCAGGATGGTCTCGATCTCCTGACCTCGTGATCCGTCCGTCTTGGCCTCCCAAAGTGCTGGGATTACAGGCTTGAGCCACCGCACCCGGCCCCGTATGTAGCTTTAAACTGTGTTTACCACTGTCTTGTTCAATAATACGTACCACTGGTTTATATCGTTTTACATAAATTGTACTACACCGTGCTGTTAAGTACACCACCTGCCTTATGAGTTTGTTTTTGTTTTGTGTTTTTTTGTTTTTGAGTCGGAGTCTTGCTCTGTTCCCCGGCTGGAGTGCAGTGGCGCGATTTCGGCTCACTGCAAGCTCTGCCTCCCAGGTTCACGCCATTCTCCTGCCTCAGCCTCCTGAGTAGCTGGGACTACAGGCGCCCACCACCTCGCCCTGCTAGTTTTTTGTATTTTTAGTAGAGACAGGGTTTCACCGGGTTAGCCAGGATGGTCTCGATCTCCTGACCTCGTGATCTGCCCGCCTCGGCCTCCCAAAGTGCTGGGATTACAGACGTGAGCCACCGCGCCCGGCCTGTTTTTGTTTTTGAGACAGAGTCTCTATAGCCCAGGCTGGAGTGCAGTGGCGTGATCTCGGCTCACTGCAACCTCCGACTCCCGGGTTGAAGCCATTCTTGTGCCTCAGCCTCCTGAGTAGCAGGGATTACAGGCACCTGCCACCACGCCCGGTTTTTGTTTTTGGTAGAGGGGGTTTACACCATGTTGGCCAGGCTGGTCTTGAACTCTGGACCTCAGGTAATCCGCCCACCTCGGCCTCCGAGAGTGCTGGGATTACAGGCGTGAGCCACAGCGCCCAGCCTGTTTCTCGTTCGATACAGGAGTATTTAAAAAACAAGCCGTGTGGTTATATTAGGTCTAGTTCATTTTAGCTTCTGTACAGAACAGTCACGAATTAATCACGACCGGTCCTGGGCTAACTGACCCCAGGGCTCTAGTTTCTCACTGTGGAAACAAAGCGGCCTGAATGTCGCTGCTGAGTTATCGCTGGGAGCGGGATCTGGAAGCCGCCTCTTGAGTGGTGGCCCCACACTGCCTTGCAAAGAGGATCCCCGTCTTCTCGCTGCCCCTTCCAGCCTTAGCGTTGTCAGACTTTTTTTCTGGTTTGGTCTTTGAATTTTCTTAATTAGGTAGAATCCACATTTATTTATTTATTTATTTTTTGAGACAGAGTCTTGCTCTGTCATCCAGGCTGGTGTGCAATGGTGCGATTTCGGTTCACTACAACCTCCGCCTCCCGGGTTCAAGCGATTCTTGTACCTCAGCCTCCTGAGTAGCTGGGACTAAGGGCAAACGCCACCACGCCCAGCTCATTTTTTTTTATTTTTAGTAGAGACAGGGTTTCACCATGTTGGCCATGCTGGTCTTGAACCTGTGTAGGCCTCCCAAAGTGCTGGGATTACAGGTGTGAGGCAGTGCGCCCGGCCTATGTTCAGTATTTTCGATACGGGATTCTTACAGAGCAATGTTAAGTAACAGCAAGACGAACGCTGGACACTGGGTGGTGGGCAGCGAGACCCCTGCCAGTGAGGGTCATCGCCCTTGTTTCTCCTGGTGAACAGGACCCCGTCTTGGAGACGGTCGGACCACCCTCCCTGCGGCTATGCCTTCCTCGCGCTCTGCTCCTTGCGACCGAGACCGAGGAGCGACCAAGGAGCCCGACGAAAGGACCACGGGACCACGTCCCAGCGCCAGCCGGGCCGCGTGGTCAGGGTGGGGGGCGGGAGTGCTGCACCCACAGATGGGCCGCCCACGTGGGGACCAGCGCCCACCTGGCCTGGTGGCATGGGCAGTGGGAGACCCCACTGCAGTGCAAGGCCTCGCGGTGTCCCTCCCTTGGTCAGCAGACCGCTGTCCAGGATCCGGCATCTGGCATAATCGAGGTCCCAGGCTCCGAGGACGCCGCGCTCTTGGCCGTGGACTTCCACGCAGGAAGACGCTGGTGCTTGAGAGGACGTGGCCGCTGCGAAGAGTCACCGGAGGACCGCGTCCTGTGTCAAGATGCGCCCGGCCCACGGCTGAGCCCCCAGCATCAGTCCTGAGCTACACGGCTGAGCCCCGGGAGGCTGATGGGAGTTATCCGGGCTTCTCCCCACACTCCGGGGCCCGTCGTGTGGGCGCTGCGCGTGCACCTCCTCTTCCTGAGTAAACTGCGGCGGCGACTCCCCTCGGGGAGCACGAGGGGGACGTGCGCGGAGAGCAGCGTAGGCAGGACCTAAGGGAACCCGGGCTCGCGGGTGTGGGCACGGCAGAGACCACGGGAGGCGGGTGGGCCTCCAGATCTGGAGGGGTGCCCGGGGCGGGCCCTTAGCAGCAGCGGCTCCAGGCTCATTGGCCCCCGGGGGAAAAGCCACAGAGGCTGCCTCTTGAGACCCAGAGCACCAGGGGGCCCTGTCCCCTCTCTAGGTCCAGGCCAGGTGGCCACCAAGCCATGGGTTCTAGGGCCCCCATCTAGCAGAGCTGGGAGCTGCAGGGCCCAGTTCTACCCCTTCCTTGATCTGGCACAAGTGCAAGACTGGGAATGCCTCGTCCTACATGGGAGAAGGCAGGGCCCTCAGCTCCCTCCCTCCCTCCCTCCCCACGGGAGTCTCCACAAACGCAAGCCTCAGCCAGGACGCCACTCCTGTGCTGTAACTAACCAATCACACCTTCATTTTTCTAAAGCTTTCTTTATTTTATAAAATGCATAAAATAAATTATACTGGTAACATTTTAAAAATTAACATCTTTGTATTCGGCAATCCTGGGTCAGGAGGCAGAAGGAGGGTGGCGGGGACGGGGATGGCTCACTGGGCAGCTAACCCGTGTAGGCCACTTCCTCCTCGTCACTGCCATCGGGGACCGCGTCTGTCCCAAAGTAGCGGTCGCCAAAGTTCCCTGGAGAAAGCGGGCCAGTGTGTGGTGGGGCCTCCCAGGGCCACCCACCTTGCCCTCATGCACGGCTGAAGGGCCTGGGCAGCCTCACCAATGCCTGGGATGATGCGGAAAAGGTCATTGACCCGCTTGTCCACCGCCGTGGTGATGATTCTCACTCGTGGAAACGCATAGGCCACTGAGTGCACGCCCATCTCTGCCATGAGCAGTGACAGCAGAAAGATCTTGTCCTCAGGCACGTCGTGGTCCTACAAAGTGTATGGGCAGGTAAATCCCACCTCTGCCTGAACCTGCCCCGCCTACCCAGGGCCCACTCACCAGGAGCACGCGCACCGCCATCATGGCCGCGGCGCCCGTGGACACGGTGCAGTCCATGAGGATCACGTGGTCATCGCTGATGTCCTTGGGCAGCCTCAGGTAGTGCAGCTGCGGGCGGCACGGGTCAGGCTGCAGGTGCGGCTCCCTCTGCCCCCAGCCCCGGGCTCATCGCCCCAGCTGCCCCCACGCACCTCGGGCTCCCCGGTAAGCTGGTTGGTCTGGATGAGGATGGTGCCGATGCGCACGTCTTTGCACACAGCGCGCAGGGCGGGCTCCATGGTTTCACCGGCACGCAGGATAGACACACCTGTGATCTGCGGGGAGGGGGGCTAAGCACCCACATCCCGCCCCAGCAGCCCGTCCCGCGCCCAAGTGCGCCCAGGCAGGTACCTGCTTCCCCGCATAGCACTTGCCCGCGTAGTCCTGCCCCTGCGGGGTCCGCACAACGCAGTCCTGTGGGGTGAAAGGTGAGGACTCGGTGAGCGCAGGGAGTCCGCGACGGCTCCGGGACGCACCCTCCACCTCGCGGGCTACAAACCTGAAAGGGTAGGAAGGAGAGCGCGTGCTCGATGAGCAGCCGCATCAGTCTCTTGGAGTAGAAGATGAACTCGTCGCGACTGGTCTCCTTGTCCCTGCGGGGCCGAAAGTGGAGCGGGAGCGCGCGGGAGCGGGAGCGCGCGCGGGGCCTCCGTCCCCAGGTGGGCCCTACCTGATGATGGTGTGCATGCCTCGCACCTGCGGCGTGCTCTTCAGGACGCTCAGCGTCTGGGGCAGCGGGTGGCACTGGTGTGCCGAGGCCAGCGCAGCCCTGGGGACAAACCGATGGGGAACACTCAAGAAGGGGGTCTTCTCCCAGAGCTCTCCCTCCCCACAGGACGGCCGTGCACATCACTGTGGGGGGAACACATGGGCCAGGCACAGCAGGAGGTGGAGCGGGCCTGACTTCTGCCTGGGGCTGAGCTGCCAGGCAAAGGCGAAAGATGGTGGCGAACAGCGGGGCAAGCTCACCATCAGGCAGAAAGCTGGGGGTAGGGTGTGAGGGCCCCTCCCAGCGCGGGACCCTCCTGGGCTAAGAGGAAGCAGGCACAGGGCAGGCTCACAGGTCTCAGACCCCAGGATGGGCGGGTTGTCCCCAGCCTCTCCCTGGGGGACAACTAAAGCTCTGTGGGGTCAGGCCCCGCCCTGGCTCCTCCGCGAAGTGGTGCGTGGCCCCTCCAGAGATGGGGGCGAGGGGCAAAGCTGGCTCAGTGCCGCTTGGCTGCCCTGCCCCGCTGCCCAAGCCTGGGGAGGGCAGAGGCAGGAGCAGGTCTAGGAGCAGGCAGGAAAAGGGCGGGACGGAGGCAAGAAAGAGGTGGGACAGGGAGGGGGCAGAGCGGAAAAGGGGCGGGGCAAGGGCAGGGAATGGGGCAGGGGCAGGAAGAGGAAAGCGGGTGGGGGGGCACGGAATTGGGCGTGGCGGGGCAGAAGCGGGAAAGGGGCGGGGTAGGGAAGAGGTATGGCAGGGGCAGAAAAGAGGCATGACACGGGCAGGGAGAGGCAGGGCCGGGAATGGGCTGTGGCAGGAGCAGGAAAGGGGCGTGACACGGGCAGGGAGAGGCAGGGCCGGGAATGGGCAGGAGCAGGAAAGGGGCGTGACACGGGCAGGGAGAGGCAGGGCCGGGAATGGGCTGTGGCAGGGGCAGAAAAGAGGCGTGACTGGCAGGGAAAGGGGCGGGACAGGAGCAGGGACAAGGGGCTACAGGAAGGCGGGGCACACAGCAGCACCACAGAGCACTCTGCTCACATATCCCAACGGAGCTTCCTCTGCTTGCCAGGTGAAGAGCATGTTCAGGGAGGGAACAGGGCAGGAAACGGGGGTTTACAAGAGAAGGAAGAGAACAAAGAGAAGGCTGCTTAGTTGGGGAGCAGGGCGTTCCCCGCAGGCCTGAGGAGGAGTGTGGGCGGCCAGGTCCCCAGCCCTGCCTGGCCCTCCCTCCTGCCCCCCACCAAGGCTTTCTGGGGCTGATGGAAGTGAGTGGAGCCACAGGCCAACACTTTCTCAGCTGACCAGACGATGGAAAATGTGTCTGGCTGTGTTCAGGTGTTTTTTCAAGTTTGAAACCCTGGAAATTTTTTTTTTCTCAGAACAAAAGCTTCAGGAGGAACCTGATGGGACAAGACCTGCGGGTTCCCTGGCCGTGGAGAGGGCCAAGCAGAGACTCATGCAGGCACAGGAGGTGGACGGCTGGTGGACGGGCCCTGGAGGCATTTCCAGCATTTGGCAAACTCTTTGGAGTGCTCTGAACACAAGGGCTCTCCCACCAGGTGGTTCAGTCAGGAGCCTCCCAACCCACAGAAGGCGGGGAGAAGGGCAGGTCCCTCGTGGCTGTCCCCCCGCACGCCTGCCCTTGGGGAGGGGCAGTGGGACACGGCCCCGGCCCAGCCCAAGCTTCTTGCTGCAGTTGCCCAGTTCCTGCTGGCAGAGCTGTGTGGGCTGCGACAGAGCTGGGGCAAGCAGGACCCAGGTGGGTGGGAGGACAGGGGCGAGGCCCTCCCACCTGCAACCAGGGAAAGCTGACTGGTCCGTGAGGCTGGGCATAGGAGGCACGACAGGCTCCCTGGCTGCTGGGACATGTCTGTAGTCACTGCCCCAGGGGCCTGGCAGTGCTGCCTCAGGAGGACAGCTGTGCTCTCTGGGGTCAAATCCCATAGACAGACTCAGGGGTCAGGGGAGCCTCCAGCAAAGTCTGGCCAGGACAGGGTCAGGACCCCATGACCCTGGGCAAGCTACGTCACGTCTCTGTGCCTCAGTGTCCTCATCTGCCAGCAAGGGGAGGCCGAAGCAGGGCTGGGACCACTCCACACTCCCCTTCTGTGACTGGGAAGAGCCGGCTGCCTGCCTGGCTGGACCACAGCCCAGACCGAGAGCTCCTTGGGAGTGTTGGAAATGCCTCCATCTGTGCAGACAGCTGCGCAAGTCTTACCTGACGCTGAGTTCACGCTGTGGCAGCAACACAGGAAGACACAAGGGAACGGTGGCGCGTCAGTGACCAGGGCAGGCGGCCAGGCCACCCCCACCCAGGAATGGTCATGCTGCAGGCCCGCAGGGACACAGCCAGTCATGGGGGTGGCAAGCTTCTAATGCTTCTAACCTGGGGACCACCTGGGCCAGACCTGCAGTTCTGGGTTGGGGCAAGAGCCAGGACCCTGGGCTCTGTTCTGCAGGCCTCAGGCCTTCAACATCCTCTTACGGAGTGTGTTCAGAGCCAGCCCAGGCTCCAGGGCCCAGCCACAGAATGCCTCAGGGAGCACGGGACCTCTGGTAGGGGTGTCGCTCCTGGGGTGACCCCCTGAGAAAGAGAGGAGCCTGGCCTGGCGTGGCACTCAGCAGTGAAACCCCCCAGTCCTGGGCCAGCAGGTCATGCCTGTCATTCCCAAAAGCTCAGGCTGGGTGTGCTGAGCAGGCTGCACCCTCAGCTGGGTCCTGAGCACCTGTACCCCCACCCCAGCTTCCTCAGGGAACCCAGGCCCTGCACGGCACAACGGGATGGGGTCTGGGCTGGACGATCCGACTGACCAAGCAGGCTCAGGACACTCAGGGCTGGTATCTGGCAAGGGACAGTGAGCACAGGGGGATGAGGGGAGCAGGCCACTGGGGGTGGTGGCAGTGGAGAAGTGGGTAGTGGGGCTGGGCTAGGCCGTGGGGACACAGGACCCTGCTGGGCTGAGGGCCACTCACCTCCTCCAGCTGGCTGTGCACGTGCTGCACGATCAGGTCGATGGCCACCGTGTTGCCGCTCCCTGGGGCGGGATGGGGGAGGGTGACTGGGGGCGGGGCCATTGGCCTGCCTGACACCCACCCAACAGGCAGCCCAGCAGGCTCACCTCTGGGCACCACGATGTCTGCCAGGCGCATGGTGGGCTGGATGTACTGGTCGAAGGAGGGCTTGACAAACTTGTTGTACTGCTTGATGACACCCTCGATGTCCCGGCCGCGCTCACTGATGTCCCGGCGCAGCCGCCGTACCAGGCGGATGTCAGAGTCTGTGTCCACAAAGATCTTCATGTCCAGGAGCTGGTGGAGACGGTGGGCCAGTGAGCGGCTGGATGCCAGCAGCCGGCATGGAGACACTGGGACCAGCCCCTGCAGTGAAGCCGCCTGGTCTGTGGGCCTGGCCAGAGCCACTTCCCCAGGGCACCCTGGCAGGTGGGAGGAGTGTGGAGGTGGGGGTGTCTGGGGTGGGGTGCTGCCCATCAGGGGCTTAGGTGAAGAGGCGTGGCATGGTGGCTGGCGAAGGACTCAGGCGGGAATGGGGCTGGGCATACGTGATCTCCTTTACTTTGCTTGAGGAAACTTGCACCAACACACTGGGGAACGGGGGGCATGGCGAGTTGAGGGTCTATCCACATGCTCAGCACACCACAGTTGGCCCCTGAAGAGGCCTTGTGGAGGCTGGGGGTGGCTATGTGCTGGACAGTGGGGTCCTCTGGGCCTGTGCCAGGGGCAGGACCTGGGCCCTGGGATCAGGCCAACCTGCGTCACACTCAGCTCTGTCCTGAAGGCTCCTGTGACCTACAGCACAGTCTCTCAAACACACCAGCCCCGGGTCCTCACCTGTCCATCAGGACCACAGCAAGGGACGAGAACGCCAAGAACACGCCAGGTATGAGCACAGGCCTCAGCCAGTGGAGAAGGAACCACTGCCCCAGCTCTGCCTTGCAGGGCCAGCAGATGGACCCAGCCGTAGCCTGCCTGGGGTTGGGGTTGGGGTAGGGAGTGGCTGGCCTAGGCCTATAGGGTGTGGACGCCTTGGGGACGGGGCAGGAGGACACACACGTCATGGACAGGGTGGCCAGGGCTAAGACACCAGTGGGGTGGGCATTCCCAGTGAGTGCTAACCTCCAGCAGTGTCTTGTCAGCAAAGGCCATGATGCCCTCAAAGATGATGACGTTTGCACCATACAGTGTTTTCTGTGAAGAGACCCAGGAGTTGTGGAGCCCGGCTCATGTGCCTGCGGCCCCCCGAGGCCCCTCTGCAGGGCCCTGGCCTACCCCCCGAGGCCCCCTCTGGCCCCCTCTGCAGGCCCCCGGCCTACCCAGTCCCTCTTCCGGCTGTGCGTGGTGAAGTCATAGACGGGCACCTTGACACTCTTCCCCTGCTTCAGTTTCTTGAGGGTGGAAATGATGAGGTCGAAGTCAAAGGCGTCCGGGTGGTCGAAGTTGAAGTTGTTGTGTGCGGCCTGCTCCTGCTGCTGCTCAGTCAGCACCTGGTGGGGGAGGCTGTGGGGCAGTTGCAGGCACAGCAGGGCCCTCACCCAATGCCAGTGGGCAGGGGCTCTAGGCCTCCCAGGAGTAGCCACGCTGGGGCTCAGATACCAGAGACTTGCATGTGCAGGGGTTCCAGGGTCAGGGAGAGGACAAGGGGGTCCTTGGGGGAGCTGGGCAGGGGCCCACCTTGTAGAAGGAGTCCATGGACAGCAAGACCACCCAGGGCACGTCCAGGGCTTCAATGATCATTCTGGCAACAGTGGTCTTCCCAGAGGCACTGCCACCTCCCAGGCCTGCCGGGGGGAGCGGAGACCCTCTATGAGGAACAGACGGGCTGCCCACGCAGATCAGTCCCAGAGGTACCCACCCCACTGCCACTGCCTGCAGTTGCCCGGCTTCCTTCTCCTGCTCCAGTGGAAAGCATTGGAGGGGAGCCGGAGGCAGGCGTCCGGCAGCAGGTCCCACGCTCCTGCTGCTCTCACCGATGGCGAAGGCCTCCTTGGACTGCGTGCCGTGCTCGTTGTACCAGGGCGGCCGCCCTGCGGTGTAGATGGTGCGCTTGCTGGTGCGCAGCAGGGGAGGCTCTGACTTGCACTGGCTGGTGGTCCGCTTCCGGGGAGAGTGCCCAGTGCCCACAGGTGGCAGGAGCCTGTCCAGGGACTCTGCATTGCTGCTGCAGAGAGGGGTATGCTCGGATTTGGCCCAGGGCTGCCCACCTCCCAGGTACCCGCTGGCATGGCTGGCCCACAGGGCATCTCCCCACCCCCTCAACAGGCATGGCTGAGGTGGGCAGGCTCATTGGGGGTACATAAGAACTCTGCCTGGGCTGGGCGTGGTGGCTCACGTCTGTAATCCCAGCACCTTGGGAGGCCAAGGCAGGTGGATCATTTGAGGTCAGGAGTTTGAGACCAGCCTGGCCAACATGGTGAAACCCCGTCTCTTCTAAAAATTAAAAAAAAAAAAAAAAAAATTACCTGGGTGCAGTGGCAGGCACCTGTAATCCCAGCTACTAGGGAGGCTGAAGCAGGAGAATTGCCTGAACCCGGGAGGCAGAGGTTGCAAAGAGCTGAGATCATGCCACTGCACTGCACTCCAGTCTGGATGACAGAGCAAGACTCCACTTCAAAAAAAAAAAAAAAAAAAAAAAAAAGAAGCCTGCTTGCAGCTGGGCCACAGGACACACAGACCCAAGTGCTTAGCCTGGCACAGGGCAGACCATCACTGTCCACACAGCAAGGACAGAGGGACAGCAAACAAGGACAAGGGAAGGAGGAGAGACACTACCTTGGGGCCATGCTCATCCTGCTGTGTGGACGGGCACTGGCTGGGCCAGGCCCTGTCCCCAAGGGGACTCAAGGTGGGCATGTGAAAGGCAGGCAAGACCCCAAAGTGGACCATGTTCCCTTCCAACCCAGCACACTCTCTGGGCAGCCAAATCGCTGCCATGCTGAAGGCTGGGTGCCCAAGGAGATGTGAGGGCAGCACGTTGGTGGAGGCGAGGCCAGACCAGGTTGTGCGCACACAGCCAGGGTGAGGTCCCCAGACATGACCAGGCTGAAGGGCTCAGGGAGAGAGGCCAGAGGGCTCAGCCAGGGCCTGATCCTCCTGCAGTGACAGCAGCCCTGCACAGGGTGGTCCCACGGCCTGGCCTCTCTGGCTGTCAGAGTGCCAGATGGGGGACCCTGGGCTGGGAGCCTTATGGGAACCCCATTCATTCTTGCTGTGGCCCCTCCTGGGTCCCCAAGATAGAAACCTCTGGTATCTGGCGAACACTAGAGAGGAAATGCTGCAGGCTGCCTGGGAGGTGAGCATGAGCCTGCCCAGGGGAACGGGGAGCCCCTAAAGGCTGCAAGGGGGAAATCAACAGCAGGAAGACACAGACCTATGCTGGGTGGCATCTACATGCACTGCACATGCCAGACTAGCACTCAGGCGCCTACCAACTTGTCAGTTGACATCCTCGGGCGGGCAGGGGCCGTGACTGGCCATGGAGCCCTGGGAGAGGCAGCCTCTGGGGAGGCTCAGTGTGGCCCCGTGCCCTGCCGGGGTGGGGGACAACGTGGCGCCTGCCCCGTCTGTTCTGAGAGGCTCGGATGCAGAGCCTGGTGTGAAGATGCCAGGAGACAAGACACAGGCCCGGCAGAGACCACGCTGGCCATGGTGGCCTCAGCATCATGTTTCAGGCCTGCCTGGGAAGCTCTCAGGGGTCAGCACCTTGGCCCTGCAGGTCATGGCCCACCCACATGGGGAGCAACTCAGAACCACAGCCACTGCCTGTGCAGGGCAGAGCCCCGGGGGCAAGAGGGAGAGTCCTGTGCAGGGCAGAGCCCCAGGGGCAAGAGGGAGAGTCCTGTGCAGGGCAGAGCCCCTGGGGGCAAGAGGGAAAGTCCTGCAAACAGCAGAGCCACCTCTTTGTAGCTTCCTGCAGCGGCACAGTCTGTCCCCTGTGCTCTGGAGTTCACAGGAGATGGAACACTCCACAAATGCAAGATACGCCTGAAAATGACACAGAAACACAGGTGCGGAGAGGGAAAGGCATCCTGAGAGCATCGTCAGGGGAGAAAAACAAGCTGGAAGGAGATACGACTCCATCGGTATAAAATCCAGCAAACAAAGGACGCTCACCCACATGTGCCTGGGTGTAAGAGGGGGGCAGGGGGTGTGTGTGTGAGGGAGGAGGTGTGTGTGTGAGAGGGAGGGAGACGTGTGTACACTCCAGCCCTAACCATGATCACCCTCTGGCCACCAAGATTTGGAGCAGCAACTTCTGTCCCACTGGAATGTTTTTAAGCACAGGCCACTTTTTTACTATAAACTAAACCGCAGTCTGTCCTTGGAACTGGCCGTCCCGCTGCCGCCAACGCATCAGGGCCTGGCTGCGGCATCAAGCCCGGTGCTTCCCCAGGCCGGCGGATGGCTGAGGACGCGGCCAGGACAAGGCCCTTCCTGCCTCGTGGGAACACGCATGTTCCCGGCGGCACACTCCTCCCCGCGCACCCGTGACACCCACAGCCAGGGGGACGGTGTCCGTGGACACACACGGGGGCAGTGGGAGGAGAGAGCCTAGCCCGACAGGTGACAGGCCACCTCAGCAGCGCTCACGGGCCAGAGAACAGTGTGGCAGCATGGACAGCATCGAGAAGACTCGCCGTCTGCCTGGCGTGGAAAGTGCGCCGCGCCCCTCCTCGGAGACAGCCTCTGCCTGTTTCTGTGCCGCCGTCAGGGAGCCAGCGCTGGGAATAATTGGCCTCACCTCCGTGGCCTCGGAGATCGCTCTGGAGCTGAGCGCTGACGTCAGCAGCAGGGCTGAGCACAAACAACACAGCCAGGCGCCAAGAGAACCAGGCGAGGGGGCCCGGGGACGGCGCCACTGCGCGGTGCCCTGAAAGGGGAGCAGGTACCACGGCACCGCCCCGAGACCGTGTGTGGGGGCCGTGGCTGGAATGGGACCTGCACCCCACCTGCCTGAAGGGCTGTCAGTCAAGAAGGAAGATAGGACCCAGCAAACAGAAGCCACGACCCCCGGGGCCCTGGACGGACGCTGCCAACGCACCAGCAGTAAACACAAGGGCCTGCAAGGCTCACCCCCGGGGCCACCCCCCCAGCAGGTGGTGACGGATGCCCACAGCTGGGGACAGTGCGGCAGACCAGCTTAGGCCCGGCAGATAGAAACGCTCTGATGGCCATGGACGCCGTGGTGGGCAGAGAAGAAATCCAGGCAGCCCCTCCCCTCTACGCCTAACCCCAGCATCACCCACGGTCTTCAACCTCAGAGAGGAAGCTCTGACACAATCTGACTTGCAGAGGCTCCCCAGCAAAGCTCCCAGCACCGCGCGTGCGGCTGCCTGCACTTCCTCCGCGTACCCTGCACGCCAAGGGTGAGCCCACTAATGCACAGAGCTGGGACGAACTTGAGGGGCAGACACCAGACGGCGGAGGCTGGGCTGGCACCGTGTCAGCTCCCCACTGGAAGTCTCCTGGTGCTCGGGCCTCTCCAGCAGGAGCCTCCCAACCCCCCATTTGTGGCTCCTCCTCATCCTGCTGAAGTAACCACAGATCCCTCCCGAGGCACGCGCTGGCCCTTCTGCTGGGAGCCGTGCCATGCAGTGGAACAGTCAGAAGCAGGCCAGGATGATGTGCCAGGAGCCCGCCTCACCGCAGGCCTGTGACGGTGTCAGGCTGAGTCTGCACCAAGCCCAGCCCCACTACCTTCTCCAAAGCTGGTCTGTCTCTGAGAGTCAAGGACAAAGCCTCCCCCCACTTTTCACAAGCAGCACCCCTTGACAGAGGAAAGTTGGCCGGGTGTGGTGGCTCATGCCTGGAACAGCCCTTTGGAGGCTGCAGGAGGAGGACTGCTTGAGGTCGGCAGTTCACGACCAGCCTGGGCAACATGGTGAGACCCCCGTCTCCACAAAGAAAACTTTAGAATATTAAAAATAAACAAAAAGAGAGGAGAAAGTTACGCAACAAACCTCATTTCCCGTGAACAGATGGACAAGAGTGCTTCTGGCCACAACAACAAAGGTTAATTCCAGCCCAGAGGGTTCCGAGCCGTAACCAACACAAGAAGAGACGTGCCCAGACCAATGGCCCCAGGCAGAACGGCGCCTTCGGCCCTGGGCTCTGCGCGGTGCCCGAGAGCACCTGCCAGCCTGTTTGATTCCTGACACCCACAGACGTGCACCAAACACAGGCCTGAGTGGCCAGGACCACACAGCACAAGTGGGCGCCCCTCGCAGCAGCGACCTCCGGCCGAGACTCACCTGCCTTCTGCTCCAAGGGCCCGGCACCCTGAGATCCTGATGCCAGGGTAAGATGGGGGGCTGCTCATGGTCGAGGACACGGGTGGGTGCTCCTGAACAGCGAGTGGCCCCAGGGGTGGATGCGTGGGGGCTCAGGCGCAGGCAGCCGTGGGGGGCATCACCACCTCAGACCCACAGCAGTCCCCTAAGGCAGCTCAGGAGCTCCGGCCACCTGAACTGCCCGTCCATGGGCAGGACTACTCCTATGGGCAGCACAGTGGGTGCAGAGCCGGGGGCTGGGGGTGAGACCCTTGGCTGGTAGAAGCTGCCTGCCAAGTGTCAGCAGAGACTCAGCAGCTAGGAGGCCCTTGGAGCCCCTACCGTACTGAGGGCACAGCACGCACTGCCGTCCTCAGAGGCCAAGGCCACAGGCATAAGAGGATCACCCAGCTGGGGGCTTGTGTGTGCCTGATATTAATAGCGCTGGCTTTGCCTGGTGTGGCCCTGACAATCCTCGGGCCAGCCCTTGGTGTGAACTGCCCCCTCCTGTGTGTGCGCTGGCACATTTGGCCAGCCTAGGGCCGCAGGCTTGCGGAGGACCACCCTGCACCATGTGCCTGCACCCCTCCTGGATCCCCTGGAAAAAGCTACAGTCTCCTGGCCTGCCTGGGGCTACAGAGTGAACCCCCGACAGCAGGACAGGGAAATCTGAGGCGCCTCTTGGCCAGATGTCCCGAACGTCAGTGCTGAGCTGGGCACCCCATCCCTAGCCCCAAAGTGCTTCCGACAGGCATAAACAAATCTGAAACTCCACCCCCTGGCACCATCTGAAAATAACTGCCCTGCCCTGCCCCCACTCACGGGGGATCCTGCAGGGACCTGCAACCACCCAGGGCTCACCACCCAGGGCTCAGCAGAGCACAGCGGACACAGTCACCTCTCCGAGAGCCCACAGAAACGGGGGTTCCGCCCCACCCTCAGCAGTTTGTCAAGGATGTGCACAGAGAGGTCCTGGCAGCCCTAAGCTCTCCCGGGGCGGACAGGTCACCATGGGAGTCAGCTTCCTCCTACCATGGGTTTCCCTTGGAGCTTCTAGTACTGAGGCAGGGGCTACCAGGAGCTCAGGGAAAAGGGAAGACTCCACACGGAGGTCACACTCCTGGGAGCTGCCTCAGAGGCAGGACTGGCCCATCTGTCTGTCCACAGGTGCTTCCTCTCCTCATTCTGCTCCCCGGAGGCGGCTACACTCCTCATCTGGGAAGTGGGCAGGAGACAGCCCAGGGTCGGGGGAGGCAGAGGCTGTCCTGAGCAGGGGCGCGGAGCCTGGGCTCCTGGGAGCCGTGTCACTGGCTGGGCTGTCTGAACAGCAGAGTGGACTCAGGCTGGTCTACCTGGCATGGGCATGCTCTGGTTGCCCCAGCTGGCCAAGAGACCCGTGGAAGCCAACACTATGCTGGCCAGGCCAGGGACGCACGAGCCCAGGTATGCAGCTGTGAATGGAACCACCAGGCCCCACCCTGGAATCACGCTGCCTCGCTGCAGACCACGTGGTCCCCAACATGCCCCTCCAGGAGGCTGCTCTCGGCCACAGCAGCCCACGGCAGGAAGGGGCCGCTCCCAGCGGGGAGGGGTGGCCTGCCCTGGTCCCATTCACTGGTGTTCCTCCCAGGTTCTGACTTGCTGAGCTGGGCGGGTCCGGAGAACTCCCATTCCCACGCCACCCACAGGTGCTGACACCGCGTTGGGGTAAGCACTGCCCAGGGTACCTTCTGCCTAAGGTT
Source organism: Macaca thibetana thibetana (assembly GCF_024542745.1). Taxonomy (NCBI): domain Eukaryota; kingdom Metazoa; phylum Chordata; class Mammalia; order Primates; family Cercopithecidae; genus Macaca; species Macaca thibetana. The sequence goes on along the minus strand of NC_065587.1, from coordinate 35,852,123 downwards.
TCCTCCTTGCAGGTGAGGCTGAGGCCAGTGGTGCTGGAGGCTGCCTTAGCCACTTTTGGGCACCTCTTGCCCCTCCCTCACCTTCAGCCATCCTACTCTGGGCCACAGCACAGTCGAGTGTGGCTCAGACCCCTCCACGGAGCCATGGCTTGCCTCAGTTTCCTCCCCAAGGACAACAGCAGGTGCATTACAGGTGGGCCGGCTCACAAAGACCAAGGCAGACGCCTCATCGGTGATAAGGGCACCATAAGTGTCGTCATCGTAAAGAAACAGGCACAGGCGGCCGGGCGCAGGGCTCACGCCTGGAATCCCAGCACCAGCTCACAAAGACCAAGGCAGACACCTCATCAGTGGTAAGGGCCCCATGAGTGTCGTCATCGTAAAGAAACAAGCACAGGCGGCCTGGCGCGGGGCTCACGCCTGGAATCCCAGCACTTTGGGAGGCCAAGGCGGGTGGATCACCTGAGGTAGGGAGTTCAAGACCAGCCTGACCAACATGGAGAAACCGGGTCTCTACTAAAAATACAAAAATTAGCTGGGCACGGTGGCACATACCTGTAATCCCAGCTACTCAGGAGGCTGAGGCAGGAGAATCGCTTGAACCCGAGAGGCAGAGGTTGCTGTGAGCCAAGATTGCGCCACTGCTCTCCAGCCTGGACCAGAGCAAAACTCCCTCTCAAAAAAAAAAAAAAAAAAAAAAAGAAATAAGCACAGGCAGCCAGGCACGGTGGTTCACGCCTGTAATCCCAGCACTTTGAGAGGCTGAGGTGGGCAGATCACCTGAGGTCAGGAGTTCAAGACCAGCCTGGCCAACATGGTGAAACCCCGTCTCTACTAAAAATACAAAAAATGGGCCAGGTGCAGTGGCTCACACCTGTAGTCCCAGCACTTTGGGAGGCCGAGGCTGGCCGATCACGAGGTCAGGAGATCGAGACCATCCTGGCTAACACGGTGAAACCCTGTCTCTACTAAAAATACAAAAAGTTAGCCAGTCGTGGTGGCGGGCGCCTGTAGTCCCAGCTACTCGGGAAGCTGAGGCAGGAGAGTTGCTTGAACCCGGGAGGTGGAGGTTGCAGTGAGCTGAGATGGCACCACTGCACTCCAGCCTGGGACTCCGTCTCCAGAAAAGAAAGGAAAGAAAGAAAGAAAGAAGCCCAGGCATGTGTGGAGACTGGAGGCAGGGCTGCCCCTCACCAACTATCCACAATGTGAAGGAAACTAGAAGCAAACATCCAGCAGCAGGGAGCGCGGGGCATGGAAACCAACGCCGAGGAAACAGCCGCAGGAGAGAGCACAGAGGGAGAAAGAAAGGCTCAGGTACTCCCTTGCTGTGGTTCAGGCCTGTTCTACCACCCCTGGGGTCACCACTGCCCACGGACCTTCCTGTTGGGTGCCTGAAGCACGGCGCCTCCTGACAGGTCAGGTTTTTTTGTTTGTTTTTTGTTTTTTGAGACGGAGTCTCGCTCTGTCACCCAGGCTGGAGTGCAGTGGTGCGATCTCAGCTCACTGCAAGCTCCGCCTCCCGGGTTTACGCCATTCTCTTGCCTCAGCCTCCCGAGTAGCTGGGACTACAGGCTCCCACAACCGCGCCCGGCTAGTTTTTTGTATTTTTTTTTTTTTTTTTTTTTTTTTTTTTGAGACGGAGTCTGGCTCTGTCGCCCAGGCTGGAGTGCAGTGGCGCGATCTCGGCTCACTGCAAGCTCCGCCTCCCAGGTTCACGGCATTCTCCTGCCTCAGCCTCCCGAGTAGCTGGGACTACAGGCGCCTACAACCGCGCCCGGCTAATTTTTTTGTATTTTTAGTAGAGACGGGGTTTCACCGTGGTCTCGATCTCCTGACCTTGTGATCCGCCCGCCTCGGCCTCCCAAAGTGCTGGGATTACAGGCGTGAGCCACCGCGCCCGGCCGTTTTTTGTATTTTTTTAAGTAGAGACGGGGTTTCACCGTGTTAGCCAGGATGGTCTCGATCTCCTGACCTCGTGATCGGCCCGTCTCAGCTTTCCAAAGTGCTGGGATTACAGGCTTGAGCCACCGCGCCCCGCCGACAGGTCAGGTTTAAGGGAAGTTTGCGGGATAACTAAAAAGAGGCTGGAGGGAGGAGGGAGCAGGGAGGAGCTAGCCCACAGGAGCCAACGCTGGCCTGACCCCTGTGCCGGACTGACTCTGGGAGAGTCATTGGGGCAGCTTTCTCAGGCAGGAGGGGCACTGGGGGGTTGGGGACTTGCACTGGCCCATGCCACCACTCTGGAAACCTTCCCTCAGCAGGACCTGCTCTGCACAGGTCATGGGCAGCCTCCCTCTGCTCCCCACTTCCACAGCTCCAGACTCCATCTCAACCGCAGCCAGGAGTCACTGCTAACACCACAAAGGACCTGTTCCTGCACCAGCATGGGCCAGCTCTGGGGCAGGTGCCCGGGACAGAGTCACGAGTGACAAGCAGACAGTAAACAACGGGCGAGACGGACAGACTGACTGCTGGGATGACACGGCAGGCGGAACTGGAATGGTGCTGGAGGAGCCCCAGCCCTGGGGACAGACCTCCACCTGTGCACAGACCTCCAAGCTGGAGCCTGCTCTGGAACACCAAGGGCAGCACCAGAGGTTGAAGAGGGGCAGACGCAGGAATGCTGGGGGACACACTCGGGGAACAGTGAGAAAAGCCCTAGGCTGGGGCAGAGGAAGTCCGCAATGGTACAAGCATCAAGACACAAAGTGCAAGAAATTTGCCTAAGACAAGAGGCAGTTCCAGGGCAGACCGGGGCCCCTGGAGAAGGGTGCCGCAATCTATCCTCACTGCCTGCAGCTTCCCTCCTGTCCCTTGGTAACCACACCAAACAAAGATAACAGCAGTCTCTGCCTCCTCAGACACCGCGAGGACCACTGTGCCCAGCCCACTGTCTGTACACAGGGCAGGCCCAGATGGCTGCTGCCACCAACCTGTGTTATCTGGGAATGCCTTTATCAAGAGCCCTCAGTGCTTGTCTAGCGTTGGCCTGCCCCACCTTGGGTTAAATCAAAGCCTCTTTGGTGGCCGGGCACGGTGGTTCATGCCTGTAATCCCACGGAGGCTGAGGCAGGCAGATCACTTGAAGTCAGGAGTTCGAGACCAGCCTGGACAACATGACAAAATACCTGTCTACTAAAAATACAAAAAAATTAGCCGGGCGTGGTGGCACACACCTGTAATTCCAGCTACTTGGGAGGCTGAGGCAGGAGAATTGCTTGAACCCGGGAGGGGGGGTTGCAGGGAGCCGAGATCCAGCCCCTGCACTCCAGCCTGGGCGACAGAGTGAGACTCCGTCTCAAAACAAAACAAACAAACAAAACAAAGCCTCTTTGGAATCAACAGAGGACAGACTCAGGTCCTATTAGACTCCAGCCATGCAAAGCTCCCAGTCACTGCCCACTGGGAGGGTATGGACTGAAAGGACACAGGACCACGGGAAAGCTCTTTCCGCCCAGCAGCTCCTGGAGAAGAGCGACCCTGTGCCGGGACCTTTCCCCCGGCGGCCCCCCGCGCAGCCCATCTCTGAGGAAGTCCTGGCTCACAGCGTTTCTGACCAGAGTCACAGCCTGAACCCAGGCAAGAGGCGCCTGAGTAGGAACAATCCCTTCCATGGGGACCCCTCGGCTCCCCAAGGGACACTTCAGACGGGAAGGGAGGGGCAGCGCCCAGAGCGCCCTCCTGCAGCCCCGGGCACTGCGTGGCCACCGCCCCCTGACGGCCACGGCCGCAAAGGCGCCGCGCAGGGCTCGGGTGGGGTGGCTCCTCCCGCTGCACCCCCGCAACTTCCCCACCTCATGCTCTTGCAAAGCCCCAGCAGAGCCTCCAAGGTGCCCCGCGCGTGAGGGGCAATCAGAAGGCACCGTGCGCCGCCGCACCCCCAAATCCCGACCCCTGGCCTCGCGGGTCGGGCCGGGCCACACCCCGAGCCGACAACACTGAGCAACTCGCACAGTCGAGCAGGCACACGGCCCGCTGGGTGCTCAAGGCCGGAGGGCCCCACCCACTGGCGGCAGAGACCAAGGTCAACGCTGGGGGTGCGCAGCCGGGCTCCTTCCCCGGGCCCCGAGAAGCCTGCTGTCTTGGGTCAGGTCCGTCCTCCCGGCCGCTTCAAGCCCGCAGGGTTCCGCCCGGCACGTGGGAGAACGGGGCGCCGCCGCCTGGCCTCCGGGCGTGGGGGAGTTGGGCTCGCGGCGAGCACTGACCACCCTCCCACCTCGGCCAGGGCTGCGGCCCGTTTCCTACTCGCCAGTGAAGTGAAGGCGGCGCCCACGCCTACCGGTCCTCGCACGCGGTCTCGCTTTTCTCAGCCTGCCGGCCTGGCGGGTCTCGGGCCGTAGGTGGCGACGTGGGCGAGGGGTCGGCGTCCGCGCGGGCCGGGGGCGCAGCCATTGCGCTCGGAGGCCTCTCCGCGGGCCGGGCTGGGCCGGGCGGCGCGCGTGGGCCGCCGGGAGCTGGTGGTTCCCTCTCCCGCCCACCGCGGACTACGAGCCCCACAAGGCCGCGCGTCGCGGACTACGAGCCCCACAAGGCCGCGCGTCCCGGACTACGAGCCCCACAAGGCCGCGCGTCCCGGACTACGAGCCCCACAAGGCCGCGCGGAGGGCACGCGGGACCCGTAGTTCTACCGCCGCCACCACGTGCCCGGAGGGCCCCGCCCCCTGCGTTTCACCACAAACTCAGTCGCACAAAAACCCTGGAAAAAAATCAATAAACATTTATTTGATACAGTCATTTTAATACATACAGTGATGGCCCGTCCGCACGCCATTCGGGACCAGGGCGCGGGGCGGGGACGAGGACCGGGGACAGATGGTCACAAGGCGGGCGGGGCCCGAACTCACCGTCGAAACATCTCGCAAATAAACACTTTGTAGATAGAATATATATGTATATATATATGGTTACAAGTGATAGCTGGAACCTCTTTCAAAATGCACTTATGTACTGAGAACTGGCATTAAAAAACCCAAACCAAGAAACCCAAAGCACAGGACGCGCGGCCGCGAGGCAGGGGAGAGCCTGGGGCCCCAGACCCCGGCCTGGGGGAGCCGCCTGGGGCCCGCCAAACAGGGCACGTGGGGGCGGCCCCTCCCGGGGTCAGGCTCACTGGCTCCTTCCCTTCAGGGCCACCAGGCAGGAGGGTCAACGGTCACACAGGAGGCACCCTCACCTGCCTTTGCACCAGCAAATAAAGTGCATCCCGTTTTCGTGAGTGTCGGCCCGGTGAGTCAGCCTTTCCGGGCCCTTTCCTGTTCGTAGGGCAGGGGGCGTGCGCTGAGCCAGAGGTAGAGCTGCAGAAAGGGCCCCGACTGGGTCCCGGGCAGGGCCGGCGCCCACCACACTCTGGGGGTCTGCTATGCTGGTCCCTCTCACTGAGGGCTCCTGGAGGCCTATGTGGGCCAGCGTAGGGAGTGGGCAGAGCCTGCTGAGCTCCACCCAGGGCCCTACCCCTTGGGAGGAGTGCTCTGCAGACCAGCATGTGGGAGAGGGAGGGAAGGAGGGGTCAGACCCAACAGCCACTTCTGACAGTAGCCCCCACGCCTACCTTAAAGACAAAGGGGGTTAAAGTGCTAAGCATCAAGGTATCCAGGACTCCTCTTCCCACACCAGGGATTATCTGTGGGCTTTGGGAGTGTCCCAGAAACTCACCCCCAGCAAAAACCAGACCCTCTTCTCTCCTCCCCAAGGGCCAAGTACCTGAGAGGCTGGGGCAGGCGCACGACACCCTGCAGAGGTGTCCAGGTCCACCCTCCTCCCGCCATTGGTGGCAAGGACAAAGTGCACCTAGGCCCCTGCCCAGTGCCTGCTCCCCTCCCCTCCCGAGGCTGCCCCAGCAGAAGCTGTCAGACCCCACCCTCCACCTCCAGCCCCACCGGCTGCACCAGTGAAGCTCTGGGACACAGGAGGGAGAGCCTCCCCGGACCCTCTGACGCTGGGTCACGCCCATCTCTGCCCAAGCCTCCATCCTCTCATCAGGCCGAGGTGTGCATGGGTGGGGGAGTCCAGGTCTCCACACCCCCTCCCTAGCACATCTGGCAAGGGCTGCTGAGGGTCAGAGCCTTCTGGCCCAAGGATAAAGCCAGAGACAGGAAGTGTACTGCAACCCCAGTCCCCAAAGTGCTCCTGGAACTTGTCTCCCTACTACTGCAGGCCGAGCCCAGTGGGGACCCTTCTCCCTGGGGGATGGGTGAGGGTGGGTGCTGGGGGCAGAGGCAGTGCCCAGTCAGTACTGCCTCCCTGAGCAGCAAGGGACCCAAACCCCAGAGACCCACGCCCTGGCCCAGCCCAACCCCCAGGCCCACCGTCTGCACCAGGAAACCCTTAGCACCAAATGTCAGATTGTGAGTTTTTGTATAAAAAACAATTTAAAAAAAAGGTTGTTACTTGTCACAGCAACAAGACTGGCATCCACTACACCCAGGAGACACACGCACACGGGCAAACATCAAAATTCACATCGTCCAGGGTCAGTGGGGATGAGCCCTCAGCCCACTCCCACCCACCCTGGAAAACGGCCTCCCTCCAAAGCTGCCCCCTCAGAGCCTCGTCCTCCTTGCAACGCCGTGGTTGGAAGGCAGGACCCCAGGGAGGCAGCCACAGGCTGTGGCCCCCTCTTCCAGGCACCCTGGACTCCCTGCCTGACCCCTGCCCAGCCTGTAGACCCAGCCGTCCCCCGGGGCACAAAGGGGGCAAAGACAGCTCTGGAGCTGCCATCAGCCTTCGTGACTTTGGCCGACCCCTCCCCTGGCTGGCCTTCAGTTCCCATATCAGTCCACACGACCAGAAACAATGGGGGCCGGTTAAAAAAAAGTGGGGAGGGGGCTCCCATGAGAGCTCGGCCACTGGGCCTACCCAGATTGGCAGACAGAAGGCTGCCTTTCCCCCAGTGGCCACTCAGAGCCAGGCCAGCTCTGCCCAGCTTCCTGCCCCACATGTCCGTGGGCCCCAGGAAGACCCCAGAGCCCCAAACTAGTCCATCCCTACTCCATGAGGCTGCTCCAACCTAGGCCTGCAGTGCCAGAAGGCTGAACACTGGAGGGAGAGCATACTCCAGGGGCCCCACACCCCCAGGGCTGGCAGCTGTGTTGAAGGGCATCAAGCTCCTGCTGCCCTGTAGGTGCAAGAAGCAAAACCCTCCCTTACACCAAGCTGGGAGCACAGACAGGCCTGTGGGGCAGGGCCTGAGCACAGCAGGGATCACACTGACAGAGGAGCGGCAGGGGTGGGGTAGGGGGCAGCCCTGGAGAGGTAGAAAACAGAAGCAGGGGGACCAAGTGGGTGGCCAAGGGCAGGCAGGAGCCTGTCGGGTCAGCATGGCAGTGGTCAGACGGGGGTCTGTCCTGGGAGGTAGCTGGGGGTGCTGGAGTTCCAGTGTTGGGTGGAGGTGAGGCCAGGATGGTGGCTGCCGGCTACCAGTCGCTCAGGTGCCCTCACCAGCCCAGAACCACAGGTCACCAGGGATGCCTGAGCCTTGAGGGAGCCAGGGTGGGGACCCGGCAGGGCCTGAGGAAGCAGAGCCCGGAGGCCAAAGGCCATCTGCCTGCTCTGCACTGCAGCCCCTGTGGCACCAAGACCCCAGACACATTCCCATGGGGAGGGGCAACCCTCCCGGCTATTGCACTTCTGCTGGACACACCTTGGGGAGCCCCAACCCAGGTGTGCCCTGTGGCAGCCTTAACAGGGGAAGGGCCACCTTCAGGGAAGGGAGCGTGGCTGGCTGCCCCCACTGGACAGATGAAGAGGTGGGGGTGGGGGATGGAGAACTGGAGGACAGAGGTCCCGGAGCTAGCCCTGCCTTGAACAGAGGGCGGTGTGGCAGCTGCATGGGGGCCAGGCCCCACCCGCCAAGCTCACTTTTCAGGCGCCTTGCTGGCTCCCACCTTCCGGCCAGTGGAGCCCCGGGCCCCCTTGTCTTTGCATCCTAGAGGCCAGTCGTCCCGGCGTGGGGGCAGCTTGGCCACAGGCTCCTCTGGGGGCCGCTCCTTGGGCTTTCGGCCCCGCTTCTTCCCACCTGCCAGATTTTTTTTCTTTTCCTTCTTGGGCACCAATGAGTCCTGGCTCCTGTGTTTGGGAGGTGGGTCTGCTGATGTTCGGAACCAGTTCTGGGGAGAGAAAAGCGCTGATGAAGGCCTAGGACTGGAGGCCGAGCACCTGAGCCAGGTGTCGCCTGAGAGCTGAAGACCTGTCTGCCTTCAGGACTAGGCAAGCACCCAGGGCAAGGCTGCTGGGGGCTGGACAGGCGGACACCCTCAGGGCAGCTCCAGCTCAGGGTGCAAGCCTCCCAGTTCTCCCAGGGAAGCCAGACCCGACTTTGAGGAGAAACTACCAGATTTCTCCACATTGGCTGCTGTCCCAGGCACACTCCATGGGCCACTGATCTCTCCACCCACAAGGGGTGCCCAACCCCAGCCCCGTCCCCTCCTGGGCTAGCCCCCAGCCACAGGCCCTAGTGATGGCCCTTGCACCTCTGCATGGGTCTTGAGGATGTGGTATTTGACGCCACTCTCAGAGCTGAACTCCTTCGGACACAGCAGGCAGTGGTACTTCCCCGCCAGGTGGGCCCCCTGCAATGCACAGGCAGGCCAGTGCCTCAGCCCTTGGAGGACCCAGATCTGTCCTAAGCCCTTACTCATGGCTAAAGGGTCAAAGTCAGGGGTGGCCAAAGGAAAGCTGTGGCTATCTGTGCTGGACAGTGCTGGGGGTGACTGGGTTGCCGGGGCTGCAGCGGTGGTGGGGAGAGGAAGGGTAGGGAGAGGCAGGTGCCCAGGGGAAGAGTTGCAGACCTTTGCTAAGCATCCCTTATTCTAAGCCAGTGTGCCATCTGCCTGGGTCGGGGTGCCCACTCATGCCTACATGGACACAGAACTCCGAGGACAGGACTAGGACTCATTGGCTTGCGGCTGGGGTTAGGGGTGAGGGAGGTGTCCTAGGCTGGCCATCAGCCTCCAGCCAGTCTCTGGGTTCGTGGAAGAGGAGGCCACATAGAAAAAGTGGGGGGCAGGGCAGGGTCCCACACTATTTTGTGGGAGGCCCAGGTGGGGTGAGCTGGGATCTCTGAGCGTAGCACTTGGCCATGGGGCGGGCCCCAGAACTGACCTTGCTGCAGCTGGCAAGATGAGCCTTGAGTCCGGACACACTGGAGTAGATGGCTTCACAGCACTGCAGGGGAGGCAGCCGTGGGCGAGGGCCGCTGGTGGGCACCCCACACCAAGATACACCCCTGCCCTACCCCAGGGGATCTCTGAGACCTCTTTGGGACAAGTGAGGGGGTGTGAGTCCTGGGAATCGGGCAGGCTGGGCATGCAAGGCCTGGGGTGGTCTGGGCACCTCCTGAAAGCTCTCAGCCTCCACTCCTGCTCTGAGGGCCACACCTGGGCTCTGTCCCTGTGTGGGTCCCCACGCCCCCACCCGGCGGCCTCTGCTCACATCATTGGGACAGTTGACGTGGCCTTTCTCCTTCACTTCATTCTTCCATGCCTCTAGCAGCTGGGGGTTCAGCGTGGGGAGCCCTGGCCGAGTGTAGTTGAGCTGTGAATTCGACAGCACCAGGGTGAGTCTGAGGCCAGGAGACACCCCAGCTGCTCTAAGAACACTCGCCACGGCAGCAGGCAACACTCGCCACAGATGGCGGGGGCAACGGGTGGCCCAGGTCACGGGGCGGCTGTCCCAAGGCTCAGGCCAAGGCATGTCCCGCCCAGAGGCCACAGCGCTGTCCACAATACTGGGTGGGCAGCTCACCCGTGCGGTCTCGGGCACGAGGTCATCCTTCATGCGCCGCTTGGTCCAGTCGCGGGCCAGCTCGTCCTCTGCTATCTCCTGCAGGTGGAACACCGCCACCTGGGCCGACGTGCGGCGGACACGCCCGCTTGGGGTCCGCTCCACACCCAGCAGGTCCTCAGCCTCAGGGGACTTGTCTGTGGGCTCCTCAGGGGGCTGAAGGGCAGGAAGGCAATGGAGGCTAGAGTGAACCGCAGGAGCAAGAGGCAGGTCGGCGCACAGTGAGGCCACCCCAAGGCCGGTGGACCCACAGGCCTCGTAGTGTGCTGGGGACACGGCTGACGCAGGCAACCCGAGGGAACAGGGAGGTTTCACCCTCCCGCCCACCAGGACACGCGCCTCTTACAGAGAGGGGTGGGAAACACATGCGTTAGGCGGCACATGGACAAATACGGTTGGTACCCGAGGCACACAGAACACACACGGCAAACAGGAGCAAGCATGGTGCCACGGAACGGATGCCACAGAACGGAGAGCCACTCACAGGGGCCGTGTGCTCCGAGCGCACGTGGTAGTCGTGGCCGGCCTTGGATCGGTATGTCTTGCCACAGTGGGTGCAGGGGAAGGAGGGGCTGTCCACCTCGCAGGGCGGCTTCCCACAGCGCCGCTGGTGGTACTGGTAGCCCATGAGGCTGGAGAAGGCAGCCCCGCAACCCTGGGGGTCAGGCCAGAGGGTGGGTGAGTGGCCAGCAGGGCCCCCCCACCCCACACTGCCGTGGCCCCCACTGACCTCCTGGGGGCAGCGTAGCCGTCCCATCTGCTTCAGCACCTTGCGCAGCCGCTCGCGCTCCTCCTGCTCACCCCCCTCAGAGGCCTCGGCGTCAGAGGGCTGGGGACAGGGTGAACGTCGGTGACCCACCACCACCACCACAGGTCCCTGCCCTGGCCCTGCCCCACCCAGGTGTTGGGCCACCGTCATCCGAGGCTAGAAACGGGGGGAGCTGTGGTGAAGGTGGGGTGTGAGGTCAGAGGTCACGCTGGACAGGCGCTGGGGGCCCGACGGTACCTTGGCACTGTGCTCGGCCATGGTGTGGTAGTTGAGCCCAGCTTTGGACTTGAACTGCTTCCGGCAGTGCTGGCACTTGAGTGCATCCTGAAGCTGCAGATGGCGCACGTGTGAGAAGCCCGCCTGCGGCCGGGGCACCTCCCTCCCAGCGCCTTCCGGGAGCTGCCTTACCTTCTGACACACCTCCATGTGCTTCTTGAGCCCCACGAGCGTCTTCCGGGTGACCACGTTGCAGGTGGGGCAGACGGCTTCCCCGCGCTCGTGGATGGCCCTCTGCCACTGCTCTTCAGGGCCACCTGTGGGGAAGGCAGGGGCCTCGAAGGCTTGTGGGGACCCCTGGGTGGCCTGGACACCAGGCACAGAATCCAGCCTCCACACTCAGCCCCCATCCCTGTGCTGTGGGATCTACCCGCGTTCTAGAGCTGCCCTGAGCCCCTGCCAGGCAGCCCCTACCTGGAGCTGGGTGGGCCATGGGGGCTGGCGCCTCCTTGCTGACAGTGATGGGGGCTGGCACCTTCTTCCGGGCATCCTCAGGGCCTGGCCCCTCCTGCTTCTTGGAGCGGTGAACTCGGGCCTTGTCCTCAGCTTTGACCAGGCCTGTGTGCACACATGGGGTGGAGAGAGGCAGGGGTGGGCTCAGGGGCTGCCGCTCAGTGGACAGCCCCAGCCCTGGAAGTGCACACCGGGCTGGGGTCTTACCTTTGAGCCCAAAAGTCCCTGAGATGGATGGCTGCTCCCCTGTAAACTTCTTGGGTGTTTTCTGTTTCCTTCCTGACTCGGGGAGAGAAAACGGGGGCCAAGATTCTGGTCAAATAACCGTCAGGAGCCGAGCCTGTGCCGGCCGCCACCCCTGGGGCTCTCATCTTACTGTGCTTCGTGCGCTCGGGGTCCTCCTCAGGCGGGGACGCAGGGCCTGCAGCCCTCAGTGCCTCCACGCCCCCCGACGGCCTGCTGCCTGGCGACAAGGAGCCACTGCTGGCGTCTGCACTCAGCTGGAAGGCCGAGCTCTGGCCCATGGTGGAGGGGCCGTACTCCCCATTCTCTGGCCTGGCCTGCTTGGGTGGAATTGGGCAGGTGTCCAGGCCGTCCGCAGCCCTGCAGGGAGCAGGTGAGGTGAGGGCCAGGAGGGCCTAACTTTGGGCCCCATTACCCCCAGGCCATGGCCGAGGAGCACCCCGGCCTGGAACGAGCCCCATACCTTTTCTTACCACTGTTCCTCCCTGTGGCACGAGGTGCTTTGTTTTCCGACTTGGTCAGCAGCACCATTTTGCAGGGCGGTGTGTGTCTGCTGATGGCAATGGGCCTGCTGACTGTCACCGGCTTGCTGACCACAATGGGCCTGCTGACTGTCACTGGCTTGGTGACCGGCACGGGTTTCGTAACTGTCACAAGTTTTGTGACCGTAATGGGTTTGGTGACAGGTACAGGTTTGGTGACTGGCACAGACTTGGTGACTGTGATGGGTTTGGTGACTGGCACAGGCCTAGTGACTGGCATGGCCTTGGTGACTGGCATGGGCCTGCTGACTGTGACAGGTTTGGTGACTGGCACGGGCCTAGTGACTGGCATGGCCTTGGTGACTGGCATGGGTCTGCCAACAGAGACTGGCTTGCTGATGCCAATGGGTTTGCTGACACCCACGGGTTTGCCAATAGTGACAGGTTTGCTCACTCCAATGGGCTTGCTGACCCCAACGGGCCGGCTGATGGTGACCGGCCTGCTGATGGGCCCAGGCTTGGAGGCAGGCAGAGGTCGGTCCATGTGGTTCCAAATCCGGTGTTTCTCCAGCTGGGTCTTAGAGGTGAATGCAGCCTCGCAGAAGGGGCAGGGGAAGGCGAGCCGATCTGAGATGGCACCCTGGGCAGGGAGGGCGGGTGTGGGACAGGGCCCCAAGGGCCTCTGCCCAGACACACCCCAAGGCCTCCTCTTCCCTGACCCACAGTCCCTTACCCCTTGGCACCGCTGGTAATGGTACTTGAGCCCGTAGATGCTGGGGAACTCCAGCCAGCACCCCGAGTTTGGACACTTCACCCTCGAGTGTGCCTTGAACTCATCCTTCCAGTCGTTCATCAGGGAGAGCTAGGTGTGGGGAAAGGTGGTGCTGCTGACCCGCAGCCACCCGGGCCACTGCCAGCCCGAGCCCCACACTCAGAGCCCTCCCTGGGCCTGCAGGGTGCACACACCACATGAGCCCCTCAACATCGGACTGCAGTGGGAATTCAAGCCACCCGGCAGGGGCCATGCACAAGACCTGCTCTAGGAGCCCAGAATCTCCCGGCACACCAGATATAAAGCCAGACCACATGAAGCCTGCCAGGCCAGTGCCCACACCTTGAGGCACAGAGTTGGTACCAGATGTGCAGAGGACAAATCAGGGCAGGGCAGTGGCTGGACAGGGAGACCCCAGCATGAGCCCCACCATGGCCCTGAGGGAGCTCACAGGAATGTCTCGGAGGGCCTGGTTCTCGGCTTTTGGCCGCCCCTTTTTCTTCCCTTCTGTCTTGTCGCTGGCTGGACTTCCTGGGTCAAAGCAGAGAGGGGCTTGGCCAGGCACTGTCTGTCCACCACGGACCACCGGCATCCCTGCAGCACATAACACAGCAAGGCTCGGAAGCTGTGTAGCACTGTCTACCACTGGGGGCTGCACAGGCCCACAGTGAGCGCCACTGTCCCAACACCAGGGCACCGGGAGCAGGGGCTGTGGCCAGCTGAGGACAAGAACCCAGGGCCCTGGGCGATGTCCAAGGCAACCCTTCCCCTGGTAAGGTCCTTGGGAACTCAAGGGGCCTAGCTGGGTACCTGGAGACAGGATGCCCGGGGCTGTGGCCCACTCCTACCCCTTGCTGCCCAGAACCATGCCCAGAATTGACTTTGGCCCTGACTCCTCTTACCCATCTTCGGTGGATCATGCAGCATTGGAAGTCGGACCTCCTTTCGACTGCCATCCTTCCCGGGACCACTCTTGCTGGACCCCGGGGGCCGACGGCCTCCAACGCAGAAAGGATCCGTCATCTCTGCGGAGCAAGTAGACAATCTGTGAGGCCTGACGGGCCCCACTCAGAACACGTGGTGAGGCTGCCCTGGAGCCCCGCCCTTGGCAGGTCCTCGCTGGTCAGGGAAGAGGGGCCTGCCCTCCTGTGGTTTTGTTCACGTGGGAAAAGCAAGTGATGGGGGGTTCTGACTTAGGGGAGGGGCTGCCAGCCAAGGTCTCCCCAGATAACCCAGGAGGCGTCATCAGTTTGGAAGGATCTAGTCCTGTCCTGAGACCCTCACCAGCTTCCAGATCCCCTTCCCAACACACAGCCCCATAGCTGCAGAGATGATGCTGGAGGTGATGCTGGGAGGGGTGTGCCCCCAGGAGAGGTGCCTTGTGCAGGAGGAAGGAGGCTGGCAACATTCCTCCAGGGGACAATTATGTCTCCGATGATGGCTGCTGGCTCACAAGCTGCCCGGGCCCAGCAGTGGGGGCACAGCTTCTCACTGGGGCCCTGGTACCCTCCCATGCAGACCTGATGCAATGCCAACCTACCCAGGCAGGTACCCTTGGAATCTTCTCTCCAGACACACATGGAAAACAGCCAAGGTGGGCACTGAGGACCCCCAGCCCACTCCAGCCCTGCACCAGGCTCCTGTCTCTGTGCTGGCTGAGCTATCCCACCTGACCCTCTTCACAGACTTGTCTGCGGGCCTGGCAGGCTGACCCGCCCCCAATCTCTCTCTGGAACTCTCAGTCCCCTGCCCACAGACCCATTACCACCACCTCAGCCAAACAAGTAGTGGAAGCACTAGCAGTGAAGGCCCAGGCTGCTGGCCAGAGAGAATGCCCTGCTGCCCAACGCTGGGCCCCCCCGAGGTCCTGTGCTGCTGGGAACCCCATCCTGAGAGCTGGGGAGCAGAGGAGACTCTGGGCTCAGCCCTGTGGAAAAGCCACGGAAAGAGGTGGGACAGGAAGCAGGGTGAGGGTTGGGTGGGCAGGTGGCCCCCTCCTGATACCTTCTAATTAACTTAGATCAGAGGGGATGGGAAGGGGCTGCTGTGTCCAGGAGGGCCAGAGAGCTGAGGTCAGAGGTCAGGACAGTCACTGCCCATTGCCAAGGGGGAGGCCAGTGTCCGGGCACAAAGTTCTCTGGAAGTCCTCACTTTGCAACTTTGAAAGGAGACAGGGTCCGCATGAGTCATCCCAGCACCTGACGACCCCGGTGGCCCCAATTTTTCTGAAGCCTGGGAGAAGAATTCAGAGTAGTGGGACCTGAGGCCAGGGCCGGCCTGGGAGGTAGAGACGCGACTGGCGCCCCGGGTGAGAAGGGGCTTCGGCCCTCCCGAGCCCAGCGGGCACACCGAGCCCTGGCGGGGAGAGGGGGCTCCGCCGCGCTGCGCGCAGGAGACGCCAGCAGCGGGTCCGCCGCGTAGGCCGTTCGGCCCGGGACCCCGGCCCAGGCCTGGCGCGCGGGTGAGCGCGGCCAGGGACGCGCACCTGGGGCCAGCCTCGCCACCCACCTGTCACCTGGGGCCGGGAGCGGGCGCGGGCGCGGGGCGCGGGCCTCGGCCTGGCCGGGCAGGGCCGATCGCGGGCGCGGGGTGGGGGGGCGAAGGCAGTGAACCAAAATGGCGACTTTTTCTGGAGAAGGAGGAGGCAGGAAGACGGCGCCGGCGCGGGGCGCGGGGGCTCGGGCGCGGCGGGGGGCGGGGGGGCTCCGGGCCCGGCCCCCTCCTCGGCCTGCGCGCGGGGTCGAGATCCGGGGCGCGGTGGGCGCCGGGGCTGCGGCCAGATCGGGGCTGGGGCACGGCCGGGCGCTTACCTGCGGCGCCCAGCGGGGCTGCGGCCGGGCCGGGCCGGGCCGGGGTGGGGGGCGCGGGGCGCGCGGGGCGCGGGGCGGTGGGTCCGGGCGGCGCAGGCTGCGCGCCGCGCTGCGCACATGCGCGCTCCCGCCCCTCCCACCTTTGACAGTTTTACTGCGGGGGGGGAGGGGGCGAACTCTCGCGTTATTCCCGCGGCCGCTCCGCGGCGGGGAGGGGGCGGGGAGGGGGCGGGGAGGGGGCGGGGAGGGGACCCGGCGCTGGCCTGTGGTCCCCCCCCGCGGTTCCGCCCCCGTCGGCCGGGCCCGCAGTCCGGAGTAGCCAGTTCTGCCGTCCTGGGGCGCGGGGAGTTTTTTGGACAGTGGGGTAAACTGAGGCCCGATAGGGGCGCTGGGCACTGCCCGGAGGCCGGCGCGCACGGATTGAGGCGACCTGATTCCGCCGCATCCTGGCCCGCGCGGCGAGGGTGGTCTCTGGGCTCGAGTCCCTGACCTCTGGCCCTGGGGGCCGTGCACCGGCAAAGCAGGATTCAGCCTCTTTCCAGCCGGCCCTGAGACCACTTTTGCGACTGGCCCCTGGCGGTGCCTGGTGGCTTGAGGCCATGCAGCTTTACTGGGGTCACTGACCATTGGGTCAACCTTTCCCAGGTCTGGGGGCAGTGGTTCTGAACCAGTGCCAGGGCCTTCCCTGCCCCATATCCTGGGCTTCTGCAGGGGGCACTGGGGTCCGGTGTGGGCTGAGTGGTCTGGAGGCGACGGGGCACTGACACCACAGGACTTGAGAATTGAATGAGGCAGAGAAAGGTGTAGCTCTCCTAAAGAGGACGGAGGAGGCCCCACACGGGACTAGCACAGGACCCGCAAGAATCTCCCCCAGGAGAGTCTTGTCTTGTCTTGTCTTGTCCTGTCCTGTCCTGTCTGTCTTTGTTTCTCTTTTTCTTTCTTCTTTCTTTTTCTTTCTTTCTTTCCTTCCTTCGTTCTCTTCCTTCTCTTCCTTCCCTTCCCTCTCTTCCTTCCTTTTCTCCTTCCTTCCTTTTTCCTTCCCTCCCTTCTCTTCCCTCCCTCCCTTCTTCTTTCCTTCCCTCCCTCCCTCCCTTCCTTCTTCTTTCCTTCCTTCCTTCTCTTCTGTTCCCTCCCTCCCTTCCTCCCTTCCTTCCTTCTCTTGCTTTCCTTCCCTTCCTCCCTTCCTGCCTTTTCTCCTTCCTTCCTTCCCTTCCTTCTCTTCCCTCCCTCCTTTCCTTTCTTCTTCCTCCCTTCCTTCCCTCCCTTCCCTTTCTCCTTCCTCTCTCTCTTTTTTTTTTTTTTTTTTTGAGACGGAGTCTCGCTGTGTCGCCCAGGCTGGAGTGCAATGGCCGGATCTCAGCTCACTGCAAGCTCCGCCTCCCAGGTTCACGCCATTCTCCTGCCTCAGCCTCCCGAGTAGTTGGGACTACAGGCGCCCGCCACCGCGCCCGGCTAGTTTTTTGTATTTTTTAGTAGAGACGGGGTTTCACCGTGTTAGCCAGGATGGTCTCAATCTCCTGACCTTGTGATCCGCCCGTCTCGGCTTCCCAAAGTGCTGGGATTACAGGCTTGAGCCACCGCGCCCGGCCTCTTCCTCTCTCTCTTTCTTTCTTTCTCTTCTCTCCTCCCCTCTCTCCCCCTCCCCTCCCTTCCCCTCTTCTCCTTTCTCTCCTTTCTTCTCCTTTCTTTTTTTCTTCTTGAGATAGGGTCTTGCTCTGTCATTCAGGCTGGAATGCAGTGGTGTGATCTTGGCACACTGCAGCCTCTACCACCTGGGCTCAAGCAATCCTCCCACCTCAGCCTCCCAAGTAGCTGGAACTACAGGTGTGTGCCACCTCACCTGGCTAAGTTTTAAAGTATTCATAGAGACGAGGTCTTTCTCTATTGACCAGTCTGGTCTTGAACTCCTGGGCTCAAGCCGTCTTCCTGCCTCAGCCTCCCACAGTGTGGGCATTACAGGTGTGACCCACCGCCTCTGGCTAGGAGGGCCTTTTTTTTTTTTTTTTAGAGTCTCGCTCTGTAGCCCAGGCTGGAGTGCAGTGGTGTGATCTCGGCTCACTGCAAGCTCCGCCTCCCGGGTTCACGCCATTCTCCTGCCTCAGCCTCCCGAGTAGCTGGGACCACAGGCGCCCACCTCTACGCCTGACTAATTTTTTTTGTATTTTTAGTAGAGACGGGGTTTCACCGTGTTAGCCAGGATGGTCTCGATCTCCTGACCTCGTGATCCGCCCGCCTCGGCCTCCCAAAGTGCTGGGATTACAGGTGTGAGCCACCGTGCCCGGCCTTAGGAGGGCCATTCTTACCTGTTCACAGCACCCATCTCCCAGGGAAGGCCTCAGACCTCAGGAGGGAAGAGTCAGGGAGACTTTGGGTTTTCATCTTGTGCCCACAGAGCAGTTGTTTTTTTTTTTTGAGATGGAGTCTTGCTCTGTCACCCAGGCTGGAGTGCAGTGGATTCATCTCCACTCCCTCCCGGGTTCAAGCAATTCTCCTGCCTCAGCCTCCCGAGTAGCTGGGATTACAGGCACGTGCCACCATGCCCAGCTGATTTTTTGTATTTTTAGTAGCGATGGGGTTTCACCAATCTGGCCAGGCTGATCTCGAACTCCTGACCTCATGATCCACCCACCTCGGCCTCCCAAAGTGCTGGGATTACAGGTGTGCGTCACCACACCCGGCCAGCATTTTTTTTAAAACCATGTGCACATACTATTTTTACAATTAAAACAGACTTTTAAAGGTTTCGTAAGGCCCCTTTTTGCATACTACAAACATTCTGGACTCCTTAAAATTGATGTGGGCTGGAAGTTGCTGGTCAGGAAATGGAGCTACCAGGTGTGCCTCCTTCACTGGGGCCCTTCCGGCCCAGTGGGCCCCTTTCCCTGTCCCCTGTGGGGCAAGCTCAGAGGCACTGCTGGGGGGGTTGGGCAATGAGATTTTTGTCTTTCCTCAAAGGGGCCTGGGATCTGCTTCACTCAAGGCTGGCACAGAGCACTCACAGCAAGATTGCCTCTTGCGGAAGAGGCAGTCAGTCCATCCTTCCCTCGGGAATCTGAGCCAGAGAGAGGCCAGTGCACACCAGCCTGTGTGACCCGAGGAGGAAGGGGAGGGCATTCCCTGCAAGGCTAGCATCATGTTCTTCCCTTGTTGACCTTTCCCACCCTGGGGACAGGACCAGCAGGATTTTCTGAGGGGTCAGTGTGTGTCCCCTTAGGTGCATCCAAGGCCGTCAGCTCTCCCTGTGTAAGTCTGGGTGTCCATACATGCGACCTGTTTGGACATTGCCGTGTCAGGATATGACAGTGTCCTGTGCTAGGTGAGGGCAATGTCTGACTGTATTTTAGCATCTGGGTGATTAGACATCAGGGTGCCTGGGGACAATGTGTCTGGATTTCAGCATCCATGTGTCCAGGCTGTGGCATGTCTCAGTGTCAGGGTGCTGGTGAGGGACGGCTGTTTTCTGTGAGCATCAACATGCCAGGGTGTTGTGTAATACACTGCGTTTGTGTGCGCCGGGGATGTGCTGTGTCCCATGTGTTTCTACGTGTTAGGAGGTCATTGTGTGTCTGCATGCTAGTATTTGTGTATTTGTGTAATGACATCTTTGTATGGGGGCATGCTGTTATATACCTTTGTGTCTGTGTGTCTGGCCAACTCCATGCACGTGTTTCTGTTTGTTGGTGTTTGCTGGTGTCAGTGTCATTGCATCTCTGTGTATGAGTGTCTGTGTGTGGTGGCCTCTGAGTTTTCTTTTTTTTTTTTTTTTTTTTTTTGAGACAGAGTCTCGCTCTGTCGCCCAGGCTGGAGTGCAGTGGCATGATATCGGCTCACTGCAAGCTCCGCCTCCCAAGTTCACGCCATTCTCCTGCCTCAGCCTCCCGAGTAGCTGGGACTACAGGCGCCCACCACCACGCCCGGCTAATTTTTTGTATTTTTAGTAGAGACAGGGTTTCACCGTGTTAGCCAGGATGGTCTCGATCTCCTGACCTCGTGATCCACCTGCCTTGGCCTCCCAAAGTGCTGGGATTACAGGCGTGAGCTACCGCGCCTGGCCAACCTCTGAGTTCTTATGTGTCTGATTGCTGTGTGTGTGTGTGTGTGTGTGTGTGTCAGGGTGTGTGCTGTGATCTGTGTGTGTTTGAGACAGGGTCTTGCTCTGTTGCCCAGGCTGGAGTACAGTTGTGTGGTCAGAGCTCATTGTGCCTTGAACTCCTGGACTCAGGGAATCCTCCTGCCTCAGCCTACCAAGTAGCTGGGACTACAGGTGTGCGCCACCATGCCTGGCTAGTTTCCAAAGTTTTTTGTAGAGATGGGGTCTTGCTATGCTGCACAGGCTGGTCTTGAACTCCTGGCCTCCAGCGACACTCCTGCCTTGGTCTCCCACAGTGCTGGGATTGCAGGCATGGGCCACCGTGCCTGGCCAGATGTTCATGTGTTATCCCTGAACGTGTGAATGGAATCTTACTGGGAAAGGGTATTTGCAGATGTGGTTAAAGATCTTGCGATGAGGAGATTATCCTGTATTACCCAGGTGGCCCTAAGCCCAAGCATCCTTATAAGAGGGAGACAGAGGTAGATTTGAGAGACAGAAGAGGAGGTGATCTGATTACAGAGGTGGAGACGGGTAATGCCCATGAGCCCGAGTTCTCCCGGCAGCTACTGGAAGCTGGAGAGGCGAGGAGTCTCCCCAGGAGGCCCCGGGGGGGGCTGGATTTTGGACTGCGGCCTCCAGAACTGTGAGAGAATGAGTGTCTGCTGTTCTCAGCACCCCTCGGTGGTCCTCTGTCATGGCAGCCGCAGGACCCTCACGCGCTGTCTGGGCTGTCCCTTCCAGCGTGCCGGGCGTCGTGTCCAGCACTGGGGGCCGCGCGCGGGTGTGGCTTGAGCCCTGTTTCCAGCCTCTGCGCTGCGGTTGCCCGGACGCCTCTCCGGGGCGCGACGCCACTGCCCCCTCGTGGCCGCGGCTGCCCGGACGCCCTCTCGCAGACGCAGCATGGCCAGCACTTGGGAACCAGCTTTATTTCTGATTATTATTATTATTTTTTTGTCAGAGTATAAAAAAGTGAGCACAAAACAAGGAAGACGAGACAGGCGTGCGTGAGCCAGGGCAAGACAGAGGAGGAGGGAGGGGAGCAGAGGCGGACGGGCATCCCGGGTGAGGGCTGATGGTGGGAGGCAGGCAGAATACTTGGGCAGCCACACAGGGGCAGGGATGAGGGTCTCCCCTTGTTGGGGGCTTACGGGAGGGGAGCGGCCAGGCCAGTTGTCCAAATTCTACCTGGGACCCGCAGTGACCAGCCTTGAGTCTGGAGGCTCAAAGCACACAGAGGGAACTGGGGGCTCAGCCTCATCTGTCCCTGAGATTTTCAGAAGCCCCGAGGGGATCGGGAGAGGGCAGAGGCACAAGAGGGCGGGGCTGGCCAGGGCTGCCCTCACTGTCCTTCCGCCAGGCAGCACCAGCCCTGAACCACCCAGAGAGGGGTTGCTCGGGTCTCTGGGCGGGTGTAGGGGAAGCGGCCCTGGGGAGGCCTCTCCCCTGAATCCTCACAGGCTTTCTTGGGAAAGCGGCAATGGGAAAGCCCACGCACAAGGCCCTTGTTCTTGAGGGCAGGAGTGGGGACCACCGTAAAAGCAAGATTTTCCCAAAGATAGGGCAGGGAGCACTGCTGAGCCTGGGCCCTGGGCACAGAGCCACCTGGACAGTGCCGAGGTCCTTGTTGTGCCACATTTTGTCTCTGGTGCTTGGTCAATCTGGGCCTTTCTCAGCTTTCTTCTCATGAATAGAGGGGGTGTGGTGAGGATGTATAAATAATGATGAAAGTGCCTGACATGGTGCTGCTGGGCAGGTGCTCTAGATGATGGGTGGGCCTGCTGGGCTCCGGCAGGGGCATGGGCACAAGCCACAGGGAGCCAAGGCAACTTATGGCACCTGTGTGGGCCAACCTGGAGGTGCTGGGGAACTGCCTAGAACTGGGCTGGGTGGGTGGACAGACAGATGACTCAGCAGGCGATGGGGGACGGACATCACGTGGAGAGCGGAATGTAAATAAACAGACTCCCTGGGAGTCTGGGGGGACATCCAAACCGGCTCTGGCTCCAGGCAGCTGCCCCACATGCTGCCAGCAGCACCAGGGGAGGGCTTGGGCTCAGGTCCCAGGAGGTGGGGCCACACTCAAGCAGCCCCTACCCACCCAGCCCCAGGGCATGACCTGGAATGTCCAACCAGAGGCGCCGGGAGGTGGTGATCCTGGTCCTGTCTGTCCGTTGGGCCAGCCTGACCGCCCCGGCATCCTGCAGGGTCCAAGAGGGGCTGCGGGGCCAGTTCTGCCTCCTCCCTAGCCGTGGACTCCCGTCACAGTGCTGGGGTCTGGGTTCAAGCCTCAGCAGCAGCTAGGACATTTTCCCAAAGGAAGCTGTGGGGTGGAAGAGGGTGAGGATGGGGGGGGGTCTTTGGCATCATCTGCATTAGGGCCCTTATTGGGGCTCACAGCCACCCTCCTGAGGTCATCCCACCCCGCACTCAGAGGGGCTTCTCCATCAGCCCCCAGGCCTCTCTGGCACCTCACACTGACCTTGGCTGAGCAGCTGCAGGCTCCGCCCCTCCTCACGCACCTGCAGGCGGAGCACCTGCTGCAGCACCTCCTGCCTCTGGGCCTCCTGGGCCAGCCCCATCCGCTGCAGCTTCTCCGCATTCAGCCGCAGCAGTGCCCGGCCTGGGGAGAGGGAAGAGGGGCTGAGCTGAGGCCAACAGAGGCATCAAGAGCCAAGGCAAGGCTGGTGCCGTGGCTCACGCCTGTAATCCCAGCACTTTGGGAGGCTGAGGAGGGCAGATCACTTGAGGTCAGGAGTTCAAGACCAGCCTGGACAACATGGTGAAACCCCATTTCTACTAAAAATATAAAAATTAGCTGGGCTTGGTGGTGAGCGCCTGTAGTCCCAGCTACTCAGGAGGCTGAGGCAGGAGGATCACTTGAACCTGGGAGGCAGAGGTTGCAGTCAGCCGAGATTGTGCCATTGCACTTCAGCCTGGACAACAGAGCGAGACTCCTTCTCAGAAACAAACAAACAACAAACTGAGTGAAGGCACAGGCAGGGACTGAAAGAGAAAGAGGGAGGAGAGAGAGAGGAAGCAGGGTACAACGAGACTCAGAGGGAGAAAGAGAATCAGTGAAACAGATAAACTCAGAGGGAGACAGGCAGAGGGAAAGGATGAAGAGCAAAAGGCAGGGACGGAAGAGAAAAGCCAGATGAAGACAGCACGGAGAGATGGGAAGAGACACAGAAAGAAAGGCGAAGAGATAAAAAAAACAGATTCTGCAGAGATGAAGACCAGAGGGAAGGTGGATTCACAGAAGAAACTAGACAGACGAAAACAATAGCAAGAGAAAGGCAGGCTGAGTGTGGGGAGGAGATGCTCTGAGGCAGGTAGCCCCACTCCCACAGCACCCTCAGCCCCACTGTACCGGTGATGGCATGCTGGGAGAAGGCCTCCACGTAGACGAGGTAGTTGTGGGGACAGTGCTTCTTGAGCCACTTGCAGACATCCTGCTGACTCCACAGGACCACGGGCCGGGTCAGGCCGCCCAGCGAGGGGCTTGTGTGGTACATGCCATAGTGATCAGAGTACAGCCGGCCCTGCAGGGGAGGGGCGTGGCAGCCAAAATGAGAGTGGTGGAGAGGGAGGGCAGGGATGGAGGTGGGTGGAGGGGGTGGGTACCTGGGGGGTCTCTGTGCCGGGCTGCTGCAGGAGCTTGATTGGCCTGCTGCTGGCCGCCCTCTGGCTGCGGGAGTCATGCCATGTGAGACTGGTGCCAGGTGTCCCAGGCAAGTGGCAGGGGATGCTCTCAGCTGACACCGTGTGCTCCAGGAGGGTCTGGCAGAAGCTGAAGTGTGCAGTGGCTGTGTGTGTGGGTGCCTGGTCAGGGCAGTCAAGGGCAGAACCAGAGGCTTCCTCTACTTGAGAGCTAGCTCCCTGCCCCATCTCCTCTACACTAGCGTGGGAAATCACTTCGCCAGTGAGGGGTTCCCAGGCCTCCAAAGGCAGAAGGAAGTGTGCAGGACCCGTTTTGAGGACCTCACCCAGCACGAAAAGAGAAGAACTGGGAACGCCTTTCCTCTTGCAAGTCTACAGCCCTCACTCTGGGGAGCAGAATGGATTCTGCTTAGATCAGAGGATGTGCCCACAAGGGAAGGGACCTCAGATATGGCAGGAGGAGCTGTCCTGGGACAGCCCTGACCTCACCCTTGCCTTGGGCTGGCCCACAAGCCTTGCACACACCACACCAGACCAGGAAGTGCACACACAGCCTGCTGTGAGGAAAGGCAGCTCCCGAGTCTGGGGAGGTCGTCTGTGCTGGGGAAACCGGGCTGAGGATGCTGCTTGCCCGTCGCCATTGAAGAAACCCAGTTCACACAGCCCTATCTGGCGTTGGGGCCCGACTTACTGGTTATGACTCATTGACAGCCTGAACTCTGGGCCAACCCACAAGCAGGCCTCACTCCGCAAACACGCGCTGGGCTCTCCAGCCGTGCTGCCTCCCACAGGGCCTGCAGGCCTGGGAAAACAGCGGCCGTATGAATGGTGGGTACCCACTGGATATGGGCAGGTCAGCACAGGTATGTGGGGTGCAGCCATTGCTTGGGGACCCACGGTGATGCTCTGTGCTCCCTCTTCCTGCAGTAACTGCATTAAAGCATCTCATCTGAGCTTTATCATCATCTCTGCTGACCTGAGTCTCGGGAGGCAGGTGTCTTGATCCACGTCTGTTACACAGGGGCACCCCACGTTCATTGTGAATGAATGAATGAATGAAGGCTCTGTATGGTGTCTGCAAGTGAACAGAGCCTGTGGGGAGACAGAAGGCCTGCCCCTGTCTTTACAGCACCCAGGACTTCAGCAGGGCAGGTGAGGTTCCCATGCTAGGGCCCTCACCCCATCCACCCTAGAGTGACAGACCCTCCCGGCTCCAGACTCAGCCACCCACTCCACACCCAGGGCAGGGGTTGAGGATGTGTCTAGGAGGTCTGATTATTGGGGGAAAACCACATCCTACTCCCCGGTCCTCCCACCCCTGTAAGACTTAAGAGACTTAACACCTTCCTCCCCCATTCTTGCAACTTTCAGGAACAGGACCCCTGGTGACTCCAGATTTGAGGTCTAGGGTCAGCAGAGGGTGTGGTCAGTGGGCCACCGCCCCGAGGTAGCCCCTACTGCTGTGGGAAAAGATTTATTCTAAGGCTGCGCCTTCCAGCGGACAGGCACCGTGGTCTCCGGGCTTTGCAGGGCCTGCAGCGGCGGGGCTGGTGCAGAAGCGCGCGGCAGCCGGGGGAACCCGTCGGACTCCTCCGCTCACACTGCACCTGCCCAGGCCAAGCAGGCTCCGCCCATTTCCTGCCCGCACTCCCGGAGGGAGTTCCGTCCTTCCCGCGGTCTGTCGGTCCGGTCCCTCCCGCCTCAACGTCAGGATTCCAGAAGGAAATGGGGCGGGGGCACCGAGGCGGGATGTGACCTCGGCCCCCTCTCGGCCCCACTGCAAAGGCTGCGGAGGGTTTTCTCCGCGCGCAGGAAAAGGTGACCCGAGCGTAGTGCCAACCTGAACACAGGCGCCCCGGCTTGTCACCCCCTCACCCCAAGCCAAGGGCGCCCTGACCCCCAAGGCCTGAGGCTGGCTGCCCCCGAAAGCAGGACAAAGGCCACGGAACCCCGTTAAGCCGAGACATCCGCCGAATACCCCCAGCCGCCGCCGCCGCCGCTCGACACCCGCCGGGTCCCGCCCCCCCACCGTGCCTCTGGGTCCCTGAGACCCCCGCCCGCGAAATCCCCGCGCCCGGGTCCAGCCCCGCTCACCGTCCACATCCCGGCGCTCCCCGAAGCCCGCGCGCACGGCCCCGGCGCGGCCACGCGGGGGGCTCAGCTTGGACCTCAGCTCGGTGAACATGGGGCCCGCGGGTGCCAGGCCCGCGCACACGCCCCTCGCCGAGTGCAGGGCGGCCGGTGTGGCCGGCGGGGAACGCGCGCCGCCGCCCCGCCCCGCCCCAGCCGGCCCCGCGCCCGAGCCGGTCCCCGCGGCCCGCGAGTGTGCGCGGCGAGGCACCTGCCGCCGAGCCCTGTGTGCCGGGCGCGCTCCGGGAGCTCCGAGGTGTGTCGGCGGCGCGCGGGCCTGCGTGCGCCAAGGCTGTCCGCCAGAGCGAGGGGCGTCCGTGCGCCCCTGGGCACGACTCCGCGGAGAAGAGTCCCCGTGCACCTGCCGGGGGTCCTCTGAGGTCGGGCCCCTCTGTGCGTGGGGGTGGGCTGAGGAGCATCTTACGGGGGCCTTCTACCCACCAGAGCCAGGACAAGGGGCAGATCAACCCCTCCCACACACTTCCCTGGTCTCCTACCTCTTTACTCTCTCTCAAATGGGCACCCGCTTCCCCGGAGAAACCAGCTTGACTCTTGCTTACCGCCCACCCCACTGTGAACATCAGGGTGGTTCTCCCTTCCCCCTGCAGCCCCAGAACCTGGCTCAGTGCCCGGGGGAGAGGGGGCGGTACAGTGCTCTGTAACTGAAAGGGGCTTGCCTGGAGATGGGGCAGAGAGGAACTCCAAGGAGGTTGTAACAGGCCGGAGCGGTGTGTTTGCTCCAGGACTCCAGTGAGAAGTGCTGGGATGGGGCTGGGCTGGGGAACTGTGGTTGCCTGGTGCAGTGGCAGGCCAGGCTTGCAACCAGCTATTCGGCTTGCTCTGCCCAGGAGCCTGGGTGCTCTCCCTGGGTGTATGTAGGGGCTCTGGAAGATGTCTTACAGCAGAAGGAGCAGAGATGCACACAGACATGTAGAAATGCATGCACAGAGTACAGTCATGCACGTGCACCCAGAACACGAGCACACGTGACCTCGGTGTGCACACACCCCACTAATCACACACACTAATCATACACCACTAATCACACACACTAATCATACACCGCTAATCACACACACTAATCACACACACTAATCACACACACTAATCATACACCGCTAATCACACACACTAATCACACACACTAATCACACAATCACACACACTAATCATACACCACTAATCACACACACTAATCACACACACTAATCATACACCACTAATCACACACACTAATCACATACACTAATCACACACACTAATCATACACCACTAATCACACACACTAATCACACACACTAATCATACACACTAATCGCACACACTAATCATACACACACTAATCGCACACACTAGTCACACACACTAATCACACACACTAATCATACACACACTAATCACACACCCCACTAATCACACACACTAATCATACACCACTAATCGCACACATAGAATTCACTCACATGCTTGACAGCCGTGTTCATGTGCTGACGTGTTCCCTACAGGTCAACTACGGTTGTTTATTTCAATTAGCTCTCCAGGAGCTGAGGATGTGGCTCTCACCAGAATGTCCAAGGCATGTTGGTGGGCGTGGGTGGGGTCTCTAGTCCCACTGGAGGGACAGATGCATGAATGGAGGTTCAAGAATATGAGTGCTAGGCCAGGCGCGGTGGCTCAGGCCTGTAATCCCAGCACTTTGGGAGGTCGAGGCAGGCGGATCACGAGGTCAGGAGATCGAGACCATCCTGTGAATGGTGAAACCCCGTCTCTACTAAAAACACAAAAAATTACCCGGGTGTGGTGACGGGCGCCTGTAGTCCCAGCTACTCCGGAGGCTGAGGCTGGAGAATGGCGTGAACCCGGGAGGCGGAGCTTGCAGTGAGCCGAGATTGCGCCACTGCACTCCAGCCTGGGCAACAGAGCGAGACACCGTCTCAACAACAACAACAACAACAACAAAAAAGAATATGAGTGCTGAAAGCTTAGGGCAGCAGTGTGCGCCCAGGACGCACACGGACAGGTGTGCCCATAACCAGTACACACAAGCTCTGCACAACTGGACAGGGTACAGCTCTGCTTGGAAGTGATCAGGGCCCACCCGGGGCGAGGGCGGGCAGCTGGGCTGGTTCAGAGGGAGGGGACCACGGGTCCTATTGGCACAGACAGGTCTCCTCGGGAATGCATGAGAGCACTCGGGAAGGAGCGATGCCTCAGGCTATTTTTGGCCCCCCGGGGCCTGTTAGGGTCCCAGTGCAGGCTCGGCCTGGCTCTCCCCGCCTCGCCACGAGGAGGCGCTCCCGCGCACGCGCCTGCCACGTCTCCGCCCCTTAGCCGCGGCCGGAAGTCGTCGAACCGGCACGTCGGGGCTTCCGCCCGGGGAGTAAAAAAGGGGGCGGGGCGTGTGCGGACTGAGGGCTCTGCTTCCGGGGCGCGGGTGACGCGACGTTCGCGACACCTTCCTGCGGAGCGCCTCGGACGTCGAAGCCTGGAGTCTCTGCTGCTTCCCCTCTTCCGCTGCCTCATTCCGTTGCTTCCTAGCCTTGGTCGTCGCCGCCGCCATGAACAAGAAGAAGAAGCCGTTCCTGGGGATGCCCGCTCCGCTCGGCTACGTGCCGGGGCTGGGCCGGGGGTGAGGCCTGGAGCGGCGCGCCAGGGGCGGGGACCCGGCTAGCGGAGCGCAGTGCGCGTGTTTGGGGGCGGGGGTCTGTGGCCGCGCTGTCTAAAAGACGCTTGGTGGATCGGCTTAATCCCTGCAGGAAGCAACGGGCTTTGGGGTCAGGACATAAGTGTGTGCACCCTGCCTGCCGCCTAGATGGGACATGTTGGCTCTCAGCCCAGTGTTTTGGTCTGTAAGATGGGGAATGATGTATGCAGTCTGCAGTGAGGTGTAGAGGAATCTGATGTGTAGTGGAAACACGCGACCACCTTCCCCAGGTCAGGCTGACACACCCCCCGCCCCGCCCCGCCTTAAGCGTGCCTGGGTCCTCCTTGCCTGCAACACAGATGACCACCATACGTTGCTGGATAAGTGAGCAGTCGTTATTACCCTATTTGGCTATTCATTTGATGAGGAAAACTACTGGGTTTTTCTTGGTGGTGGTATTATATTAGAATCTGTGGGGCACACACAAAGCTCCGATAGTGACAGCATCATCAGAGGACCAGAAGCTCACTAAGGAGGGTTTGGTATTAGCATAAATAAGCACGTAAAGAAGACCAGATTTAGAACCCAATGCTTAATGGAGAGTAGCATTGGAGTCAAGTTTAGTAGGAGAGCTGGACTTAGGGCTGCAGAAACGTGGTAGCGATAAAAGAGAAACTGACATTCTGTGTGCAGGAGTTCAGAAAAAAATGAGGTAGGGAGGAAGCCCAGAGAACAGGAGGGAGTCCAGTGTGAGTGGAATGTGCAACCAATAGAAAAGAGCTCAGGAAGTTGGAGAGGCTTTGAGCGTCAGGCTGCAGCTCCTGGATGTATTAGAAAGACCATGACCCTTCAGAATTACTATTATTTTTTGAGACGGAGTCTTGCTCTGTATGGAGTGCGATGGCGTGATCTCAGCTCACTGCAACCTCTGCCTCCCCGGTTCAAGCAGTTCTCCGCCTCAGCCTCCTGAGTAGCTGGGATTATAGGCGCCCACCACCACACCTGGCTAATTTTTATATTTTCAGTACAGACAGGGTTTCACCATGTTGGCCAGGGGGGTCTTGAACTCCTGACCTCGTGATCCACCTGCCTCAGTCTCCCAAAGTGTTGGAATTACAGGCATGAGCCCCTGTGCCCGGCCCAGAATTTTTTAGTCAGAGCTGTGTTTTGGAAAGAATCATCTGGCAGAGCATGGGTTGAAGTAGAAGAAGGCTAAAGGCAGGGAGAGCTACCTTGGTTTCCAGCTGTGATGCGAGTCATAGTCTGGGAAGGAGGGATTTTGAAGGTGGATTCATTAGTACTTGGGGACAGACAGGATGGGGAAAGTGGGAGAGGGAGGCAAAGATTATGTCATCTGGGACAGCAGTGCTGTTATCAGCTGAAACACCCCAGAGCAGCTATAAGGTGGGTACAGAAGAGGACCTCAGTTTGGGCCAACTTGGGTTTAAGGGCCTAGTTGGATGTGGAGGGGGAGATGATGGAAACCTTAGGGTGGAGAGAGATTGCCTTGGTAACATCATCAGGATAGGCTAAAACCTTCAGGTAAGCAGAGAAGATCGGTAGCGTTTGAGACTGCAGATCATTGTCACCAGGATCTTTGGAGGTTTCCCAGAGGTGTTAGAAAAAGAGGTGTTAGTAAGTGATGACCAGGGGTGGAGAAGAGCACAGGAACAGAGTTGTTCAGATACCGGGTGTCCTGGGGGTCTCCCGCAGCGCCACTGGCTTCACCACACGGTCAGACATCGGGCCCGCCCGTGATGCAAATGATCCCGTGGATGATCGCCACGCGCCCCCAGGCAAGAGAACTGTTGGGGACCAGATGAAGAAAAACCAGGCTGCTGACGATGACGATGAGGATCTAAATGACACCAATTACGACGAGGTGAGATGTGTCCAGCTTTCGTGGCTCCTCCAGCCAGTCTTTGGGAGCAGCTGACCTCACCAGTGTGTGTTGGTGTCTGTAATGAATGGCTTGGAGTGGCTCATGCATTTAAAATTTCAGCTATTCATGGGACATCTTTACAGAGAGTGAGAGGGAGGAGGAAAAATATGAGACGAAGTTTCGCTCTTGTCAGAGGAGGTGTTCTTGCAGATGTTGGGACCGCTGCCTTGGCATTTCGTGTTGGCCAGTCTTTTTTTTTTTTGAGACGGAGTTTCGCTCTTGTTGGCCAGGCTGGAGTGCAGTTGTTTTTATTTATTTATTTATTTTTTTTGAGACCGAGTCTGGCTCTGTCGCCCAGGCTGGAGTGCAGTGGCCGGATCTCAGCTCACTGCAAGCTCCGCCTCCCGGGTTCACGCCATTCTCCTGCCTCAGCCTCCCAAGTAGCTGGGACTACAGGCGCCCGCCACTTCGCCCGGCTAGTTTTTTGTATTTTTTAGTAGAGACGGGGTTTCACTGTGTTAGCCAGGATGGTCTCGATCTCCTGACCTCGTGATCCGCCGGTCTCGGCCTCCCAAAGTGCTGGGATTACAGGCTTGAGCCACCGTGCCCGGCCTAATTTTGTATTTTTAGTAGATACAGGGTTTCTCCATGTTGGTCAGGCTGGTCTCGAACTCCTGACTTCAGGTGATCTGCCCACCTCGGCCTCCCATAGTGTTGGGATTACAGGTCTGAGCCACCGCGCCTGGCTGCCAGTCTTTAATGATAAAAACTTAAAGTGGAATTGGTGACAGTGTTTGCTTTTTTTGGCTTTAGTGCTTGCCCTCTAAAAAGACATCTACAGAAAAACCTCAGCTGACTGAATATCGATTAACTGTCTTCTAACATGTGACACCTTTCCTCTGAGGAATATTTAAAAAAATAATTTTAGTTTTGAGGCCAGGCATGGTGGCCCACACCTATAATCCCAGCACTTTGGGAGGCCGAGGCAGGCAGATCACCAGGTCAGGAGATGGAGACCATCCTGGCTAACACGGTGAAATCCTGTCTCTACTAAAAATACACAAAAATTAGCTGGGCGTGGTGGCGGCGCCTGTGGTCCCAGCTGCTTGGGAGGCTGAGGCAGGAGAAAGGTGTGAACCTGGGAGGCGGAGCTTGCAGTGAGCTGAGATCCGGCCACTGCACTCCAGCCTGGGCAACAGAGTAAGACTCCGTCTCAAAAACAAACAAACAAAAAATTTAGTTTTGAAATAATTTTAAATTTGCAGGAACTTGCAAAAATAGTGCCAAAAAAAAAAGTTTCTGCATATCTTTCACCAAGCTTCTCCCCATCTTACATGACCTCAGTGCAGTTATTGGAACAAAAGAGTTAATGTCGACACAGTACTGTTAACTAATCTGTCAGTCGTATTTGCATTTCATGTGTTTCCACGAATGTCCGTTTTCTGACTTAGGCTCAGTCCAGGAACCCCCGTTGCATTTTGTCATGTCTCCTTGGTACCTTCCAGTTGGAGCGGCTCCTCTGTCTTTCATGCCCTTGACACTTGAAGAGTAGTCACCAGTTATATTGTAGACTGTCCCTCAATTTGGCTTCGTTGGCTGGAGAAAATAGTTTAGCAAGTATTTCACAAGTAGAGATCTTCTCTGTTTCTGCTGGTGGGGATGGTGATGGAGGAAAAGCTGACCTCTCTGCACATGTTGTTTGCTTCTCAGTTTAATGGCTATGCTGGGAGCCTCTTCTCAAGTGGGCCCTATGAGAAAGATGACGAGGAAGCGGACGCCATTTATGCAGCCCTGGATAAAAGGATGGATGAAAGAAGAAAAGAAAGACGGTAAAAGAAATTGTTGCCTTTCACGATATTTATCCAACTTTAAAAAAAGTTTTGAGGCCAGGCGCAGTGGCTCACGTGTGTAATCCTATCACTTTGGGAGGCCAACGTAGGACGATAGCTAGAGCCCAGGGGTTTGAGACCAGTGTGGGCAACATAGCGAGACCTCATCTCTACAGATAATTTAAAAATTAGTCAAATGGTGCACACCTGTAGTCCCAGCTACTTGGGTGGCTGAGGTGGAAGGACTGTTTAAGCCCAGGAGGTAGAAACTGCAGTGAGCCATGATCATGTCAGTGCATTCCAGCCTGGTTGACATAGTGAGACCCTGTTTCCAAAAAAAAAAAAAAAAAAAAAAAAGTTTTGAATTTTTTTTTTTTAATTAGAGATGGAGTCTCGCTCTGTCGCCCAGGCTGGAGTACAGTGGTGCGATCTCGGCTCACTGCAAGCTCCGCTTCCTGGGTTCACGCCATTCTCCTGTCTCAGCCTCGTGATCTGCCTGCCTCGGCCTCCCAAAATGCTGGGATTACAGGCATGAGCCACGGTGCCCGGCCTTTTTTTTTTTTTTTTTTTGAGATGGAGTCTTGCTCTGTCACCCAGGCTGGAGTGCAGTGGCGCAATCTCAGCTCACTGCAAGCTCTGTCTCCCGGGTTCCCGCCATTCTCCTGCCTCAGCCTCCTGAGTAGCTGGGACTACAGGCGCCGCCACCACGCCCGGCTAATTTTTGTATTTTTAGTAGAGACGTAGTTTCACCGTGTTAGCCAGGGTGGTCTCGATCTCCTGACCTCGTGATCTGCCCGCCTCGACCTCCCAAAGTGCTGGAATTACAGGTGTGAGCCGCTGCACCCGGCTGTTTTGAATTGTTTTATACTCAGAGAAACGTTGCAATAGTATATGTGTGTCTGCTCAGCTTTTAGGCCACCTGAGGGTCTTGGTGTGTCGTAGCCATGCTTGGATAAGCCCTGGGCTGTTACGGAACAGCCTTAGGGGCTGGGGGCTGCAGTGGAGAGCTTAAGAACTCTTAAGATTTTCCAGAAATCAGTAGAATTTTGTGGATTACTTT
The DNA here is from genome assembly GCF_024542745.1 of Macaca thibetana thibetana. Lineage (NCBI taxonomy): Eukaryota > Metazoa > Chordata > Mammalia > Primates > Cercopithecidae > Macaca > Macaca thibetana. The sequence goes on along the minus strand of NC_065587.1, from coordinate 35,819,237 downwards.
TATGATACATCAGGGTTACCATCTTTGAAAAGGGCTCACTGACTGTTGATTAATCTTTTATATGTTGAGTAATTTGCAAATGAATTAAAGATGTCAAGTGACACATACAAGCTACCAAGATGGAACCATGAAGAAATCCCAAACCTGAACAGACGAATAAGTAGTGAGATCAGAGCTGTAATAGAAAGAGTCCTAGCAGAGAAAATCCCAGAATCTGATTGCGTCATTGCTGAATTTTACCAAGTATTTTAAGAAGAACTAGTATCAATTCTACTCAAACTATTCTGAAAAATAGAGGAGGGAATACGTCCAAACTTATTCTACAAAACCAGTAGTACCCTGATGCCAAAACCAGACAAAGACACACTGAAAAAAGAAAACGTTAGGTCAGTATCCCTGATGAACACTGATGCAGAAATGCTCAGCAGAATACTAGCAAACCATATTCAACAAGACATTGGAAAGAGGGTTCATTGGCTGGGCACAGTGGCTTATGCCCGTAATTCTAGCACTTTGGGAGGCTGAGGTGGGCGGATCTTGGGTCATCTGAGGTCAGGAGTTCAAGACTAGTCTGACCAACCTCGTGAAACCCCGTCTCTACTAAAAGTATAAAAATTAGCCGGGCATGGTGGTGCACGCCTGTAATCCCAGCTACTTGGGAGGCTGAGGCAAGAGAATCGCTTGAACCTGGGAGGTGGAGGTTGCAGTGAGCCGAGATCACGACATTGCACTCTAGCCTAGGAGACAAGAGCAAGACTCCATCTCAAAAAAAAAAAGATTGTTCATCATGACCAAGCGGCATTTTGCCCAGGGGTACAAGTGCAAGGGTGGTTCAACATATGCAGATGAATCAGTGTTATACGTTTTATCAACAGAATGAAGGAGAAAAACCATACAATTTTTTTTTTTTTTTTTCGAGACGGAGTCTTGCTCTGTTGCCCAGACTGGAGTGCAGTGGCACAATCTCAGCTCACTGCAACCTCTGCCTCCCGGGTTCAGGTGATTCTCCTGCTTCAGCTTCCTGAGTAACTAAGACTACAGGCGCCCGCCACCACGCCCGGCTAATTTTTTTTTTTTTTTTTTTTTTTTTTTTGAGACTGAGTCTGGCTCTGTCGCCCAGGCTGGAGTGCAGTGGCCGGATCTCAGCTCACTGCAAGCTCCGCCTCCCGGGTTTACGCCATTCTCCTGCCTCAGCCTCCGGAGTAGCTGGGACCACAGGCGCCCGCCACCTCGCCCGGCTAGTTTTTTTTGTATTTTTTAGTAGAGACGGGGTTTCACCGTGTTAGCCAGGATGGTCTCGATCTCCTGACCTTGTGATCCGCCCGTCTCAGCCTCCCAAAGTGCTGGGATTACAGGCTTGAGCCACCGCGCCCGGCTCCGGCTAATTTTTTGTATTTTAAGTAGAGATGGGGTTTCACCGTGTTAGCCAGGATGGTCTTGATCTCCTGACCTCGTGATCCACCTGCCTTGGTCTCCCAAAGTGCTGGGATTACAGGCATGAGCCACCGCGCCCGGCCCGATCATTTTAATTGATTCTGAAAATGCATTTGATAAAATTCAACATTCCTTTATGATAAAAACTCTAAGAAAACTGGGTGTAGAAGGAATATACCTCAGGCTGGGCGTGGTGGTTCATGGTGGCTCACATCTGTAATCCCAGCACTTTGGGAGGCTGAGGCGGGAGGACTACTTGATCTCAGGAGTGTGAGACCAGCCTAGGCAAGAGGGTTAATACCCTTTCTGGCTGGGTGCGGTGGCTCAAGCCTGTAATCCCAGCACTTTAGGAGGCCGAGACAGGCGGATCACGAGGTCAGAAGATCGAGACCATCCTGGCTAACCCGGTGAAACCCCGTCTCTACTAAAAAATACAAAAAACTAGCCGGGTGAGGTGGCGGGCGCCTGTGGTCCCAGCTACTTGGGAGGCTGAGGCAGGAGAATGGCGTGAACCCGGGAGGCGGAGCTTGCAGTGAGCCGAGATCCGGCCACTGCACTCCAGCCTGGGCGACAGAGCGAGACTCCGTCTCAAAAAAAAAAAAAATACCCTTTCTTTCCAAAAAATACAAAAATTAGCCAGGCTTTGTGGCACACACCTGTAGTCCTAGCTACTCAGGAGGCTGAGATGGGAGGATTGCTTGAGCCCAGGAGGCGGAGGTTACAGTGAACGGAGATCACACCACCACACTTCAGCCTGGGCAACAGAGTGAGACCCTGTCTCAAAAAAAAAGGAACATATCTCAACACAATAAAAGCTATATACAGCTGGATGCGGTGGTTCACGCCTGTAATCACAGCCCTTTGGGAGGCCCAGGCAGGCAGATCATTTGAGGTCAGGAGTTTGAGACCATCTTGCCAACATGGTAAAACCCTGTCTCTGCTAAAAATCCAAAAGTTGGCCGGGCGCGGTGGCTCAAGCCTGTAATCCCAGCACTTTGGGAGGCCGAGACGGGCGGATCACGAGGTCAGGAGATCGAGACCATCCTGGTTAACACGGTGAAACCCCGTCTCTACTAAAAAATACAAAAAATTAGCCGGGCGCGGTAGTGGGCGCCTGTAGTCCCAGCTACTCGGGAGGCTGAGGCAGGAGAATGGCGTGAACCCGGGAGGCGGAGCTTGCAGTGAGCTGAGATCCGGCCACTGCACTCCAGCCCGGGCGACAGAGCGAGACTCTGTCTCAAAAAAAAAAAAAAAAAAAAAAAAAAAAAAAATCCAAAAGTTAGCTGGGTGTGGTGGCTCAGGCCTATAATTTCAGCCACTTGGGAGGTGGAGGTTGCAGGGAGCCAGGATCATGACACTGCACTCCAGCCTGGGCAACACGACAAGACTGTCGCAAAAAAAAAAAAGCCATATACGATGGGCCTACACCTAGTATCATACTGAATGGGGAAAAACTGAAAACTTTTTCTCTGGGATGTGGAACAGAACAAGGTGCCCACTTTCACCACTGTTATTCAACATCGTACTGGAAGTCCTAGCTGGAGCAGTCATCCAGATTGGAAAAGAAAAAGTTAAATTATCCTTGTTTGCAGATGGTATGATCTTATATTTGGAAAACCCTAAAGACACTACCAAAACGCTGTTGGAGCTGACAAAATCATTAAAGTTGCAGGCTATGTTGCCAGGTGCGGTGGCTCACACCTGTAATCCCAGCACTTTGGGAGACCGAGAGTGGGTGGGTCACCTGAGGTCAGGAGTTTGAGACCAGCGTGGCCAACATGGAGAAACCCCGTTACTATTAAGAATACAAAAATTAGCCGGGCGTGGTGGCGGGTGCGTGTAATCCCAGCTACTCGGGAGGCTGAGGCACGAGAATCGCTTGAACTTGGGAGGCAGAGGTTGCAGTGAGACGAGATGGTGCCACTGTACTCTAGCCTGGGTGACAGAGTGAGGCTCCGTCTCAAAAAAAAAAAGTTGCAGGATACAGAATCCACAAACAAAAGTCAGTAGCATTTCTGTCGTCAACAGTGGACCATCTGAAAGATGAAGAAAGTAATTATATTTACAGTAGCTACAAATAAAATACTTAGGAATAAATTTAACCAAAGAAGTGAAAGATCTCTACAGTGAAAACTATAAAACATTGATGCAAGAAATTGGACAGAGATTCTGTGTCCATAGATTGGAAGAATCAGTGTTTAAAATATCCATACGACCTGGTCCGGCGTGGTGGCTCATGCCTGTAATCCCAGCACTTTGGGAGACCGAGGCAGGTGGATGACTGAAGGTCAGGAATTGGAGACCAGCCTGGCCAACGTGGTGATACTCCATCCCTACTAAAAAAATACAAAAATTGCCTGGCGCTGTGTCTCACGCCTGGAATCCCAGCACCTTGGGAGGCTGAGGCGGGTGGATCACTTGAGGTCAGGAGTTAGAGACCAGGCTGACCAACATGGTGAAACCCTGTCTCTACTAAAAATACAAAAATTAGCTGAGTGTAGTGGCACACGTCTGTAATCCCAGCTACTCAGGAGACTGAGGCAAGAGAATTGCTTAAACCCGGGAGGCAAAGGTTGCAGTGAGCCGAGATTGTATCACTGCACTCCAGCCTGAGCAACAGGGCAAGACTCTGTCTCAAAAAAAAAAAAAATCAAAAAACAAAAAGTAGCTGGGCGTGGTGGCACATGCCTGTAGTCCCAGCTAGTCGGGAGGCTAAGGCAGGAGAATCGCTTGAACCCAGGAGGTCGAGGTTGCATTGAGTTAAGATAGCACCACTGCACTCCAGCCTGGGTGACAGAGTGAGACTCCATCTTAAAATAAAATAAAATATCCATACTACCCAAAGTGATTTACAGATTCAATGCAATCCTTGTCAAAATACTAGGGACATTAACAGAAACTGAAAAAATAGCCAGGTGCAGTGGCTCATGCCTGTAATCCCAACACTGTGGGAGGCCAAGGTAGGTGGATCACTTGAGGTCAGCAGTTCAAGACCAGCCTGGCCAACATGGTGAAACCCCATCTCTACTAGAAATACAAAAATTAGTTGGGCATAGTGGTAGGCGCCTGTAATCCCAGCTACTTAGGAGGCTGAGGCAGGAGAATCACTTGAACCTGGGAGGTTGCAGTGAGCTGAGATCGTGCCATTGCACTCCAGCCTGGGCAACAGAGTGAAGCTCCTCAAAAAAAGAAAAAATAATTCTAAAATGTATATAGAGCCCAAAAGACCCAGAATAGCCAAAGCTATCTTGAGCAAAAGGAACAAAACTGGAGGAATACTTGACTTCAAATTATACTATAGAGCTATAGTAACAAAAACAGCATAGTACTGGCAGAAAAACAGACACATAGACCAATGGAACAGGATGGACCCAGAATTAAATAGATACATCTACAGTGAACTCATTTATTTATTTATTTATTTTTCTTGAGACGGAGTCTCGCCCCAGACTGGAGTGCAGTGGTGTGGTCTTACTGCAACCTCTGCCTCCTGGGTTCAAGCAGTTCTCCTGCCTCAGGAGAACTCCTCCCAAGTAACTGGGATTACAGGTGCCCACCTCCATACCTGGCTAGTTTTTGTATTTTTAGTAGAGACAGGGTTTCACCATGTTGGGCAGAATGGTCTCAAGCTCCTGGCCTTGTGCTCCACCCACCTCAGCCTCCCAAAGTGCTGAGATTACAGATGTGAGCCACTGTGCCCAGCTCTGTTGCTTTTTATACTTGTAATTATAACTTCCTGGGATGTATGTGGAATGTTTTATTTTTTTGAAGATAATTTTAGAATAGTAAAATATAGTTCTTCTGGAATTTTATTTATTTTTTATTTTTTTGAGCCTTCCAGGCTCAAGTGATTCTCTTGCCTCAGCCTCCCGAGTAGCTTGATTATAGGCACATGCCACCACACCTGGCTAATTTTTGTGTTTTTAGTAGAGACAGGGTTTTACCATGTTGGCCAGGCTGGTCTGGAACTCCTGACCCCAAGTGATCCGACCGCCTCAGCCTCCCAAAGTGTTGGAATCACAGGCGTGAGCCACCGTGCCCAGTCTTGCCACACACTTTAAACAACCAGATCTTGCGTGGTGTAAACTTGCTGTCTCGAGGACAGCACCAGGCCACCAGGGATCTGCCCTCATGACTCAGTGACCTCCGGCAGGCCCCACCTCAAACACTGGGAATTGTAATTGAGCATGAGATTTGATGGGGACACAGATGCAAACCGTATCATTTGGCCTCCCAGAGTACTGGGATTAGAGACATGAGCCAATGTGCCTGGCCTGGAAATCTTTTTAGAAGCTCATTATTAAATCATTGTGCATAAATTTGTACCTAGAGTAATTAAGTGTGAATGGCATTGCATTTTAATTTTTTTTTTTTTTGGATACAGGATCTTACTCTGTCACCCAGGGTGGAGTACAGTGGCTTGATTATAGCTCTCTGCAACCTTGAATTCCTGGCTCAAGCTTTTCTCCTGCTTCAGCCTCACAGGTAGCTAGGATTGCAAGCACCTGCTACCACACCCAGCTATTTTTGGGATGGAGTCTCACTCTATTGCCCAGGCTGGAGTGCAATGGCATGATCTCGGCTCACTGCAGCCTCTGCCTCCAGGGTTCAAGGGATTCTTGAATCCCAAGTAGCTGGGATTACAGGCGCACACCACCACGCCCGGCTAATTTTTGTAGAGACGGGTATTTTTAGTAGAGACGAGGTTTCACCGGTGTTAGCCAGGCTGGTCTCGAATTCCTGACCTCGTGATCTGCCTGCCTTGCCCTCCCAAAGTGCTGGGATTACAGGCGTGAGCCACCGGGTTTGGCTCACACCCAGCTAATTTTTGTCAATGTTACCCAGGCTGGTTTTGAACTCCTGGCTTCAAGTGATCCACCTGCCTCCCCTAATTTTGGCCTCCCAAAGTGCTAGGATTACAGGCATGAGTCACTACACTCAGCCCTACTTTTTTTTTTTTTTTTGAGACGGAGTCTCGCTCTGTTGCCCAGGCTGGAGTGCAGTCATGTGACCTTGGCTCACTGTAAGCTCCGCCTCCTGGGTTCATGCCATTCTCCTGCCTCAGCCTCCGGAGTAGCTGGGACTACAGGCGCCCGCCACCATGCCCGGCTAATTTTTCGTATTTTTAGTAGAAATGGGGTTTCACCCTGTTACCAGGATGGTCTGTATCTCCCTACCTCGTGATCTGCTTGCCTTGGCCTCCCCAAAGTGCCGGAATTACAGGCATGAGCCACCGTGCCTGGCCAGCCCTACATTTTAAAGATTGATTGGAACCTCCAGGGTTAATGCATTTTAAAAAACATCAGGCTGGGTGCAGTGGCTTACATGTGTAATCCTAGTACCTTGGGAGGCCAAGGCGGGAGGATCACTTGAGTCTAGGAGTTCGAGACCAGCCTGGGCAATATAGTGAAACCCTGTCTCTACAAAAAGAAAATAAAAATTAGTCAGTGGCACATGTCTGTAGTTCCAACTACATTCCCAAGGCTGAGGCAGGAGGATTGCTTGAGCCTAGGAGTTTGAGGCTACAGTGAGCTATGATTATACCACTGCACTCCAGCCGGGGCAAGAGCAAGACCCTGTCTCTAAAACAAAAACAAAAAATAGCAGGTGACATGGACCCATGTAGAAAGTCATTAAATTAAATGTTTTTATTTATGTATTTATTTATTATTTTTTGAGACAGAGTCTTGCACTCTCGCCCAGGCTGGAGTACAGTGGCGTGATCTCAGTTCACTGCAAGCTCCGTCTCCTGGGTTCACGCCATTCTCCTGCCTCAGCCTCCCAAGGAGCTGGGACCACAGGTGCCCGCCACCACGCCTGGCTAATTTTTTTGTATTTTTAGTAGAGATGGGGTTTCACCGTGTTGGCAGGGTGGTCTCGATCTCCTGACCTTGTGATCCACCTACCTCCGCCTCCCAAAGTGCTGAGATTACAGACGTGAGCCACTGCACCCGGCCATACGTTTTTAAAAAGTAGTGTCCTTGGCTAGGCACGGTGGCTCACACCTGTAATCCCAGCACTTTGGGAGGCTGAGGTGGGCAGATCATGAGGTCAGGAGATCGAGACCATCCTGGCCAACACGGTGAAACCACATCTCTACTAACGATACAAAAATTAGCCGGGTGTGGTGGTGCATGCCTGTAGTCCCAGCTACTCGGGAGTCTGGGGCACGAGAATCACTTGAACCTGGGAGGCGGAGGTTGCAATGAGCCGAGATCGTGCCATTACACTCCAGCATGGTGACAGAGTGAGACTCCATCTCAAAAAAAAAAAGTAGTGTACTTATTAAAACTTTTTATTCTGAAAACTGTCGTAATACAAACAGGAAGGACAGTAGTGTGAATACCATCTCCTCACACGTCGTCTCAATGCTGAAGTACAGTTACATGGGTGATGCAAACTGTTCTAGCACACAGAGCTGGGGAGCTGAGCTGAGTTGGTTGTTAGAGGTGAACTGTTTACTTGGAAGAGAAGGAAGCAAGGAGGGAAAGGAGAGATGAGTTCAGTAGAGTGTTTGGTAGTAACTAGGATAGTTATTGTTTTTCCTTTAGGTGGTTTTTTTTTTTTTTTTTTTTTTTTTTTTTGCGCGACAGGGTCTCACTCTGTTGCCCAGGCTAGATCGGCTCACTGCAACCTCCACCTCCTGGATTCAAATGATTCTCTTGCCTCAACCTCCCAGGTAGCTGGGGATTACAGGTGCCCGCCACCATGCCCAGCTAATTTTTATTTTTATTTTTTTGAGATGAAGTTTCACTCTTGTCACCCAGGCTGGGGTGTAATGGCATGATCTTGGCTCACTGCAACTTCCGCCTTCTGGATTCAAGCAGTTCTCCTACCTCAGCCTCCTGAGTAGCTGGGATTACAGGCACGTGCCACCACACCTGGCTAATTTTCATATTTTTAGTATAGACTGGGTTTTACCACATTGGCCAGGCTTGAACTCCTGACCTCAGGTGATCTGCCCGCCTCGGCCTCCCGGAGCGTTGGGATTACACGCATGAGCCACTGCGCCTGGACTTCTTAGGTGTTTATAGGATGGTCCTACCTTTGGGATTTTGTGAATTTTCAAGCAGTAAATATACTCATGTTCAAATGGAGTTATTTAGATCAAAGTAAGATATTTTTTGTTTTAATGAATTTCTACATGTTTTTATTTTGTGGATAATCGAATTATTAGACTTGCGAATGTATTTTTATTTATTTATTTGAGACAGAATCTCTCTGTCACCCAGGCTGGAGTGCAGTGGTGCGATCTCGGCTCACTGTACCCTCTGCCTCCTGGGTTCAAATGATTCTTGTGCCTCAGCCTCCTGAGTAGCTGTGATTACAGGTGTGTGTTACCATGCTCAGCTAAGAATGTATTCATAATTACCTTAAAATATATTTGATTTGGGCCGGGCGCGTTGGCTCGCATCTGTAATCCCAGCACTTTGGGAGGCCGAGGCGAGTGGATCACAAGGTCAGAAGTTCGAGACCAGCCTGGCCAGGATGGTGAAACCTCATCTCTACTAAAAATACAAAAATTAGTCGGGAGCGCTGGCGGGTGCCTGTAATCCCAGCTACTTGGGAGGCTGAGGCAGGAGAATCGCTTAAACCCAGGAGGCGGAGGTTGCAGTGAGCTAAGATTACTCCACAGGCCGGGCGCGGTGGCTCAAGCCTGTAATCCCAGCACTTTGGGAGGCCGAGACGGGCGGATCACGAGGTCAGGAGATCGAGACCATCCTGGCTAACACGGTGAAACCCCGTCTCTACTAAAAATACAAAAAACTAGCCGGGCGAGGTGGCGGGCGCCTGTAGTCCCAGCTACTCGGGAGGCTGAGGCAGGAGAATGGCGTGAACCCGGGAGGCAGAGCTTGCAGTGAGCTGAGATCCGGCCACTGCACTCCAGCCCGGGCGACAGGGCGAGACTCCGTCTCAAAAAAAAAAAAAAAAAAAAAAAAAAAAAAAAAAAAAAAAAAAAAAAAAAAAAAAAGATTACTCCACTGCACTCTAGCCTGGGCGACAGAGCAAGACTCCATCTCAAAATATATATATATATATATACACACGCATATATCTATATATGTGTACATATGTATTTGATTTAACTGCTGAGAGTATGGAATTGTTCTTTTTGGTGGTTTAATTGAGATGTGTAATAAGCAGCTTTGCTTCAGAACAGGCATGCAGTGTTTCTGATGTGTACATGTTTCCTTTCCTAGGGAGCAAAGGGAGAAAGAAGAAATAGAGAAATATCGTATGGAGCGCCCCAAAATCCAACAGCAGTTCTCAGATCTCAAAGTAAGCCGATGAAATGGTGTGCGGTTTCTAACGCACTTAACCTAACCCGCAGAGACTCAGACTGCTCTTACGTGGAATTGATGAGACTTTACTCACTTGCGCTTTTTCAGTTTAGAGGGTCATTGCTTAGAAGAAAGTCCTTGCTTCAGTATGTTTAATTATATGTGTGTAAAAAAAACCCTTCCCCTACCACAATAGGTAGGACAAATGAACTTATTTTCTTTGTAATTTTAACTCCATTTATAAGATTTTCTTTCTTTTCTTTTTTTTTTTAGTTGAGGCAGTCTGGCTCTGTTGCCCTGGCTGGAGTGCAGTGGCATGGTCTCGGCTCACTGCAACATTCACCTCCCAGGTTCAAGCAATTCTCGTGCCTCAACTTCCCAAGTAGCTGGGATTACAGGCTCCTGCCACCCTACCCAGCTAATTTTTGTATTTTTAGGAGAGATAGGGTTTTGCCATGTGTGCCAGGCTGGTCTCGAACTCCTGACGTCTAGTGATCTGCCCACCTCGGCCTCCCAAAGTGTGGGATTACAGGCGTGAGTCACACGTCTGGCCCCATTTATGTGTAAGGTTTTCTACACTGTGTCCCCTGGGCTTTGAGAGAATAATTTACATTTTAGAGAAGTTGAACAGATCCAATAAATTGATTTTTCTAAGTGAAGTAGAAAACTATTTTTGGGGCTGGGTACAGTGACTCACACCTGTAATCTCAGCACTTTGGGAAGCTGAGGTGGGAGGATCACTTGAGTCCAGGAGTTTGAGACCAGCCTTGGGGAGAACCTGTCTTTACAAAAAATAAAAACTTAGCCAGGTAGGCTGGGCGTGGTGGCTCATGCGTGTAATCCCAGCACTTTGGAAGGCTGAGGTGGGTGGATCATGAGGTCAGGAGATCGAGACCATCCTGGCTAACATGGTGAAACCCAGTCTTTACAAAAAAAAAAAAATACAAAAAATTAGCCGGGCGCAGTGGCGGGCGCCTGTAGTCCCAGCTACTCGGGAGGCTGAGGCAGGAGAATGGCGTGAACCCGGGAGGCGGAGCTTGCAGTGAGCCGAGATCACGCCATTGCACTCCAGCCTGGGCGACAGAGCGAGACTCTGTCTGAAAAAAAAAAAAAACGTAGCCAGGCGTGGTGGCCTGTGCTTGTGGTCCCAGCACCTTGAGAAGCTGAAGTGGGAGGATCACTTGAGCCTGGGAGGTTGAGGCTACCGTGAGTTGTGATTGTGCCACTGAGTCCAGCCTGGGCAACAGAGTAAGACCCATCTCAAAACAAACTAAAAGCAATTGCTGCATCCGAATCTTTTCTAAAGCATGATGATCTGGAGGCTAGAGGTGAGGGAGAGCATGGTCCTACCTGGGCACATGAAATTCTGTCAGAGAATTAATGTTTTGGGGGCTGTACATTTCCAGAGGAAGTTGGCGGAAGTCACAGAAGAAGAGTGGCTGAGCATCCCTGAGGTTGGCGATGCCAGAAACAAGCGCCAGCGGAACCCACGCTATGAGAAGCTGACCCCGGTTCCTGACAGCTTCTTTGCCAAACATTTACAGACCGGAGAGAACCATACCTCAGTGGATCCCCGACAGACTGTGAGCCTGCAGAAAAAGGGCGCGTGCGGCCCGTTTTGTCTTGTTAGATCAGTGGCAGGAGTGGTGGGTTGTGTTGGATTCGGTGCTTCTGCAGGTCATGGCTATGCTGTGGCCGAGTCTGTCCGCACAGCTGTGCGTATGTCAGGCAACTGGGGAAGTATTTCAGAGAATAAATTTCTTTGGCATGAAATGCAAACTGTTGGCCGGGCGCGGTGGCTCACGCCTGTAATCCCAGCACTTTGGGAGGCCGAGGCGGGCGGATCACGAGGTCAGGAGATCGAGACCATCCTGGCTAACACGGTGAAACCCCGTCTCTGCTAAAAAATACAAAAAATTAGCCGGGCGTGGTGGCAGGCGCCTGTAGTCCCGCTACTCCGGAGGCTGAGGCAGGAGAATGGCGTGAACCCGGGAGGCGGAGCTTGCAGTGAGCCGAGATCGCGCCACTGCACTGCAGCCTGGGCAACAGAGCGAGACTCCGCCTCAAAAAAAATAAAATGCAAACTGTTGTTTTATTCTTCCCTTTCCTCTCTTCTCCTCCAGCAATTTGGAGGTCTTAACACACCCTATCCAGGTGGACTAAACACTCCATACCCAGGTGGAATGACACCAGGATTGATGACACCTGGCACCGGTGAGCTGGACATGAGGAAGATTGGCCAAGCCAGGAACACTCTGATGGACATGAGGCTGAGCCAGGTGAGTTTGTCACGCAGCATTTTCCTGTAGACAGGTTTAGATATTTTAATTTTGTTTTGTTTTCTTCTTCTCCTTCTTCTTCCTTTTTTTTTTGGCTTGATTTTTGCCTGAATAATTCTGCAGATTTAAAAAATTTTTTTAATTTTGAGACAGTCTTGCTCTGTCACCCAGAGGCTGGAGTGCAATGGCATGATCTTGGCTCGCTGCAACCTCCACCTCCCGGGTTCAAGCGATTCTCCTACCTCAGCCTCCTGAGTAGCTGGGATTACAGGTGCACACCACCATACCCGGCTAATTTTTGTATTTTTTGTAGAGACAGGGTTTCACCATGTTGGCCAGGTTGTTCTCAAACTCCTGACCTCAGGTAATCTGTCTGCCTCGGCCTCCCAGAATGCTGGGATTATAGATGTGAGCCACTGCACCTGGGCTTTTTAAAAAATATAAAATAATTATTTTTTTAGAAATGTGTTTTCTTCCTGCTCCTCAGTAAATTGTCTCGTGGCCCTGCATGGAACGTGTACTTTGATCTGGAGATTGGGTGCTCTAGACACCAGTGAAGTACATATCTTTCTGATATGCACATCAGAAACCGTGAAGGGACATACATACTACTTTTGGCCTGGCCAACATGGTGAAACCCTGTCTCTACTAAAAATACAGAAATTGGCCAAGTGTGGTGGCGGGTGCCTGTAATCCCAGTTACTCGGGAGGCTAAGGCAGGAGAATCGCTTGAACCCGGATGTTGGAAGTTGCAGTGAGCTGAGATTGCACCAGTGCACTCCAGCCTGGGCAACAGAGTGAGACTGTCTCCAAAAAATAAAAAATAAAAAGGGGGGTGCAATCACGACTCACTACATACAGCCTCGACCTCCCTGGGCTAAGGCGATCCTTCCACCTAGCACTTTGAGAGACCGAGGCAGGAGGATTGCTTGAACTCAGGAGTTCAAGACCAGCCTGAGCAACATGGTGATGGTGAGACTCCGTCTCTACAAAAACTAAAAGAAATAGCTGGGCCTGGTGGTGCGTGCCTGTAGTCCCAGCTATTCGGAGGCTGAGGTGGGAGGATTGCTTGAGCCAGGGAGTTTGAGGCTGCAGTGGGCTATGATCGTGCCACTGCACACCAACCTGAATTACGGAGTGAGACTCTCAAAATAAATAAAACTGTCACAGTAATTTTTTTGTGGTAAAATATATGTAACACTGAATTTACCATTTTAATTTTTCTTAACTGTACATACCTTCATTGACATAATTATGTTCATGTTGTTATACAGCCTCATCACCATTCATCTCCAGAACTGTTTCATCTTCCCAGATTGAAACTCTGTACCCGTTAAACACTAAGTCCCCATGCCCTTTCTCCCTGGCCCCTGGCATCCACCATTCTTTCTGTTTCTGTAAATTTCGCTACTCTCTGGACCTCATATGACTGCAGTCTTACAGTATTTACCTTATTGTGACGTGCTTATTTCACTTAGCTCATGTCCTTAAGGTTCATCCTTGGTGCAGCGTGTGTCAGCATGTTTTTGTTTTTGTTTTTGAGACACAGTCTTACTCTGTCCCCAGGCTGGAGTTCAATGTCACGGTCTTGGCTCACTGCAACCTCCACCTCCCGGGTTCAAATGATTCTCCTGCCTCAGCTTCCCAAGTAGCTGGAACTATAGGCGTGTGCCACTACGTCTGGCTAATTTTTGTATTTTTAGTAGAGACGGGGTTTCACCATCCTGGCCAGGCTGGTCTCAAACTCCTGACCTTGTGATCCACCCGCCTCGGCCTCCCAAAGTGCTGAGATTACAGGTGTGAGCCACCACACCTGGCCAAAAATTATGTTTTTTTGTAGAGACAGAGTCTTTGGAGGCTGAGGCAGGGGGATTCCTTGAGCCCTGGAACTGGAGGCTGTAGTGAGCTATGATTGCCACTGCACTCCTACTTGGGTGACAGAGTGAGACCTTGTCGCAAAAAAATAAATAAAAATATAGATCTTTTTCCATACAGAAGAAACTTGTTATTATCACAAGGTGTTGTCTGAGTGCAATGAAGGTTGTTTTCTTTCTTCTCCTGACTACTCACCGAGGATTGTGGGAGGGGCTCCAGGGACCCTCTGAGATCTTCATTTTGCACCTGGTCACATCCAGCTGACTCAGCCTGGCCTGTCTCACAGGTGTCTGACTCCGTGAGTGGACAGACCGTCGTTGACCCCAAAGGCTACCTGACGGATTTAAATTCCATGATCCCGACACACGGAGGGGACATCAAGTGAGTGCTTCGCAGAACCGCTGGGCTGGGATGGAGACTCCAGTTACCTAGGATATTTTGGATTTTATATGGGCAATATGCAGTCAAAATGTGACGTTGTTCTAAGAAATATAAAGTGGAGTAGTTTGGTTTTTCCATTTGAAATGTGTCTGTATCCAGTCATTGCATACACTGAACGTGTTACGTGTGATACCGCAAGTCGCTGCCTGTGCTGAGCAGGAAAGCAGCCGGCTGTGTCCCACGTGCCCCATCTGGACCTCGGTTCTCAGCGTTTGTCTCAGGGAGGCTGAACAGGCTTGGAGGAGCGCACACTGACGTTCTGAGTTGTTTTGTGTAACTCGGGACATCAGGACTGATGGTTCTTACATTGCGACTGGGAAGTGGGTGCCTTCCTTCTAGGTCTCGGGTGCACCCCTGACAGCATGGCCTGATGCTGTGTGTACTCTCCCTCTTGTAGTGATATCAAGAAGGCACGACTGCTCCTCAAGTCTGTTCGGGAGACGAACCCTCATCACCCGCCAGCCTGGATTGCGTCAGCCCGCCTGGAAGAAGTCACTGGGAAGCTACAAGTAGCTCGGAACCTTATCATGAAGGGGACAGAGATGTGCCCCAAGGTGAGCTGCGCTGAGGCATTTCCTGGGAGGCTGCATGATTGTGGGCCCCCTATGGGAGTAAACTTAGAACAAATCTCTTTCTTTTGGTATTGAAACTACAGACAGTGGGACAGGCTGGGGGAGCATGTGAAAAGCGGCCAAGGGTTTTTTTCCTGCTTGTTTTCACGTGGAGTGAAGGCTAATCCACCGCTGTTTTTTGGTTTTTTTGTTTTTTTTTTTGAGACAGAGTCACGCTCTGTCACCCAGGCTGGAGTGCAGTGGCACGATCTTGGCTCACTGCAGGCTCCACCTCCCGGGTTCATGCCATTGTCCTGTCTCAGCCTCCAGAGTAGCTGGGACCACAGGCACCTGCCACCGCGCCTGAATCCACCACGGTTTAATGGCAGGCTAAGCTTCATTATAAAGAGCTCAGTTGGTCAGCTCTTCACCCACCTAATGGCAGCTAAGCATGGTGGCTCACGCCTGTAATCTCAAGCACTTTGGGAGGCTGAGGCGGGTGGATCACCTGAGGTCAGGAGTTCGAGACCAGCCTGGCCAACATGGCAAAACCCTGTCTCTGCTAAAAATACAAAAGTTAGCCAGGTGTGGTGACAGGTGCCTGTAATCCCAGCTAATCGGGAGGTGGAGGTGGAGGTTGCAGTGAGCTGAGATGATGCCACTGCTCTCCAGCCTGGGGGATAGGGTGAGACATCGTCTCAAAAAACAACAGCAAAAAAGAACTACCCAAGCAGTTGCACAGTCTCCGCTTTGTCCGTGGAGTTATCCTGCAGGCAAATCGTGCTCTTTTCACCAAGTGGTGTTTTATGTGTTCTTTTTTTTTTTTTAAGTCTCGCTCTGTTGCCCAGGCTGGAGTGCAATGGCATGATCTTGGCTCACTGCAGCCTCTGCCTCCCAGGTTAAAGCGATTCTCCTGCCTCAGCCACCTGAGTACCTGGGATTGCAGGCACGTGCCACCACACCTGGCTAATTTTTGTATTTTCAGTAGAGACAGGGTTTTGCCTCGTTGGCCAGGCTGGTCTCAAACTCCTGACCTCATGATCCACCTGCCTTGGCCTCCCAAAGTCCTGGGATTACAGGCGTGAGCCACTGCACCCAGCCATTATGTGTTCTTCATTCAGACATATGGTAGCCATGTCCGCGAGTGTTATAAGGGGGTGACTCCTGGTGCAGGTGTGTTAGAGGCTGAGCTGATTGGCTTTTGTAAAATCTGGGGCCCGAGGATCTGCTCTAGAGATCTGTGCCTGCTGCCCTGTTGTGGCTTCCAGCCTGCCCTGAGCCTTATTGATCTTATCTCTTGCCTCGCAGAGTGAAGATGTCTGGCTGGAAGCAGCCAGGTTGCAGCCTGGGGACACAGCCAAGGCCGTGGTAGCCCAAGCTGTCCGTCATCTCCCACAGTCTGTCAGGATTTACATCAGAGCAGCAGAGCTGGAAACAGACATTCGCGCAAAGAAGCGGGTTCTTCGGAAAGGTGGGCCTCCCTCGGAGGTGCCTTCCACCAGCAGGGGCTCCTGGGGCCTCTGGCCCCTCCCTCGGAGGTGCTGCTTTCTCCCTCCTTGGGGCCCCTCCTCTCAGCTGCTTTCCTGCTCCTGGCTCAGGCTTTTGGTGAGAGTGGATAAGGAACCAGGGACATTTTTCAGGCCTTTTCTCAGGTTGGGTTGCCTCTGCCCTTGGACCGCCATGGGGGAGGGATACTGTGGTGGGCGAGTTCCCATCCCAGAAGGGATGTTGGGGTTGAGCCCTCACTCCTGCCTTTTTCCAGTGTGTGATTTTGGATGCATTGGGCAGTCACTCTGTGGTCCAGGCTTCCCTCATCTGCAGGGTGAGAACCATAGTAGCTCAAAGCCTGTGTCCTGGGGCTCTGGAGATGGTCTCTGTGAAGAGCGGAGCCGGCAGCTGGCATGTGCACACCCTTTGTGGGTGTTACTCACTTTCTCTCCTGAGAAGGCATTGGAGCCCCACGTTGATTGGACTCCTCCCTGCTGCTGACAAGGCTGCGTCTCCTGCCCCCAAGGCAGCGTGTGCCGTCAGCTCAGGCCAGATGATGGCGGGCGGTGTCCCTGCCAGGGAACCTGACTCCATCCAGGGATTCCTGCTAGGATAGAGCTTTTGTGGGCAGTTTGTTGATTTTTCTTTCTGTGGTTTCTCTTGTCACTGGAAGCGTGCAGTAGATGCTGCTGTTGAACTGGGCCCAGAACAAGTGCTGGTCGGGGGCTGTTCTGAAGCCAATCTGTGCAGGTGGCTTCTTTTTTTTTGTTTTGTTTTTTGTGGTTGTGGTTGTTGTCTTTGAGATGGAGTCTTGCTCTGTCGCCCAGGCTGGAGTGCAGTGGCGTGATCTCAGCTCACTGCAAGCTCCGCCTCCCAGGTTCACGCCGTTCTCCTGTCTCAGCCTCCCCAGTAGCTGGGACTACAGGCGCCCACCACCACGCCCGGCTAATTTCTTTTTGTATTTTTAGTAGAAGTGGGGTTTCACCGAGTTAGCCAGGATGGTCTCCATCTCCTGACCTTGTGATCCACCTGCCTCCGCCTCCTAAAGTGCTGGGATTACAGGCGTGAGCCACTGCGCCTGGCCTATGTGGGTGGCTTCTATACAAATTTTTTTTTTTTTTTTTTTTTTTGAGATAGAGTCTTGCTCTGTCGCCCAGACTGGAGTACAGGGGCGCAATCTCGGCTCCCTGCAACCTCCGCCTCCCGGGTTCAAGTGATTCTCCTGCCTCAGCCTCCCGTGTAGCCGGGAATACCGGGTGTGCGCCTCCACGCCCAGCCGATTTTTGTATTTTTAGTAGAGATGGGGTTTCCCCATGTTGGCTGGGCTGGTCTCAAACTCCTGACCACAGGTGATCCTCCCGCCTCGGCCTCCCAAAGTGCTGGGATTACAGGCGTGAGCCCCTGTGCCCAGCCTTTTTTTTTTTTTGAGATGAAGTCCCACTTTGTCACCCAGTCTGAAGTGCAATGGCACCATCTTGGCTCACTGCAACCTCTGCCTCCCGGGTTCAAGCGATCCTCTTGCCTCAGCCTTCTGAGTAGCTGGGACTACAGGCATGTGCCACCACGCCTGGTTAATTTTTGTGTTTTTAGTAGAGACGGGGTTTCTCTATGTTGGCCAGGCTGATCTTGAACACCACACCTCAAGTGATCCACCCACCTCGGCCTCCCAAAATGCTGGGATTACAGGCGTGAGCCACTGCACCTGGCCCAATTTTTTTTTTTTTTTTTTGAGACAGCGTCTCGCTCTGTCACCCAGGCTGGAGTGCAGTGGCGCGATCTCAGCTCACTGCAAGCTCTGCCTCCCGGGTTCATGCCATTCTCCTGCCTCAGCCTCCCGAGCAGCTGGGACTACAGGTGCCGCCACCACGCCTGGGTAATCAGGCCCGGCTAGTTTTTTTGTATTTTTAGTAGAGACGGGGTTTCACTGTGTTAGCCAGGATGGTCTTGGTCTCCCGACCTCGTGATCCACCGCCACGGCCTCCGAGAGTGCTGGGATTACAGGCCTGAGCCACCGCTCCTGGCCAGAGACAGCCTCTTATAATGAGGCCAGGAACAGAAAGTTAGCACCTGTCTTGGTTTGTAAAAATCAGTTTATCTTTTTTCAGCTAGGAAGAAATAGTTCTTTGATGAAGAGCCCATGAAAGTCTGGGTAATTAATTTGTTTATTTAGAAAAGCTCTATTGAATTCTTCCTGCCACAATTTGATGAATGATCATGAATGTCTTTGTGGCCACTCCCAGCTCACCACCAGATTGTCCGGGTTCGTTTCCAGTGGGTTTGGATTTGGAGACGGGAGTTCTGGGTTCGTTTCCAGTGGGTTTGGATTTGGAGACGGGAGTTCTGGGTTCGTTTCCAGTGGGTTTGGATTTGGAGACGGGAGTTCTGGGTTCGTTTCCAGTGGGTTTGGATTTGGAGACGGGAGTATGCGTATGCTCTTGGAGGTGGGGGCCTTCGGGGAGTATTGAGGGACTGTGTTTCCACGGCCATCCTCTCAGGGAGTGGCCTCCTGGCTCTGCTCTCTCAGGCAGAGAAGCTGTGCTAAGGTGGAATGAACCCAGGATCTCTAGGATGGCCTTTGCTGCTGCCCCTAATACTCGTCCTGGCCTGCCCTTTCCCAAGAATATTTCTAAAAACTGGGTTCTTTTCCTGGGGTAAAGCCCAGCACTGCTTCATTTGGTTGTCAGCGAACACTTAAACGTTGCTTGAAGGGTCTGGTTTTTGAAATTAAGATGACAGCTACCTCCACCGGTGACTTAGGATGCCTGCCAGCCAGGGAGCCTGGCAGTGCATCGTCTCTGTGAGCTCTGGGTCGCTGTTGGGCTGAGCTGTCACCTTAGTCCTTTGTTGGGAGAACAGGCGTTTCGGGTGCTGGTCTTGAGACCTGAGGAGGCTGAGTAACCTTAGGCATGGTGCTTGGCCCCTGAGCTTCCGTGTCGTCCTCTGTAAAAGGGAAGAGGGCTTTCAGGATTGGGGAGAGTGCAGCCTGTGAGCTTACTGGCCAGGGTAGGGTATCCCATGTGCAGAGTCCCTTGGGGAGACCCGGATGGCGGCTCCCCTACAATAACGCAGCTCACGTGACGTGTACTCCGCTAGTTAATGCAGATGTGTGGAAGTGGAGTCATTTTACACTAAGCCATACGCTCTGGCCTGTGAAGCGTGGCATCCTTCAGCAGCCATCACCAGCGTGTCCTTCTGGGGGCACAGGAACGGCACAGTTCAGGGCGGGGGGGGCTTCCCTGCGGTCACGTGGCCCCCGGAGAGCATGTTGGCCTCTGCACAGTCACATCTTCACGGCTTTGTCTAGCCTTCAGAATACTCTTTTCCTGTTCTAGGCCAACTTGAGGGGTGTGTGCTTCCTTCACATACGTTGGCTGGCTTCCTCCCCTTCTGCTCATAAAGTCACACTCCTTGGAGGCCATTGTAACGTGGTGTGCTGTGTGGCTTCTGAAAGCACCTGGGGAAGGTGGCCTTGTTGGCTTTGGTGCCATGCCTGTGGGCTGCTGATGAGATGCCGTTGGAGCTATGTCAGCTCTCTCCCAAAACCTGAAGACACAGAGTCCTGGGAGTCGTAAGTTAATGACTCCATACATTGAGTCCCACATGAATATACTGTTCTTTAGAGACACGAAGTTCATCTCCACCAATGTACAAAGTACTAAGGGAAGTAGTTCATATTTGGACAAATAAAGCACTCGTCTCCCATGCAGAAGAGGCGAGAGCACGCAGGAAAAGCAGCTGTGTCGCTCCGTGTCTTCTGTCTGTGCCTCGTCGCCTGGCTGGAGGATGGGGCGGGCTTTATTTACTGCTGTGCCCTCTGCTATCACCCTACTCAGTCAGGGTTCTTGACCTGGATGAGTAACCCGAATCTTTTTGTTTTTAGGCAGAGCCTCCTCCTATTGTCCAGGCTGGAGAGCTGTGTTGCAATCAGCTCACTGCAGCCTCAACCTCCTGGGCTCTAGTGATCCTCCTGCTTCCGGCTCTTGAGTAGCTGGGACCACAGGCGCATACCACCGTGCCCAGATAATTTTTATTTTGAGACAGGCTCTCGCTCTGTTGCCCGGGCTGGAGTGCAGTGGCATGATCATAGGGTCACTGGAGCCTCAACCTCCCAGACTCAAACTATCCTCCAGTCTCAGCCTCCTGAGTAGCTGGGACTTCAGGGACACACCACTATGCCTGGCTAAGTTTTTAATTTTTCGTAGAGACGAGGTCTCCCTATATTGTCCAGGCTGGTTTTAAACTCCTGGACTCAGGTGATCCTCCCACCTCAGTCTCCCAAAATGCTGGCACTGCAGATGTGGGCCACTGTGCCCAGCCAGGACCCAAATCTTTATCCCCAAAGGGTCTGACTTGTTGGTAGTTTTGCTTTTTTGGCGACTGTAGTTCCCATTAACTTTTACTGGTAGAAGCAGAAATACTAAACTGTACTCAGGACCGGCCTCTAGATAGTCTCCCCCAGTGGGTGGCAGCAGCTCAGTCTCGCTTTGGGAGTCAGGGTGAGCCTCTCCAGCCAGGGCTGGTACATGAGGAGGCCAGAGGGAGCTGTGACCTGCACCCTGGTTGGCACATACTCCCTTTGGACTAGCTCGCTCGCTTGCTCGCTCTCTTTTTTTTTTTTTTTTTTTTTGAGACTGAGTCTCATTCTGTTGCCCAGGCTAGAGTGCAGCGGCGCGATCTCGGCTCACTGCAACCTTCGCTTTCCGGGTTCAAGGAATTCTCCTGCCTCCCAAGTAGCTGGGATTACAGGTGCCTGCCACCACACCCAACTACTTTTTGTATTTTTAGTAGAGACGGGGTTTGGTTTCACTGTGTTGGCCAGGCTGGTCTCGAACTCCTGACCTCATGATCCACCTGCCTCGGCCTCCCAAAGTGCTGGGATTAGAAGTGTGAGCCACCGCGCTCGGCCTTTGGACTAGCTCTCTTGACAGGAGGGTCCAAAGAGGCAGAGACAGGACTTATGGCCTCAGAGCCGTTCAGACATCACTGCTTATTCCTAGACCCGTGTGTTCTGGCTGTGAGATCCAGCTGGGATTGGGGTCTATTCACAGCATTTGTGGCATCCTGCTGGGCTGCCAGGCCGTGGCTCTGAGTGATGGGCACATGGGAAGACTGTGTTCTGCCTGAGTCAGTGAATCCACATAGCTTCGTCTTCTGGCCGCCCGTCAGTTGGTCAAGCGGACGTCCAGATGATAAGGCCAGGGGTGTCAGTGCCAGTGTGCTGTGCAGAACCATGTGTAAACCACAACAGACTTTTGCCTTCTCAGTCCCTTGATCCTAAGGAACTCCTCAGAGGTTGTAAGTGTGGGCTGAGGGAGGAAAGCAGTTGAGCAGCCACCAGTGGAGGGGGCGTGTGCCCTGTGGCTTAGGCAGCTGTGCTGCACCTGCCTCCTTCCACCGCATCTCCCAGGTGCCATTTCTACCCTATGAGGCCACTGCTGCATCTGCCCAACCTTGTGGCTTGGTCTGTCAGTAACACCCGGAGCGGGCAGCAGGTCGCTCAGTCGTTTCTGTGTCCCTGAGCTGAGTGTTCATTCCCTGCCAGGGCCTCACAGCCAGCCTGGGGCTGTTTCTCAGCAGGTAGAGCAGGTACCTACAGGACCGCGTAGCTCGCTCGCTTGCCCCCTTCCCTCCCCTCCTCCTCTTCCCTCCTCCCCTCCACTCCCCTGCCCTGCCCTTTTCCTCTTTTTTTTTTGAGACCGGGTCTCCCTCTTTCGCCTAGGCTGGAGCTGGAGTTCAGTGGTACAGTTTTGGCTCACTGCAACCTCCACCTCCTGGGCTCAAGCAGTCCTCCCATCTCTGCCACCCAGCTAGCTGGGACCGCAAGTACATGCCACCACGCCCAGCTGTATTTTTGTAGAGACAAGGTTTTGCCATGTTGTCCAGGCTAGTCTCGAACTCCTGGGCTCAAGTGATCCTCCCACCTCAGCCTCCCAAAATGCTGGGATTACAGGTGTGAGCCACCACAGTCAGCTGCCTGGCCTAATTTCTTTTCTTCTTTTTCTTTTTTTTTTTTGAGTTGGAGTCTCTCTCTGTCACCTAGGCTAGAGTGCAGTGGCAGTCTCAGCTCACTGCAATTCTCCTGGGTTCAAGCAATTCTCCTGCCTCAGCCTCCCCAATAGCTGGGATTACAGGTGCATGCCACCATACCTTCCTAATTTTTTTTTTTTTTTTTTTTTTGAGACGGAGTCTCACGCTGTTGCCCAGGCTGGAGTGCAGTGGCGCGATCTCGGCTCACTGCAAGCTCCGCCTCCCGGGTTCCCGCCATTCTCCTGCCTCAGCCTCCTGAGTAGCTGGGACTACAGGCGCCCGCCACCGCGCCCGGCTAATTTTTTGTATTTTTAGTAGAGACGGGGTTTCACTGTGGTCTCGATCTCCTGACCTTGTGATCCGCCCGCCTCGGCCTCCCAAAGTGCTGGGATTACAGGCTTGAGCCACCGCGCCCGGCCCTAATTTTTATATTTTTAGTAGAGACAGTGTTTCACTATGTTGATCAGGCTGGTCTCGAACTCCTGACCTCAGGTGATTTGCCCACCTTGGCCTCCCAAAATGCTGGGAGTACAGGCATGAGCTACAGGCCGCACTCAGCCTGGCCTAATTTCTTAACATCGTTAAATGTCTACAGCATTCATATTTTTCCAGCTGTCATGTCAGTACCTGCCACAGACACACGCACACATAACCACATGCACACACGGTTGGTTTGAGTCAGCATCTAAGCACAGTGTAAATATTGAGTTTGGGCCGGGCGCGGTGGCTCAAGCCTGTAATCCCAGCACTTTGGGAGGCCGAGACCGGCGGATCACGAGGTCAGGAGATCGAGACCATCCTGGCTAACCCAGTGAAACCCCGTCTCTACTAAAAAAAAAAATACAAAAAACTAGCCGGGCGAGATGGCGGGCGCCTGTAGTCCCAGCTACTCGGGAGGCTGAGGCAGGAGAATGGCGTGAACCCGGGAGGCGGAGCTTGCAGTGAGCTGAGATCCGGCCACTGCACTCCAGCCTGGGCGACAGACCGAGACTCCGTCTCAAAAAAAAAAAAAAAAAAAAAAAAAAAATATTGAGTTTGGTTGATGTCTTTTCTGGGTTTGTTGATGGAATTGGGTTTTTCCTTGAGATTCCTCATGTTGGGGTTTGCTCACTGCAGCCATGAGACTGTTTCCGGTGGCCTCGTTTCCTGTATCCTCTGTTTCCTGTATCCTCTGTTTCCTGTATCCTCTTGTAAATTGGAAGGTAGATTTGGAGACTTGTAAGAGTAAGCTTTGTTTTTGCTTTTGTTTTTTTTTCCTTTTTTTTTTTTAAACCAAGGAAGCATTCGTGGCAATGCAAGCAGCGTCAGGAGCTGCAGAGGCTGTCACGGCTCAGTGGCCCCAGTGTCCTTCATGGGGTTCTCCACAGCCTTTCAGCTCCTGCCTTTGGCAGTGGCTGGTGACCTGTGCCCGCATCTGTGACTTCGTTAGGGTGTGCAAAACGGTGACATTACAATTAGGTCACCCTTTTTGTTTTTATTGCCAGAATTATTCTAAAGAGAAGAACTTTCCTATATCCATGATTTGGTTATTCTGTGTTTATTTGGAAAAGACAGAATAGATACTTGATTTGCTCTCCTTTCAACTTTCGGGATGATGATTTCGTTCTCTAGCATTCTCCAAAGGTGACTAATGGTCTCTTTGAGCTTTGTTATGAACTTTGAATGCTGTTGTATTTCATGGATTCGAATACATTGCAGGTAATATTCTTAATATTCTTATTGACCTTCAGACTCTCCGATCATTGTCCAGTGGGAGTCTCTTCTAGTTTGATCTTGAATTTTTTTTTTTTTTTTTTTTTTGAGAGGGAGTCTCGCTGTGTCTCCCAGGCTGGAGTGCAGTGGCGTGAACTTGGCTCACTGCAAGCTCTGCCTCCCGGGTTCACGCCATTCTCCCGCCTCAGCCTCCCAAGTAGCTGAGACTACAGGCGCCCGCCACCACGCCCGGCTAGTTTTTTTTTTTTTTTTGTATTTTTAGTAGAGACGGGGTTTCACCATGTTAGCCAGGATAGTCTCGATCTCCTGACCTCGTGATCCACCCACCTCGGCCTCCCAAAGTGCTGGGATTACAGGCTTGAGCCACCGCGCCCGGCCAGATCTTGAATTTTTTTTAAGTTTTAAGTGTTTTTATTTAAGGCAAAACATATAATAATGAGGTATTTCAGGTTGGGCGTGGTGGCTCATGCCTGTAATCCCAGCACTTTGGGAGGCCGAGGCGGGTGGATCACGAGGTCAAGAGATTGAAACCATCCTGGCCGACGTGGTGAAACCCCGTCTCTACTAAAATTTCAAAAATTAGCTGGGCGTGGTGGCCACATGCCTATACTCCCAGCTACTTGGGAGGCTGAGGCAGGAGAATCACTTGAACCCGGGTGACAGAGGTTGCAGTGAGCCGAGATCATGCCACTGCACTCCAGCCTGGTGACAGAGCGAGACTCCATCTCAGAAAAAAAAAAAAGAGGTATTTCAGACACTGGCATTTTTTTTTTTTTTTTTTTTTTTTTTGAGACGGAGTCTTGCTCTGTGGCCCGGGCTGGAGTGCAGTGGCCGGATCTCAGCTCACTGCAAGCTCCGCCTCCCGGGTTTACGCCATTCTCCTGCCTCAGCCTCCGGAGTAGCTGGGACTACAGGCGCCCGCCACCTCGCCTGGCTAGTTTTTTGTATTTTTAGTAGAGACGGGGTTTCACGGTGTTAGCCAGGATGGTCTCGATCTCCTGACCTCGTGATCCGCCCGTCTCGGCCTCCCAAAGTGCTGGGATTACAGGCTTGAGCCACCGCGCCCGGCCAGACACTGGCATTTTTTTCCTAAATATCTGAACTGGCATTTTTTTCCCCTAAATATCTGAAGTGAATTACGTAGATCTTAAGTGTGCAGTTTGATGTCTTCACAAGTGCATACACCCATATAACCCACACTCGGCCAAGGCATAGAGCATTTCCAGGGTGGGCGCCGTGGCCCCACCCGTAATCCCAGCACTTTGGGAGGCTGAGGCAGGTGGATCACTTGAGATCAGGAGTTTGAGACCAGCCTGGCCAATATGGTGAAACCCCATCTCCACTAAATATACAAAAATTAGCCGGCCATGGTGGTGCACACCTATAGTCCCAGCTATTTGGGAGGCTGAGACAGGAGAATCACTTGAACCCAGGAAGCAGAGGTTGCAGTGAGCTGAGATCGTGCCATTGCACTCCAGCCTGGGCAATAGAATGAGACTATGTCTCAAAACAAAAACAAAAACATTTCCATCCCCCAAGAAAGTCCCCTGGTGCCTCTCAGTCAGTGCACTGTCCCCATTTGTTGGCAGTCATGCTTCTGACTTATTTTACCAAGATGAGTTTTGCCTGTTTTCAAACATCACATAAAGGGAGTCGTACAGTCTAAACTCTTTTGGGACTGGTTTCTTTTGTTGTTCAGCATGTTTTTGGGGTTCATTCCCGTCGTTGCTGGTTTCCTGAGTCCTGTTGATGTGACCCCGGCAGTCTTCAGTCACTTCCTTGCTTTCTGCTACCACAAGATGCTCTGTTTGTCCTTGTTTGTGTCTGCCCCAGAACTGAAGGAAGCCACTTAAAGGGCAGGTGTGTGGTCCCTGACTGTCACCGGGGAAGTCCATCTCACCCTGACCAGCAGCATGCTCACCACATGAGCCTCCTGCTTTTGTCTCCTTTTCTGTAACGTGGTTTCTCCTTTGACCTTTCCTAGCCCTCGAGCATGTTCCAAACTCGGTTCGCTTGTGGAAAGCAGCTGTTGAGCTGGAAGAGCCTGAAGATGCCAGAATCATGCTGAGTCGGGCTGTGGAGTGCTGCCCCACCAGTGTGGAGGTGAGTCTGGCGGACTCAGGGCCACCAGAGCCCAGAGTGGCCAAGGCCCGAGCCCGGGTTCTGTGTCTGGAAGTGATGATGTAAGTGGAGCATTGAGCTCACTCAGGCTGCGCTTTCTGGGAGCAGAAGGCCGTCCGGAGCCCCAGGATACCGTTCTGTGCACAGCTGCCAGGCAGGGTGGTGAGAGGCTTCCGCTAGTTTTGCTGTTAATGGAAGTGCAGAGAGAATCTTAGCTCGTACCTGACCACTGCAGAAAGTTCTCTCAGGCGCCATTTCCTCTCATTCAGCCCAGAGTTTGTCATGGGAGCCGAAGGTGGGAGGGTGATAGAAAACACTGCTTTCTGCCAGCCCCGCGTGACTGCTCTTTGCCTCCAAGCTAAGTGGGATTTCTTTGGTTTTAGGCATTCCAGTTCACAGCATTCTGTGCAGTGATTTTTAGTCTTGGTTTTATGATACCTAGTATGTCTTCAATTATCCTAAGGGGTATTGTGAAATTCTCCAAACAACATTAATCTTGTTTTATTTACATAAAAATGAATAAAGCCCATACACATCTTAGGGATGGAGTGCTGCAGAGCCAAGAGTCTGGGAACTCCAGGAGGCTGAACACCCTTCCGTGTGTTTAGCCCATGAGGGCAGTAGCCTCATCCTGCCCATCTGTGCCAGCCCCTGGTATCAGGTCTGGCGCTCTGTGTGCCTGGAGGCAGTGTTTGTTTGTGCAGGCAGTGTTTGTGGAGGCAGTGTTTGTGGAGGCATGTTTGTGGAGGCAGTGTTTGTTTGTGGAAGCAGTGTTTGTGGAGACATGTTTGTTTGTGGAGACATGTTTGTTTGTTTGTGAACATTCCACTGAGAATCTTTTCCTGCTCACTAGAGTCACTAAGTCAGTCAGAAGCATCAGTGAGCAGTTGGTCAGGTGAGATGTGCTGCTGTGGACGCTTCTCAGGCCGTGTTCAAATGGCTCTCGAGAGCTAAGAAAGAGCGTTGTGGCCGTGCTGCAGGGTGGGTCGCTGTCTGGCCTGCATCTGTCCCCTCAGCACAGTGTCCTCTCCTTTTTCTGGTGTCCTCTCCGCGTAGCTCTGGCTTGCTCTGGCAAGGCTGGAGACCTATGAAAATGCCCGCAAGGTCTTGAACAAGGCGCGAGAGAACATTCCTACAGACCGGCACATCTGGATCACGGCCGCTAAGCTGGAGGAAGCCAATGGGAACACACAGATGGTGGAGAAGATCATTGACCGAGCCATCACCTCGCTGCGGGCCAACGGTGTGGAGATCAACCGCGAGCAGTGGATCCAGGTGGGCCGCAGGCGGGTGTCGTGGTGTCGGCTTTAACAGTGTACGTGCCGCACGTGGGAGTCCCACGCAGGACTGGGGGCTGCTGAATGGTGCTGGGGAGTCCTGTGCCGAACCGGAAGCAGGCACAGGTGTGGCTGGGCCCTGAGCGACCTGGGCAAGGCCACTGTCACTCTTGATGGATTCAGGCCTTGAGTTCGTCTTGGGGTGAATGCTTCGGAAGCCCTTTCAGTGTGTGCACACCTGACTGCATTTCTTTGCTAGTAGAAATGATACATCTAAGAGTCTCATGGCTTCTTCCACTCTTCCCCTCTCCCCCACACCCTTTTTTTTTGAGATCGAGTCTCGCTCGTCGCCCAGGCTGGAGTGCAGTGGTGCCACCTTGGCTCACTGCAAGCTCTGCCTCCCGGGTTCACACCATTCTCCTGCCTCAGCCTCCCGAGTAGCTGGGACTACAGGTGTCCGCCACCATGCCGGGCTAATTTTTTGTATTTTTAGTAGAGATGGGGTTTCACCATGTTAGCCAGGATGGTCTTGATCTCCTGACCTCGTGATCCGCCCACCTTGGCCTCCCAGAGTGCTGGGATTACAGGCCTGAGCCACCGCACCGGGCCAACACCCTTTTTTTTTTTTTTTTTGAGAGGGAGTCTCGCTCTGTCACCCAGGCTAGAGTGCAGTGGCGTGATCTTGGCTCACTGCAACCTCCACCTCCTGGGTTCAATTCTCCTACCTCAGCCACCTGAGTAGCTGGGATTATAGGCACCTGCCACCATGCCCAGCTAATTTTTGTATTTTTAGTAGAGACAAGGTTTCACCATGTTGGCCAGGTTTGTCTCGAACTCCTAACCTCAAGCAATCTGCCCGCCTTGGTTTTCCTTGTCTTTTAACTGTGTCTCTAGACTTAAGGCTATAGAAAAGTCTCCAAAGGTCATCTAACTCAGGAAGTAAGACTTGGGTTCCCTTTATTACCTTCTTTTTAGGAGTCACCCTCTGAGTTATGTTTCTCTCCAGAAAAATAAATAATGAAATTATTATTTCTGTTTTATTTTATGACAGTCCTTCCTTCCTCCCTCCCTTCCTTCCTTCATTCCTTTCCTTCTTTTTTTTTTTTTTTTTTTTTTTAGTTCTTTTTTTTTTTTTTTAGGAGACAGGGTCTTGCCGTGTTGCTCAGGCCGGAGTGCAGTGGTGCATTCATGGCTCACTGCATCCTTGATCTCCTGGGCTCAAGCGATCTTCCCGCCTTAACCTCTCAAGTGGCTGGAACTACAGGCATGTGCTACCATGCTTGGCCAATTTTTTAATTTTTATTTTTTGTCTTGTTATGCTGCCCAGGCTGGTCTTAAACTCCTGGGCTTCAGGGATCCTACCACTTCAGCCTCCTAAAGTGTTGAGATTACAGGCATCAGCTGCCATGCCCAGCCTGTGACAGTTTATTAAGCTATGATTAGCGTTCTATAGAATCCACCCATTGAAAGTTTACAATTCAGTGGTGTTTAGTATATTCACAGAGCTGTCCATCTGTCACCACAATCTTAGAACGTTCTCATCACCCCAGAAAGAAGTCCTGTGTCCGTGAGTTGTTGCTCCCCGTTTACTCACCTCTGTAGCCTTTTGTTTGTTTGTTTGTTTGTTTTCTGAGACAGGGTCTGTCTGTCTCCCAGGCTGGAGTGTGTGGGACAATCAGTCTTGGCTCTCTGCCACATTTGCTTCCTGGGCTCAAGCAGTTCTGCCTCAGCCTCCCGAGTAGCTGGGACTACAGGTGTGCGCCACCACACTTGGCTAATTTTTTTCTGTCTTTTGTAGAGACGTGGTTTCGCCATGTTGTTCGGGCTGGTCTCAAACTCCTGAGCTCAGATGATCCACCTGCCTCGGCCTCCCAAAGTGCTGGGATTACAAGTGTGAGCCACTGTGCCTGTCTAACCTTGCTTTTTTACTTTCTTTGTCTATACTTTTTTTTCTGGACATTTTATATACAGATGTTCAACTTATGGGCTTATATCCTGATAAACCCATTGTAAGTTGAAAATATCGTAAGTCTAAAATGCGTTTGAGGCTGGGTGCTGTGGCTCACACCTATAATCTTAGTACATTGCAGGGCTGAGGCAGGCGGATCACTTGAGGTCAGGAGTTTGAGACCAGCCTGGCCAACATGGTGAAACCCTGTCTCTACTAAAAATACAAAAAAATTAGCCAGGCATGATGGTGGGCACCTGTAATCCCAGCTACTCAGGAGGCTGAGGCAGGAGAATCGCTTGAACTTGGCGGACGCAGAGGTTGCAGTAAGCCGAGATCGTAACACTGTACTCCAGCCTAGGCGACAGAGCGAGACTGTCTCAAAAAATAAATAAAATAAAATAAAATAAAAATGTGTGTGATACACCTAACCTGCTATACTTTGTGGCTTAGCCTATCTACTGGGTTAAACATACTCAGAACACCTACCTTAGCCTACAGTTGGGCAAAGTCATTGAACATAAAGTGTTGAATAACTCATGTAATTTATTGAATGCTGCGATGAAAGTGAAAAACAGGGTGGTGGTTTGAGTCTAAGTATTGCTTCTACTGAGTGTGTGTGGCTTTTACATCGTCCCACACTGAGGCCACCTGTGAGTGGAATCACACGACATGTGGTCTTTTGTGACTGGCCTTAACTTAGTGTGTTTTCAGGGTTCATCCATGTTGTAGCATGGAGGTATTGAAATCCCTTGCCTACTTTTAAATTGGATTGTGTCTTTATTATTGTCTATGTATTATTTTTGTCTGTTGTTTTATTATTGAGTTGTAAGAGATGTTTTTATATATTCTGGATATAGTCACTTATTGGATACACAATTTGCAAATACAGATGGTCCCTGACTTCCCATGGTTTGACTTGACAGTGGTTCCGAAGCAGTTTGCATTCACTAGAAACTGTAATGGAGGAAGAGCCAGCACCTTTGCTGCAGGCCCTGGGGGTCTGGGTGCTGGGTCCTTGCCCCATGTGTTCTTCTCAGTACTGACCTTCTTGCCAGCGTCCCTGCCTCAGATCCTTGCTCTTGGCTCTGCTTTCTGTCTGGGATGGTTTTCTGGTGCTGGCGGGGCTCGGGGGGGTCTGGAGGCGTGTGGTTCCTGTCGCACTTCGCTCGCTCATGTCGTGGTCCCCCAGGTTGGCGTGCCACAGTGGTGCCTGTGCTCCTGTACCCTGTTGCTCTAGCTGGCTTATCGGTCTCTTGTTGGTAGACACATTGTCTTGCACACATGGGAATATATTGGTCACATGAATGCCTTGAAGTCGAACTGCTGGGTCCAGTACGTGCCTGTTTTATTTTGATAGAGAATGAGAAATTGCCCTCTGTAGAGACATGTGCTTCTTTGTAGTGTAAGATTTAGGTCCACCTTCACCAAGTGAGCCAGTCAGCAAATGTTTCAATGTTGGTCGTCTGATACGTGCAAAATGGTACTTAGAATAGTTTAATTAGCATCTTGAAAATAAGAATGGGGACTGGGTGTGGTGGTTTATGCATTAATCCCAGCACTTTGGGAGGCTAACGCTGGAGGATTACTTGAGACCAGGAGTTTAAGACCAGCCTGGGCAACATAAGGAAACCCTGTATCTACAAAAAACAATGTAACCGTGGGCGTGGGCCATGGTGCTGCATGACTGTGCTCCTCGGAGGCTGAGGTGGGACGATCCCTTTTGCCTGGGAGTTTGAAGCTGCAGTGAGCTATGATTGTATCACAGCATTTCAGCCTGAGTCACAGGGGGAGACCTTGACTCTTTCTCTCTTTTTTTTTTCCCAAGACGTAGTGTTGCTCCGTTGCCCAGGCTGGAGTGCAGTGGCGCGATCTTGGCTTACTGCAATCTCTGCCTCCCGTGTTCAAGTGATTCTCCTGCCTCAGCCTCCCGAGTAAGCTGGGATTATGGGTGCCCACCACCATGCCTGACTAATTTTTGTATTTTTCTTTTTAGTAGAGACAGGGTTTCACCAGGTTGGCCAGGCGGGTCTCGAACTCCTGATCTCGTAATCCACCCTCCTTGGCCTCCCAAAGTGCTGGGATTACAGATGTGAGCCACCGCACCCGGCTGAGACCTTGTCTCTTAAAAAATAATAATAATAAGGCTTTACATTTCTTTTCACATGTTTAAAAGTTGTTTGTATTTTTATTTTCTAGTGAACAGTGTGCCTATGTCCTTTGTGACGTTTCTCTGTTGTTTTCTCTGATTGGTGTGCGATAGACTCACGTCCTCAGATCCCTGGTAGGCAGTGTCAGCATCTCGTGCTGATGTCTGTCAGTTTTAACCATTCAGGAATGCCGTGCTTCCTGTTGGGAATCTGCAACTCTGATTTCCAAAATCAAAAGTAACTTTTGTGTTCCTCTTTCAGGATGCCGAGGAATGTGACAGGGCTGGGAGTGTGGCCACCTGCCAGGCTGTCATGCGTGCCGTGATTGGGATTGGGATTGAGGAGGAAGATCGGAAGCACACCTGGATGGAGGATGCCGACAGTGTGAGTTGGCAACAGGAGCCTTTGTCCGCAATATGGAGTCTCTGCTTGTGGGAACAGCGGGCACTTTATAACTACTAGGCAATTTTAAAACCTTTTTTTTTTTTTTTTCTGAGGCGGAGTCTCGCTCTGTCGCCCAGGCTGGAGTGCAGTGGCGCAACCTCGGCTAATTGCAACCTCCACCTCCTGGGTCCACGCCATTCTCCTGCCTTAGCCTCCCGAGTCGCTGGGACTACAGGCGCCTGCCACCACGCCTGTCTAATTTTTTTGTGGTTTTAGTAGAGACGGGGTTTCACTGTGTTAGCCAGGATGGTCTCGATCTCCTGACCCTTGTGATCCACCCGCCTCGGCCTTCCAAAGTGCTCGGGTTACAGGTGTGAGCCACGGTGCCTGGCCCTTTAAAACTCTTTAAATACACTTGTTTTGCACGTGGTTGCACTCATAAGGAATACAGCTTGCTTTCTGTTAACCTAAGTTTTTTTTTGTGGGTTTTTTTTTTTTTTTTTTTGGAAGACGGAGTCTCACTCTGTTGCCCGGGCTGGAGTGCAGTGGTGTGATCTCAGCTCATTGCAAGCTCCACCTCCCGGGTTTCCACCATTCTCCTGCCTCAGCCTCCCGAGTAGCTCGGACTACAGGCGCCCATCACCACGCCCAGCTAATTTTTTGTATTTTTAGTAGAGATGGAGTTTCACCATGTTGGCCAGGATGGTCTCGATCTCCTGACCTCTTGATCTGCTCACCTCGGCCTCCCAAAGTGCTGGGATTACAGGCGTGAGCCACCGCGCCCGGCTGCACATTTGCTTTCTTATTCTGTTCACTTACCTCTTACTTTTTTTCTAGAACTGTTTGACAATGAAGGAGTTGCAGATGTGATGCCCTTACCTTTAAATACTTTGGTGTATATTTCTTTAAAAAAGGACATTCTGTTACACAACCATAGCTCAGTTATCAAAATCAGGAAATTAATGTTGGGACAGTGCTGTAACTTCAGACCTTACTCAAATCTCACCCGCAGGCTGGGCGTCGGGGCTGACACCTGTAATCCCAGCACTTTGGGAGGCCAAGATGGGCAGATCACTTGAGCTCAGGAGTTTGAAACCACCCTGGTCAACATGGCAGAACACCATCTTTACAGAAACAAAAGCCAGGCATGGTGGTGCAGGCCTGTAGTCCCAGCTTCTCAGGAGGCTGAGGTGGGAGGATCACTTGAGCCAGGAGTTCGAGGCCACAGTGAGCTGTGATTGCGCCACTACACTCAGCCTGGGCGACGACAAGACCCTATCTCAGAAGAAGAAGAAGCCTCAGCCGTTGTCTCTGCATCCTTTTAGCAGAAGAAAAACCGACTGTGTTCTGTGGGGAATACAGGGCCGTCCTCTGGCTAGTCTGCGAGAGCCTCAGCCTTTGTTTTTCATGAGTCTGAATTTTTTGAGGACCACAGGCCAGTGATGCTGTAGGCTCCTCTTTGATCTGGTTCTCTGTGGTGTCCCCTCTGGGTTGGGTTGGGTCCTCTTGGTGCATCATACAGAGCGGTGTGCACCTGTCCGACTCCGACCCTCTGGTGCAGGCAGTGGCTGCAGGCGTTTCCACTGTATGGTTGCTGTTTCTTTGTTGTTATTAATAAGTATTTTGAGGATCCATTAATGATGCTTCTTGGCCTGAATCAGTTATTTCTGTGGTGTTTGCTAAATGGTGATTTTTAAAAAATCTTTTTTATATTAATTTTTTTTTTTGTAGAAACAGTGTCTCACTATGTTGTCCAGGCCGGTTTTGAACTCCTGGCTTCAAGTGATCCCACCTCAGCCTCCCAAAGTGTGTAGGATTACGGGTACGTCACTGTGCCTGGCCACACCCGCATAATGATTTTGTGAACAGTTTCTCCTACATTTTATTAGTTGGAATTCTACAGTAATGAAGAGCTTCACTTTCTCCTTCATCCGTGTGTGTTCACTTCCTTCCATCTGGATTGGCCAGTGGCTCCTCCTTTGGTCCTTGGGATCAGACCCCACTGCTGGCATTGTCTGTGTGATACACACATGGTTCCTTTGCACCCCGTGTGGCACGACCCAGAGCTTGTGTGCTGGCTGGGCCATCCTCCCGCCCCATGTGTGCTAAAATACACACATCAGTCCTTAGGTGAGTTAAGACGCAGGGCAGCGGTAACGTTTTTGTTGTCGTCATCATTGTTTTTGTTTTTTTTAAGACGGAGTCTTCACTCTGTCGCCCAGGCTGGAGTCCGATGGCACGATCTTGGCTCACTGCAACCTCCACCTCCCAGTTCAGGGGTTCAAGCAATTCTCTTGCCTCAGCCTCCTGAGTAGCTGGGACTACAGGCGTCTGCCACCACAGCCGGCTAATTTTTGTATTTTTTATAGAGACGAGGTTTCGCCATGTTGGCCAGGCTGGTCTGGAACTCCTGACCTCAGACCATCCACTTGCCTCAGCCTCCCAAAGTGCTGGGATTACAGGTGTGAGCCACTGCTCCCAGCCTGATTTTCTCTTCTCATTTTGTCGTCTCCTTCACATACACTGGAGTAAGCACAGTTGTTTTTCAAAGTGCTCGTCGTGCTGGGGTATGGCGGACAGTGTTTCTGTGCCCAGAAGTGAGCTATAGTGCTGCTTCCGTCCCGGACACCAGGGCCCTGGGCATGGCATCACTTGACCCTGTGGGTGTTCAGGCCACTCTCGGGTTGCTTGTGAAGGTCAGAGGAGGCAGTGGAGAGTCTGAAATGCTTTGTCACCAACCCTCAGGACTTGGATCAGAAATCACAGAGGGGCATAGACCAGAGTGCTCTATCCAGGGCCTGACCCTCACTGGCACCCTCCCTGACCCCCTCAGATGCTCCTGGTCAGGACACAGTGCCCGAGGCAGGGCCCTTGCTGGTTTCTGTGCTGGTTGAGTCAGACTGAAGCCATGTGACCTGGGAGGCAGCAGGTCTGAGTGAAGAAATCTCAGTGACATCCCACTCCTTTTCTTTCTCCTCGCCCATTTTCATGCTGGGCGTCCTTCGCACTGGGAGGTTCCCGGTTGTCCCTCCCCCCAGAACGCGGCTGTTCCTCTGGGAACTGTTCTTGGGTGCCCCGTGTGGGACCTGGACAGCTGTGAGCTGCCCGTCCAGATCTTCCCCACTGTCGTGTTCACAGTTGCAAAACTTTGTTCCTGACCCGCTTTCTGGGGGCCTCTCACTCACCTTCAGCAACAAACTTGTTCTTGGTACAAGAATCCTTTCTGCGGCCAGGCACGGTGGCTCATGCCTGGAATCCCAGCACTTTTGGGAGGCTGAGGTGGGTGGATCACTTGAGATTAGGAGTTCCAGACCATCCTGGCCAACATGGTGAAACCTCGTCTCTACTAAAAATACAGAAATTAGCTGGGTGTGGTGGTGGCGCCTGTAATCCCAGCTACTCGGGAGGCTGAGGCAGGAGAATCACTTGAACCCAGGAGGTGGAGGTTTCAGGGAGCCGAGATCACGCCACTGCCCTCCAGCCTGGGCGATAAAGCGAGACTGTCTTAAAAAAGAAAAATCCTTTTAGCATCTGCAGGGCACAGAGGATGGTGACTTGTCCCCGTGTGAGGCTGAGTAGGAACAGGTGTCTGCACCCGGCCCAGTGAGTCTCCAGGTGTCGTGACTGCCGGTCAGACGAACCCCCAGATGCTTTAGCACTGCACATGGCGACTGGCTCTTTTGTTATCTTTTGTTGTTGATGCCAAGAGATAAAGTCATTCTTGAGTATAGGGGAAAAAAGGCCTGAAGAAAATAGAATTGTGTTTACTGTAGTTCTGTTGGAGTGGATGGGTTTTTCTCTTTATATTCACTTGTCTTTTACAGGTTTCTAATGAATGTAACTTTTTTTTTTTTTTTTTTTTTTTGAGACGGAGTCTCGCTCTGTCGCCCAGGCTGGAGTGCAGTGGCCAGATCTCAGCTCACTGCAAGCTCCACCTCCCGGGTTCACGCCGTTCTCCTGCCTCAGCCTCCTGAGTAGCTGGGACTACAGGTGCTCGCCACCACGCCCGGCTAGTTTTTTGTATTTTTTAGTAGAGACGGGGTTTCACCGTGTTAGCCAGGATGGTCTCGATCTCCTGACCTCGTGATCCGCCCGTCTCGGCCTCCCAAAGTGCTGGGATTACAGGCTTGAGCCACCACGCCCGGCCTGAATGTAACTTTTTATCATGGTAAATATATACTATACCTAATTTTTTTTTTTTTTGAGACAAGGTCTCGCTCTGTCACCCAGGCTGGAGTGCAATGACACAATCTTGGCACACTGCAACCTCCGCGTCCCGGGTTCAAGCAGTTTTCATGCCTCAGCCTTCCAAGCAGCTGGGATTACAGGCACACGCCACCACGCCCAGCTAATTTTTGTATTTTTAGTAGAAACAGGGTTTCACCATGTTGGTCAGGCTGATCTCGAACTCCTGACATCAGGTGATCCACCTGGCTTGGCCTCCCAGGGTGCTGGGATTACAGGCGTGAGCCACTGCGCCTGGCTACTACACCTGATAAAAAAAAAATATATGTTCGATCTGCAGTTACAGCACGTGTGTGTGCATGTGTGTGCGTGTGTGTGCGTGCACACGTACATATGCCTGGGCCACAGCCCTGTGTGTGCGTGTATGCGTGGCATATGTGCATATGCCTCAGCCACAGTCCTGTGCGTGTGTGTGCACACCTCCATCACCTGCGCTAGTTACTCATGCACCTCTCGCCGGCCAAGAAACCAGCAGGCAAACCCATGTGCTCCTCTTTCAGTGTTCTTGTCCTCATCCTCAGGTTTGTCTCTTTCACATACACTGGAGTGAGACAGCTGGTTTTCAAAGTGCTTGTAATGCCGGAGTAAGAACTACAGTGTTTTCTGTGCCCAGAAGTGTGGTTTCCCAGTCCTGGATTGTGGTTCTACTTTTTTTCTGGTGGGGGGACAGAGTGTCACTCTCACCCAGGCTGGAGTGCAGTGGTGTGATCTCGGCTCACTGCAACCTTTGCCTTCCGGGTTCAAGCGAATCTCCTGCCTCAAGACTGCCGAATAGCTGGGATTACAGGTGCATGCCACCACGTCCGGCTAATTTTTGTTTTTTTTTTTTTTTTTTTTGAGACGGTGTCTCGCTATGTCGCCCAGGGTGGAGTGCAGTGGCCGGATCTCAGCTCACTGCAAGCTCCACCTCCCGGGTTTTACGCCATTCTCCTGCCTCAGCCTCCCGAGTAGCTGGGACTACAGGCGCCCACCACCTCACCCGGCTAGTTTTTTGTATTTTTTAGTAGAGACGGGGTTTCACCATGTTAGCCAGGATGGTCTCGAACTCCTGACCTCGTGATCCGCCCGTCTCGGCCTCCCAAAGTGCTGGGATTACAGGCTTGAGCCACCGCGCCCGGCCTAATTTTTGTATTTTTAGTAGAGATGGGGTTTCACCATGTAGGTCAGACTGGTCTCGAACTCCCGACTTCAGATGATCCGCCCACCTCGGCCTCCAGAAGTGCTGGGATTACAGGCGTGAGCCACGGCACCTGGCCTGGATTGTGGTTCTAATTAGATAAAACACCGTGGTACACCTTCTAGCAGATGTCATCACTGAGAATCGTATGAGGCTGGGGAGGGCATCAGGCCACTTGCTCTGTGGCCAGCTCTGGGCTTCCCATTCTCATGTTTGTCTCTCTGCTCTAGTGTGTAGCCCACAATGCCCTGGAGTGTGCACGAGCCATCTACGCCTACGCCCTGCAGGTGTTTCCCAGCAAGAAGAGTGTGTGGCTGCGTGCCGCGTACTTCGAGAAGAACCATGGCACTCGGTAAGTGGTGGGACCCGCCTGCCCCAGGGTGCTAATGAAACCTCCAGTTCCATTTGTGTAGCCCTGAATGTAAACCTCTCATCTCTGCTCATCCAGTCTTGTGCCCATTTGAGGTCTGGCCCTCTGGTCGTGATCAAGGATTTTATGGCACTTGGGACTTTGCAACTGGATCCATCTTTTTTTTTTTTTGAGACAGAGTCTCGCTTTGTCGCCCAGGCTGGAGTGCAGTGGTGCGATCTCGGCTCACTGCAAGCTCCGCCTCCCGGGTTCACGCCATTCCCTTGCCTCAGCCTCCCTAGTAGCTGGGACTGCAGGCGCCCGCCATCACGCTTGGCTAATTTCTTTGTATTTTTTAAGTAGAGATGGGGTTTCACCCTGTTAGCCAGGATGGTCTCGATCTCATGACCTCGTGATCCACCCGCCTCAGCCTCCCAAAGTGCTGGGATTACAGGCGTGAGCCACTGCGCCCGGCTGGATCCATCTTTATAGTCCCTTCTGGGACAGGATTGTTACTGTTTTCTTTTTTTTTTTTGGAGATGGAGTCTTGCTCTGTCACTCAGGCTGGAGTGCAGTGGCGCAGTCTCGGCTCACTGCAGGCTCCGCCTCCCGGGTTCACGCCATTCTCCCGCCTCAGCCTCCCGAGTAGCTGGGACTACAGGTGCCACCACACCCGGCTAATTTTTTGTATTTTTAGTAGAGACGGGGTTTCACCGTGTTAACCAGGATGGTCTCGATCTCCTGACCTCGTGATCCGCCCGCCTCAGCCTCCCAAAGTGCTGGGATTACAGGCGTGAGCCACCGCGCCAGGCCGATTGTTACTGTTTTCTAGTTGAGAAACTAAGGAACCCCAGGGGGCCCATCCTGCGAAGTGTGTGTGCTTACACACGTACATATGCCTGGGCCTGTAGCCTGAGGAGTGGCCTGGGTGTAGACTTGAGGCTGGAGCCTGCGTGGCTCATGGCTGAGCACTGGCTGCAGCGGTGGGTGGGGCAGCATCTGGGCTCAGGCAGGCATGTTTTCCATTTAAGTGGAGCTGGCTTTGGGTTTTGACGGGTTTTTGTGCTCAGAGGAGGTCCTTGACAATTTTCTTTAACTGTACTCTTTAATTGAAAACATTTTTCAGGTCTGCTCTATTGGCTGTAAATGCTGGTTATATTTGGCGTTGCAGTTTATTGTTTTAAATGGGTAGTTCTCAAGGGCATTGGGCTCGTGTCCCCACACACCCTCTGTCCGTCCTCTCCCAGGTCCTCGGGTGACGCTCCCTGTGCCAGGTGAGGACAGGCCCTGCTGGTTTCACTAGGTCTACAGCTGAGAATGTTGAGCCATTGTCTTTCCTTCTCTGGTGTGGTTTAATCTCAGCCTCTTCAGGGTGTCTCTGCATGTGTCCCCCTGAAGCCCTGGCCGCTCCCCATGTCCACCCGCTGGTCTGGTGTTTTGGAGTGATCTCCTTTGGTGATGTTTTGAAATGGCTCTCATGGTGTCCCCTGTAGAAGGTCACCTGGGGCAGTCTGAGTGAAGAACAGGGCGGGGCCAGGTGTAGACTGAGATCTCTCGGCCCGTGACCTGAATATGAACTGCTGCCTTTG
Organism: Macaca thibetana thibetana; assembly: GCF_024542745.1. Lineage (NCBI taxonomy): Eukaryota > Metazoa > Chordata > Mammalia > Primates > Cercopithecidae > Macaca > Macaca thibetana. The sequence continues at coordinate 35,779,907 of NC_065587.1, read as the reverse complement.
ACCCCTGGGCACAGCGGGCAGTGCCCTCCTGCTGCCCTGCCTTCTCCCCAGTGCACGCTCACAGGGATGAGCTTGCAGGGATGAGGCGAGGCCGTAGTGCTGGGGAGCTGGTCCTCTGGAGAGCACAGTTGCTTTGCCGTGGCCCTTGCCCCACACAGTGTGATCATGTGCTCACTTTGTCTTGCTGTTGCACTCACTGAGGCCCAAAGGGGTCGTTGGTGCAAGATGATGTGACTGAGGGTGGTGGGCCACGGGAGAGTCCAGGGGCGTCAGACCTGATGCCCAAGGCTGGCAGTTTTGCTCAATAGTGACCTAAAATCACTTTCTTCCTATAAGATAATTCTTTTGGATGCCGGAAGAGTCAACCTGGGATCATAATCTTTATCAGTGGGTCTGGGGTGCGCTTGTCCTCTGTGATTCAAGATGAAAAGGCCTCCCCTGTCACAGACTGAAGTTATTGCTGCCTCCAGGACACATGGCTGTAAAAGGCTCTCTTGTGAAGTTCTCTCTCCAGCTCTGCTATTTAAACAATGCAGTGCTTTGTAGAACCCTCTTCAGTAGTTGGTTTTAGAACCTTTATGGAGAGGAAAGATTTCCCCACACTCTCCCCATCGTAAAATCTGGTCAATCATTGACAGCATCGAACTTTGGAGCAGCAACTGTCTTTCTGGCGCACCCACGCCGTGGCTGAGTGTGACGTGTGTCTGGTTGATGGCCCTGACTCGGGTGACCGTGGCCTCTATCTTGCAGGGAGTCCCTGGAAGCCCTCCTACAGAGGGCTGTGGCCCACTGCCCCAAAGCGGAGGTGCTGTGGCTCATGGGCGCCAAGTCCAAGTGGCTGGCAGGGGATGTGCCCGCAGCAAGGAGCATCCTGGCTCTGGCCTTCCAGGTGGGTGAGGTCGCCTGTGCGGTGAGGGGCCTGTGCACACAGGAGCTGACCTGGGTGCTGACTGGGGCCTGAACATCTCCCACATACAACGTGGCACGTGCTGTGGCTGGGTGCACTGGAGTCCAGGGGCTGCTCCTCGGGAGCAGGGGCCGTGAAGGGGCCTGAGAGCAGGAAAGCAGCCACCTGGCAGATACGTACCTCTTGGCCCCCGACGCCGTGTGACCACGGGTAAATGTTTCAGAGTGTAGAGCATGGGGTCACACGGGCTGAGGGTGCCCTTACGTGAGTGGACGCATTCAGACAGCCTCGCTGAGCCGGGTTGTCTGAGGGTGCCTGGTTGTCATGAGGTGTGTGTGTGTTTTTTTAAGTACTTGTCTTTATTTTCACATATAGCATCCTAATACTTCATGACATACTTTTTAATAAACTGTAGAATGCTGTATAAATGTCAGTTACTGCAGCGCAGGCTAATGTCATAGAGCGTGCCCTTCCTTGAGCAAACATCATGAGAGGGGCCTGGCCTGGGTTTTACCTTCCGCTCTCAGCTGCCTGTTTGAGATGGCATCACTCCTGTGGGTGACCGCAGCGTCCCCTCCGCCTGCCCGCTCTCTGCTGCCTGTCAGGCGGCTTTCCTTGCCCATCGTTTTTGGGCTGCTTTTCAGGTCTGTGATGTGGTCATCTTGCATGGTCAGTGAGCGGCTGTGCTGATTAGGATGCATTCAGACAGCCCTGGGCACCAGCCCTGGGGAGGCTCTGAGGGCAGAGCCTTCGTGTCCACTGGGCTCTGGGCTGTGTGAGCCTCCTCGGCCTGTGGACGCCTTCTCCACATGTCAGTGGCACTCTGGGAGTCCTCTCTCCTGCCCATGTGGGCTCATGAGGACAGAACAGCTGGCTTCCTTTCATCAGGCTCAGGGCAAAGAGCGAGGTTGGGTGTGGTGGGTCTCTATAGGGTGTGAGTGACCCATTCAGGGGCTTTGAGAGGGTGTGGATGGATCCTGGATAAGATGGCCCTGCTCCCACCCCCATTATTGCTCAGTGCTTTGGCAGCCTCCTCGCTGTCCGCGCTGTACTAGAGTGAACATGGACCTGTGTGTTTCCAGGTGAGTCCGGATTCTTGCACTGGAGTCTGCTCTGTCATCTCCTCCCTGGGAAGGGCTTGGGCCGGACTAATCCTGCAGCAGAACAAGGCCTGGCTCGGTTCCTGCCTGCCTGCTTTTGATTAAGTGTGATCAGGCGCTGGTCCCTGTGTTCTGACCCCTCTTGACGCTGCTGTACTTGCCCTCCAGGCCAACCCCAACAGCGAGGAGATCTGGCTGGCGGCCGTGAAGCTGGAGTCCGAGAATGATGAGTACGAGCGGGCCCGGAGGCTGCTGGCCAAGGCGCGGAGCAGCGCCCCCACCGCCCGGGTACGCAGTGGCAGGCAGGGCTGGGCCATCCGGGGTGCGTGGTGTGCACACGTGGGCCCCACACCTGGCTTGAGTGGTGATGTGAGATGACAGCAGGCAAACGAGACCAGAGCACATTCATATGGCCAGGCATGGTGGCTCACGTCTATAATCTCAGCACACAGCACACTCATCTTTGTGATGTGACTTTAAAACATTCATATGGCCAGGCATGGTGGCTCACGCCTGTAATCTCAGCACACAGCACACTCATCTTTGTGATGTGACTTTAAAACATCCGTGTGGCCGGGCATGGTGGCTCTCACATCTGTAATCCCATCTCTTTGGGAGGCCAGGGCGGATGGATTACCTGAGGGTGGGAGTTTGAGACCAGCCTGACCAACATGGAGAAACCCTGTCTCTACTAAAAATACAAATTAGCTGGACGTGGTGGCACATGCCTATAATCCCAGCTACTCAGGAGGCTGAGGCAGGAGAATTGCTTGAACCTGGGGGCGGAGGTTGCCATGAGCTGAGATTGCGCCACTACACTCCAGCCTGGGCAGCAAGAGGGAAACTCAACAACAACAACAACAACAACAACAACAAAACCTGCATGCGGCCGGGCGCGGTGGCTCACACCTGCAATCCCAGCACCTTGGGAGGCCGAGGAGGGTAGATCACGAGGTCAGGAGTTCAACACCAGCCTGACCAACATGGTGAAACCCCGTCTCTACTAAAAATACAAAATTAGCCAGGTGTGGTAGCGTGTGCCTGTAGTCCCAGCTACTCGGGGAGGCTGAGGCAGGAGAATTACTTGAACCTGGGAGGCAGAGCTTGCAGTGAGCCGAGATCGCGCCACTGCACTCCAGCCTGGGTGACAGAGCAAGACTCTATCTCAAAAAAACAAAACAAAAACATACTCATATATTTATCCCCACCTTTTGTGTACACAAACAGGCTATGAAAAGCTTACAAAAGTACCCACAGTGCTGCAGGTAACAGTGTCGAGGACGAGCGTAACACGAAGCACGTGCCTTGGAGCCGATGCCCTGCTGACGGTGCGTGTCTGCCCCACAGGTGTTCATGAAGTCTGTGAAGCTGGAGTGGGTGCAAGACAACATCAGGGCAGCCCAGGATCTGTGCGAGGAGGCCCTGCGGCACTATGAGGACTTCCCCAAGCTGTGGATGATGAAGGGGCAGATCGAGGAGCAGAAGGAGATGATGGAGAAGGCGCGGGAAGCCTATAACCAGGGGGTATGTCTGCCTGCACCCTCGGGCTGCAGCTGGCCCGGCATTCACAGAACTGAGCCCCCTGGTGCAGGGCCATTGCCCTTCACCTCTGAGGAGATGTGGAGGGCTGGGGGTTACAGCGAGGGAGCTGTGGGCTCAGGACCCACACCCCGGTCCCCTCACTGAGTTCTGTGCTTTGCCTTGTATGAAGCTGCACACGCTGCTCTCAGAAGTGCAGAGCGTGGCACACCTGAAGTAAAGGCTGGTATATACAGACCTGTGTGCACAGGTCCACAGCACCACCGCACACTCGTAAACCCACAAATGCAGAGTGGGACACAGGCAGTCCTGAGGTGCTGGCTCGCCCACTGCAGTGAGCAGCTGGCATGGCTGCGTCCCAGTTCTTCATAGACACCACCTGAGCTGCTCTCTCACTTGTCGGCTGCAGTTGAAGAAGTGTCCCCACTCCACACCCCTGTGGCTTTTGCTCTCTCGGCTGGAGGAGAAGATTGGGCAGCTAACTCGAGCCCGGGCCATTTTGGAAAAGTCTCGTCTGAAGAACCCAAAGAACCCTGGGCTGTGGTGAGTCCTGATGAGTGGGGGCAGCCTGGGCTCTTGGCACAGCTTACCCATCAGGTGGGCCGTCCTCACCCAGCTGCTTGTGTGGAGTGACTTGTGCAGTGTTTCCAGGCTCGGGGGCTTGCGAGGCAGTAGGTGCTGGCCATGAAAAATCACGGTCCCTGCCTTGGGAGGGTTCGGCTTAGGTACTGGGACAGGCCTGCAGATGGTTTGATGCAGTTTAGTTTGTGTTCTGATGGAGGGTGCCTGGGAGAGGGAGGGGTTGACGATGGCTGGGACGAGGGAAAGATGGACCCCGGAGAGCTGACTCCACAGAGGAGGTGGCGTGGAGGGCCCTGGAGGTGGGTAGGAGTCTGCGAGGTGCAGGCTCTGTTCATGGAGGTGCTGCATCCACCTCAGGGTGACGGGGCTGGAGTACTGCACTCTGCAGACAGGCAGCTCCTGGGGGCCTTGTGCGGCCCTGGCTCTCCCAGGCTGGTCTTGCTTGTGCTGGATGCCTTCACCTGCATCTGGACAGCGTCAGTTTCTGAGGTGTTGCCCTTGGGGCGGTTGCCAGTGGGGCTGGCAGGGATGTGGGCGGCAGTGCCTTGCTTCTGTGGTGGGTGAGCTGTGCTGTGCAGGGAATGGAGTTCTTGCTGCTGTGACTGGGTGGGGAGCCTTTTCAGACAAGGCTTCCCAGAAGCTTCCAGAATATGCGCCGTTGGTAGATGGCTGTGGGACCTCCCCGGGGCCTGTCTCCTCAGGCTGGAGTCCGTGCGGCTGGAGTACCGTGCAGGGCTGAAGAACATCGCAAATACGCTCATGGCCAAGGCGCTGCAGGAGTGCCCTAACTCTGGTAAGGGGGTGCTTTCTGGCTTCCCAGACTCAACAGGGCTGGCGCTTCCTCAGGGAGTGGGGACTCAGGCTTCCGACAGACTTTATTAAAATGTTTTGTTTGTGTGAATCATTTCAGTCAAAAGTTTCAGCTATACTTGGCCATTAAGACATTTTAATGAAATTCCTGGCCTCAAAATGGGAGAATTTGATTTCATGTTCTGAAGTGTTATCATTCTTTTTCTTTTAAAATTAAAAGAAATTGGCCAGGTGTGGTGGCTCACGCCTGTAATCTCAGCATTTTGGGAGGCTGAGGCGGGAGGATCGCTTGAGTCCAGGAGTCCGTCGCTTGAGACCAGCCTGGGCAACATAGTGAAACCCCGTCTCTATAAAAAATACAGAAAGTAGCCAGGCACAGTGGCACGTGCCTGTAATCCCAGCTACTTGGGAGACTGAGGCACGAGAATCACTTGAACCTGGGAAACAGAGGGTGCAGTGAGCCGAGATCACACCACTGCCCTCCAGCCTGGACCACAGGAGTGAAACCCTGTCTCAAAAAACAAATAAATCCGTCAGGAGCGGTGGCTCACGCCTGTCATCCCAGCACTTTGGGAGGCCGAGGCGGGTGGATCTCCTGAGGTCAGGAGTTTGAGACCAGCCTGGCCAACATGGTGAAACCCCGTCTCTACTACGATACACAAATGAGCTGGGCATGGTGGCGCACGCCTGTAATTCCAGCTACTTGGGAGACTGAGGCAGGAGAATTGCTTGAGCCTGGGAGTGGGAGGTTGCAGTGAGCCAAGATCGCGCCATTGCACTCCAGCCTGAACGACAGAGTGAAACTCTGCAGAGTGTCCTGTCTGTGCCCTTGGGGCTGCCATGGTTTTGGGTGGGCCAGAGCACTCATCCTTCGTGGTTCTTGCACAAGTTCTGCAAGCAGGGTGTGGGAGGCCCCGTCACCGTCTGAGGACGTCCTGGGTTAGAATCTCTGTAGGCTGGGCACCTTTCCGGAACCAGAGGCTGGAGTGCAGATCTTTGTTCTTTGTTTCTGAATTGCAGGTATCCTGTGGTCTGAGGCCATCTTCCTCGAGGCGAGGCCCCAGAGGAGGACCAAGAGCGTGGATGCCCTGAAGAAGTGTGAGCATGACCCTCATGTGCTCCTGGCCGTGGCCAAGTGAGTGAGGCGTCCCCACAGGATTGCTGACCCTCGGGGTCCTCATGGGCTCTTTTTCCAGTCTGTCTGCCTCTCCCTGGTCATTGTAAAGATGCCCGGCGGCAGGGTGGGCTCCCCCGATCCTCGGCTGCTGTCACTCCTGCTGTGGTCCGGGGCAGGCGCCTCTCCCGGCAGAGACAAACCTGAGGGTGCTGCAGCATCACCTGTGGGCTTCTGTCCCAAAGCCCTGGGGAGGGACAGCCAGTCTCTCTCTCTCTCTCTCTCTTTTTTCTGTTTCTCTCTCCCTCCCTCCCTCCCCAGGGATCCCCTGGGTGTGGTTCAGCCCTTCCTCTGTTCCGGCTTCTTCTAGGAGGCTGCTCTCTTCGTCTCTGCAATTTTTTAGTTTACACCTACACAGGCCTGGGTTACAGGATAGATTTGCTGATGTTGGTTCATAAGAATTTTAAGTGGTAAGCAAAGCCCCTTTGGACAAGAGGCTTTATGTTGGGGCAAGAAATCACTTGCAGCTCTGTGGCCCGTAAATAATCCAGAGCTGGAGACTGGAGCCTAATTTGTGTGCCCAGGGGTGCCACGATGACTGCTGGAGGCTGTCTCAGAAGACGTGGTGTGAAGGGGAGGCAGAGATCCGTGAGTGACCTCACACCATGTGATTCACACTCGGGTGTGCTGGCCCCTGGGTCAGAGACTCGCTGGGGACATGACTCTGAAACCTCGCAGGCAGCTGCTTAGAGCCGTGGGGCAGAGCGTGCAGATTCTAGGCACATGTGGGCAAAGGCCTGCCACATGCGGGGCACAGCAGGGAGCTCGGGGCCATCCCCAACCCACAGGGTCTCTGTTTCCTTCTAGAAAGAGGATGACAGTCTGAGAAGGAGCTGGGCCTGAGTGTGCATCAGGAGGCTGGGAAGTGACCATGTAGGGGTGAAGGGAGTTCTTAGAAGAACCCTGGACTCCTGAGGCTGCAGCTCAGGACATGGGCTCACCTGGCGGAGGTGGTGTGTCTGACCCCAGCGGCGAGGGGCCTCACCTTACGTGCCCGGCTTCCCCTCCACCTGCCCTGCCATGGGTCATGCAGAGACAACAGCCTTCCTAGTGCTGGCTCTTGATTCTCTCCATCCCTTCTCCCCAGCACTGGGTGGCAGTGGTGCTTGGTCTCCAGAGGTCTGGGTGCTGCCCCCGTAGGCCTGCCTGTAGGGGCACCTCCTCTCCCCTGCCCGCGGGCCCCTGACAGACGAGAGAGGCTCCCCACAGGGAGGCTTGTGTCTGCCTGGTGCTCCCTTGGTCCTGCCCTGTGCGTCCACCTCCCAGAGTGACTTCTGGGTGACACTCTGATAGTGCAGCCATAAAACCTTATAAAAGGCTTTGCTAAAGTAAATAAGTCACTCCTTGCTATTCCCAAGCCAGTGTTTTGTGTGCCTGCTATCTGGGTTTGTGCTCCTTAAATCACAGTTTATCTAACACTGGGCAATTAAGAATACCACAAGGCTTAAAAAACAATCAGGTTATCAGAGTGTGAAATTATTCCGTTTGGCAACTGAGACGAACCCAAACAGCTGCCTGGAGTGGAGGGTTCCTCGTGTCGTCTCTTGACTGCAGTGCCTCTGGCTCTAGGGGGAGGTGACCCCGAGGAGAGGGTGGGAAGGGTGGCAGCAACGCAGAGTCCCAGGCCTGCCAGCGTGCCCAGCAGCAGTGCCCGCCATCCTTTCTCCAGCAGTTTGGGGGGGTGCCATGCACACCCCCAACCTGGCCTCTGATAGTCCAGCATGGACCTCTTCAGGCCTGGTTTTCAGGTGTCCATGTGTCTGGCAGGCACGGTGGTATCAATCCTGTGGCCTGAGGGCTGTGGGCCGCAGGCCCAGGCCCTGGTGCTGCCCGAAGTCCATCTTCTCAGTGTTCACTGGGGTTGCTGCTGGAGGCCAGGCGGGGCAGGATGACCCAGCAGGTGTCTCAGTGAGGAGCTGAAACTGTGTAACTTTCCCTCATCAAAGTTGTAGTTTAATTTTGTGTCAGGTTTAGTTTCATCTCCTTGTATTTGACCCTAATTTTATGGAGTTGGAAGGTCTTTCCCTGCGTGTGAATTTTTAAAGAAACAATTTGGGCCAGGCACGGTGGCTCCCGCCTATAATCCCAGCACTGGGAGGCTGAGGCAGGTGGATCACGAGGTCAGGAGTTTGAGACCAGCCTGACCAACACAGTGAAACCCCATCTCTACTAAAAATACAAAAATTAGCCGGGCATGGTGGCAGGTGCCTGTAATCCCAGCTACTCAGGAGGCTGAGGCAGGAGAATCACTTGAACCCAGGAGGCAGAGGTTGCGGAGAGCAGAGAGCGCACCACTGCACGCCAGCCTGGGCGACAGAGCAAGACTGCGTCTCAAAAAAAAAAAACGATTTGGTTAGACCTGTGAAGGACGACTTCCAGTTAATGATCTGGGGCAATTTCCAGATCAGCCCAGGCCCTGCTCCTTGGGCCTTCTTGCGGGGAGCTCCAGGGCTGCGGGTCAGGGATGAAGCTGATGGCCCTGGAGCCCTTCCCCTGCCCCAGAACACTGTCCTGCAGCCACTCACTCTGGTTCCCATCCTTCCGGAACAGGCTGTTCTGGAGTCAGCGGAAGATCACCAAGGCCAGGGAGTGGTTCCACCGCACTGTGAAGATTGACTCGGACCTGGGGGATGCCTGGGCCTTCTTCTACAAGTTTGAGCTGCAGCATGGCACTGAGGTGAGGCCCCTTGGCAGACCGCCGCTCAGTGCCTTCCGGGACTGTGGTGGGGAGTTCCGCCAGCCCTGGGGGCTCTAGGAGGTGGCCACGGCCCGCGTGACTCTGCCCGGCGGTGGGAGGATGGACCGGGTGGGTGGGGCACAGCATCCTCGACGCCCCCCCACAAGGCAGTCTCTGCCTCCACATCCGTTTTCTGCTTATAGCCTCACAGCTCCACACCCTGGAACTGAGGTGCCCAGTCCCTCAGAGTGGCCTGTCTGCTGGCATATTTTAATGAGTTACTTGCTGGCTGGGGCCTGGGCTCACTTGAGGAATGGGAATGGAGTTGGCCTTTTTCTTGGGCCTGAGCCTGGGTATGGCTTTCTAGGAGAGCCTGGACAGCAGCCCCTCCGCTCCCACCTGCCCCCCAGAGCCAAGCGTTGTCAGAGCTGTGCTGGAGGCGGTCAGGCTGTCCTGGTCTTCCCTGGAAAGTGTTGCCAGCCCACATGAACCCTAACTCCTTGTTTGGAGAAGGCAGATGTGAGCACTTGTGTGAGGCACAGACATGGGGAGCCTGGCTCAGCTCCTCATCTGTGCGCTGAGGCTGGGGGGTCCGTGCTCCTCAGGCTCCTTTGAGGAACACACCTGAAAGAGCCTTGCCTTCTGGTGCAGGGCCTGCGCCCCCTCGCCCGCCAGTTGGGGTTGGTCCTGCCAGAGCCAGGTCTGCATGGGGGCAGGCGAGAAGCAGGCGAGGTCTGGGGAGTAGCATGGGAGGACCCCTGCCTGAAGTGCCCTGTGGTCCCCCCAGGAGCAGCAGGAGGAGGTGCGGAAGCGCTGCGAGAGTGCAGAGCCGCGGCATGGGGAGCTGTGGTGCGCCGTGTCCAAGGACATCGCCAACTGGCAGAAGAAGATCGGGGACATCCTTAGGCTGGTGGCCGGCCGCATCAAGAACACCTTCTGATTGACCGGTCGCTCGCCGTGGCCGGTCTCCGTGGGGCAGGATTGGGCCGCACGTGGGAGGGCCTGTGGAAGGGCCCTGAGCCGTGTCCTCCGTCATTAAAAGTTTTTATGTCTCGTGTCAGAGCAGGCAGCCTGCTGGTTTTCTCTGGGGCCTTCCCTGGCTCCTGCTTCTGCTGCCCTAGTCTGGCCTGTCCTGGCGTGTCCCACACTGTCCTGGCATGTCCCACACTGTCCTGGCGTGTCCCACGCTGTCCTGGCCTGTCCCACGCTGTCCTGGCCTGTCCCACGCTGTCCTGGCGTGTCCCACGCTGTCCTGGCGTGTCCCACGCTGTCCTGGCCTGTCCCACGCTGTCCTGGCCTGTCCCACACTGTCCTGGCTGTGATCACCCTTGCCTGGGCAGAAGCCTCTTGCAGATAGCCAGTGTCTCACAGAGGCGGCACTGTGGCGGTGCCCGGGTTCCCCAAGATAGCCAGTGTCTCACAGAGGCGGCACTGTGGTGGTGCCCGGGTTCCCCCAGATAGCCAGTGTCTCACAGAGGCGGCACTGTGGCGGTGCCCGGGTTCCCCAAGATAGCCAGTGTCTCACAGAGGAGGCACTGTGGCGGTGCCCGGGTTCCCCAAGATAGCCAGTGTCTCACAGAGGCGGCACTGTGGAGGTGCCCGGGTTCCCCCAGATAGCCAGTGTCTCACAGAGGCGGCACTGTGGCGGTGCCCGGGTTCCCCAAGATAGCCAGTGTCTCACAGAGGCGGCACTGTGGAGGTGCCCGGGTTCCCCCAGATAGCCAGTGTCTCACAGAGGCGGCACTGTGGCGGTGCCCGGGTTCCCCAAGATAGCCAGTGTCTCACAGAGGCGGCACTGTGGAGGTGCCCGGGTTCCCCCAGACTGTAGAGAAGGTGGTGGGAGTGCAGATGTTCTGGCCGAAAGCCCTGTGTGGGGACAGCTGGAGATAGTGGGGACCGAGCTGCCTGCAGGACCAAGGTGCTCGCAGGAGCCTGGCAGCCGCCTGCAAGGGTCTTGGTCAGGGGACAGCTGGGGCCTCCCTGGAGTCTGAGTGCAAACAGAACTCAGCTCTGCCCAGGGCCTCTCCATACAGCCTCCCAGGCCCCTCAGGCATGTGCTGAGTGACAGTGTCACCAGTAAGAGGCGTTCTTACCTTTGGAGGTGAGTTTATTTATTTATTTTTGAGACAGAGTCTCGCTTTGTTGCCCAGGCTGGAGTGCAGTGGCACGATCTCGGTTCACTGCAACCTCTGCCTCCTGGGTTCAAGCAGTTCTCCTGTCTCAGCCTCCCGAGTAGCTGGTACTACAGGCGCCCGCTCCCAAACTCCTGACCTCAGGTGATCCGTCTGCCTCGGCCTCCCAAAGTGCTGGGATTACAGGCGTGAGTCACCGCACCCGGCCGTGAGTTTATTTTTGCTAATTTAACCTTAAAGCACTGTAATGGTTCTCATCTCTAGGTTGAACGTTGCATTACCTGGGAGAGTTGGCTGCTTTTCAGCCTTAGCTGCATAAGGATAAAGGACGTCGTCAGGCCTGGGATCGTGTGTGTGTATCCGGCTGGGAGCCAGCTGGCTCTTGTGTAGGCCAGGGCTGGAGACATCTGGCTGGAGCTGGTGGCTGGCCCAGAGGGTGTGGGTGGACAGCTGTTAAGCCCTGCAGGGGAGGAGGAGGGCACTGTCACGTGGGCCAAGAAGGCTGCTGGAGAGCAGCTGTCCCTGGACGTTCCTTGTGAGAGGGGAGCCCCGGAGGGTCCCAACCTGTTTTGTGGTACCAGTGGCAGGGCCTGTGGTGGTGGTCAGTCACTGACCCACAGCTCTGCCCTCCTGCACGTGGGGGCCTGTGCTAGGCCTTGTGGTCTGCCTGCTCCTGACGAGTGAGAATGGCTGGGGTGGGGGATCCCTGTCTGCACATGGGGTGGTCCTGGTAGACCAGAATGTGGGTGTGGCTCCCCCTTCCCTGTGGTTCTGGGGACCTCGAGGACATGGCCAGTCCAGGGCAAGGGACCTGCCACCCGTGTGGGGTCAGGAACTGCTGGTTGGTCTCTGCTGGGCAGGCAACCTGGGGTCCAGCTCAAATCGTTGAAATCTGGAAGTCCTTCCTCTTGCCCCGTCCTGAGGAGCAGCTGCTGGAGCTTCATGAGTGTTTTCATTCAGACTTGTGGAGGAGTTTCCTTTGATCTTTCATGGAGACATGGAAGCATGAAGGAGCCTTCAACATTTACTCTGAAGACGAAGAGAGAGCTGCAGCTTTTTGGAGTTTGTAAAGTCAGCCCGGTCCTGTACAGACGTGGACACCGAGGCCGAGGAAGTTTGTAAAGTCAGCCCGGTCCTGTACAGACGTGGACACCGAGGCCGAGGAAGTTTGTAAAGTCAGCCCGGTCCTGTACAGACGTGGACACCGAGGCCGAGGATGTTTGTAAAGTCAGCCCGGTCCTGTACAGACGTGGACACCGAGGCCGAGGATGTTTGTAAAGTCAGCCCGGTCCTGTACAGATGTGGACACCGAGGCCGAGGAAGTTTGTAAAACCAGCCCGGTCCTGTACAGACGTGGACACAGAGGCCGAGGAAGTTTGTAAAACCAGCCCGGTCCTGTACAGATGTGGACACCGAGGCCGAGGAAGTTTGTAAAACCAGCCCGGTCCTGTACAGATGTGGACACCGAGGCCGAGGATGTTTGTAAAGTCAGCCCGGTCCTGTACAGATGTGGACACCGAGGCCGAGGAAGTTTGTAAAACCAGCCCGGTCCTGTACAGATGTGGACACCGAGGCCGAGGAAGTTTGTAAAACCAGCCCGGTCCTGTACAGACGTGGAAATTGAGGCTTAGGAATTTTGAAAAGCCAGCCCAGCCCCGTATAGATGTGGAAACAGGCCTAGGAAGGAAGCACTTCTCTGACCTCAGCTGGGTGGGCATTGAGGGGTCACACAGAAAAGAATGTATCAGGCCGTGTTCAGGGGAGGCTTCCTGCAGGGCCCCTGGAAAGTTCCAGAGCACTTGCGTTGTCCATGTGTGTCTCCTCTTTCTTGCCTGTGTGGGGTTTTCTCAGATGCTTTGAGGTCAAGCTACAGTTGTGCGTCACTTAACGGTGGGGACACATTCTGAGAAACACCTCCTTAGGCGATGTTGTCTTGCAGATATTAGAGTGCATTTACCCAAGGCTGGCAGGCAAGGCCTCCTGCACCCCCAGGCTGTGTGCCAGAGCCTGGGGCTCCTGGGCTGCAGACCCGCACAGCCTGTCACAGCATTTAATCACATCCAAACACAGAAAAAGCAAAAACGTAAAGATGCAGTGTTACAATCCTAGGGGACTCCTGTCACCTGTGTGGTCTGTTCTTGACTGTTGTGTGAATCACTGACTTTTCCCCCTGGGAAACTACCTTAACCTGTCTCCAGCGGAGATTTTTCAGCCCACGAAGGTGAGCTGCGCCTCGTGTTCAGCCCACGAAGGTGAGTTGTGCCTCGGAGGTTGCTCTTGTTCCAACGGAGATTTGTTCAGCCCACGAAGGTGAGCTGCGGCTCGTGTTCAGCCCACGAAGGTGAGCTGCGCCTCGTGTTCAGCCCACGAAGGTGAGCGGCGCCTCGGAGGCTGCTCTTGTTCCAGCGGAGATTTGTTCAGCCCACGAAGTGAGCTGCGCCTCGGAGGCTGCTCTTGTTCCAGCGGAGATTTTTTCCGCCCACGAAGGTGAGCTGCGCCTCGGAGGCTGCTCTTGTTCCGAGGTGTCTTCACCACGGCCCGTCAGGCTGCAAACCAGAGCGCCTGCCCCAGACGGCAGCAGAAGTGACAGCAGCCAAGGATGGGGACCCGCCAGCTCCCGGTGTCTTTACGCAGAGTCACAGCCCCAGCGAGACCCCTCAGCCCAGGAGGAGTGAGGCCGGGCCAGCAGCGGGGGCCCGGGAAGCCCCACGTCTTGGGACCTGCTGGGGCAGGGCCCCCTGGATGTCAGGCTGCAGGTCCAGCAGCTGGGGCGGGCATGAGGGCCTCCTGCCAGCTCTGCCCATCAGCCAGCTCCCTGGGAGAGGCAGCACTTGCCGGCCACAGAGTTGGCCCCAGTCTCACCTGGCTCCCCTCCCCCACCAGCTGGGCCCTGCACCGCCCAGCCCACACAGCGCCCCGCCCCTCCTTGACAGAACAGTATCTCTGGGACTGACAAGTTAATCCAAGACCCACATTAGCCCTGGATCCCCTGGGAGAGGTGGCTACTCAGTTCCAGGGCCAGGTTAATTGAAGTGATAGGGAGTGGGGAGGAGGGGGCAGGGCTGGGATTGCGTGGCCTCCTTCCCTCTCCTGCTCCCTCCCTCAGCTTGGAGGAGCCAACTTCAAAAGCCTCCGCCTGGCCTGCCCCTCTGCAGTCCTCCAGGCAGCCTGTCCAGGGAAGCCGTTGGCTGGTGGTGGACCTGGTGCGGTGGTGCACACCCCGTCCGAGGACCCCAGGATCATGTGTGTGGCCTGCTGGCGGGAGTGAGGGAGGGCAAGACGCTGAAAGGCCCATGGTGAGCAGCTGTGGGCCTCCTCTAGGGAGGGGCTCACTTGGGTGGAGGGGCTGGGGGTACACACAGCTCAGGAGACACTGCTTGTTCCCCTGAGTCCCACCGGGAAATCTCCGGTTGGCTCTGGTCACTGTGTCACTGTGGGTGGCAGTGGGTGCATGTGCCCTGGCTTCTGGTAGTTGGGCGAGGGGGGCTCCCGGGTGCCGGGCCACCCTGTTCTAAGCTGGGCTGAGGCTTGAGCCAGGAAGTGGTACTAACAGGCCAGGTGGGACTCCCAGGGCAGCCTGTCTGCCCCACCTGGGTAGGACACAGCAGGTGCTGGACATCCTTGCAGCTCCAGCTGGCCTGCTTAGGAGTCAGGCTCTGGTTTTCGCTATGACCTCTGACCCAGAGCAGGCAGAGGGGATGACGTGGCAATTCTGAGCCCACCAAGTTGGCCGTGGCGTGTGTGGTTGGGGGGCCAGGTTCAAGAAGGGGCCGTAGCAAGCCGTCTGCTCTTCCAGCCATTGCCGCTTCATGCTCTGAGCAGGAGCTGCCACCCCCACCAGGCCCCCAGCTCTAGGCGAGGGTTGGGGTGCTGCTTGGTCAGGCTCCCCTGCCAGGGCTGGGAAGCCGAGTCGAGTCCTGTTATCTCGGTCGGGTTCGCATGATTAATTTTCCAGCCCTAGATCTGCTGTCTGACTCCATGCAGGGGCCCAGGGGAAGGTTTGGGGCTGGCCCCTTTTGAGTGGCTGGGAACCTGGGGGCCATCAGCTGTCTCCTTGATGTTTGGGCTTTTTCCCTGTGGGAGCAGGCCCTCCACTTTGGGTCCGCGGAGGCCCGTGGCATAGGCTGCCTGGAGCGATGGCGTGGGGCGGCTGGTACAGGCAGAGGGGGCTTTTGCAACTGTTGGTTGGGGCTGGATGTGGTGGCTGCTTCTTCCTCTGTGGCTTCTGGGAGTCCCCCCAGCTTTCCCCTTCCAATAGGGTGCGGCTTGGAGCTCTGAGCCCCTGCCCCAGTTGGGTCGGAGGTACAAGGAGTTCCCCAGTCCCCATGTCTCTGAGCTAACCCAGAGGGCGCCAGTGTGGGACGTGTGGAGTTGAACGGGCGTGGCCATGGGTGGGGCAGCCTGTGCTGGGACAACTTCCTACTGTACCCCCAAGAGCCTGCAGACCAGCCCCACTCAAGCTGTGCAGGGTCAGGTGGGCCTACATGGACCTCCTATGTGGACCACAGAGCCAGGCTCTCCTGCCTCTGGCCCTGCCCCCTCAGTCTCCTGCTGGGCTCTTCAGGGCTCAGTGACATGGCCTCCCAACCCACATCACTCACCCCTTGCACATCTTTGCAGGGAGCATAGAGCTGTCTGGTTTGCAGACTTATCTGTTGTCTCTCCTGATTTATCCCGCCAGGCCTGTGCCTACAGCCTTTCTTGGCTGGTGACATGTCCATTTCATAAGGCTCAGAGATCCCGTGGCGTGGGGCTTCTGCGGAGACAAAGTGCAGGCGGGCTGGCTGCTCCCTGTGCTGGGAACCCCCGCCCCCAGGCCTAACCCCAGCCTGCTGTCTCCTCCAGGTATCCCCCAAGCCTGCACTCTGGGCGCTCCTGTTGGCGCTGCTGGGGACCGCGCCAAGCCGCGCCCATTCCCCGGCCTGCAGCGTCCCCGACGTGCTTCGCCACTATCGCGCCATCATCTTCGAGGATCTGCAGGCTGCCGTGAAGTGGGGCGGGGCGGGGGCCGAAGAGACCAGGCCAGGCTCCAGACACTTTCATTTCATACAGAAAAACCTGACTAGACCCGGGAGCTCGGGACGGCGGGGACGGCCTCGGGCCTCCTGTGGCGCCCAGAAGGTATGGAGGAGGCGCCCCTACCCAAGTTCGCCGGTCTGCTCCTCTCTCAGTCTCCCCCGACCCCCACCCCGCCTTCCTCCCTTCCCTCCCCAGGAGCACAGTATCCTCCTGTCCATCTCATCCCTGGGTCGGACCCTGCGCGGGGCGGTGGCCGGGAGCCGCCGCGGTGCCCTGGAGAGAGCTGCGTGGACCGTGGCTGTGCGCACCGAGGCGGTGATGCGGCGCCACTGCAGGACGCTGCCCCAGGTGTGAGTCCCTGAGTGCAGCCGGGGCCAGACCTCCCCTAACCCCACAGGGCCGCCGCGCGTCCTGGGGCTCCATGGCCCTAGGCTGAGGTCGGGCTGGGCCGCGCCTCCCTTCCCGGGCCGGGCTGGGCGCGGGGGCCGGGCTGGGCGCAGGGGCCGGGCTGGGCGCGGGGGCCGTGCGCATTCGCTGACCGCCCTGTCCCCGACAGCGGAGCCGGCGGCCCGAGGTGCGCCCTGCCCGGCGTCGCGGCGGCCGAAGGCAGCTCCTGCTGCGCGCCCTGGACGCCGTCGCCACCTGCTGGGAGAAGCTCTTCGCGCTGCACGTCCCGGCCTCCAGGGGCTCCTAGCGCGGCCCGGCCTGGCTCTGCCTCCGGCGCCCTGCGCGGGGAGGAGAACCAGCGGGGCCGCGGCAGAGCCTGGAGACGCGCCTCGTTTTGTCGACTTGTTGGTGACCTCGGCCCCTCGCTCGACGCAGCCCGCGCTCCCCGCAGGGCCCAGGACTTGGAGAAGGGAGCGCGCCCGGCCGCCGCTGGGTCTCGGAGGAGGCCCGCCCTCCACGCGCCGAAGGCCTCAATAAACGGAGCTGGCGCTGCGGGTCCGGCACTCCCTTCGCCTGCCTCTCTGTGGGCCTGGGACCGCCCCGGGATCTGCGCTTCGATGGCGGGGGGGCGGTGGAGGGGGAATGCGGGGACCGGCACCTCCTGTGGCACCTGGACGGGGCGGAGCCGCCGCTCCCAGCCTCGGGCAGCAGAGGGCGGGCGCGGGACGCTGGGCGCGCTCCGGGTCGGTCAGCTGCTCCCGGCTGGGCGGAGGGGAGAGCGGGGGACTCCTGGGGCCCCTAAAACGTCACGTATCCATCCTGCTCCACTTTGGACCGGGGCCGGGGGTGGAAATTGAGGGGAGGGGAAGGCTGGACTTGGTGGATTCGGAGCAAAACAACCGGATAAAGGAAACGGGCCCGAAGGGAAGCGAGAGCTTCGGGCCCTGGCTGTGAGCTTGGCCAGGCTATTTCCTGCTGCCTCAGGAGGGGTGGCCACGGCCTGGGCTCAGAGACTGCCCAGCCTCCTCTGCAGGACTGGCCAGGCTGGGGCCTGCTTTCTGGCCCCTGGCACCCTGCATTTGCTGGGGGACTGACCCCTGGTTCCCTCATCTGATGCACGGGTCTGGGAGTCTGTCACCCGCTCCCTGATCTCGGCCCATGGAGGAGCACAGGAGGTAAAGTCCCTGACACCTGTTCCCTCCCCTTCCCTGAGAGGCAGCGGGCAGGCTGTGCCTCTGGCATTCTTTGGGATCAGGGGCAGCAGCAGAAGAAAGAAGTAACCTCCCAAGCTAACCCTGGCCCAACTGCACACTCCGTGTTAATGTATTTAGTCTGCACAACAAGAGCTACTGTCTGTTTTATAGATGGGGAAACTGAAGCACGAGGAGGCTGTGAGACTTGCCCCAAATCACAGCCAGCAGTGTAAGAGCTGGCCTCAGACCCAGGCCCAGGGCATGGGCTCTGCCATACGTCCCCTGCCTGGAGGCTGGGGACCAAGCTTCCTGGACTTCAGAGCCTTGGACTCACCTGCAGAGTTAGCACTTCTGACAGAGTCCCTGGCCATGCTCTGAGCACAAGCGCCCAGCAAGCGTTCCCAGGCCTAGTTCTGCATTGCCTGCTCCATGGGGGCCAGCGTGGGCAAGTGTGGGAGGGATGAAGGGGAGAGGCAGGGTGCAGGAGCCCCAGCTGGAGCCAAAGCACTTGAGGGAGGCACTCGGACTTATCCCTAGGCAGCGGAAGGTCTCTGGTGAAAGAGGGATGTTAGAATTGGGAATCTAGAAAGATCCCCGCGGCTTGTGTGGAGGGCTGGTGAGGATGAAAGGGTAAAGAGAGGTACAGGCTGCCCAGGGTCCTGGCTGGAGTACCTGGGTGGGTCTTTGGGGAACCTGAACATGGGAAGCACTAAAGGGGGAGTGGGTCTGTTTGAGGTCCCTGAGGGAGCTGGGGAACTGTGGGCGACTTATGCTGGGGTGTGGAGCATAGGGTATGGACAGCAGAGCGTGGCTGGGAGGCAGCTGATTTGGGGCCCGGAGAAAGAAAAGAATCCAGGGTTCTGGGCTGGGCTCAGGGACAGGATGGGGACAGGCCCTCCATGAAGGCTCCCACTGTCACACTGCCCCAGGGGCAGCTGACTTCTTGCGCTTAGACCTGCCCCAACCCCTGGGCCATGGGGAGGGCACTCCTCTCCTGTCCATGCATGACCTCCTGGGCTGCTCCATGGCTCCTGCCCACCCACAGTGCTCCCGTTCCACTGTTCAGAGCAATCAGAGGCTGGGGATGTGGGTGGGCAACAGAAACAGCTCCCTCTACCCTGACTGAGAAAGGTTCAAACAAACCACAGCCTCTTGGGGGCAGGAGGAGGAACAGAGGCCTCAGGGTTTTGGGGACACATGTCCGTGCCTAGTCCTGGACCACAACCACATGGATGGGTGAGAAGCCCTGTGTCCTGGCCCATGGCTCCTCCCCTCACGCAGAATGGGAGCAAGGTGGGCTTTGGGCTTCTGGGACAAAGTTCACTTGTCCAGGATGGCGACAGCCCAACCAGACTAGGTGTAGGGGCATGTGTGGAGCTACAGGAAGAGGCCCAGAGCTACTGAGAGCCACTGAGACTAGGAGAGAAGCCGCGGTGCCTGCTCAGACCTGAGAGGCTCAGGTCCTCTTTGGGTTCAGTGCTGGGACCGTAGCCCCTCTGTAGCTCCATGAGGATAGAGGCATGTCTCCCTCAGCATGGTACACCAGCACCTGGCCCAGGCTAGCACATGAGTTGCTCAATAAATGTTTGTTGCCTGGAACTGACCAGAATCAACCCAGAGATGGAAAGAGACTCACTGGCCCCACGGCCGATAGGGACAGAGCCATTGGCCATGGAACCACTGAGGGCAGATCCCATGGACTGGCCCTGTATGTCCATAGACCGACTGGTGGTGCCTTCCCTGCAGAGGCCCAGGGCAGGTGGCCTGAGCCTGGTTCTTTGTAAAATACTGTTTCTGGGTTGGAGCTGCACACAGTACTGTCCTGTCCCACCCTCATGCCTTCTCAGGGCTTGGCTGCTCCAGGGAGGTGGGGGCTGTGCCAGGGTAACAGATGGGGCCTGCAGGGCACTGGCTGGGGTTGTGCAACTTCCCACAGCTCAGGAGTCAGACCCCTCCATGTGCAGCGCTGGGAAGAGGGGGCCAGGCAGGCTTTGAAGGGGGCCTGGGTCCCGAGGCCTCCCCAGACTGGGCGCCTTTGAAAGAACATCTGGAACTCGGGCAACTGGCTAGTCTCTGGATTTGCAAAACCAAAAGTTAATCCTGACTTTTCCTCTTGTGTGTTCCCCACCCCTGCCCCCAAGCTCCTCTCTCTCCCCACCCCACCTCCACCTCTTCAGCGGTGGGGGATGCAGCCTCTCATGATCTCCCAAAGCACCTTCCCCCACCACCACCGCTGGCCCCCACCCCAGCCTGGGAGTTCTGCTGAAGCTGACCCGAGGGAGGTGGTGGGAAAGATGGATGTTGTCTCAGTACTGCCATACCCAGGCCCTGTGAGCGGACAGGACAGAACACCACGCCGCGGCTGGAGACGGCTGGGGAGGAGTGTGAGTGGTCCTCAGAGGAAACAGCTGCGCCCAGACCTGGGAGGTGCCCGGCCTTGTGTGGGCTCTGAGCCCTGCAGGTGTGCAGGGAGGCCCCCCTGCTCCAGCTGTGGCTGACTCGGAAACAAGTTCCCCCCAGCTCCAGGAAGCACACACTCACTGGTGGGGGGAAGCCAGGTGCTGGGGCCCATTGTCTCTGCCAGTGCCTTCAGGACCCTAGGGGAGGCCCAGCGACAGCCCCCATCCTGCCCCCTCCCCAGGAAAAGACCCAGCTTTGTAAACACAGAAACAACCATCGCTGCTCCCCGCTCTTCCCCCTCCCCATTAAAATCCGGAAGAGCCAGCGGGGGGTCGCACCTGCTGGGGGAAGTGAGTCCTTGTTTTGGGGGAAATGAGGGGGTCAGGCCTCTGGGGGCAGGGCAGGGCCGCGTGCGCTGGGGAGGTGGCAGCCCTGGGGCTGGACGCGGGTTCCCGGGTCGCCTTCCGGCCTCGCTCCCGTCGGGAGGTCCCGACACGGGCGTCCTCGCAGCCTCCCCGCCTGGCCTGGCCGGATTGTGACAGCCGCGGTCAGGGGCAGAGGCGGCCAGGGCTCCCCACCAGGTGAGCAGGCCCTGTCCTTGGCGCCCCCTGCCCGGCTTGAGGCCAGGGGTCCGGGCTGCGGCCCGAGATAAGCGCCGCGCCCGCCGCCGTTTCCTGCACTTCCAGCGCCGCCGCCGCGCGCGGCTTCCTGTTTTCTCGCGCTGGCGGGCGGGGGCGTGGGGGACGGGACAGGGGTCGTGGGGGATGGAACGGGGTCGTGGGAGATGGGGCGGGGTAGTGGGGGTTGGGACGGGTCATGGGGGATGGGACGGGGTCGTGGGACACGGGACAGGGGTCGCGGGGGACGGGGCGCGGTCGCAGTAGACGGGGCGGGGGTCAGGGGGACGGGACAGGGGTCGTGGGAGAGGGAGCAGGGTCGGGGAGGATGGGGTGGGGTCCCGGGGAACAGAGGTTGCAGGGAGCAGGGGCAGGCCAGAGGAGTCTCAGTAAGAATGAACTTGGCCGGCGCGATGGCTCCCGCCTGTAATCCCAGCACTGTGGGAGGCCAAGGCGGGCGGATCACGAGGTCAGGAGTTCGAGACCAGCCTGGCCAACATGGTGAAACGCCTGTCTCTACTTAATAATACAAAAATTAGCCGGGTGGGGTGGCAGGTGCCTGTAGTCCTAGCTCCTCGGGAGGCTGAGGCGGAAGAATCGCTTGAACCCGGGAGGCAGAGATTTCAGTGAGCCAGGATTGCACCACTGCACCCCAGCCTGGGTGACAGAGCGAGACTGCGTCTCAAAAAAAAAAAAAAAAAGACAAAAAAGACGAATGAACCTAGGTGCTCCTGGAGACCCTGCTCCTTCTGCAGCACTGGAGCCGGCTCCTCAGGCTCCCTCCCTGGCTTGGGGCAGAAGTGGTGGGTGGGCCGGACGGAGGGTGAGCCAGTCCTTGTAGGGCCTTAGTTTTGAGGGGCCTGTTTGGGATTGGAGGTTTGCAGCTCTGGACCCCCCTTTCCGGGGCAGCTGTTCCAGTACATGGGTTCCAGGTACTTAACCTATCGTTCAGACTTTGTTATTAGAGATACACATTTTTGCAATTTTAATAAAAACACATCTACACCAAACATTGCACACAAATGTTCATAGCAACATTATTCATTATCAATAACATTATCATTATTCATGATAGCCAAAAAGTAAAAACCATCAGTGTCCATCAGTTGCCGAATAAACAAAATGTGGTATATTCATACAAGGAGAGGAGGATACTCAGCCACAAAAGGATTGGAACGCTGGCAGGCCACAGCATGGGTGAACCTTGGAAGTGTGCAGGGTGAACCAAGCCAGACACGAAAGGCCACATGTTATCCCACTTATAAGAAATGTCCAGGCCAGACACTGCAAATCCACAGAGACCAAAAGCAGTTTAGTGTTTATCGGGGCAGGGGGCAGGAAAGACTAGGGAGTAATGGGTTTCTCTTGAGGGTGATGAAAAGCTCTAAAATTAAAGCTGGGCGTGGGGGCGCACACCTGCACTTCCAGCGAGGTAGGGAGGATCACTTTTCGAGGCTGCAGGTTCTAAGACCGTTTCTGTGAATAGCCTCTGTACTCCAGCAGCCTGGGCAACATAGCAAGACCCCGTCTCTTAAAAATAAATAAAGGCCAGGTGTGGTAGATCATGTCTATAACTCCAGCACTTTGGGAAGCCAGGTGTTCAAGACCAGCCTGGGAAACATAGGAGTCTCTACAGCAGCAAAGCAACAAGAAGCATAGCTCCGAGGTAGAGCATTTGACTGCAACAGACAGGATGCTCTAAAATAATATAGTGGAGATGGTTTCCAGCCTTGTGACTACAACAAAACCACTCCATTGCAGACTTAAATTTTATGTAGACTTTGTAGAATGTAAGTGGAGCGGTTTAGTTTTCTGGGGTGCTTTTCCTGCTGAGTGGTGGGGGCTGAGTGGTGGGGGCTGAGTGGTGGGAGGCTCGGGTCCCCACATGTGCCTTTCTTGCCTGCCCCAGCAGGACCTTGCTGGGGTCAAGTCTGCTCTTCGTCTGGTGTGTGGCTGGGTGTGTGTGTCTGTGTTGGTGTTCCCAAGGGTGTGCAGAGTGATGACTGTATCTGCTGGGGACAGAGGTGCACCATACCCACTTCCAGCCCCCATTTTCTCTGACTCTGCCCCTGGGCTGCCTGCTGGGGAGAGTTCAACACCTCACTCAGCTCACTCCTGGGACAAACTGGATCCTGGGCATGGGAGACGGGAGGGGAGCTGTGGCCAGCGCCAGGCAGGGCTGCTAGAGCTTCTCACCAGGAGCTGAGGCCTGACTCAGCAGGAGGAGGGTGGAGACCTCCCTCGGAGCCTCAGGGAAGAAGGCAGACAGGGCCAGAAGTGGGAGGGGTGTGCAGCTGGTGCCAGAGCTGGAGCACCCAGGCCCTGGGGCTGTGGTCCTGCCTAGCAGGGCTGTTCAGCCTTTGGCGGGTAGAGGGGAGATCCCTGGGCCGGGCCCTGGAAGAGGCCGTGTAAGGAGACCCCACCCACCGCTGCTGAGGGCCGCAATTGGAACCAGGTGCCCTCAGTGGAAACCTCTTTCATGTCCCCTTCTGATCCTTCTCCTGGGCATTTCCAGCCTCTGGGCTGGGACTTGCTTCAGCTGGAGCCCCCCACTAGCCCCCCACCCTGGCACTTGGAGGAGGGGCTTCTCACAGGTACCCACTCTGTCCCTTCCTCACACAGACCATGAGGCTGTGTTGCCACCCAAGGTGTCTTCCAAGCTCTCCACCCCATTGGTCTAGAAGGGGGTGCGATGGGGGTGAGGAGTCCAGAATAGGGGATGCGTGCTGGCCGTGAGACTGCCACTCTGGCCTCCCCCAGGCTGGCTGGCTGTGTCCGTGTTACTGGGGAGATGCCCAGCCCTAACAGGGAGTCACTGGAGGCCAAGGGCGGGGGCTGTTCACATGAATAAATTCAGCAGGACAGGCTGGGTCTGTTGTCTCTCTCCTGCCCTGGTTGGGGGTTGGGGGAGGGGCAGGTGGTCTCATGCCTTGGTCAGCCACTTGCAGACTCTGGCTATTGGGTCACCCTCTGGCTGAGATCCCCATGGAAGGGGGTGCATCTTGGGCCTGCTGACCCCAGGACTCCAGGGAGTGGGCCAGAGCAGGAGTTGGTGGCCATGAGAGCTGGGTGTGGCTTGCACTCACCAGTGTGAGCATTTATCTCATGGTATGAGCCCATGAAGAGTCCACATTGGTGCCTCAGAGACCCCCACTCCCCACCGAAAGACACATGTGGCTTGTGTCCCTTTGGGTCTCACCTTCTCTGCTTCCCTGCTGTGTACTGGCAGACAGTGCTTGGAAGACATGGGCAGTGACCTCAGTGTCCTGTGGGCTGTGTCTGTGCCTGTGCCTGCCTGGTGCATCGCTCTCTACCTCCGAGCCTGTCTCCTGCCCTCTTCAGCATCTGTTTCTCCTTGTCTGTTTCTGTCCCCTCTGCATGTCTCTGTCTCTTTGAGTTCTGTGTGCTCTGCTGCCAATGTGGTGGGGAAGGGGCCCAGGTGCAGCCCCTACTGGGGGCCCATCTGAGGGGTGGCACTCATGCTGATTAATACAGAGGTGACATGCCCTGCTCCAGGGAAGGGTAGCTGTAAAATAGCCCCATTTCACCCCCTCCACACACACTCAGGCAGCAGGCACAGGTCCATCCCGCCCCAGGCTGCACATCCACGTGCCACCCACACGCTGTCCCGTGCATGAAGGGCCACACTGGGAGTCTCATTCACATACACACAGAACCACAAGACACACTCAGAGGCGTGCATGCCCCCTGTACCTGGGAGGCTGAGCCGTGAGCGGCTTTTTCCACATTTCGCTCTCCCCACCGACTCCCCCCCATGCAGAGGGGGTGCTGGGGCAGGATACGCCCCTCCTCTTGGCTTATACTTGCCAGGCCCTAGGGAGTGTGTCTGGGTGTTCACGTCTGGGGGTGATTGCCCCAACCTTCCCTGAACACGTGGGCTCGAGGTCAAGAGGACCAAGAGGTCAGCACGGAAAGAGGGTGTCCAGGCTGGGCGTGGTGGCTAATGTCTGTAATCCCAGCACTTTGGGAGGCCGAGGCAGGCGGATCATGAGGTCAGGAGATCAAGACCATCCTGGCTAACAGTGAAACCCTGTCTCTAGTAAAATACAAAAAATTAGCCAGGCGTGGTGGTGGGCGCCTGTAGTCCCAGATACTTGGGAGTCTGAGGCAGGAGAATGGAGTGAACCCAGGAGGCGGAGCTTGCAGTGAGCCGAGATTGCGCCACTGCACTCCAGCCTGGGCGACAGAGCAAGACTCCGTCTCAGGAAAAAAAAAAAAAAAAAAAAAAGGGTGTCCAGTCCTCCTGGGGACTAGTGTGATACGCTCCAGAGTTGGGGGGTCTTGGGACGTGAAGCCTAGGCTTTCCTGCCTTGGTCATTGACCCTGTCTCTGGGCAGAGCTGGACAGGTCACCTGGGTGGGAGGGTGCTGTGGGTGTAGCAGGGTGCTGCCCTCCCTGGGGTGAGTGAGAACAGCTGACAGAGACCCCTGGAATCTGTGTCTGCACGTGGGCTGCCAACCTGCCAGCCTCCTTCAGGAAGGGTGCCGTACTGGGCAGCCCTTGGGCATGGAAGTTTTAAGGCAGAGGCAAGGGCAATGAAACCCTGCCACGGATGTGAGGGGATTGCTGGTAGTCCAATGTCTGATAGGCCTGAGTTAACATCGGGGTGGGACAGGAGGGCAGTGGAGGGTTGGGGGGAGTGTGGACCCCATGCCTGCTACCCATGCTGTCTGGGCTGTGTCACGGAAGGAGGGAGGAGTGCTATGGGGTTCAAGCTAGGAGTCAGGCTCCCTGGGGGCGATTAGGAGGGAAGGGGCGTCCAGGGCTATTTGGGGGACTGCTCTTCCCTCCCTGCAAACACCACAGATGTCAGTGTGCAGAGGAAAGGCCCGAGGCTTTATTGTGGCCTCTCCACCCGGGGACCCAGCCCCAGGCTCCTCCTTTACAGCAAGCAAACATCTGCAGTCCTCACATTTCAAAAGCCTTTGCCGCAGTGACGGCTCTGATCACTGACACTTGTTGGAAGAAAAGTTTAAGAGTTTAAGTAAAAATTAAATATATTGTATTAGGTATAATTTTTTAAAAGGGCAAAGTAAAAAATATTAATACAATCTGGTTGTAGAAAATACACTGCAAGAAAAGGAACAGGTGCCTCAAAAATGTAACCCTGGCAACTCTGCCAACAGGTCCTAGGCTCCGGCTTCCTGGAAAGGCCCCAGGACACGTGGGAAC
Organism: Macaca thibetana thibetana; assembly: GCF_024542745.1. Lineage (NCBI taxonomy): Eukaryota > Metazoa > Chordata > Mammalia > Primates > Cercopithecidae > Macaca > Macaca thibetana. The sequence continues at coordinate 35,754,177 of NC_065587.1, read as the reverse complement.
TCCAGGCACCCTCGCAGGGGCCCTCCCGAGGGCAGGTGGCCCAGAAGCCCAGGGAGGGTGGCCTGGGAGGCGGAACGGGCACAAGGCCGAGCATCACTGGCTCCTAGGGGGCTGTGACATGGAGCCAAACATACACGCGTGCGAGAGGGTAGAGCGGGCAGCGACGCGGTCGGATCGGTCGCGGGGGCTGCGGGAGGAAGCGCTGCAGGGACCCGGGCGGCGCCGGCGGCCTAGCCGGAGATGCACGCGCTGTAATAGACCGCGCTGCTGGCGTCCGACAGCGCGGAGATCAGGCTGCTCTCCTCGGGGCAGGACATGGCGCGCGGGCCCAGTTTGGCCAGTGCCACGTGGTACGGGAGCCCGGGGGCGTCGGGCCGAGTCCGGCTGCAGTTGAGGTACTGGTCGAACTCGGTGAGGTCCACGTCGGCCCAGAGATCGGCGGCGGGCCCCAGCGGCTCGGCGCTCTCCAGCGGCGGGGCCTCGGGCGGCGGCGACAGCGGGCCGGGGTACGGGCCGGGCGTGCCCAGGGTGCCGTAGTACAGGCCAGCGAGCGGCGCCACCGGGGGCGCGGTCCTGAGCGCCTCCGCCAGGGGAGCCCCGTAGCAACCGCCGGGGTCCCGGGACAACTCGGTGGGCGCGTAGGGCGCGCGGAAGGCTCGCAGCGCGCAGTCCTCGGGCGCCGCGGGCGGTGGGAAGAAGGCAGCCTCGCCGGGCTCCAGGCCGTCCAGAGGCGAGCGCTCGGGCGTCGGCAGCCCCAGGCCGTCGAACTCGGCGCCCAGCGGGGGCAGCTCGCGGAAGGCGCGAGCCGAGCCAGGCGCCGCGGGGAAAGGCTCGGGCGGTGGCTGCGGGGGCGCTAATCCGGGGAGCAGGAGGCCGGGCTCCAGCCGCCGGGCCTTGCGCGCCTGCTTCTTGCGGCGCGGCCGGTACTTGTAGTTGGGGTGGTCGCGCAGGTGCTGCACGCGCAGCCGTTCGGCTTCCTCCACGAAGGGCCGCTTCTCCGCTGCGTTCAGCTCCTTCCACGCTTTGCCTGCGGGCCGCGGGCGCCAGTGAGTGGAACGCCGTCGGGCGGGTGGGCGCCGAGCCCTCCGTGCGCCTGGGACGCCCCGCGAGGGTTCGGCGCAGCCCCCCGTACACCGCGACCCGGGACCCCCGCGCCCCGCGCCCCCCGCCCCCTCCGGCCCGAGCCCCCCCCGGCCCGCTCCCCCTTCCGGCGCCCTCCCGCCGCTCACCCAGCATCTTGCTGAGCACCGCGTTGTGCAGGTCCGGGTTCTGCTGAGCCAGCCGCTTGCGCTCGTCCTTCGCCCACACCATGAAGGCGTTCATGGGCCGCCGGATGCGCGACTCGTCTGCCGCCTGGCGTTCCCCGCGGCCGGCCGGGCTGAGGCCATAGCGCCCCGGCTCGGGGCTGCGCGGCGGACTGCGCTGCGGGCTGGGCGGCGAGGCGGGCGCGGCGGGCGCGCGGCGGCGAGGGCGGCGGGGGCGGCGGCGAGGCCGCGCGGGTCAGCGGCGGCCCCGTGTCCCGGGGCCCATGCACAGTCGCGGCGGGCGGGCGGGTCGTCCTGTGCGCCGTAGCCGGGCGGCGATCTCTGCATTCCAGCTGGGCGCGGCCTGGGCGGAACGGAGCGCGGGAGCGCGGCGGGCGGGCGGCGGGCACTGCGGAGCCGGGCGCGAGGGCGGGCCAGGCCGGGAGGGCGGACGGCGGTGGGGACGGCGGTGGCCTCGGGCCGGGCGGGCGCCCAGATATAGCGGCTCGGGGCCAATCGGCGGCGGGGCGGGCGGGCCGGGGCGGGTCGGGGCCGCCCCCTCCCCGGGGGCTCCCTTTCTTCTCTGGCCGGGCGGGATTTCGCGGAGGCCTCCCCCGCGCACAGCCCCCCCACCTCCCCCGCCACCTCTCAGAAGGAGAGACCCCCGGGTGGGAAGGAAAGGGCTGCCGATGTGGGCCGGTGCTGCCAGACTTTCAGAGGCGAGCTGCCACCCACCCACGGAGTCGGACCCCCGGGCAGTAACGGGGAGGGCGGCAGTGTCCCGCTCGTTGCCGTTCCCCGCACCCCCCTAGGAGGCTCCATGGGGAGGAGAGGGCCCTTTTGCACACCAAGTTCTTGCGAGGCTGCCTTCCCAACAGCCGGTAAGTCCTTCCTGGAACGCAGCGCCCTCAGAAAAGCCCCCGGCTTTGGAGAGGCGCTCTGACTACCCAAGGGCGCCCATGCACCACGTTCCTGTCAGAACCAGGGCCTTTGAATGCTTTTATGGGACAAGGTGGTCTTCGTGTTTCTGTCCTCACGCCCAAACCAACGCTGCCACAAGGCAAAGCTGACACAGGGAGGGAGAGAGCAGAGGCCCTGGACAGAGCCCACAAAGAGAAGGGGGAGCAGGGATGCAGCAGAGGTTGTGGCCTCCTCCCTGCCCACCTCAGGGCCCTTGGGGAGGGGGCTGAGACCCGCAGGGGCTGTCCGGCTCCCCTGCCCAGCCCAGGCCACCGCTGCAGCAAGAGGCAGGGCCGACCTGGGTCCTTCCCGCTGGCCCCTCCCTGGACCCTCTGACCTGGGGAGGGCCGGGTTCCAGAGGAGCGTCCAGCTTCCTGAATTTTCACTGTCCCCTTCCCACCCCATCAGGAGGGGATCTGGCCTCCAGAGCTGAGGGTCTCCCTCTGGAGGTCCTCCCCTCCCACTGCCATACGTGGTTCTACTGGAGGAGTGTCAGGTGTCCCCAGCAGCCCTCCAGGCAGGGTCAGAATCCCCCCACCTCACAGCACATCTCCTCATAGCCTGGAGGCTCCGCAACTGCCCCCCACCCACCCCCGTGCTGGGAGCCCCGTGGATAGAGGCCACAGATCTTGGTGGCCTTGAGCCTGTGTGGCCAGCAGCTCTTGGGTCGCTGTCCCTGCCAGCCTCGCTAGGCCACATCCAGCCTGTGATGTGAATGGGGGGCCCTATGTGGGCCTTGCAGTGCTCCTCAGAGGCTGTTCCTGAACTGTCCCCAGGGGCGCTCCTGCCCTGAGGCCAGCACCCCCCACAGGGGCACCCCCACGGAGGGCTGTTGCGGTCGGTGTCCAGCCCTCCCCAAAGCCCCACATCACAGTCTGTCTCGACGCCCATCGTCCCAGCATGTGGGGCTGGATCTCCCAGTCTGGCCTCCAGGTCTCCCCTCACTCCAGTTTGCCCCACGGGCCTAGCACCTCGTTCACAGACACTGAACCAGTGCTGGCTAATGGGGGGCCCTTGGGGCACCAGGAGGTGTGGCCTCTGGCTTTTCTGGGGAGGCAGGCAGAGTTGTGGCCACAGGGATGGATGGGCTTACAGGCCTCTGCCGGGTGGTGCTAGTTCCCCTTCAATCTCAGTGTGGGTGGCTGGACCCTTGGCCAAGTCTGTGTGGGTGGGCCTCCTGGGCAGCTGGCAGGAAGGTGCAGGGGGGTGGGGAGCTGTGTGAAGACCCCCAAAGGGCTGTCACTTGGCAGAAGCTTCGTCTACTCACAACCTTAGGGATGGAGTCTGGGGTCACCAGGGCCTGGCTCAGCCTGGGCAGTGGCTGGTCACTGGGGCCTGGGAAAGAGGTCCTCAGGGTCCTCTGCAGCAGCCCTCACATGTTGGGAGAGATCTGCAGTTCCCTGGGGGCTCTGCTTGGTCCTCTGCCGCCCCTGAGAGCCCAGAGTCACTGGAGCTGCTCTAAACATAGTGGCAGGCAGTGTCCGGCATGACCTCATCGCCTCCTCATCCCCTACAACACCCACCAGCAGCCGCCTTGCCTGGCGCCAGCCAGTGACCCACCCTCTTGGCTGGGCTGTGGGACTCAGGTGTCCGGCCGTCATGTCCTGTGAGCCAGGGCTGGGTGGGGAGCCTCCTGGGGTGCTCCTTTCCCTCCACATGGCAGGGAGGAGGCGGCAGCCCCGGCCCAGTATCCAGATGGGACAAAGTGGGGGTAGAGACCACAGTCAGGGTGGCGTGATCTGGAGTCGCAGGGCTGGGGGGACTCTCCAGGGCTGTACAGGGGATGGTGTGGGTGTGGCCAGCTGTGCTGAGGGAGGGGCATGCGATGTGTGTCTGTGCGTCTGTGTGTGGCCTGTGTCTGTCTGTCTGCCTGGGTGTGGGGTGAGGGGGACTCTGGTGCTGGAGGCTGCCCAGGGCCTTGGGAGCCAGGCAAGCTGGACTCTCCCAGGAAGAGATGAAGACCCATAATAGGTCCAGGACCAGGGGTCCTGCTCCGTGAAGGTTGGAGGGTCCCCAAGGCTTCTCTGGCCACTGAGCTTGGGCCCCAGCTTTCTCCAAAGGAGGGCAGGCAGTTCATGAGTCTAGGGGCATTCGTCTGCCTCTGGAACCCCACCTCAGTCTCTCCTGGACCAGGTGGGCTACAGCCCACCCTTGGGAGGGAGCCTATCTGTAGCCCCCAAACCCCAGTCAGAAAGGCAGAGTTTGGGGGCAAGCTTTCTCTACAAGGGTGGGACTGGCCTGGGCACTGAGTGGACACTCTTCTGCCTACCACCTGCCCCTCTCCCTCAGCATGGACAGGAACCTCGGCCTCCAAGTGAGGCCTGCAAAGGACGCTGGGTAGTCCCCCTCGGTGGCTCTGGGTGGGGGCTTGGCTTGGCACGGCTCCGGGCCGGGATGGCGGGACCTCCCAGGCACTGCCTGGGCACAGACCTCCCAGGCTCCCGCCAGCCCAGCCCCTGCGGCTGCAAGAGCAGCGAGGCTGGGACCAATTACCGAGTCCGAGGGGCCTGGACCCTCCTGCTCCTCAGGGTGGAGGTGGGGGTTCCTGTTGGATGCAGTTTCAGGTGGAGGGGGCTCTCTGGCCTCCCGAACTTTGGCTCTCCCAGTTCAGATCCTACCTTCTGCCCACAGCTGAACACCTCTCCCGCAGGGAGCCCCCGCCTTCCAGCCACTGTCCTCGAGAGACGGCAGCGTCTTGGTCTCCTGTCTGCAGCCTTGGTGGGCTTCCTTCGGAACTCGCTGAGACAGCTCCGGCTCCTTGGGAGCTCTGTATTTAGTGGGCCTCGTCCTGGAGTTGCGGCTCCAGGCCTAGTGAGACATGGCAGAGGCCAGGGCAGGGAGAGTGTGAGGCTGGGGTCAGGGTCTATGCGGAGGCCGCCCGATGCCTCAGAACCAGGTGGACACAGTTGTGTGCATGTCCCTCTTGGCCAATGACAGGTCTGGTTCAGGTGGCCCTTGCCCAGGGACAGAGGCTTCTCCTGGCTCCGTGCCTTCCAGCTCTTAGTCCTGGTATGCACAGTGTCACTGGGCTTCCGATAGCTGCCGGCCTCAACTCTGGGAGAGGGCAGGTGGGGCGGCAGGAGGTGCCTGTGCTTTCCTGGGCATGAGCAGGCATGAGAGGTACACGTGCTCACCTGGGCAGCGCCTCTCAACTGTTAGGTGTGGGGTTAGGGTTCACCTGACGATTTGCCACAGTCCAGTGGACCCGAGAGTTGCATGCAGAGCTGGGTGTCAGTGCAGATTGGGGAAGGGTCTGAGGGTGTGGGTGTGGGGGGCTGTGCCGGGGCCTGCAGACTGGGGTGTGCAGTGCGAGTGAGGTGCTTTTGTAGTCTGAGGGGTGATGTACCAGTGTGGTGTCAGGGTCTCTTCTACTCTGGGTGCTATGGGCCAGCAGGACTGAGCGGGGTGGGGCCTTCTCTGGGTTGAGGGCCACAGGGGGATGGTGAGGGTGGGAGTGCTGAATGCACAGGGTGGGGCTGGGCTGCGGACAGTCAGGGTTAGGCCACCCGCGGCGAGCGGGGCTTCCTAGGTGTTCCTGGGGCCCTGGTGATGTGGAAGCTGTTCTCAAATTCTGGGGTGTTGTGCTGTGGTGGGCATGTACCTAGGGTGTTATCAAGGGCTGTGCCCACTTTTAGGGGCACTGGACAAGAGTCGGGGTCAGAGCAGCTGCTTGAGCTCTGCAGGGACCATCGTGTGACCCTCGGGGTATCCTGCCCTAGGGGCAGCTGCAGGGCCACTTGTGTCCCTGGGTGCTGCGGCCTGTTGTGCGGCCTTCCCAGTGCTGTTTGTTGATGGGGGGGTTCCATGGGAAGCTGGTGGGCTGGGCTGCTCTGGGTTTCTGAGGCAACAGCAGGGAGGGGCCAGGAAACTGCAGCTCAGGAAGGAAGGCTGGCCTTGCAGGAGGAGGGAGCCTGGGGCCAGCTTAGGCTGAGCAGGCGCCAGACATTCTGTCCTGCGGCCCCGGCCCCCACTGGCTGGGAGCTCCTGCCCAAGTTCTACTGGCCCCACCCTTGTCTCCACCTCCATGCTTGTATGGCTGCCTTTATTCAGACCTTGGTGGCTTGGGCTTGGGTCTGTGGGTGACCTCGTCCTGTGCTTATGTGAGCCCCGGTCCCTTTGTGGCTCTGCAGAGGCCCAAATGGGGCTCTCGGTGTACCCTGCACTGTGGGGCATGTGTTAGCACACTCCGGTCCCCAGGGTCCCTGGAGGGCAGTGTCCACTCTGACTGCCCTGTCCTGGGCTGGCCCAGCCTCCTCCTCCCCTGCCAGGTTGGGAAATGGGGAGAGGGAGAACACCCTCAGGGGTCATCCGTCTCCCAGCCGCGGAGGGCACTGCAGGGCTGGACGCCTGAGGCTGTGTGTTTCTTTCTGTTGCTTGTCCTGGCATTAGTGACAGCCAGCTGGGGCTGCCACATGGGCTAGAGGGGGCAGGCCTGTGTTCTGGGGGCTCATCCACCCCTTCTTGCTCAGGGACTGGCAACATCTATCCGGATGTCCATTTGTTCTTGGGCAGCTGCTGTGTAGCAGACCCTGTATTAGGGGTTAGGAATTTGGCAGAGAACAAAACAGACAGGTCCCTGCCTGTGGGAAGCTTCCATTTTGCTGAAGAGACAGACAGTCAACAAATCCACAAACAGGCCAGTGGCTCACGCCTGTAATCCCAGCACTTTGGGAGGCTAAGGCGGGCAGATCACCTGAGGTCAGGAGTTCGAGACCAGCCTGGTCAATATGGTGAAACTGCCGTCTCTACTTGAAGAAAAAAAAAAAAAAAAAAAATTAGCTGGGCGTGGTGGGCTCCTGTAGTCCCAGCTACCCTGGAGGCTGAGGCATGAGAATCACTTGAACCTGGGAGGCGGAGGTTGCAGTGAGCTGAGATCGCACCACTGCACTCCAGCCTGGGTGACAGAGTGAGACTCTGTTTCCAAACAAAAACAAAAGCAAAAAACAAAAATTAGCTGGGCGTGGTGGCACATGCTTGCAATCCCAGCTAGTAGGGAGGCTAAGGCACAGGAATTGCTTGAGCCTGGGAGGTAGAGGTTGCAGCGAGCCGAGATGTCACCACTGCACTCCAGCCTGGGCGACAGAGGAAGACTGTTTCAAAAAACAAAAATGAAACAAAACAAACCTAACCAAAAACAAATCCACAAACAAGCCAGAACTTGGGGTGCCAGGTGTAGGGAGGGGGCTGTGTCAGGGTCACGCATGGCTTTTGCCCTTGGGGGTTCATGGGAGGGGTCTTTTCACAGAGGGAGGAGCATGTGCCAAGGCCCTGGGGCAGGGAAGTCTGCTGGCGTGAGCGGAGCAGGGGGTGCGGAGAGGAGGGGATGAGGCTCAGAGGGAACAAGGGCTGAGTTGGGTCTGGGAGAGTCCTGCATTTTCTGAGTGAGATGGGACCTTGGGAGGTTCTGAGTAGAGCATGATCTGCCTCAGCTCAGCTGCTACGTGAAGATGCGGCTGTGCAGGGCAGGAGGGACGGGCTCACCGCCAGCGGAGAAGGCAGGAGGCTCTGCTTTTGCAGGGGGGCCTGGCCAAGGTTGGCTCTCAGCCCCTGCTCTGGCTGCCCCGGGAGTCTGCCTGGTCTCTCTCTGGGAGGCGTGGGCCCCTGGGAGGTGCTGCCTCAGGGAACCCTGGTTTTGCTGCCCTGTGAGTTGGGTCTCCAGGCTTCACCCATAGCCCGACCCCACGGCTGCCTGGGGCCTCTGGGGAGGGGGAGGGTGGAGTGGCCGCCAGGCTGGCGGGCTGGCAGGGCAGCATTTCTGGGAATTGTGTGGGGGAAGTGCATTGTTAGAGCAAGCCTGGAGCAGGCCGCCAGGGCCGCCACTGGCCTCTGGGGATGCCTCTTGCCTCCCCCAGCGTTGCTTCTGTGGGAGGGAGCTGGGACTGGGCCAAGGCATGGGCTGGGCTGGGGACTTTCCGAGAGACGCTCCCCTGGGCAGGTGGCTCTTCCCATTCTGCAGACTGGGCGACTGAGGTCCAGAGAGCCGGCTGCTGCAATGGCAAAGCCAGGAGCAGTGGGCCCAGTCCCCATCCCCTGCTCTCATCTGCTGGTGCATGGGACAGGGGAACACTTGCTGGACCTAAGCCCCGTCGCTGACCTGCCGGTGGGCATCCAAGGGAGGCCTGGGTGGGGTCCACTAGGGACACAGCTTGGCAGAGCCCCCAAGGTGGGCTGGAGGGTCTGATGGAACGGGGCGCAGAGATGGTGCCTAGGTGCTTGGGCTGTGGGAGGGCTGCCCACGGGGTGGCAGGGGGTGGGGGCTCCTGGGGCTGCAGGATTCCCCGGCCCCCGCTCTGTGGTTGCAGGAAGCAAGTGGGGCTCCGTGTGAGTTTGGCAGCAGGAGCCTTCCCACCGCGGCTCTGCCTTAGCCAGAGGGGAAGCATGGATAGCGGCCACTGGGGTCATGGCCGGCTTTGGGCGGGCAGGGGGCGGGGGACGCAAATAGAAAAATAAATGGCCTGAGCTTCCGAAGTTTCCTGGACTCAGGATGGGGGAGGGCAGGCCTTTGGGCCAAAGGTGTGGCCAGCTCTGTGGGGTGGACGGGGGGTTTCTCCCCAGACGCCTGTTGGGGCCAGAGCTGCCCCCTCAGACCTCCAAGGTGGGACACATCTCCTTAGCGCCCTCAGGACAGGGCCCTGCTGCCTACAGAGAATTCCTAAAGGCCTATCCATATGTCTCTGTCCATAAAGACATCGAGTGTGGAGGACACCCTGGAGGAGGAGACGGAACCCTCCTGTTTCCTGGGCCTCAGCCCCAGGTGAGGCTGGCCACAGGTGACCACAGAGACCTAGCCTGGTGTCGTGCAGCCGCTGGGTCTGTGAAGGGGAGTGAGGCACTCCTCACCCCGTGGCAGCTCCTAATCAGGCCTCTCCCCTGCACCTGCACATCATGTGGCTGTGGCTCCCAGGATGAGACAGGCTCGGTGAGTGAGCGTCCCTCTCCTTCATCAGGAGACGGACGCCTCCGCTATGAGCCACCCTTCTTTCAGGCTATGTGCATTTCCGACTCTGTTCTCAGGGTTTAACCGAAACCCTAACGCGGCAGAGTGGGACCCAGGCCTTGCCCTCTGGGCAAGTGGCTCCCTGTGTGTGTGAGGCTCCTGCCTGCATGTGTGCGTGTGCATGTGTGCGTGTGCATGTGTGCGTGTGCGTGTGTGCGTGTGCGTGTGCGTGTGCATGTGTGCGTGTGCATGTGTGCGTGTGCGTGTGCGCGTGTGCGTGTGCGCGTGTGCGTGTGTGCGTGTGCGTGTGCGCGCGTGTGCGTGTGTGCGTGTGCGTGTGTGCGTGTGCGTGTGTGCGTGTGCGTGTGCATGTGTGCGTGTGCGTGTGTGCGTGTGCGTGTGTGCGTGTGCGTGTGTGCGTGTACGTGTGTGCCTGCACACGGGGAAGGAAAGTTTTTCAGCTGCCGAGGATGGGAGTAGGGGCTGGAGCAGCACCCTGCAGGGACGCCCCACAGGAAAATCGACGGTTCTGATGTTCTCAGCCTCTGGGTGCAATTTCCTGAGGGCACAGGAACGTCTGGCACCCCTGGGCAGCTTGCTGGGGGAAGCTCCGTGGAGGAGGATGTCCCGAGGTCGGTGAGATCCAGGAGGGGTCTGCTGGGGGGCGGGAATGCTCTGAGCAAGGTCCCGGAAGTCCAGAGCTCCTGAGGGATCCGGGACCAGGGGCACTGGGGAGTTTCAGAGTTGGTCGCCGCCACAGCCCTCACAAGTGAGGCTGCTCTCTGGGACTGGTCACCTTCTCGCCTCGGCCACTTCACAGTCCTGGGGGGCAGCTGTGGCTCTTGCTGGGAACCAGCTGACCCTCCCTGGGGCTTGGGGGTGGGGTGCTGCTGAAGTGAGGCTCACCCGTCTGTGGCTTACTCCCGCCACCTAGAGGCCACTGTTCCTCACAGGCTCCCGGGCCAGTCACCTGCCGCCGCCCGGGGGCAGGACCTCCCCACGGGATTGCAGTTTCTCTGATCACCGGGATGGGCCTACACCTCTCCCCCTGCAGCGGCTGCTTCCACGCAGGACTGGAGCATGTCAGGGTTCGGGGCTGCTGTCATAGGGGAGTGGCTGCGGCCTGCAGGTCAGCGGCACCCGACTTCTTTTGCTAACCCCCTTCCCTGCCTGTCCTGTCCACCCCTTTCTCTCCATCTTTCTCTCCTGCCCCTGCCATGAAGCATGAACCAGTGACCCCATCCACACCTGTCTGACCAGGCTCCCCACATGCCCTGACGTAGCCCCGTAGGCTAAGCCCACAGCTGACATCCCTTCCTGGGGAATTCCCGACCTGCCAGCCATTGTTCTTCAGACACCCCAGCATCTTGACCTCCCTCTATCTGCAGCCTCTGTGGGCCGGGCCTCCACTAGGACCCCCTGAGACATGTCAGGCTCCTCACGAGCTCTGTCTTATGTGGCCACGCCCAGGGCCCCAGGAGGTAGAAGACCAGCGGGCGTCTCATGGAGGAGGAAAAAGGGCCCAGAGAGGGACTTCCGCTCCGGCTCAGCAAGGGAGTCCCAGTTCCCGGAGTCCTTGTTGAGGCCCCTGCTCCACGGTGCACAAGGTAGAATTCATGGGATCATAAAGGAAACCAGTTCTACCAACACACGGTTAGGAAAATACTTTCTTAAAGTGTGATATCAAAACCCAAGTGCTTCTTTACCAAGAACAAGATGTGACCCACTGGGTAGCCTCTGCAGTTCCAGCAGCAGCCAGCGTGTGGGCACGACACAGTTCCCATCCGTGCCAGCTCAGCACGGGCCCAGATGACCAGATTTGGTTCTAGGCCTTGTTCATAACTGAACGAACAACACCTTTCTGCTACAGGTTGGTATAAAGGAGATGATGGGCCGGACGCGGTGGCTCACGCCTATAATCCCAGCACTTTAGGAGGCCGAGGTGGGCGGATCACCTGAGGTCAGGAGTTTGAGACTAGCCTCACCAATATTATGTAACCTCGTCTCTACTAAAAATACAAACATATTAGCCGGCTGTGGTGGCGCATGCATGTAATCCCAGCTACTCGGGAGGTGAGACAAGAGAATTGCTTGAACTTGGGATGCGGAGGTTGCAGTGAGCCAAGATCGTGCCACTGCACTCCAGCCTGGGCAACAAGAGCGAAACTCTGTCTCAAAAAAAAAAAAAAAGGAGATGATGGTTTCTTCCCACCAGTTTATTTTCTGTCAGGGGTTTGGTCTCTGACTCCCTGGATTGTTGAGACACCTTGCACCCCACCAACACTTCAACCAGGACTGGGCTTGCCCCTCTCTCCTTTTTGCCTCCACTCTTAGGAACTTGCAGCTATCTGGGGTCAGTTCTCCTCCGTGCTGTCTGGGCTGCACCTCCTGCCCAGGAGGGGCCTCTCTGTGCTCCAGCCCTTGCCAGCATCTCAGGATCTGCAGTCCTGATACTTGGAGGTCTCCCCCACCCCCAGCTTGAGGGCTGGCTTCCTTCCATTGGTCTTCAAATCAACTCACCCTCGGCTGTTGGAGAAGCCTGTGTGTCTGGCCAGGCAGGCTCCATGGATGTGTCCAGTGTCTTCATGGATGGTGGGAACAGCTTTGAAACCCTGGCCACCCGGACCTCCGAAGCCACGATTTCTGGGGTTGCTGCTGGTTCCTGCACAAGGGCAGTTCCAGTGCGGCTTCTACAGGACCCTGGCCAGCTCCTTCGTCTGGTTGCCAGCCATTGAGAGGGTGGCTGAAGGGTGGGTGGCTCCAGCCTCCTCTCGTGTGCCTCTGATGAGGCTGGACCCTTCAAGTCTTCCTATATGCCCAAACCATGGAATTCTTGCCACGAGGACTTGCTTGGATGTTCTAGGCTGGAAGCTATGGCCCCAGCTCAGTGAGGACAGAATCAGTCAGTATGGAAACTGTGTTCCTCTATTAATAATAATATAATCATATAATATCACAGGGCCTCTATCTCAGAAAGGCTTTGCTCCTCACAAGGAATTCTATGCTTTTTCCTTATGATTGAGGTTTTTTTTTTTTTCGATGGAGTCTGACTCTGTTGCCAGGCTGGAGTGCAGTGGCATGATCTCGGCTCACTGCAACCTTTGCTTCCCAGATTCAAGCAATTCTCCTGCCTCAGCCTCCTGAGTAGTTGGGACTACAGGCACATGCCGCCATGCCTGGCTAATTTTTTTTTTTTTTTTTTTTTTTTGGTATTTTAGTAGAGACGGGGTTTCACCATGTTGCCCAGGCTGGTCTCAAACTCCTGAGCTCAGGCAGTCCACCTCCCAAAGTGCTAGGATTACAGGCATGAGCCACCGTGCCCGGCCTGAGTTTTTTTTGCGACAGAGTCTCACTCTGTCACCCAGGCTGGAGTGCAGTGGCACAATCTGGGCTCACTGCAACCTCCACCTCCTGGGTTCAAGCGATTCTCCTGCCTCAGCCTCACAAGTAGCTGGGATTACAGGCATGTGCTACCACACCCGGCTAATTTTTTTTTTTTTTTTTTTTTTTTTTTGAGACGGAGTCTCGCTTTGTCGCCCAGGCTGGAGTGCAGTGGCCAGATCTCAGCTCACTGCAAGCTCCGCCTCCCGGGTTTACGCCATTCTCCTGCCTCAGCCTCCCGAGTAGCTGGGACTACAGGCGCCCACCACCTCGCCCGGCTAGTTTTTTGTATTTTTAGTAGAGACGGGGTTTCACCATATTAGCCAGGATGGTCTCGATCTCCTGACCTCGTGATCCGCCCGTCTCGGCCTCCCAAAGTGCTGGGATTACAGGCTTGAGCCACCGCGCCCGGCCTCCGGCTAATTTTTGTACTTTTAGCAGAGACAGGGTTTCGCCATGTTGGCCAGGCTCTTCTGGAACTCCTGACCTCAGATAATCCGCCCACTTCAGCCTCCCAAAGTGCTGGGATTACAGGGGTGAGCCACTGTACCTGGCCAAGATGAGTCTCTCTCGCTCTCTTTTTCTTTTGAGACAGAGTCTCGCTGTTGTCGGCCAGGGCTGGAGTACAATGGTGCTATCTTGGCTCACTGCAACCTCCGCCTTCCGGGTTCCAGCAATTCTCCTGCCTCAGCCTCCTAAGTAGCTGAGATTATAGGTGCCTGGCACCACACCTGGCTAATTTTTGTAATCTTGGTAGAGAAGGGGTTTCACCATGTAGGCCAGGCTGGTCTTGAACTCCTGACCTCAGGTGATCCACCTGCCTCGGCCTCCCAAAGCGCTGGGATTACAGGCATGAGCCACTGTGCCCGGCCAAGATGAGTCTCTTAACTGACCATATTTTCTTTTTCATTTTGGCTGCTGGGAAGCTCAGTTATATCTGATTAGTGCCACAGACAGCCCAAGGAACGCTCAGCCCATTCCACCGGCCACCTGGCCTCATAGTTCCTTGGCCTGAACTTGAATGAATATAGGATCCACAACACTAAAGACAGCCGCTCCTTGGTCCACACCCTCCCCCAGGATTGTGCCCTCTCCAGCAAACCACCCAGCATCTGCATTACTGAGGAGTTGGCAGACATTGGTGGGGATGCTGGCCTCGCACCTGTCCTCGTCCTCAACCCTCCCTAGGCCTGGGCCATCTCTCTGGCTGCCTGCAGTCTGGCCCTACCTAGGGACCTCCAACAACAAGGGCAATGAATACTAATGGTCATGCTCCATCCGCTGCTCTGTTCTCAGGCATGTGATGTCAACCAGCTTACATCATCTTGACGGGAGCCCTGTGAGGCGGCCACTGTCGTCAATCCAGGTTCACAAGTGGGGAGACTGAGATACAGAGCGGTCAACGTGCAGAGCCCAGAATCTGCTCCCTGGTGCTGACTTGGGAGGCAGAGGCCCCCCGCAACTCGCGAACCCCAGCAGTGGCCCCTTCCAGACGCCACGTCCAGCTACCCCGCGCTTACACCTGCAGGGCCCCACAAGAGGCCTCCCAGTGTGCGCGGGCCTCTTGAAGAGAGAATCTCCACTCAGATGTCCGAATGACCCAAACTCGGCTCTGGGAGGCTGGGGACGGCCCTCCAGGCCAAGGGGGGAGCGCGCAGGGCCCAGCGGGGCAGGGCTGAGGGCGCTGGGTCCTGAGCCATCCACTGAAGGACGCTGGGGGACAGCAAGGCGCGAAGCAGGAGTTTCTTCTGCTCCTGGGCCCGGGTCGCTCCAGGCTGTCTGGGCTCCGGGAGGGGCGTGCCCGGGGCGCCTCCCGAGCGGGTTATAGTGGGACCACGAGTCTCTGGCGGCGGCGGGTCAAGACTACACTTCCCAGGAGGCTGTGCGCGCCGCGTGGCGCCTGGGAGTTGTAGTCCAGAGCGCGGCGGGCGCGGGCGCGGCGGGCGGGGCAGGCGGGCGCGTGGACTACGCGTCCTAGGATGCCGCGCGCGGCCGCGGGGCTGAGGGTTTGAACCGAGGGTCCGCCGTCCGCGGCGGGGCTGCGTCGGCTGCGGCGGGTGCGGGAGGTGGCGACGACCGGGGCCGGGGTCCCAGCCCGGCTGCGGAGGCGGGCGCGACGGGTGCGGGGGTCGCTGCTCCTGAGGCGATGATGGGCAAGGAGGAGGAGATTACGCGGATCGCCCGGAGGCTGGACAAGATGGTGACCAAGAAGAGCGCGGTGAGGGGCGCGGGCCGCCAGGACCCCGGGAACCCCGCCCCGCCGAGACCCCGTCGAGCCCGCCGACCCCGTTAGGGCCGGAAGACGACCTGAGGGGCAGGACGAGACCCCTCCCCGGCAGAGACTTCCGGGACGCAGGGGAGACCCCCACCCGTGGCCGAGACCCCTGCCCCGAGCCAGCCCTGCCGTTCACCCCCGCAACCCCGCGATCGGGCCTGGACCTTGTCCCGGGAGAGCCACCCGCTCTGGACTCAGAAGCCCCCTCGCCCGCAGTCACAGGCTCCGCACCCTTCCCTGTCCCTTAACTCCAGACCCCCAGCCTGGCCCGTCGACTCCTTCCTTGGCCCCGTCCCGCCTTTGGGAGCCCCCGGGGTGTTCGGGCCTCCTTTGCGGCCGCCCCAGCCCCTTGCCTTCCTCCATCCCGGCCTGGGCATCCTCACGGGCCGAGCCCCGCCCCCAACTCAGCCCTCTCCCACGCTCCGTCTCTTATAGCATTTGTCACGCTCCGTCTCCCATAGCATTTGTCGCCAGCAACAGTTTGGAGTCTGAGGTTGGATCCCTTTTTCTTCTGGAGCTGCCGTGCCTCCCCTGCCTTTTCCTGGCCCCTGTCATCCTCCTTCACGGCCAGCCAGATACCTGTCTTGCCTGTGGGGCCCATTTTCTTCCCTGTCTGTCCCCACCCCACAAGAACCAGGTTTCTCTAATAAATTCTCTCCCTTCTTTAGCCAGGACTTAGCCCGCAGTAACTTGGGTTGTGGGTAGTTATGTGGACACCCTCCGAAAAGAGCCGGTGTGCTTATATAAGACCCGGGAGATGGGGCAAGCCTCCTCTGGGAGCGTCTGGGCGCTGGAGCCTCTGGCCAGCTCTGTTCACTGCGGCCTGGGCCTCTGTTGTCTTGCGGCCACAGCAAGACTTTGGAGGAGGCTGTGTGTAAGGCCTTTGAAGGGGCCAGGCCAGTGGGGGTCCAGTTCCGGAGTCATGACCTCGGCAACCTCTGCACCCTCCAGCAGAAGCATCTTTAGCTGATGCTGCCTGCCTCCTGGGGGACGGGGAGGGGTCTGGCCGCAGGTCATGTGGAACTCCTGGCAGGCTCCATAAACGTGACCTGCGCTTTCCCATCCAGACGGTGAACTCCTGGGGCAGGGCCAGCTGTGTGTCTGCCAGGCCAGCCCAGGGCGGCGAAGGTGGCTGAGTCATAGGCTTTGGGTGATTTGTGCAGCCACCCCAGGGCTGTGTGACTGCAATAGGGGTTTGGGGGATGCTTTTTGGGCTGAGCAGGGTTGAGTCTGGGTTCCTGTGACCAGGGCTCTGGACTGGGGTCTGCACTGGGAAGGGGTGGGCTCCCACTCATTCCTGCTGGGTGCAGCACCGCATCATTGCGTTCACACACACCCCTGGAAAACTGGTCAGCACAAAGTAGGGGTCTGTGAACCATCCATAGCTGTTTCCAGAGATGACCCGAGAATGGAGTTGTATCCCTTCTTAAAGGAGACAAAACACAAACGATAAAAGCTGTAGGTGGGAAAAGCAAAGGTGGGTCATGGAGCCAGGGGAGGGCTGGGTGGGGCTAGCAGAACTGATGGGGGGTTTCTGGTGGAAGAACAGCTTGAGTAGAAGGCCCAGGGGAGAATGAGGAGGGGAGGAGGGCAGTGTGCAGTGGGGCTCCTGGGGGTCCCAGTGCCTGAGGTCCCCTCGGGGACTTGGGGGCCAGGTTTGGGGGATTTTATACCTCTGGTCCTGAGCCCACTGAGAGCCACGTAAGCTGGTGCAGGGCTTTCAGGGAACCAGTGCCCTTGGCTCTGGCTGTCGCCTCAAGGCTGGACTCTGTACAGCCCAAGGGGCAGGGCCGGCCTGAGAGGGTTTAGGAGGGGCTGCGGCCTGGGCAGACCTGCCACCCAGATTGCTGGGGTTGTGCAGGGTCTGGGTCGTGGGACATCTGATCAGGTCACCTTAGGGCAGAGGGAATGATACACACGTGGAAACACATGCACGTGTTACAGAGGAGGTGGGGGTGTTGCAGGGCGCAGTTGCAGTTTTAGATAGGAGAGGTCTTGCTGAGAAGGTGTTGTTTAAATAAAGCCCGGTAGGGAGGGAGGAAGATGTCCTGGGAGGCTGCCCCAGGCAGTGGAGCTGCAGGTGCAGAGGGCCTCAGTGGTGGCTCAGGGCCCTTGGGGAGCACTGAGGAGCTGTACCTGGTGTAGAAAAGTGGCCGGTTTGTGCCTGGCCTCAGTGTGTAAGGACCTGGAAGAAACGCAGATCTTGGGTGGGGAGACAAGGCAGAGAGAACGGGTGCGTTGCAACTGTCCAGGCGAGGGGTGCTCGCCTGCTCAGGGGCAACTCAGAGGCCTGGAGGATAGATGAGGGGGCTGTGGGTCTTGTAGGTGTTGGCTGTGGCTGTGCCTGAAAGTTTGGCCTCCTTCACAGCTGGTGGGGGGTGTGTGCTTTGGGGAGAGGCTGCCCTGCACATCAGGGCATGAACGCACGGGGGAGTGAATGAACCTGGCGCTGCACCTTCACCTGGGTGTGGCCCTGGCTGCTGGGGAGGGTCCATGGCTCTGAAGCCTCCTGATTTGCCAGGGGAGCTGGCATTTCTGTTCTGGTTTGGGTCAGTGACCTGAGGTGGTTACAGTGAAGTCAGTGAGGTCATTGCCACGGATGTGGGTTACAACCTGGAATGCTTGAGGCTGCACAGCCCCTCCCCGTCTTGACTGAGCAGTAAGGGCTCCCTGCTATGGTGCAGGAACAGCCCTGGGTGTCTCCAGGTAGAGGAATTTTGGTTTCTTTTTGACCCCAGGTTGAATCTCCAAATTGTCACTGTCTTGTGTTCCCCTCCAGTAGGCAGAAGGAGGTGATATTGTCCGTTGAGATCTAAAGTCCTTTATGAAGGTCCTCCTTCTCCTTCCAGGAGGGGGCCATGGATCTGCTGCGGGAGCTGAAGGCCATGCCTATCACGCTGCACCTGCTCCAGGTAGGTCCCTGCCTGCCCCAGGTCCGGGACAGCTCCTGGGGACAGCCCAGGAGATGGCAGTTCTGAGGGCACCTGGCAGGGCTTCCCCACCCTCCCCACCGGGCCTTAGTTGGCACAAATGCCTGTTCCTGAGGAGAGGGTCTCTGCCTTTCTCTGGGCTCAGTGGGACAGGGAAGGGAGTCTGAGGATATTGGGAGAGGCATCTACCTCCCTGGCAGGTCCTGGGCTCCTGTCCTGTGGGAGCCACCAAGGGTCTGCCAGGAGGATCTGACCCCTAGGGTGGGCCCCTGCCTCCACCCGACTCAGACCACTTGCCTTGTAGTCCACCCGAGTCGGGATGTCTGTCAACGCCCTTCGGAAGCAGAGCTCCGACGAGGAGGTCATTGCACTGGCCAAGTCCCTCATCAAGTCCTGGAAGAAGCTCCTGGGTGCGGCTTGGGCAGTGCCCACCGAGTGCTGGGACCAGGGCCCCGAGAAGTGCTGCCTCTGGCTGGTCAGCACAGTGTAGGGTCTTGGCAGTGCCCACCCTGAGCCAGGTCACCTGGGAGTGGGGCAGTGGCAACCCCAGACCATGAAGCACCCAGCTTGGGGCTGGCAGTGGATCAGTGGATGCCTGTCAGCATTGGCTGGGAGGGGTGGCCTAGGAGGCAAGGGTGTGTGCTGGGGGCAGGGTTCCAGGTAGAACAAGGAGAGAGGAGCGTTGAGGCCAGGACTTGAGTTGACAGCACTGAGAGTCTGGGGTGAGCTGGGAGGTCACACAGAGGGGAAGGTCACGGCCAGGAGGCTGGGAAGTGTCAGGAGAGGGGAAGGGAGAGGGAGAAGTTGGGGCCGCCTCAGCTACTCACAGGGAACGGAGGGGCAGCCCCTGGCAGGGAGGGAAGGGAAGGGCTGGGCTGGACTGAAGGCTGCCTCTTCCTGGAGACAATGGGGTGACTGGGGTTGCAAAGATGCTGCTATCCGGGATGGAGGCAGCCCTCCTAGCTCTGTCCACACCCTTGTGAAACAGTCTTTCTAGTCCTGTGTGACCCTCAGGCCGTACGTAGCACAAGCATGTCCTCATCCCCAGCCCTTGGGCCTGGCTCTGGGCTTTCAGGAAGAGCTTTGCTGGGGACATACTTGGTCTCTCCCGCCAGGACAGGCAGGAGGGTAGGCCCCAGAGGTGGCCTTTGTGAGTGGGTGCTTGTATAGGAAAGTGTTCTGGGGAGGTAGCCTTGGGACTGCAGAGACGGACGGGTTGCTGGGGAGGGTGAGGGCCTGTTCACTGAGGCTGGGCGCCTTCGTGGCCCCTGGCTCCTCTGGCTGGGTGGGGAGCTGGGGGCTGGGGCTGGGAGGGTTGGTGGTTGGGCTGAGGCTGCACCTTGGTGGTGGTCTGCGCCCGTCCCTCCTCTGCCTTCTCCTGATCAGCCCATCCCTGATCTTTCCTCAACTGCAGATGCTTCAGATGCCAAAGCCAGGGAGCGGGGGAGGGGCACGCCTCTGCCCACGTCCTCGAGGGATGCCTCAGAGGCCCCGGATCCCAGGTAGTACACCTGGAAGGCAGGTGCACACACTCCTGCTTCCCAGCCTGTTTCCTTGCCAGGGAAAGGGTGCTAATCTCCGTGTGCCTAGGCACTGCTTTGAGGCCGCACACAGAGTCGGTCAGCCTCATGCTGGACACTGGCCTCGTGGTGTGTCCTGCCTGCACTGACCACTTGAGATGTGGGTCTGTGTCCACCTGGCTGTCAGCCAGCCATCTTGGCCTCTTCCTCTGCCAAGAGCTGCCATATACCCTGAGTGGGCCTGTGGGAGCCCCCTGGCCTCTTCCCCCAAGACCCCCTGCTGGGTCTGGTTCTTGCTGGCCCACTCTGGCTTCCCGAACCTCAGCCTCGCTCAATGAGGGCCCCTCCTTCCTGCAAAATTCTGCCCAGAACCAAAGGCGGGTGCCCAGCTCCCCTCTCCTGCCCTGCATGTGCATGTGTGGTCACTGCTGCCAGAGGCGATGAGGGCTCTGTGGCCTGCAGCTGGGAGCTGGGGGTGCTTGTGGTGGCAGCCTACGGCCGAGAGATGGCTTTGCCCTTGACCATACTGGGTTGTGGTGATGGGGCCACCAGGAACTCAGGGACACTTTTGCAAGTTGATTTTCCTCCAGGAAGCCGCCTGCTTCTGCCAACTTCCACAGTGGGGATGTGGGGAGGGCTAGGTGGATGCAGCCTGGTCGTTGGGCAGCCTCATGTTGAGGTCCAGCCCTGAGGGGCATCCTTGTCCCATTCTGTATGTGTCTAGCGGGGTCATCTGTGACAGTAGAACCTGGCCTTGGGTGGCCCTGCCTTGTCTCCCCGCCAGGCAGCTGTGGGTCTCTCTCCCTCTCCCCACCAGGCAGCTGTGGGTCTCTCCCTCTCCCCACCAGGCAGCTGTGGGTCTCTCCTTCTCCCTGACCAGGCAGCAGCTGCAGCTGCCCTCACCAGAGTATTTGTGTTGCGGCCCCGCAGGTGGGCACCCCAGAGGTGGCAGGAACTGCCAGGTTCATTCGGATCCACTGGAGATGCTGCCCAGATGCGGACTGCTGGGTCTGGGATCCTGTTCCCACCTGGGGAACATCCTGACCCACTGGGGACCTCACGGCCCATTCCCTCCTGGCTGCTGGGCACACCCCATGGACATCTGGGCTCAAGATAGGCAGGGCCACTGGCCACTGTTGGATTCTGGCAGAGTGGAGCAAGCAGGGTTTGGGGGGTTATGCTGTGGCACCTGCTGCTTCTGGGATCAGTGTCTTGCTGGGGTGCAGCCTCGAGTCTGAGTCTAGCTGGCCCTGGCTCTCTGCAGCCGCAAGAGGCCGGAGCTGCCCAGGGCACCGTCGACTCCAAGGATCACCACATTTCCTCCGGTGCCTGTCACCTGTGATGCCGTACGCACCAAGTGCCGCGAGATGCTGACTGCTGCCCTGCAGACGGCCCGTGAGTGCGGCCGGCCCTGGCTCCTGACACCCGCTGGGATTCTCAGGGCGGCCCAGGCCCCTGCCTGCCCGAGGAGGCCTGCTTCTAGAGGGGCGACTCTCCTCCCCCCGCCCATTGCTGCGGCCCTGGCAGCGGCGTGGGGCCTGTGCCTGGATCGTGGGCCTCTTCCAGGGACACGGATGTCCCCGCTAAGCTGCCAGGGTGATTTGCAGGCAGAAGGGGTGGCAGGTGGAGAAACCAGTGGGGGCAGCTAGTCAGGGCTCCCTCTTGCAGACGACCACGTGGCCATCGGTGCGGACTGCCAGCGCCTGTCGGCTCAGATCGAGGAATATATCCTTTGGGCAGGGGCTGTGGGTCTGAGTTTCTGGTGGAGTCAGGAGGCTGCCTGGCCTGGTGGCCTCTGGTGGCTGCTGGATGCCACTGCCCAGCTGTCCAGGGGTCACCTGCCTGGGGGGTCACCTGCCTGGGGGGGTCACCTGCCTGGGGGGTCACCTGCCTGGGGGGGGTCATCTGCCTGGGGGGTCAGCTGCCTGGGGGGGTCACCTGCCTGGGGGGGTCAGCTGCCTGGGGGGTCACCTGCCTGGGGGGGGTCATCTGCCTGGGGGGTCAGCTGCCTGGGGGGTCACCTGCCTGGGGGGGGGTCACCTGCCTGGGGGGTCAGCTGCCTGGGGGGGTCACCTGCCTGGGGGGTCAGCTGCCTGGGGGGGGTCACCTGCCTGGGGGGGGTCACCTGCCTGGGGGGTCACCTGCCGGGGGGGGTCACCTGCCTGGGGGGGTCACCTGCCTGGGAGGTCACCTGCCTGGGGGGTCAGCTGCCTGGGGGGGGGTCACCTGCCTGGGTAGTCAGGTTGTCTCGCTCCAGGAGGCCCCCAGACCAGCTGAGAGGCTGATTCTGCCTGCTGGTGGGGCCTAGGTTCCCTGGGGCTGTAGCCTGAAGCTGGGTCTCAGTCAGGAATGGGCCTGTGGCAGGCTCGGCCCTGCAGCCCTTCACCTGTCCACCAAGTGTGGGTGGGCAGACCGACCCCTGTGTGGCTGGGCAGAACTTTTCCAGCCAGCACCCCAGCATGGCCCCCAGCGGGGCAGGTGGTAGGTGGAGGTCAGCGACGTTGTCCTCGGGTGGGTCCTTAAACACTTGCACGCATCTTCCGGGATGTTGGAAACACAGACATGAAGTACAAGAACCGTGTGCGGAGTCGTATCTCCAACCTGAAGGATGCCAGGAACCCTGACCTGCGGCGGAACGTGCTGTGTGGGGCCATAACCCCCCAGCAGATTGCCGTGATGACCTCAGAGGTGAGCCCCTGTTGGAGGGGCTGGAGGGCTGCTCCCCTCGGAGTGGTGGGCTAAGCCACTGGCCCCGTGCTCCAGGAGATGGCCAGTGATGAGCTGAAGGAGATCCGTAAGGCCATGACCAAGGAGGCCATCCGAGAGCACCAGATGGCCCGTACTGGCGGCACGCAGACAGACCTGTTCACCTGCGGCAAGTGCAGAAAGAAGAACTGCACCTACACGCAGGTGAGCGGCCGCTGGGCACCTCCCCCGGGCCCAGTGTCTTCAGGCCATCCCGTGCCCCTCCTAGGAGCCCATACCTGTTCCCGCCTCTGCTGTGAGTTTTCCGAGCCTCTCTGTCCCTGACTAGGCTAAGGCATGATGGCCACCTTCAGGGACCACTCCCCTCTACCCAGGACCCTGGGCCCCAGGAGGCAGCGTCTTGGGTGGTGGGGTCCACTTGTTCCAGGTGCTCAAGTCGGAGGGCCCGGCCCGCCCGGCCCAGCTGCACGGAGGGCCCTCGAGGTTGATGCTGGTGGGAGGGCCGTGCCGCCTGCTGCCTGGCAGTGACCGCAGGACTCTCAGTCCCTGCCATGGAGGTGGACACTGAGTGTGCCGGGGAGACTGTGGATCCCATGAGATGGCAGGGACCCTGTTAAGAGGGGAGTGCGGCTGGGCACGGTGGCTCATGTCTGTAATCCCAGCACTTTTGGAGGCCGAGGCAGGTGGATCATGAGGTCAGGAGTTCGAAACCAGCCTGACCAACATGGTGAAACCCCGTCTCTACTAAAAATACAAAAATTAGCCGGGGGTGATGGCACACGCCTGTAATCCCAGCTACTCAGGAGGCTGAGGCAGGAGAGTCATTTGAACCCGGTAGGTGGAGGTTGCACAGTGAGCCAAGATCGCGCCACTGCACTCCAGCCTGGGCAACAGAGCAAGACTCTGTCTCAAAAAAAAAAAAGGGGGGAGTGTGTTGAGGCAGCCGTTGCGCCTGGCAGATGGGACTCGTGAGGGGCTGCAAGGACAGCCCTTCCTTCCCCTCAAAGGCTGCATGGGGCCTGGGTCTGTGCAGAGCCTGCCTCTCTCCTGCTCCCAGCCTCTGGTCGGAACAGGCTCTGCCTGTGGCCTGAGGCTCACCCTTGGGCCTTCCAGAAGGCAGCCACGGGCACTGGGGACCCCCGCTAGTTCCCCCCACCATTGGGACCCTACTGCCTAGCCAAGTCTGGGCCCTGCTGGTCCCCAGCCAATGTGAGCTGCTTCAAGCCCACGCAAGGGCCTCTGCCCCAGTAGACACTGTCTCCCTCCCCCGGAGGCTCAGGTCTGGAAGGTTGGAGTCACAAGGCGGCCTCAGATCAGGTCACCTATGGGAGCTCAGCGGCTGCAAGGCCAGCTCTGCCCATTTGAGGGGACACTCCCTGCAGCAGAGCATGGAGGCTCACCCAGCCCTCCTTACAGGTGCAGACCCGCAGCTCTGATGAACCCATGACCACCTTTGTTGTCTGCAACGAGTGTGGAAACCGCTGGAAGGTGGGTGAGTGGGCTCAGGCTGCCCCTTCCAGCTCCATTCTCTGGAGGTGGGGTGTGTCAGCCTCTGTGGGGTCTGTGGTGTGAACTGGGGATGGCCCTGCCCAGCCAGCCTCCTGGAGTCTTGGGCATGGTGGGCGGAGACTGCAGCCTTGGGTGAGCCTGTGCGGCCTTCTCTCTGGGGAGTCTCATGTGGCCACAAGGCTGGAGGCCTCACCCCCTTTTTCGCAGTTCTGCTGAGCCCTCGTGTAGATGTGCTGCAGCCTTGGGCCGTGGCCAGTGCTGGCCTCCCCCGTCCACGTCCTCCGTTGATACAGCTTCTCTGGAGACCCTAGAAGGCGGCATGTCCTGCCCTCAACCTGCCTGCCTGGATTGCACCTTTCTGCCCTTTCCCCCTCGTTATTAAATGTTTCTTTTTGCCATCTTGTTCTCCTCAGCTGTTACTCCTGGTGGCCCCTGTCCCCATGTTTGACCTGTTCGCGCTGCTGTGGACAAGGCCCCTCCCTGAGGTCAGGCAGTGCTTGGGCTTGGCCCTGGTGGGTCAGCCCCAGGAGAGGAGCTTGGCTGACCTTCAGAGATCACCTGGGGTGGCTCTGCCTGTGAGGGCAGGTGGGGAGAGGGTCTTGCGTGCGTGCTGACAGCCTGTCGTCCTGTGCAGGGCACATGTCCTGCCATGCCTTGGGCATGGGCAGCTTGGGACCCGGGTCCTGGCACTTCAGGACAGCTTGTCCCCATGCTGCCGTCTCTGTTATTGTGGGAGTTGTGGTCTCAGGGCCCTGAGCCAATTTCAGCTTCAACTCACTTAACTTCCCAGAAACGTAGGGGATGGGGTGGTGAGCACTCAACTCATAGGGCCTGTGAGATGGCAAAGATGGCACTGTGCCTGGCACCAAGCAGCCCCTCCTGCCCCAGCCAGCCTGCCTCTGGGGACCCCATCCAGCTGGGCCCGAGCGGCACTTCCTGTTGCCTCCTGACTTCTGAGGTGCTGTGGGTTGCACTGTTCTGGCCCCACTTTCAGCCAAGGAGCTCATGCCCCGGGCAGGGTTCAGCACAGCCACCCACTGGGGCCACTGTTCTGAGGCGGGCCCTGGTGGAGCCCAGGGCGTGGGAAGAAGGTGAACACACAGGCTATGTCTCCCCTCCCAAGGGGCACTGGAGCCCCTGCCCTGGCACAAGGGCACTGCTCCCCAGCCCTGAGTCTGGGGCCACTCATTCTCCAGTCTCTCCCCACACTTGGACAAAAATGAGTAGAGACTTGTGCTTTAAAAATATCTTCAATAATAAGACATCCTATTTTTGGGGGGTTAGGGATAGAGATAAATATGAAAACTTTTTTTTTGATAAAACACCTAGTAAGGATATGTTTCCAGGTTTAAAGTTCATGAACGTATAAAACAGAAATTGGGTCCTGCCACCTTGAGTGCAGGATTCTGAGGTCCTACATCTGGTTCTGAGGTTCTGGGTTTGATTCTGGGGTACAGACAGCTCAAGTAGGAGGTCTCCTTATGTCATAGAACTACATGATGCAGAGGTTCTGCTCCCCACCAAGGCTTGTCCGGGGCCCGTCAGCTGCCTGGGGAAGAGGCCCCAACGAGGCTCCTGGGTCCAGCATGGCTCCTGGGGGGGCCCCCTACTCTCACCATGCAAGAGCCCCCACCAGGAGCCCTGGGCCAGCCAGCTGTGGGCCGATGAGAAGGCTTCTGGCCCACCCTGCACCTGGAGTTCCTGCTTGGCCACGGGTGGGCAGAGCCAGGAGGCACAGCACTCCCCACTGGGTCTAGGACCGTCTCCACGGCTGGGGACCCCAGCCGGCCAGGCTGGGCCCGCAGGTGTGTGCCCCGACAGCCAACACCTGAAGGCAACCCAGAGTCGGCCATAGGAGGCGGTGGGGTCTGTGCTGCTGGGGGCGGCCTAGGCCTCGGAGGAGGACTGTGACGGCCCCTGCAGCAGCAGGGCACGGTAGGTGGGAGAGCTGAGAAAGCGTGGGTAGGAGTCCCGGTGCATGAGTGTGTAGATCTGCAGCTGTGCGTCGTCAAACGTGTGTGCGGACGGCTCCTGCATCTTCTTGTTGATGCCCTCCCGCACACGGGAGTCCAGGCTCACCTGTAGGACAAGGCACTGAGGTCAGGGGGCTTGGGAGGTGCCTTCCCCACCTAGTGCCCGGAGCAGGCGGCCCCCTGCCCCTTGTGGTGTCCGGCGCACCTCCTTGGGGGACAGGATGGACACGTAGTCCTCGTAGATGAGCCTCGCCTTCTCGTCCACCACGTGCTGGTTGGCCTCGGTCTTCAGCTCCTCACAGGCCAGCCAGAAGAGCATGTTCTCCTCGCTGTACTCTGTCCGCAGGAACGCCCGGAACACGCTGCGTCCCGCCGGGCTGTGCATCAGCTTGTCAAAAGACTGGGCCCAGCTCTGCACCTCCTCAGGACTTGGCGTGGCACTGCGGGCATTGGGGCCAGGCTACGTCAGGCTCAAGTCTCCCAGCCTGGGGCCCCCCAACACCAGCCGGCTGGACTCACCATACTTCACAGCTGGGGAGGGGCTGCAGCTTGCTCTCCCGGGAGGCCTGCCACGCGCGCCGCCGCTCTTGGTTCCTAGTGGCAGAGAGGAAGCGGCACTGCCGTGGGCACACACGCCTCCATGGCCACACAGGCCCTCAGCACATGGGCAGGCATCTGACACACATGTGTACCCACTGCAGGAGGGCAGCCCCTGCAGCTAGCTCCTCCCACAATCTCCTGGGAAAGGGTGTCCATGCTCCCTGTCAGTCGTTCCCGAATTCTCCACGGAATCTGCAGTCCAGGTTACTGTCCCTGCCACAGTGCCCACGGACTCAGCCCTCTTCCATCCCAGCAACTTGACCCAGTGCCCGTGAGTCTCTGGCCCTCCAGGAGGGACCCTTCGGCTCCTGGTGCTCCTCCCCATCCCTGGCCCACTGGGCAACCTCCTCCACCCACCCATGCCCACCCCACATGAGGCTGAGAAGCAGGTATGCCACCTCCCCTTCTGCCTCTGCTCCCCTAGGGGAGATGGGTTGGGGCAAGCTGAGGGGCCACAAGGAGCTGGGAGATGCCTGAACACCTGGGATGCCAGAAGGGTCATGTGCCTGGGAACAGGGACACCCATGAGAGTGTGCCTGGGAACATGGCCACCCTGCTCCTCCGCCTGTTCTTGGCCTGTCCCTGTCCCACTGATGGGGCCACACGCTGCAGGTCTGGCATGTCAGCAGTGTGTCTCGTCAGCTGACACCACTGAAAGCCCCAAACCCATGTGTCCACACTGGTTAGGTCCTGGACTGCTTCTTTGCCTTGGCTCCTAGTACCCTGTCAATGCTGGACCCAAATCCATAGCCGGCTGATCTTTCTCCAGGGCACGGCTGGCAGACATCGTGCACCCAGACGTCCTGACGGAACTAGGCCCCTGGGCTCCTCCCAGCCCCTTTCCCAACTGCCCCCTGGCCACCCCCAGCTTGCCCATGGGTCAGCTGACCCCACGTTGGGTCCAGAAGCGCTGTCCTCTCATCGGCCAGGGTCGGAAGGCATGAAAACATGCACCAGCTCCCCTACCCTCCTAGGAAATCTGTTACCATCTGGGAGCCCCACTCCCACCCTCACAGGGATGCCCAAAGACCCCCCCACCACCCTGTGCTCTTCTCCCCCGACGCATGCTGTCCGGGAAGCTCTTGGCTATCACCCCAGGGCCAGCAGTTGCCTTATTCGAGTCTCTGCTCAAACGTCCCTCCACCCCACACAGTCTGTGGGGTCTGTGCCTCTGTTTCTCTCTGTCTCTCTCTCTCTTTCTTTTATTTTGAGACAGAGTTTTGCTCTTATTGCCCAGGCTGGAATGCAATGGCGTGATCTCGGCTCATTGCAACCTCCACCTCCCAGGTTCAAGCCATTCTCCTGCCTCAGCCTCCCGAGTAGCTGGGATTACAGGCATGCGTCACCACGCCCGGCTAATTTTGTATTTTTAGTAGAGACGGGGTTTCTCCATGTTGGTCAGGCTGGTTTCGAACTCCTGACCTCAGATGATCCGCCCGCCTCGGCCTCCCAAAGTGCTGGGATTACAGGCGTGAGCCACCGCGCCCGGCCTGTGCCTGTCTTACTCCATCGCAGGCCCCCAGGGCCCAGCCTGGGCTGGCTCACAGCAGCATGGATAAGCACATGCCGTGTGAACGGGCACATGCGTGTACACAGCACACCGACACACCCTTGGCAAGACAGGTACAAGAACCACACATAAGCCCCCTGGGCCCAAGGCACCGGCCACTCATCACCAGGGCCCAACAGACCCCAGACAGGACACGCCGCGAGGTGGCAGGAGCACCCTACCTGCGGGGATTCCTCAGAAGCCACCACTGGGTCCCCTCCTGGGTCTGCTTGGCCCCAGGCCCTCCAGCCCCTCTCCAGCTGGGCACCCCAGGCCCTACTCACCAGGAGCAGCTACAGCAGCAGCACCAGCATAGGCAGCAGGGGTTACGGCTGGGGGCTGCGGGAGGGGCTGCATCATGACTGGACATTGAAGGGGGCCGGTCCGCCTCCTCTGGCCCTGTGTTCTGGGGAAAAATGGGGCTACCTCAGCCTTCAGGTCAGAACCCACCAGACCCTCCACCTCTCCCCCACCCTCCCATGGGTGGCCCTGTTCCCAGGCACATGACCCTTCTGGCCTCCCGGGTGTTCAGGGATCTCCCAACTCCTTGTGGCCCCTCAGCTTGCCCCACCCCATCTACCCCAGGGGAGCAGAGGCAGAAGGGGAGGTGGCATACCTGCTTCTCAGCCTCATGCGGGGTGGGCATGGGTGGGCGGAGGAGGTTGCCCAGGCTCCGTGGTGCCAGCTCTCAGACCCTCACCACAGCCTGGGGGTCTGGGGAGAGGGGCCAAGGTTCTGACTGAGAACCTGAAACCCCAGCCCCTGCCTGTCCCTTAGGAGGGGTCCTGAGAGGGTGTCTCCCTAGCAGGGCCTGCTCCTGCCTCTGGACCCGGCTCTGCCCAGGGCTTCTACCCCAACCCCAAGCTTACAGCAGGGCTGGGAGGGGGTCTAGGGTCATTGAGGAGGGGGCTGCAGCAACTTCTGGCCCCTCCTCCCAGGCTGGGCCCCAGATGAGGCCCCCACAGAAGGTTCCGAGACACCCCCATCCGCTCACTCCCTGGGAAGCCGGAAGCCTGGGTTCCTCTTTCTCGGTTTCCGGCTCCCAGCCCCTCCCAAAGGGGCCCCAAGAGTCTGGGGCTACCAACTGTGCGTGCGGGTGGTGGCCAGACTTGCTTCTAGGGCGTCTGGGGTGGGGAGTGGGCAGAGCGGCTCCCACCAAGAGTCCAGGTCTGTCTGCGGGTCCCAGAGGTCTCAGCCAGGGGCAGCAGGTTAGACCTGCCGCAGTGAGGTTTTAAGTGGGACTCAGGGCTGGACTCTCTGAGGGTGTGGGGAGGGGGGCAGGGCCCTGGTGAGGAGGGACGTGCCCCCCAAACATGGTTCTTTGGTCCTGCTACCTCCCTCCCAAGACTTCCCTCCCTCCTTGCCCGCTGCCTCTAGGCTGTGGAACCAAGGCCGTACCACAGGGTGCGCCAGCCAGGGAAGTGGGGGTGGCAGTGGGTGGAGGCACCCTCCTCCCCAGTCAAAGCCTCTGAGTCCCTGAGGGGTGTGGTGTGGTGCGTGTACCTCCCAGCGTTTGGTTGCACCATCTGCAGGGGAGGTGCACCAGGAGCGCCAAAGCTGTGGGTGGCCCTCGTGCCACCTAAGATACCACTTTGAACCCCAGGTCTCCTTGGGCAATGGCACAGGGGGGCCAATCAGTGCCCCGGAGGCAGTTGTGAACACCTGCGCCCACCTCTGCCCTCTGGGCCTCCGTGCATGTCCACCACCCTCCTCCCTGGCCAGGAAGCTCACAACTTGGTTCTACTTTATTTTCTCAATCTTCATCCCCCCCGCCACGCCTCCCTTAGCTTGTGGCCTTTGAATGCTTGTTTCTGTCTGGTGGGTCTCTCTTGGCCTTCTGGGACGGTGTGTGAATGGCGCTCAGAGGAGACAGTGCTGGAGTTCCGCACTCTCAGGGCCCCCAATACCCCCGAGGCCTGGGCATGCAGAGGCCACTGCCCTGGCCCAAGTCTGGGGCAGGTGCAGCATCCCCCGGGACCTCGGCCCCTCACCGCCTGCCCAGCTTCCTCTGAGACTGTGGGTCCCACAGGTTCCTAGCAAGCAGATGAGGAGACAGAAGGTGGCCCCGCAGCTGGGCTTGCTTTCAGGGGTCAAGTTTCTAGGGAAAGGAAGGGGCGTGGCAACCTGAGGTTTGGTAGCTGTACCCAGACGGGACTGTCTGTGACTTCCCCAGGCAGCGGTTCTTCCTCCTCTCTGTCCCCACCCAGGGTCCTCCCCCACACTCTAGCACCCTGGAGACTGTCCCTCCTGGGCTACCATGTCCACCCCAGCTCTGAACTGGAGGAGGGGACGTGTTTAGGGGTGCCGGGCCGGGGTGCTAGGGGCTGCATTTGCTGCAGAGGAGGGAGCCAGCCCCTTCTTTCCCAGCTTCAGGCCCTGGACCGGGTCACCTGTCCCTGGACTGGGCTTCCTGTACCCTTCTCAGGTCAGCTGGGGCAACCCATGTCCCCAGGCTACACCCCCTTCTCTCCTGGAGGATACAGAGTCTCAACTAGGGTCCTCCTGCTTGTCATCCTGGGATTGGGGACCCCCCTTCCCCAGCCTCCCAGGCTTTGGCCCCCAAGTCTGGGATGGGAGAGGCTGGACAGGCGGCACGTCTGGTCTCTGGGGATAGAGGCTCCCTTGGGAGTGGCTGCTGCTTTGCTCCACAGAAGGAAAAAGAACGTCCCAGAGCCTGCCCAGTCCAAAAAAAGAATAAGAAAATGTGACAATCCCAGAAAAAAATGTCATAACCTTTGGGAGGGGTTGAAGAGGGGCTCCATTCTCAGTTCTTAGCGCCCACCCAGGGCCTTTCCCATCTGCCATCCTCCACATCTGGCTGGTGGACGAGCCCTGGCCTGGCCCCTCCAAGGAAGGCCAGCTCTCCCCACCTCTGAAATGGTGGTGGTGACCCACCCACCACGCTCCTCTGGCTGCTGTTAGGGTCCCGCCTGGAGGAGCCTGTGTCCTCCTCCAGGTGCCTCTTTCTCCAGCCTCTGACGCCCCCACCCCTACCTCAATGCTCCCTACTCACCAGCGACCCAAAGGCAGGGTGGGGGCAGGAGGGGCCAGGTTGGGTCTGGGCCCCACCCTGGCTGCCGAAGGGGCGTGCACTGCAGCAGCAGGGACTCAAGTCAGACGGCAGGAGGGACTCCTGCGGCGCTCTGGAGGGAGGCTAGCGCCAGGAGCCCCCGATCGGCTGGGGCCGGGGGCGCAGCGCCTCCCCTACAGCTCGAAGGGCTGAGTGGCTGCCAGATCCAGCGGGGTGGGGGCGGGGGCGGACAGGGTGTCCCGCCCCGGCCCCTCCTCACCGGGCTGGCGGGGGGGAGGGAGACGCGGAAACCTGGGTTCTTCCGGCCCCCACCTTTAAGCAATCACTTCCCCAGGCTTTGAGCTCCACAAAAAGGGGAACCCGGCTGCAGCGCCCCCTCCCCCAAGCGCGGGGGGCGGGCTCCAGTTCCACTGCGGCCCAGGGTCCACGTGGACCTGGCGGCGGGAGTCCTTGGGGTTCGAGTCCCGTGCGCCGGCTCCCGAAGCTCCCGCCCCGCACGGTCCCCGGGCCCGGGCCGGGAGGGGCAGGGCCGCTGTCCCCGGCGCGGCGCGCGCGCACTCACCAGCCGCGCTCCCGAGCCACTCGCGCCGCCGCCGGCCCGCGCGCTCCAAGGTCCGGCCCGACAGTCGGGGAGGGGGCGCGGGGGCGCAGTGCGCAGGCGCCTCGGCAGCACTTCCCCAAAGCCAGGGGCCGGGACTTCCTCGCGCCGGGAGGCGCCGGGCCCGCCCCGCCCGCCGCGCCCCGCCCCGCCCCGCCCCGCCCCCCCGCGCTCGGCCGGCTCCACACCCCACCCGCCCCGCCCGCGCTCGGCCCCCACAGTCGCTTGGGGGTGGCCCGGAGGGTTGAGGTGCTCGTAGTGGAGCCCTGGCCCCCGGGCCGACGGAGCTGCACGGTAGTAGATGGGGGTGTGGCCGTGGCCCCCGACTCTGCTCGGCGGGGCCGTTCCTGCTTTGCTGTTCGTGTGGGACTTGCACGACACTCCAGCGTGGAGGCAGGAGAGCGGGGCCCCATATGCTGCTTGCCCTGCTTGGGAAAGAGGCGGCTGCTGGAAAGGACCGATCGGCGGGCAGCCCGGCCCACCCCTCGCCTCCGTGAGCTTCGTCTGTAAAACTGGGTTAAGAGCCTGTCGTGCTGTGGGGGGTTCCCAAGGAAGGGGGAGATTCCTGTGCTGCGGGGCTGGGGAGAACTGGGGGTGCGGGTTCGTGCACCCGGAGTCATGTCGAATGTCTCCTGCGGGGCCTGGCAGAGTCCCTGCTGACCCGTGTGTCCCAAGATGTCTTACAGCTTAAAGCCACACTGTCCCCTTTGGCTGACTCTTCTCATCCTTTATGACTCGGTACAGATGTGGGTCAGGCTTCTCATCGCAGCATGCTTTGGCCCAGTGTCGGTGGCCCTGACCCTGCTCCGGAAGTGTCTGCAGAGCATCTGTGCCCCCCGCCCCTCCCCGGGCCCAGCTGTGTGCAGCTCCTGTCCTACCCAGCACAAGCACTCGACCCGGATAGCTCCCAATGTCGGGGTCCTGTTCATCAAATGCCTTCCAATTGCACAGGTCAGGTGCACACCTTACACCTTCACAGAACTCTGAGGGGTGGAAAGGGAGATTTTACTTGTGTTCCTCATTCAATGGACAAGTATCAGTATCTGGGTGCCCCTGTGGGCCAGGCAGTGGGACCAGAAGCCAGCAACATAGATGGGCCTGGATCTGATGCTAGGGGCATAGAGTGAGTTGTGGGGAGCAGGCAGGGAAGGCCTGAGTGAGAGGCGGGAGGGCTGAGAGGGGAGGGTGTTGCACTGCTGAGGGGGGTGAGGGCCTGAAGGGGGAGGTCAGAGGTCAGAGGGCCCTGGAGGACAGACTGCCTCTCGAAGCTGTACCCAGAGGCCTGGCCGACTTGACTGCAGAACCCTGTGACTGCCATGTTATCAGGCCAGGCAAGCAAAGGCAGGGGCCAGGAAGTCCACAGGGACAAGAGGCAGGCTGCTGCTTATTCAGCCCAAATAACACTCCTGAGAGGTGGGCACAGGTGAGGTCAGGGAAGCTCAATGAAGATGGGCCAGCACCTGGTCCAGGCCACACACAACCACCTGACCCCGCTGAGCCCGCCTGTTGTCTCCGCTGTGGGAAAATGCAGGTGTGGGCAGTTGGCAGTGGGTGAAGGTCAGTGCCCTCCCTGCCCCCTCGGGTCACTCTACAACCCCCCAATCATTCCCCCATCTCCTCTGGCCCCTTGGGCCTGCTCTCCACTCCCCTGGCTTCTGCCCCTCGGCACAGAGCATCCCTGAAGTCCATGGATGGAGCCAGGTGAGCTGGGCAGTTGATGGTGGAGGTGGGATTTGAACCCAGGACCCTCTGCCCCCTCACAGCCCTCAATATATTGGGCTTTGGACCACATGCCTTCCTTCCCATAGAGCTTTCTACAGGCAGGCATCCCTCCAGGCCATGCAGAAACGTCCTGGGCCCCATTCCCCAGCCTCCTTTGCACATCGAGCCCCCGCTTTCCATGGGGATCAAAGGGCTTGAGTGCCAGCCTGACCCTGGTGCAGTCACTGAGGTCACTGTCTTGCTGGCCTTCTCTGGGTGCTGGGCCTGCTGGGCCTGTCTCTGCCCCTCTTCCCTCTTGCCTGTCTGATGCAGAGTGACCCATCCCCTTCAGAGCACTTGCTGCTGTGGGGCACCAAGACCCTTCTTCAAGATGAAACGGAGTCTCAGAGAAATGATGAAATAATACGTGATTGTCCCAGTAGATGAACTCATTCTAGGTACTCAGTCAATCCCCAAGACACAGAATCCTGAGGTCCAGGCTGCAAGGAGTTTGGGCAGAGGACACCAGGGCTGGCTGTCATCACATGTCACAAGTACATCAGGGTGTGAGTGACTGCCACTCCTGGACAGAGACTGCCTCCCTTCCTTGTCTGTCTGCCCTGCTCAAGCCCCTTCTCCCTGGCCTCCCTCTCTATCCTTCCCTTCCTGAAACCCCTCCTGCCATCCCTCTGCACCCCCCTTGTCAGCTGACTTCTGAGCTGTGTATACAGTCTGGGCTTGGGTCAAGGCCAAGGGCAGCAACAGCCCAGAAAGAGTAAAGTGCCCGGTGCCTGGGGAGAAGGGCTGGCTGAGGGGCGAGTGCACAGGGCTCCACCCCCTGGCCACGGTTGGGGAGAGACACTGGCTGCCATTGAGCTACCCTTCTGGACCCCAGTTCTGACCTCTGCCCCTCCTTCCAGATCTGCTCTTGGCTTCAGGCAGTCAGCTGGAGCCCCCTGCCAGGAGGAGGGGTTTGTTGGGGGGGGGGGGGGGGGGGGTGGGTGTGGGGGGGGGGGGGGGGGGGGGGGGGGGGGGGGGGGGGGGGGGGTGGGGGGGGGGGGGGGGGGGGGGGGGGGGGGGGGGGGGGTGTGGGGGGGGGGGGGGGGGGGGGGGGGGGGGGGGGGGGGGGGGGGGGGGGGGGGGGGGGGTGTGGGGGGGGGGGGGGGGGGGGGGGGGGGGGTGTGTGGGGGGGGGGGGGGGGGTGGGGGGGGGTGTGTGGGGGGGGGGGGGGGGGGGGGGGGGGGGGGGGGGGGGGGGGGGGTGGGGGGGTGTGGGGGGGGGGGGGGGGGGGGGGGGGGGGGGGGGGGGGGGGGGGGGGGGGGGGTGGGGGGGGGGGGGGGGGGGGGGGGGTGGGGGGGGGGGGGGGGGGGGGGGGGGGGGGGGGGGGGGGGGGGGGTGGGGGGGGGGGGGGGGGGGGGGGGGGGGGGGGGGGGGGGGGGGGGGGGGGGGGGGGGGGGGGGGGGGGGGGGGGGGGGGGGGGGGGGGGGGGGGGGGGGTGTGGGGGGGGGGGGGGGGGGGGTGGGGGGGGGGGGGGTGTGTGTGGGGGTGTGTGGGGGGGGAGTGGGGGGGGTGTGTGGGGGGGATGTGGGTGTGTGTGGGGGGGTGGGTGTCTGGCGTGGGGCATTAAGGGGGTCACAGGAGGCTATTCAGGATGGAAAGGAAGGCCACAGGGTGGGTTTTTTTTCTGGGGGCAGCAGGGGTTCCCCTTTCCCAGTCTCTTGGTCCTCTGGGCACAGCTGGAGCCTCTTCAAAGGCCAGCTTAGGTCACTTCCGCTGCCCACAGCACAGCCCTCCCCCGGCCCCCTGGCGGGATGACCTGCACTCAGGGCCACTGCAGCTGAGGCTACCTTTGCTTCTGGGGGTGTGACTTGCTGAAACAGGCTCTTTCTCCGTCCTCCCCAAGACTGGGGGCCTCCCATTAACCCACAGAACGCCTGGTTGCCAATGGGGGCAGGTCGGGATTAGGGGTAGGCGTGTCCCTGACCTGTTACTTTCACACTCACCCACTTGCGTCTCCCCACTTTTTTGGGAGAGGCCCCACTCTCTGTACCCTGATGTCTGTGAGGTGCATGGGAGAGGCAGCGTCCATACTCCCCGCTTCCCTCGGGGGTCCTGGGGAGCGGCAGCAGAAAGACCAGAGCGCCTTCGGAGAATTATAACTTTATGTGGGAGGCTGCGGCGCGTCGCACACTTTGGGTCGCCGTCACCGCGGGAAGATGCTGCCATCCACGTTCTCCTCCAGGATGGTCTCCACACGCCTCCGCTGCCGGGGAGAGAGGCTGGGGCCCGGCGTGTGCGGAGGCGGGCGGGGCCCCCTCCCCCCTTCCCGCCCCTACCGGGGCTTGTCGGCACCTCCTGGCGGTCCAGGGGGTCCGGGATCCGCGTGGGCTTCAGCTGCGGCGGCAGGAACAGCTCCAGCCGGATGGCGGCGCGCGCGGACTTCTGCCGCTGGATGAGCAGCGCGATCTCCTCGGCCTGCCGGGCCCGGGGTCGCTGAGCGCGCGCCGCGCCCCGCCCCGACCCGCCCGGCTCCACGCTCCGGGGGCGCCCCCTCCTCACTCCTGCCCCCCGCCTCGCCTCACCCGCATGCGGGTGTAGCGCAGCCGCAGGGCGCGGACTCGCCCGCGGGCCTCCGCCGCCTTGAGTACGCCGAGGAGCCGGTTCTGGCGCTCAGCGGGCAGCTCCAGCGACTGCGTCCACGTGCGCGGGTCGGGCATGCGGTACCCCGGCTCCACCGACCCGCACGGGAAGGTGGAGGCGGCCGCGCCCACGTCGTCCAGCAGGTCGCCGAAGAGCAGATGGCGGTGACGCTGCGCAGGGAGCATGGCCGCTAGCCCCTGCGGCGTCAGGGCCCAGCCCGGCTTGGGGGGCTCTGTCGCGGGCGCCCACTTGACGCGCCCCTCACCCCGCGCCGCGCCTGGCGCGCTCTTGCCGCTTCGCTCCCGCGGTTCCTTGCGCCCGCCCTCCTTCGCTGGCGGCGGCATCCTTCCGCGCTGCGGAGGGAAGAGGGCGTCCCGTCGGAGCCGGGGCTGGCACCGGGCCCCTCCCGCCCTCGGCAGGGCCCCACCGTGCGCCCCAGCTCCCGCCCGCTGGGCTCTCCGCAGTGGGTTTTGAGTCCCGCACCCCCAGCCTCTGAGCTTTGCCCAGGCGCTCTCCCTCTCCCGAGCGCACGTCCCCAGCAGCTCTGCCATCGGCTGATCCTGCTCAGTCCTGCAGTCAACTAGAACTTTCTGATCAACTCAGTTGTAGGAAGTTTCCTACCCTACAGACTGTGCTGTTGGAATTGAGAAACTGCCGAGACCACCCCCCACATGGAGACCTCTAGGTGACGCCTGGGGGACCTTCGTTGTGCCCCTATGTCTGCGGTCCCCGACAGTCAGGGTCTCCCACCAGACAGTTGGCTCTTCCCCTTCGGGGCCTAGATGGTTGTGGGGAGCAGAGCCTAGGGGGCAGGTGACAGAGGAAGGAGGGTCCAAAAGTCCAGCTGGCTCCTTGCTTCCTGGCCCCAGCCTACATCTGCCACCTTGTCCAGCCAGGGCCGGGCTCGCTGTGCCAGAAGCAGAGCCACTGCCAGCCCCAGCGGCTGCTAACGCCCCCGCCCCTCCTTAGCTCCAGCAGCCGAGGCCTAGTCCCCACCTCTTGGTCCCCGCACCTTCTACTTGCTGCCTTCTCCGGTCGGTGGAACCTCCGCGTAGCCCAGACTCTCTGGGGCTTGTTGACGCGGTTGCCCAGCAACCGGAGTCCTGCCCCTCCCTCGACCAGGTCGGACAGGTCGGGTCGTGGCGCGGGGCGGGGTCCCCTCCGGAGGGCCCTGAGTTAGAGCTTGGGCGTGGACGAGCCCCTCATAGGAGCCATCGGGGCATAGAGGCATAGAGCCGGCTTCTCCAGCTTAGGTGAGCGTCCTTTCCAGGCGGCGGCAGACGCGCCATCCTAGGGGTTGTGGGCCCAGGTTCCTGGCTTGAGGGGTCTTTGGGGTTAGTTTTGTGGGTGGGGCCCTCGGCCATGAGGAGACCTTTGTGGTTCAGGCCCATTCCTTTCTGATGGCCAGGGGGCCCTGGCCCCAGCCACTGGTGTTCACAGAAAGGGATAATGGGGCAGAACTCAGGACCCCTCACCTCTTCTAGGGCAAGTTTGGGGTCTCAGGGGTCCAGGTGTCCCCCAGGACCAGAGCTGGGTTTTGCTGAACCCTGTGTCTTGGGATCTTGGGTCCTAGGTACTAGATTTAGGAAATCTATTTGTGCATTCCTTTATTTTGTAACTAATTATCAATTAACTAATCATTTTATAATTTCTTCATAAGTGTATTCTAGAATTTACTAATTTCACGTGCTTATTCCACAGTTTAAATTAGGCAAAGATTAGTGCATAAAGCCCAGTCTGTTACGTATCTGTTACTTCCATGAGACGTCTGTACTCTCTCTACATTCACAGACCTGCCGCTGGGGCACCTTGCTGGGAGTTGGGAACCTGGGAGTCTGGGAGTCGGGCTGTCCTAGCTGAGAAGCAGGGTCTTAGCTGAGGCTCTGGCCTTTTGGCAGGAGGCTGTTGGGTGTTCCCATTGCTTTTGGGAGACCGCCCTGACCTCTCAGTAAGAGGGTAAACTTTGACATTCAGCCCTATGACCCCGAGCCGGCACCCCATCCTGTGGCTAGGCCCATCCTTCCAGCCCTCAAGCTTTTACTGCTCCCCAGAAGGTCCTTCCTGGTGCTGTTCCCTCCCCTCCTGCAGGTGCCTTTGGGGTCCTGCCTGGGCTGCAGCACCAGCCTGGCTTGAGGAAGGTCCTTGGTTTCTGGAAGCAGCAGTGACAGCGTAGGGATGCTCACCCAGCAGCTGTTTCCTCCGGGCAGCCTTTGTCCTCCCATAGGGGTGAGTCCTTTGAGACAGGGACCTGGGCCATCCTCTCAGCTTCCCTGGGTCCGGGCCAGGGGGACACATGGGTGGGACACTTTCTGGCTCTTGGTGTTTGTGGGGGAGTTAATGCAGGGAGTAAGGGAATGTTCTTCTGTTCTGCACAAAGGGGCTTGTAACCTTCTTCTGTTTTAATAGGACTGGAAAACCTTGACACCCCCTAGTCCATAATTCCCAGCAGGTTCTCCCGGGACCTACCTGGCTCACATTCCTCACCCCTGCCGTTTCTCCACACATTTGCAGTTCTTCAGGGAGGGAGGCGTTCTCTGTGTGTTTGGGGTCCAGGAACTGTGAGGGACCCAGCAGGCCGACACCTCCCATCTGTTTCTGTTCCCAGGATTCACGTGTTTTTCAAGGGCTAACGGAAATGCTGAGATCTAAAAGCATGTTTATTCCTGCCAAGGCCTGACAATGAACCTTCAAGTCAAATTAGTAAGCTTTATTAATGACTACAAAGTTTAACATTATATTGAGAAGCTACAACTCAATTTTTTTGTCATTGTATATAAATTTTGTAAAGTTAAGATCACAAAGACAAAGTAATTTATTCTGATGAAACTCAGAATTGTTAAAATTCTTTCACTTTTTAAATAGTACAAATGTGTGGCCTGGTGACTGGCTTCCCCACGGGATGGCTGCAATGTGTGGGGCTGCCAGACCCTCTGCTTTGATTCTGGTACTTGGCCAGCCCAGGGTGGTGAACCTATGGAAGGAGGGAGTAGACTGTGCCTGCCCCGGGGATGGGAGTGGTGAGGACGAAGGACAGTGCTCCAGCTGCCGTCTGATTCTGAGTCACTGGATGAAGGTGAGGTGTGTGTATCTGCCTGGTGAGTAGGTGTGAATCTCACCCGGAACCTAGGCCTGCCCAAATACCCAGGAGCTCCAAGAGCAGCCTGTGTCAGGCTTTGACCGTATTTCGTGGACGCAAGTTCTGTGCTGTCATTCATGTGTCACCGTATCATGTCTTGGGCTATCCCTAGTATGCTCGCCTGTTGTTTTGCCTGCTTAGGACATGTGTGTTTGAGGTTGTCTTGCTCCCTCATATAACATGTGTCTCTTGCTATCTCTTGCATGACGTATATATTCCATATAGGACCCTGATTCTACCTTCCCCCTTCTGGAGAGACCACCCCATCCTTGGCAGGTTGGGGGAGGGCAGGACTCTGTTCGGGGTCTAGAGAAACCTGGACCGTTTCATCTGCACCACCAGCTCTCCTCTGTGGGAGCCTTTCTGGGTCTGGGGCTGGACCCCTGCCAACCCCAGGGAGCATAGTCAGTGTCACACCTGGCCACTCCCCTGGCCAGGTGACCAGGCCTGTCCTTTCCTCTAAGACTGTGCCTGTGAGGGGCCAGGTGCCTGTCTCCTGCGGGTCTCTGCGGGGTCCGTTGACCATGTTCTCAGAGGATGCCTGCTGAGACCAGAGCTCACAGGCCTAGCCTGGCAGCCGTATTACTGAATCATGGCCAAGTTAGGAAAGTTCCGAGGGCTGGGGGTCCTGGGGCTTCTTGGAGGAGGTAGGACTGGAGCTGGCTGGGGTGGGGCAGGATCCATGCAAGGGGCCAGGATCGTGCATCGAGGCCAGGATCTCTGCATGGGGGCAAGAGTCTCTGCAGTGAGGACTTTTAGGAGGTGACAGAACCTGTGCAGGGTGCAGAATCTTTGCAGCGGGGCCAGGATCTGTGCAGTGGGTAGGATCTACATTGGGAGTCAGTGTCTGTTCAAGGGAGTGGGGGGACAGGACCTGTCCAGGGAGAGCAGGATCTGTACAGAGGGACCAAGATCTATGCAGGGGGATAGCATCCGTGTGGGGTGGGGGCACAGTCTGTGCCGGAGTTCGGGGGGACTAGATCTTTGCAGGTGTGGTTAGGATCTGCGCAAGGGGTAGGATGTGTGCAGGGAGGCCAGGGTCTGTGCAGAGTGGCCAAGATCTGTGCAGAGTGGCCAGCGTCTTTGAAGAGTGGCCAGGATCTGTGCAGAGTGGCCAGAGTCTTTGCAAGGGGGCAGGATCTTTGCAGGGGGAACAGGTTGTGTGCAGGCAGGTGCACAGGGTCAATGCAGGGGGCAGGGTCTATGTGGGTGGGGGGCAGGTTTTGTGCAGGGGGCCTAGGCTGTTCAGGGTGTCAGGGTCTGTGCAGGTGGTTTGCAGCAGGCACAAGGGAGGGAGGAGCTGTCCCGGGTTCTGTGGTTATGAGCATGTCAGGGCAGGATGACACAGAACACACAGGTAGTTCAAGGGAACACATTATAAGATTGTGAACACCTGGACTGGGGAGGCCATGGCCTTCTGCTGGACACTGAATGGCTCCCACAAAGGGAGTTGAGGTCTCTATTGACTCCTGAAAGGCCAGGCAAGGCAGAGCTGGGAGCTGCCTTGGTGGGGGTGCAGGTGGCTGGTTGCTATTGCTGGGTGAGAAGGCTTGGGGTCAAAAGAGGTGGGAGTCAGGGAGCTAGGTCAGACCTCATCCCCCCTCCTTTCTTCCTGTCTTTCTTCTATCCCCAATGTGTTTTCCTCCCCCTTCTCCCCTCCTTCCTTACCCATCCTCCCTCTTGATCTCTCCATACTTCCTCCCTGCTCCTTTCCCTTTCCTCCTCCTCCCCATCTCAACCCCTCATCCTCCCCCTCTCTGGCTGTAGGGAGGAAGTTTTGGGGGTGACCCAGGTGGCAGGCAGACATGCTGAGGGAGAGGTGTCTGCAGTAGCAGGGATGAGGTGCCTGTGTCCCGCGCTCTGCCCTGGCCTCTGACACTGGTTCCTGGGCGGGGGACATGAGGTGGGGCTCCTTTGTCCTTCCCTTACAAGGCCTCAGCTCTGCCCACCCTCAGTGCCTGCAGTGCCCAGGCTGGGTCCCAGGCTGGAAGGCAGGCTCAGGAAGCTGGGGTAGGAGGGTCTAGGGTCTCCTGCTCAGATCTTGGTGAGCCCAGCTGGGGCTGGGGACTGCAGGAGTCCAAGCCTGCCTGGATTTCTGCCCCCTCTCGGCTCCTGAGGTCAGGGGGCTCATCCTTGAGCTTTGCCTGGAGAGCGTGTTTGTGCATGTGTGGGTCCTCTGGGTGTCGGAGGGCCTTGGCCTGTGTCTGCCTGTTCCCAAAGGTGTCCATGCACACTCTGGGTCTACCCATGTGCCTGTGTGCACCTTGGCGTCATCTTGCACGTGTGTGGCCCGTGTGTTTGATGTGTTTGTGCATCCCTGTGAGTGTCTGCGTTTCTGAGTGTGTAACCATGCCTCTGTGTGTTCACCCGTATGCCTGTCTGGGCATCTGTTTGTGTGTTTGCAGGAATGTGTGTCCCCATGTGTCCCTTGAGTGTCTCTGTTGACGTGCCCCGTGCCTTCACACGTGTCCCTGAGTCTTGGTTGCCATGAAGATGCAGGGATAAGTCCTGGGGGACAGCGAGGGATGCTGGGTCCTGGGGCATCTGCCTGTTCCATCCTCTCCTGATTTGCCAGGTATCCTAGCAACCCTGCTGCCAGTTGCCTAGCAACCAGGTCCCCACTCTTGGAGAAGGTGCTCTGAGCAGGGTCTGAGCTGTGTGGGGACAGGTCTGGTTCTCCTTCAAAGCTCGTGCAGGAAGTACGACCCCAGACGGGGTGGGAGCTGGTGATTCAGCTCAGGGGTCACCCAGACAGCCTTGACCTGTGACCTTTCATCTCAGTGGATCAGGCATGGGACCCTGAGCTGAGAAGGAGGCACCTCTAAAGGAACCGTTCAGCTGTGTGGGTGCCAGGGGCCTGTCTGAGGGAGTGATGCTCAGGCATTGATCTGGGACCCAGCTGTGGCAGAGGTGCCCTTGGCGTTTCAACCCTGTCTCTGACACTCTGACAGGCGGCCTCACACCTCTGAGGCTTCATGCTCTAGCGGTGGCCGGGTACAGTGGGGTGACTGAGCTCCAGGAGCACACAGTAGGTGCCGGGCCAGTACCGTGTCCTGGACCCAAGCATCTTGCCTGCGTGTTTACAATGAAGCTTTGATCTGCCAAGAGCTGGCCAGGTGGGGGCATTTTGGGGTGCTGGGAGCCCAACTGCGGGGTCCGGGCCAGTCTGTGCAAGGCTGTGTCTCTGTGTGAGTCGTGGCCCCGTGTCTGTGTGTCCGAGTCTGTGAACATGTCTCCGTGTGTGTCTCCCTGAGACTCCGTCCCTGGGTGTGAGTCTGTGTGTCCTTGTGTGTGTCTCTCTGTCCTGTGTCTGTGAACCCGTGGGCATCTCTGTCCATGTATCCTGGGCTGTGTGTGCGTCTCTGTCTGGGGTCTGTGGGTCCGAGCCTCCTTGTTCATCTCTGTCTGTGTGTCTGTCCCCTTCAGTGTGGGGCCGGCGCAGCCCTGGGCACGGTGACCCACCTTGCCGCGGCCCCCCCACTCCTCCAGCCTGCGTAGCCCCTCCCCCTCTGGAGCTGCAGCCTCCTCCTCCTCCTCCTCCTCCTCCCCTCTGCTTCAGGCTGCCGGGCTCACTCTGCTGCTGCGTCTGGTCTGGCGTCTGCTGAGAAGATCCTGTACTGAGGCGAGTGGCGGCTGGGCCTCTTCTACCCTGCTCTGCACCTGTGCCAGACTGCCGGCTGGCTGAGGGTGGGGGTCTCCACGGTGGTCCCAGCTCCCAAGGAGGTTGCAGAGGTAAGGACCTGAGCCGCTGGAGGTCCGGTGGGAGCTGGAGGTCCGGTGGGGGTCCTGCTGACAGACTGCAGCAAGGCAGGGCGGGGGAGCAGGAGGAAGCTGCGCTCCCAGGAGGAAGGCTGGGCCCCAGGCGTTTCTGGGTGTGTCTGTCTCTTTTGTGCCTGCGTGTGCATGAGGGCAGGTTTGGACATTTCTGTGTGTCTGTGTGTGTGACGTGTGTCCCTGCATCCCTGTGCCTGTGAACACAACGAGTGGCTGTGTGTTCATGAGTCCCTGCGGGTGGACAGTGTCCTGGGGTGTAACTGCCTCCAGGCAGCCTGTATGTGAGTCTCTAAACCGAACGAGACTGTGTCCTTGCGGGTGCATGTGTGTCTTTGTGTCCTCGTGTCTCCATGTGCCCCTGCCTGTGCATGTGTGCCTGTGTGTTCTGTGTGCCCGTGTACCTCCGTGCCTGTGCCTGCCCAGTGTGGGGGTCCACGTGCCTGCTGGGCTGCACGTGCTGGGTTGTGAGGCCTCGGCTGGGCGTGTGTCTGGCACTGCAGCCACTTGTCTGTGCTCTGTCCCAGGTGCTGCACTGAGTGGATTTGCAGGGCAGTGGCATGGAGCCTCTCTTCCCCGCCCCATTCTGGGAGGTTATCTACGGCAGCCACCTTCAGGGCAACCTGTCCCTCCTCAGTCCCAACCACAGTCTGCTGCCTCCGCATCTGCTGCTCAATGCCAGTCACAGCGCCTTCCTGCCCCTCGGGCTCAAGGTCACCATCGTGGGGCTCTACCTGGCCGTGTGTGTCGGGGGGCTCCTGGGGAACTGCCTCGTCATGTACGTCATCCTCAGGTAGGCTGGGCCACGAGGTTCCTGTCTGCTGAGTCCCACACAGCTGCAGAGGGGGAAGCTGAGGCGGAGGCTGTTCTGGACGGGCCTGAGCAGGTGTTGATTTCCTGCTTCCCCCATTCAATTTGTTGGACCCTGTCCAGGAGGCAGGGTCAATCCTGAGGCCCCAGGGAGGGGAGGGGAGGGGAGGGGCTGGCCCTGGCCCACCCCATTCTGTCCCAGGTAGAGGCGTCACCACCCTGACCCCTGGTTTGAGCTGTGGACCAGGCTCTGTATCAAGCTGTCTGCTTCAATGACCTTATGAGACCCCACAGCGGCCCTGTGAGAGGCTCTTTTCAGCCCATTCCCCAGATGGGTGAAGGGAGGCGCAGGGGCTGGTGCTGGGACAGTCCTGAAACCCCTTCTCAGGTTCCAGGCTCCTGCTTATGGCAGGTGTGTGTGGCTGAGCCCGTCATCTGTTGGCGCTCAGAGATGGGAAAACTTGTGGGGGCCAAAGAGAGGGCAGCTGATGGTTGCGGTTGAGGGAGCAGTGCGGGGACAGTGTGGGAAGCAGTGCAGGGGGATAATGGAGGGCAGCCAAGGGGATAGTGTGGGGGCAGGTGGGGGGCAGTGCGGGGACAGTGTGGGAAGCAGTGCAGGGGGATAATGGAGGGCAGCCAAGGGGATAGTGTGGGGGCAGGTGGGGGGCAGTGTGGGGACAGTGTGGGGAGCAGCGTGTGGAGCAGTGTGGGGGACCGTGCGGGGGGCAGTGCGGGGGGCAGTGGGGGGGGCAGTGTGGGGGGCAGTGCGGGGGGCAGTGCGGGGGGCAGTGGGGGGGCAGTGGGGGGGCAGTGCGGGGGGCAGTGGGGGGACAGTGCGGGGGGACAGTGCGGGGGGCAGTGCGGGGGG
Organism: Macaca thibetana thibetana; assembly: GCF_024542745.1. Lineage (NCBI taxonomy): Eukaryota > Metazoa > Chordata > Mammalia > Primates > Cercopithecidae > Macaca > Macaca thibetana. The sequence continues at coordinate 35,710,038 of NC_065587.1, read as the reverse complement.
CAGTGTGTGGGGCAGTGGGGGGCAGTGGGGGGCAATGTGGGGGGGCAGTGTGGGGGGCAGTGTGGGGGGCAGTGTGGGGGGCAGTGCAGGGGGGCATAGTGGGGCAGTGAGCAGCCAGGGGGATAGTGTGGGGGATACTGTGGGGGACAGCAGGGGGCAGCCAGGGAGATAACAGGGGGGGGCATGGCGGGATAGTGTGGGGGGACAGTGGGGGGGAGCTGGGGGGGCAATGGGGGGATAGCATAAGGGGGACAGATAGTGTGAGGGGGGGTGCGAGGGGGGGCATAGTGGGGGGCAGTGTAGCATGAGGCGGCGATAGTGTGGGGGAGTAGTGAGGGGGATAGTGGGGGAATAGCATGAGGCGGATAGTGTGGGGGAGTAGTGAGGGGGATAGTGGGGGGATAGCATGAGGGGATAGTGTGAGGGGGTAGTGAGGGGGATAGTGGGGGGATAGCATGAGGCGGATAGTGTGGGGGGTGTAGGGGGGGGGGGATAATGGGGGGATAGCATGAGGCGGATAGTGTGGGGGGTAGTGAGGGGGATAGTGGGGGGATAGCATGAGGCGGATAGTGTGGGGGGTAGTGAGGGGGATAGTGGGGGGATAGCATGAGGCGGATGGTGTGGGGGGGGGGTAGTGAGTGAGGGGGATAGTGGGGGGATAGCATGAGGCGGATAGTGTGGGGGGTAGTGAGGGGGATAGTGGGGGGATAGCATGAGGCGGATAGTGTGGGGGGGAGTGAGGGGGATAGTGGGGGGATAGCATGAGGCGGATAGTGTGGGGGGGTGAGGGGGATAGTGGGGGGATAGCATGAGGCGGATAGTGTGGGGGGATAGTGAGGGGGATAGTGGGGGGATAGCATGAGGCGGATAGTGTGAGGGGGATAGTGGGGGGATAGTGGGGGGATAGCATGAGGCGGATAGTGTGGGGGGGGGTAGTGAGGGGGATAGTGGGGGGATAGCATGAGGCGGATAGTGTGGGGGGGTAGTGAGGGGGATAGTGGGGGGATAGCATGAGGCGGATAGTGTGGGGGGATAGTGAGGGGGATAGTGGGGGGATAGCATGAGGCGGATAGTGTGAGGGGGATAGTGGGGGGATAGCATGAGGCGGATAGTGTGGGGGGATAGTGAGGGGGATAGTGGGGGGATAGCATGAGGCGGATAGTGTGAGGGGGATAGTGGGGGGATAGCATGAGGCGGATAGTGTGGGGGGTAGTGAGGGGGATAGTGGGGGGATAGCATGAGGCGGATAGTGTGGGGGGGTAGTGAGGGGGATAGTGGGGGGATAGCATGAGGCGGATAGTGTGAGGGGATAGTGGGGGGATAGTGGGGGGATAGCATGAGGCGGATAGTGTGGGGGGTAGTGAGGGGATAGTGGGGGGATAGCAGGGGGACAGCATTGGGCACAGCGTGGGCACAGCGTGGGATCAGTGTGGGGGTGAACAAGGAAACCTTCACATGGATTGCGGATTGGGCAGGTAGAAGATGGAGGTGACTTAAGAAGAAAGGGAGGATTTTCTGGGCAGAGGAAATGACGGACCCCAAATCCATCCAGAGGAGAGAGAACTGAAGGGCCTGGGGACAGCAGGTGGGATCCTGAAGGCCCGGGTGGGGGAACTCTGTTCTTCAGGCAGTGGGGGGTTATGGGTGGTGCTTTAGCAGGAAGATGACTGACAGCTGGAATGAGGTTTCTTATTGGTCCAGGATATTTGCCTGGACCCAGAAAAAGGCAGTTCTGAAGACAGTGTCCAGGGCTCTAAAGCAAGTGTTCCCTCCTTATAACCTCAAAGGGTCCCAACCAGAGGTGTTATGTAGGTAGAGGCAGGGCAGGGTAGTGGGGGTGTTTAAGCTGCCACCATCCCAGCCCTGTCCTCTTAGTGTCCCTGAGAAAAGCTGTTCCCCTCTGGGCCTTGTTTTTCCCATCTGGAAAGTGAGCAAGGTGGACCATGTAACCACGTGTATATGTGTGTGCGTGTGTGTGTGCACGTGTGTGTGCGTGTGTGCGTGCGTGTGTGTGGGTGTGTGTGTGTGCGTGCGCGCGTGTGTGTGCGCGTGTGTGTGTGCGTGTGTGTGTGCGCATGTGTGCAGGTGATGCGTGGTCAGACGAGAGAGTGGGAAGAACAGCTGCCCCTCCCCAGAGCTGACTCCTAAGGGAGGCTCCACGGAGGTTGCTCCGTGATGTGCATGTCCCTTCGTGGCTGGCTGGCGCGTCACGGCTGAGGAGTGCGGCGGCCTGGGGCAGTCCCTGTGCTTGAGCACCTTTCCAGCTGTTACCGCTTCTCTACTGTCTTTCTCCTCTACACTGAGGTGTTCAACCTCTCAGAGGCACTTCTTGGATTAGAGCAGGCAGGGAAGGTCATGTTGCTGGGCAGAGTCCCCAGAGAGAGCGATGCTCAGGGGCTGCTGTGGCCACACTGGCCCAAGAGGCAGCATGTTGTGAGCCAGTGGGCTGGGGTGACCATCCCAGGAGTCAGAAACACTCTGTTCTGAGCCCTGCCCTGCTTTTTACCAGCTCTAAGGCCTTAAAAAAACAACATAGATCCTGTAGGCCTCAGTTTCTTCCTCTATAGAGTGGGGATCAAAGTAGCATTTTTGTAAATCTTCAATGACATAAATTCCCCCGAAGAGCTTGGCACAGGTATTTGCCATAATCATTGTCATTGTTGTTTTCTCTTTGTAATTGCGGCCTCTTTGTGCTTATTCATAATCCCTCTCTAAGAGGCAGAACTGAGCCCCATATTTCCTCGAGGCAGCTAAACTGACATAGAATAGTGTCATCTTGGGTGCTGCTGCCACTGCCAATACCGCCGCCACCACCATCATCACAGTCATCACCATCACGTGACACCATCATCACCATCACCACCACCACCATCACGTTCATCATCATCACCATCATCACCATCATCATCACCACCACCACCACCACCACCATCATCATCACCATCATCATCACCATCATCACCATCATCACCATCACCACCACCACCACCATTACGTTCATAATCATCACCACCACCACCACCATCACGTTCATCATCATCATCACCATCATCACCACCACCACCACCACCACCACCACCACCATCACGTTCATCATCATCATCATCACATCATCACCCACCACCACCACCACCACCATCACGTTCATTGTCATCATCATCACCATCATCACACCCACCACCACCACCATCACGTTCATCATCATCACCATCATCATCACATCATCACGTTCATTGTCATCATCATCACCATCATCACCATCACCACCACCACCACCACCACCACCATCACGTTCATTGTCATCATCATCACCATCATCACCATCACCACCACCACCACCACCACCACCATCACGTTCATCATCATCACCATCATCATCACCATCATCACCACCACCACACCACCATCACGTTCATTGTCATCATCATCACCATCATCACCATCACCACCACCACCACCACCACCACCATCACGTTCATTGTCATCATCATCACCATCATCACCATCACCACCACCACCACCACCACCACACACGTTCATCATCATCATCACCATCACCATCACCATCACGTTCATTGTCATCATCATCACCATCATCATCCATCACCACCACCACCACCACCACCACCACCATCACGTTCATTGTCATCATCATCACCATCATCACCATCACCACCACACACCACCACCACCATCACGTTCATCATCATCATCACCATCATCACCATCACACACCACCACCACCACCACCACCATCACGTTCATCATCATCATCATCATCATCACCATCACACCACCACCACCACCACCACCACCATCACGTTCATTGTCATCATCATCATCACCATCATCACCATCACCACCACCACCACCACCACCACCACCACCATCATCACCATCATCACCATCATCACCACACACACCACCACCACCACACCACCACCATCACGTTCATTGTCATCATCACCATCATCACCATCATCACCACACCACCACCACCACCACCATCACCACATCACGTTCATCATTGTCATCATCATCACCATCATCACCATCACCACCACCACCACCACCACCACCACCCACACATCACCATCATTCATCATCATTCATTGTCATCATCATCACCATCATCACCATCACCACCACCACCACCACAATCCCCCCCCAAATATTACAACCATTAACTGATTTAACAAAAATTTATTAACCACCAACAACTTTCCCAGCCCTTTCCAGCACCTTTTCAGGTGCTTGGATACAATCATACCTTATTAGCATCCCTCCTGTCCATGTCACCATTTTCTGTCTCCGTTGCTAGATAGCAGTGTGGACTTGGAAGCCTTTTGGTATGTTCTTATAGATTCCGGAGCTCTCAGAAACCTCTGGCAACTGTAGGGTCAGCATTTGAGTCTGTGAAGGGTCTCTGAGGGGACTCAAAAGCAAGGAGAGCAGGCTTTTTCCCTTAGGGCTCTAACCCTTCGCTCCCGTGGAGTCTGGGGTGAGTTCTCGTACCCTACATGCCCTGACCCCTGTAAAGTAGACTCGTGTTTAAGGCTTGGAATCCTTTGGTGTGTGTCAGAGTCACTTGAAGAGCTGGTGAAGATGTCTGATGCCAGGTTCCATCCCCTGAGACTGACTCAGTGAGTCTCAGGTTGGGTCCAGGAGCTGTCACTTACCAAGCCCCCATGGGAACTCTGATGTTAAGGGACTCAGGGCCAGTGTAGCTTGCGGTGGCCAAGACGAGCCCCTTGCCCTTTGCTGCCCGGTCCAGCCGGCATAGCCAAGTGAAGCCTTTCTTCTTCCTCTACTCTGCAGGCACACCAAAATGAAGACAGCCACCAATATTTACATCTTTAACCTGGCCCTGGCAGACACTCTGGTCCTGCTGACGCTGCCCTTCCAGGGCACAGACATCCTCCTGGGCTTCTGGCCGTTTGGGAATGCCCTGTGCAAGACAGTCATTGCCATTGACTACTACAACATGTTCACCAGCACCTTCACCCTGACTGCCATGAGTGTGGATCGCTACGTAGCCATCTGCCACCCCATCCGCGCCCTCGACGTCCGCACATCCAGCAAAGCCCAGGCTGTCAATGTGGCCATCTGGGCCCTGGCCTCTGTTGTTGGTGTTCCTGTTGCCATCATGGGCTCGGCACAGGTCGAGGATGAAGGTCAGTGGGGTGTCCCCTCCTCCCCTCACCAGGCTCTCCACGGCTCCTGGGTGGCTCCTCTGGGCCCACTTGCCCTCCACGTCTCCTGGGCCCACTCTGACCCCACTTCTCTCCCTGCAGAGATCGAGTGCCTGGTGGAGATCCCTGCCCCACAGGACTACTGGGGCCCTGTGTTTGCCGTCTGCATCTTCCTCTTTTCCTTCATCGTCCCCGTGCTCATCATCTCCGTCTGCTACAGCCTCATGATCCGGAGGCTCCGCGGAGTCCGCCTGCTCTCGGGCTCCCGGGAGAAGGACCGGAACCTGCGGCGCATCACTCGGCTGGTGCTGGTGGTGGTGGCTGTGTTCGTGGGCTGCTGGACGCCTGTCCAGGTCTTTGTGCTGGTCCAAGGGCTGGGAGTGCAGCCAGGCAGCGAGACTGCCGTGGCCATTCTGCGTTTCTGCACGGCCCTGGGCTACGTCAACAGCTGCCTCAACCCCATCCTCTATGCCTTCCTGGATGAGAACTTCAAGGCCTGCTTCCGCAAGTTCTGCTGTGCCTCTGCCCTGCGCCGGGAGGTGCAGGTGTCTGACCGTGTGCGCAGCATTGCCAAAGATGTGGCCCTGGCCTGCAAGACCTCTGAGACGGTACCGCGGCCCGCGTGACTAGGCGTGGACCTGCCTATGGTGCCCGTCAGCCCGCAGAGCCCATCTACGCCCAACACGGAGCTCACACAAGTCACTGCTCTCTAGGCTGACACACCCTGAGCCCTGAGCATCCAGAGCCTTGGATGGGCTTTTCCCTGTGGGCCAGGGACACTTGGTCCCAGAGGAGGACCTAGTGACATCATGGGACAGGTCAGAGCGTTAGGGCTACCTCCGTGGCCCCAGACAGACTAAAGCTGCCCGCCTGGTGCATGGCTGAGGTGACACAAAGACCTACCTGGAAGCAGCTGCCGTGCTGCTGGACGGCCGCGACTGGAGCCCGTGCCCCTCCCTGCCCGTGCTTCACGTGACTCTTGGCCTCTCTGCTGCTGTGTTGGCAGAACCCTGGGTGGGCGCACCCGGAGGAGGAGCAGCGGCTGTGTCGTCCTGTGCACCCTACGTGCTGTGTGCTGTTTGCATGGCAGGGCTCCAGCTGCCTTCAGCCCTGGGACGTCTCCTCAGGGCAGCGGGACAGACTTGGCGCTGCCCGGGAAGTCCAACAGGCAGCATTTCTTTGGGGCGGGACTTGCCCTGAGCTTGGAGCTGCCACCAGGAGGACCCGCCCGTTCTGACTCCACCTGTGCAGCCAGGGCCACCCCAGGAGAGTGTCCAGGTGGGCTGGCTGTCCCTGGCTGCAGACCCTGAGCTGGTCCTGGGCCAGCCGCACCTCTGAAGGTTTCCTGTGTGCTGTGCTGTGCAGGCCTCATCCCTGACTGAGCTTGGCTCTGGGTCCAACCCCCCTTTCCCTTCAGGAGACCCACGGGAGGCCCCGGCCCATTCCCTCCAGCAGTGCGATGAACTGTCATGCTGTGGACCGTCAACCGAGCTCTGCTTCTCGGTGTGTGGCAGGTGTCCCAGGAGGAAGACGCCGTGTGACCACATGGGCAGCCTGTTGTTCACAAAGTAGAGGCCTCGTTTTCCTGGTCTCGACTGCTGTTTGTAGCAGGGTGGGAGAGGATTCTCTGGGGGTCTCCACATCCTCCCGGGGGGTCTCCACATCCTCCCAGGGCTCCCCTCACAGCCTCTCCTTTGCTTGAAGCCGGAGGTCAGTGGCCGTGCAGTGTTTTGGGGGAGCTGTGTTGCGGGGGAAGCTGTGCGGAAGGAGAAGCCGGTGGCCACAGCGGAGTCCCGCTCTGGTGACGCCTGCTTCATTTACAAGCCTCAAGATGGCTCTGCGTAGGGCCTGAACTCGCCGCCCAGCGAGAGGATGGCTTCACAGCAGAGCCAGCACGGGGGTGGGGCTTGCCAGGGCTTGCTTGAGCCAAACTGCAAGCGCTGTACCGGCTGTGAGAACACTGTGGGGGTGGGAGGGGGTCTCTGTACCTCAGGGGATGCCCTGCTGTGGTCAACCAGAGAATCACCCTTCCTGGTCTACAGATGGCAGCTGCAGGTTGGTGACTTTGCAAATGCACTTCCTACAGACGAACTATTAAAAGACCTGCAACATTGTAAAAACTCATTTTTCCATCAAGACCTTGGCCAGGTAACCTTAGGCTCCTGCCAAGAACAGGAAGTGATGGCCGTCTCACCACAGAGCCTGGGCTGCTCCTCCAGCTCTGGGGAGTCTAGGCCGTGGGGACTGTCCCTGGGGAGGCCCCTGCTGTCTCCGTGACATCTGTGGCAGGAGTCTCTGAGAGCGGGAGCTGCCTAGCTACAGTGTTTTCTTGCCAAGGCTAAGTGTTTTGTGACTCTGTGCTGACGTAATGTGCATCTTCACGTATTTATGCATGTGGCAATCGTTACTTCCTGTGCACGCAGCCAGCCCTGGGTCTGTCTCTGGGGTAATGAAAAAGGACCCTAATAAACACCTGCTCACTGGCTGGGTATCTTCATGACAGGTGTTTCTGGCTCCTGCCACCTGGGGATTTGCCTTTGGGGTGACTTTTCTGGGATTGGCACGTGAGTGGGAGGAGGCTATGGGGTTTAGGCTGAGTTCTTGCACTTGTCCTGTGCTGCTCAACAGGCTGGGCTCTGTCCTCAGTGAAGGGTCCTCCAGGAGGCTGCAACCCTGGGGAGAGTTGAAGCCAGTTAATGGTGTGTTGGCCGGGCTGTTACCTTTTCTTCACCACACACAGTTTCTCCCTAAATAACCAATGGCTGCACCTCTCCCCTGCCCCCTGGAAAGAGGTTTCCTGAGGATCCAGTGGGAGGAGGCTGCTCCCACCCAGGCCGCAGGGTTTTCTTCCCCCTATTTCATCTCAGAAGAACCCCTGCTCCTGCTCATTTCCCCTTCCTAGAGCAGATCTGAGGGGAGTTTTTGTGAAGGATGAGCAGACAGCCTCCTCTGGGGCTGGGCACACACTTGCCGTGGACATCTGCCTCCTGGTTCCTGTTTGGCCCAGTGCAGCCCAGGCTGACCTGCAAAACAGAGCAGCTTTGGAGGGTGGGCACCGGCACACTCCAGTCCAAGCGCTTGTCTCCAGGGCATGGGCAGATGGGCAAGTTCTGCAGGGTTTTATATAGGTTTGAATGACAGACACTGTCTTATCCTGGACTGCTGTAGCAAAGCACCATAGATCCAATGGCAATAGAAACAACAGACGTTTATTTCTCACGGTTCTGGGGGCTGGGGATCAGAGATGAGGTGCAGGCACAGTCAGGTTCTGGGAAAGACCCCAGGCCGTAGAGGGCCGTCTTCTCACTATGTCATGACATGGGTTTGAGAGCTCAAGAGCATCTGGTTCCTAAAGGCACTCATCCCTTTCAGGAGGACTCTGCCGTCATGACCTGTCATCTCCCAAAGGCCCCCTTCTCCTGATACCATCAGCTTGGGGGGTGGGATTTCCAAATACGAATTTTGGAGGAACACAAATAGTTCATAACAAACACATTGCCATTAAAGCAAAAATTTAGCATCAAGGGACAATTTGGGAGGGACAGGCTGCACCGGGGTAGTCACCGTGCCCTTGGGCCCGGGAGATGGTGTGGGCTTGGTGGAAGAGGCTCACACGTGGTGCTGTCCTGTCCTCGGGTGGGTGTGGATCCAGGGCTAAGCCCACAGCTAGTGTCTTCCAGAAGGAGCCGGCCAGACGGGCCAGGGCTGTAGGAGGAGTTGGGGGGTGTTGGAGGCTGACCAGCTCCCTCGCTCTCCCCACCCCTCTGACCACACCCTGGGTCTCCTCTCCAGCCCCCCGGCTCCCCCAACCCACCTCTGCTGTTGGGCTTGGTCAAGTCGCCTGGCTTTTCTGAGCCTCAGTTAACTTCCCTGTGCACAGGGGACCGCAGAACCCTCTTTGTGGGGTTGTGGGGAACGGCTGGGGCGCCCGGGAGGGTCGGGGTCCCGTCCCGCAGGGAGGCGGGGTTCAGCGGCGGCGTCGGACCCTCCCGCCAGGGGGCGCTGTGGGCTCGGGCGGGCCCAGCCTTGGGCCCAGGGCGCGGCGGTGGGAACCGCGGTGACCCGCGGGGTCCGAATGTGGGTGGCGGGGCCGGGCTGCCCCGGGGACCAGGAGCCCAGAGCGTGCAGACGTGGCGGGCTGAGCCGCCCGGTGTGGCCCCTGCCCCGCGCCCTCCCTCCTGGCTGGTTGCGGCCTCCCCAGTCCTCGGGGGTCTCTGCTGCTCCCCGGCTGGGCGTGGTCTGCAGACCCTGTGGCTGTGCCTGATCTGCCTGGTCCCCGAGAAGAAGCTGAGGATCCCATTGCTGGACTGTGGATGGGGATAGGAGCCGCCCGAGGTCAGAAGGGGTCTGGGTTCTTTGGAGGAATCCTGGTTGGCGCCTTCTCTGCAGCAGAGACGTCCCGCTGGGGCCAGAGGGCAACCTGGGGGCCGGGTGGGAGACCTCGGCCCTGAGCGCTGCAGGGGCCCTCGTCCTGGCGCTCCGCCCCTCCCCCCACCCGTGGGGCTCGCGCTCAGCCCTGCCTGCGCACACTCCCTCCCCCAGCCTCTCCTGCCCGCCCCTCATTGTTCACTCCGCGTGAGGCCTCACACCTGGCTGGGAGCGGGTGTCTGGGAAATAGTCTCACTTGTCTGCTCAAGGGGCTCCGGGGCACAGTAACAGCGCGCGGGCACAGTAACAGCGTGCGGGCACAGTAACAGGCTGTGGGCACAGTAACAGCGTGCGGGCACAGTAACAGCGCGCGGGCACAGTAACAGGCTGCAGTCACAGTAACAGCGCGCGGGCACAGTAACAGCGCGCGGGCACAGTAACAGCGCGCGGGCACAGTAACAGCGTGCGGGCACAGTAACAGCGCGCGGGCACAGTAACAGCGCGCGGGCACAGTAACAGCGCACGGGCACAGTAACAGCGCGTGGGCACAGTAACAGCGTGCGGGCACAGTAACAGTGCGCGGGCACAGTAACAGGCTGTGGGCACAGTAACAGCGCGCGGGCACAGTAACAGCTGTGGGCACAGTAACAGCGCGCGCGGGCACAGTAACAGCGCGCGGGCACAGTAACAGCGTGCGGGCACAGTAACAGGCTGTGGGCACAGTAACAGCGCGCGGGCACAGTAACAGGCTGCAGTCACAGTAACAGCGTGCAGGGCACAGTAACAGCGCGCGGGCACAGTAACAGCGCGCGGGCACAGTAACAGTGCGCGGGCACAGTAACAGGCTGTGGGCACAGTAACACGCGCGGGCACAGTAACAGCGTGGGGCACAGTAACAGCGCGCGGGCACAGTAACAGGCTGTGGGCACAGTAACAGCGTGCGGGCACAGTAACAGGCTGTGGGCACAGTAACAGCGTGCGGGCACAGTAACAGCGTGCGGGCACAGTAACAGGCGCAGGCACAGTAACAGCGCTGCGGGCACCGTAACAGCGTGCGGGCACAGTAACAGCGCGCGGGCACAGTAACAGCGTGGGGCACAGTAACAGGCTGCAGTCACAGTAACAGCGTGCGGGCACAGTAACAGTGCGCGGGCACAGTAACAGGCTGCAGTCACAGTAACAGCGCGCACAGTAACAGCGGGGGCACAGTAACAGCGCGCGGGCACAGTAACAGCGCTGCAGTCACAGTAACAGCACGCGGGCACAGTAACAGGCTGTGGGCACAGTAACAGCGTGCGGGCACAGTAACAGCGCGCGGGCACAGTAACAGCGCGCGGGCACAGTAACAGCGTGCGGGCACAGTAACAGCGCGCGGGCACAGTAACAGCGCAGTCACAGTAACAGCGCACGGGCACAGTAACAGCGCGCGGGCACAGTAACAGCTGCGGGCACAGTAACAGCGTGCGGGCACAGTAACAGTGCGCGGGCACAGTAACAGGCTGCAGTCACAGTAACAGGCTGCGGGCACAGTAACAGGCTGCAGTCACAGTAACAGCGCACGGGCACAGTAACAGCGCGCGGGCACAGTAACAGCGTGCGGGCACAGTAACAGCGCGCGGGCACAGTAACAGCGTGCGGGCACAGTAACAGTGCGCGGGCACAGTAACAGGCTGCAGTCACAGTAACAGCACGCGGGCACAGTAACAGCACGCGGGCACAGTAACAGCGCGCGGGCACAGTAACAGCGCGCGGGCACAGTAACAGTGCGTGGGCACAGTAACAGTGCGCGGGCACAGTAACAGGCTGCAGTCACAGTAACAGCGTGCGGGCACAGTAACAGCGCGCGGGCACAGTAACAGCGTGCGGGCACAGTAACAGCGCGCGGGCACAGTAACAGGCTGCAGTCACAGTAACAGCGCGGGCACAGTAACAGCGCGCGGGCACAGTAACAGTGCGCGGGCACAGTAACAGCGCACGGGCACAGTAACAGCACGTGCACAGTAACAGTGCGCGGGCACAGTAACAGGCTGCAGTCACAGTAACAGCGCACGGGCACAGTAACAGCGCGCGGGCACAGTAACAGGCGGGCACAGTCAGCGTGCGGGCACAGTAACAGCGCAGGCACAGTAACAGTGCACAGTAACAGGCTGCAGTCAGAGTAACAGCGTGCGGGCACAGTAACAGGGCGGGCACAGTAACAGGCTGCAGTCACAGTAACAGCGTGCGGGCACAGTAACAGTGCGCGGGCACAGTAACAGGCTGCAGTCACAGTAACAGCGTGCAGGCACAGTAACAGTGCGCGGGCACAGTAACAGGCTGCAGTCAGAGTAACAGCACGCGGGCACAGTAACAGCGCGCGGGCACAGTAACAGCGTGCGGGCACAGTAACAGCGTGCGGGCACAGTAACAGGCTGCAGGCACAGTAACAGTGCGCGGGCACAGTAACAGGCTGCAGGCACAGTAACAGCGCGCGGGCACAGTAACAGCGTGCGGGCACAGTAACAGGCTGCAGTCACAGTAACAGCGCGTGGGCACAGTAACAGCGCGCGGGCACAGTAACAGGCTGCAGGCACAGTAACAGGCTGCAGTCACAGTAGCACGCGGGGCACAGTAACAGCGCGCGGGCACAGTAACAGCGCGCGGGCACAGTAACAGCGTGCAGGCACAGTAACAGCGCGCGGGCACAGTAACAGCGTGCGGGCACAGTAACAGCGTGCGGGCACAGTAACAGCGCGTGGGCACAGTAACAGTGCGCGGGCACAGTAACAGGCTGCAGTCACAGTAACAGCGCGCGGGCACAGTAACAGCGCACGGGCACAGTAACAGGCTGCAGGCACAGTAACAGCGCGTGGGCACAGTAACAGTGCACGGGCACAGTAACAGGCTGCAGTCACAGTAACAGGCTGCGGGCACAGTAACAGGCTGCAGTCACAGTAACAGCGTGCGGGCACAGTAACAGCGCGCGGGCACAGTAACAGCGCGCGGGGCACGGGCACAGTAACAGGCTGCAGGCACAGTAACAGCGCGTGGGGCACAGTAACAGCGCGCGGGCACAGTAACAGGCTGCAGTCACAGTAACAGCGTGCGCAGGCACAGTAACAGGCTGCAGGCACAGTAACAGCGGTGGGCACAGTAACAGGCTGCAGTCACAGTAACAGCGCTGCAGGCACAGTAACAGCGCGCGGGCACAGTAACAGGCTGCAGTCACAGTAACAGCGTGCGGGCACAGTAACAGCGTGCGGGCACAGTAACAGCGCGCGGGCACAGTAACAGCGTGCGGGCACAGTAACAGGGCGCGGGCACAGTAACAGCGCACGGGCACAGTAACAGGCTGCAGTCACAGTAACAGGCTGCAGGCACAGTAACAGGCTGCAGTCACAGTAACAGCGCGCGGGCACAGTAACAGCGCACGGGCACAGTAACAGGCTGCAGGCACAGTAACAGCGTGCGGGCACAGTAACAGTGCGCGGGCACAGTAACAGCGTGCGGGCACAGTAACAGGGCGCGGGCACAGTAACAGGCTGCAGTCAGAGTAACAGCACGCGGGCACAGTAACAGCGCACGGGCACAGTAACAGGCTGCAGGCACAGTAACAGCGTGCGGGCACAGTAACAGCGCGCGGGCACAGTAACAGCGTGCGGGCACAGTAACAGGGTGCGGGCACAGTAACAGCGCGCGGGCACAGTAACAGCGTGCGGGCACAGTAACAGCGTGCGGGCACAGTAACAGGCTGCAGTCACAGTAACAGGCTGCTGCTTTGCGAGGTGTGACTGCAGCGCAGCCAGGAAACAAATCCAGGGACAGCTTGTTCTTCCTGCGGTGTGGGTGTGGGTGGTGGCTTAAAAATTGTCCACAGGCTGGGCTCATGCCTGTAATCCCAGCACTTTGGGAGGCTGAGGCAGGAGGATCACTTGAACCCAGGAGTTTGAGACCAGCCTGGGCAACATAGTGAGACCTCGTCTTTAAAAAAAAAAAATTGCCTGGCATGGTGGGGCACGCATGTGGTCCCAGCTACTCCAGAGGCTGATGTGGGAGGATTGCCTGAGCTCAGGAAGTCGAATCTGCTGTGAGCCGTGACCGCACCACGGCACTCCAGCCTGGTCAACAGAGTGAGACCCCTTCTCGATTTTAAAAAAATATTGAAGCGAAAGAAAAATAAACAGTCTGCAGCCCCCGAGTGTGAGCTGGACCTGTGACTTGCTTCCAATACACAGAATGTAGTAGAAGGGATGGCAAGTGGCTCCGGACACTTGGCCTCAAATGTGTTGAGGCGTCCTCTTGGCTCCCTCCTGGGTCGCTGGCTCCCCCCTGGGTCGCTGGCTCTGGGGGACCCAGTGCCATGTTTTGAGGACACTCAGCCCCTGAAGCATCCATGTGGTGAGGAGCAGAGGCCTCCTGCCCGTAGCCACGGGAGGGAGACTTCTCAGAAGGAGATACCCCAGCCCCTGCCCAGGCTTCCGAGGGCCAGGGCCTTGGCCAACGTCCTGACTGCAACCTCAGGAGAGACCCTGAGCCAGAACCACCCAAAAAGCCACTTTAATTCTTGAACCACAGAAGCTGTGAAATAGAAGAAGTTGTTTTAAGCTGCTGAGTTTTGGAGAAATTTGTTGTGCAGCAACAGATAACTAATACAATGTTGTCAGGGAGGATAAGTGGATGGAGACAGCCCTGGCGTGTTTGGCTGGCTAGCACGGAGGAGGGGCACTGATGCAGGCCTGAGCTGAGGGGGCTCAACAGGCAGGGCCCTCGTGGCCTGGAGAGCTGGAGTACTTAGTGGATGGGTGGAGGTGGGCGTACACCGTGAGATGCCTCGTGGGCTGGTGAATGGTGGGTCCTGTGTGCCCGCTGGACAGATTGATCAGAGCTCTGGGTCATGAGGACTGAAACCAACCCAGAGCACTCACACCTCACTGCCAGGCTGGAATGCCAGGCATGGAACCAGCTGAGAGCCATGGGGCCAAGAGTCGGGGCCTGGCCACAGCACACCTGGGACCAGCCCCTGGCCCCTCCCACCTGACAGCTGCCTGCACTTCATTACCACCCTCACCCTGCCCCCACCAGAGTTTCAGCAGCTCCTGCTGGCTGATTACAAGCCCCTGGCCACACCAACGGAGAAAGAGTTCCAGGTGCCAGCCTGTCCAAGTGACGGATGGTCCCTAGGCTGTGGTGGCCCAGAGGTCCTAGCAAAAGGGCCCTGTACCCTCTAGCAAAATATGAGAGGACCATCGGCCACAGCATGGGGGGTACAGAGGAGCACAGGCCATGGCATGCGGGCACGGCGGGGATGGGCCTCCTGCTGGAATGTCACTGGGGTTTCAGGCCATGAGAGTGGACTCCATGGTCTCATTTGGTGCAGGTGTCCTTGGCCTTTGCAGCCACACAGCATTGCTGCTGTCTGAGGCGCCCGCACTTGCCACTTCCCAACCCTGTCTTGGGGAGAGACTGTGCAACGTGGCGCTGGCCCAGGTCAAGACCATAGTTCAGGTCCCTTCCCTCCCGATCACTGTCATTAGGGATCCTGAGGCCCAGAGCCTTCCGAGGGGCTTGTCCATCTGTCTGTCTCTCGTGGGTAAGTGGACTCAGGATGCTTGCTGTGTTGGGGCCTTCTGCCAGGACCTGGCTCCCTGCTGCTGTCCACCCAGGGGCTGTCCAGGAAGCAGAGACATGGAAGGTATATGCCCACAGCTGTCTCTGTAGGTCTGGTGGCCAGTGTTTGAGGGTCTGTGTCTCACTGTGTGGAGAAGACAGCACTGGGATGTGAACAGGATGGGCACCCCCTGAAAGAGACAACCCGAACTGGGTGGTGGTGGGGGTGATGGTGGGTGCTCAGGCCCCTCAGCACCTGAACATGGTACGGAAATTCTTCCGGAAGTTGTCGTCTAGAAAGGCGTAGAGGAAGGGGTTCAGGCACGAGTTGGCGTAGCTGAGGCTGGTGATGACGTAGGACATGCTGATGACCAGTGGGGTCTGGGGCAGGTCTGTGGTCAGCGCCACGACAGAGGCCAGGTGGAAGGGCGTCCAGCAGAGGAGGCACACGGCCAGCACGACGAGGACCAGGATGGTCACCTTCCGCCTGGCCTTGCCTAGAGCCTTGGCGCCAGAGCAGAGCCGCACGGCCCGCAGCCTGCGCAGCAGGTCTGTGTAGAGCACACAGATGGTGCACACAGGTACCACGAAGCCCAGGACCAACGTGTAGACACGGCTGGCCTTGAACCAGACCCGCTCGGGCCGCGGGAAGCTCAGCCCACAGCTTGGGACCTGCAGCTCATTGCTGTAGACGCCAGCAAAAGAGAAGAAGGGCAGAACCAGAACCGTGACACCCAGCCAGACACACAGGCTGGCGACCTTTGCCCCCCGGTAGGTGCGCCAGGGCATGTGGTGGGACCGCACAGTGGCCAGCACCACCAGGTATCGGTCCACGCTCATCACGGCTAGGAAGTAGATGCTGGAGAAGATGTTGTAGTGGTCGATGGCCAGCACCAGCTTGCAGAGCAGCTCCCCAAAGGGCCAGTGCTGCAGCAGGTGCTCTGCGATGTTGACAGGCAGTACCAGTGTGAAGAGCCCATCAGCGATGGCCAGGTTCAGGATGAACACGTTGGTCACCGTCTTCATCTTGGGCGCCCTCAGGATTACAAGGATGACGGCCGTGTTGCCAGTCAGTCCCACGGCACAAATCCCAGAGTACACGGCGGGCAGGAGCACATAGAGGAACGGCAGCGGCTCTGAGAAGGTGGCATTGTGGCCGGTGCCATTGTCCTGAGAGATGTTGGCACCCACCATGGGGAGAGAGAAGGAGCCCCTGCTGTCAAGGGGCTCTGGGAGCCCAGCGGCCTGCATTGTAGCTGGGACCGTTGACAATTTGTGCCCTGGGCAGGTGGGAGGTGCCTTGGAGTTGGGTGTCTGGTTGGGGGCCTCTTTGGGCTGGATTCTGGGAAAGAAAAACAACCAGAAACTTGGAGATCTGATGTCTGTTAGAGCACGGCCACTCCAAGTTCTCTGGCAGAGACGACGGCCACTCTGCCAGGTCAAGGACATGGGGCCAGAGGGAGCCTGGTGGGGTGTGTGGGGGCCTCCTCCTGCCTCTTCCTGGTGATACTTTAGCAGATCAGTTCCCTTCTCCCGCAGAGAGAGCTGCTGGCTCTCCCCTGGGAAGGGGAGACGTGGATCTGCCCCTGCCCCAGCAACCCGCAAATGCACAGGCTAAGTAGACTCAAGAGGTCCCTTTGAAAACACACCTCCCAAGCTCGTCTCTGGCTCCCTTGAATCTGAAGGTCCTTCCCTCAGGGGTCTTGGAGTCTGCACCCTCCCCACACCCTCCCGAGAGATGCTGCAGACCCTGCTGGTGCAGCTACTCTTCTCTCCACTGACCTGTGCAGTGCTTCAAGTCCAGAAGTTGGCAGCCTTGGTGTGCTCCTGGTTTTGGCCAGTACAGGCAGTCGTGGGGATGGAGCGGGAGGTGTGGTCCTCACCCACAGACTTCCCGCTGAGGTTTCAGCACCTTCAGGACCTGCCCTGCTGGCTGCCTCAGCCCCGGCGGTGAGGTTCCCAGCCTGGTGCCTGTGCTGATGCTGGTGAGGGAGGGGGGCGGATCCCCCTCGCTGACGTGGAGCCTGGAAGGCAGGCCCCACCTTCCCCTGAGCTGCAGTAGCGCCTGCAGTCGGCTGTCCCAGGGTCTCCTCAGCACTCACTTACCCAGGCAGACTCCTCAGTGGGCGGCTGAGGCACGTGTGCGCCTGTGTGTCAGGAAGGCACTCCATACAGGGGCCTCTGGGTGTGCCCAGGTCTTCGGGCAGAGGGCACTGAGGGCATCTATGCCTCTGTCCGGGAGTCACTATGGACTTGGGCACCCTTATCTGCGTACATGGGTGTCTTGGTGGATCTTGTGCCCCACACTGTGCGTGTACATGGTGTGTGCTTGTGTGTGTGTGTGTGTGTGCCAGGTAGGACATGTACATGGTGTGTGCCTGTGTGTGTGTGTGCCAGGTAGGACATGTACATGTGTGTGGGCCTGTGTGTGTGTGTGTGTGCCAGGTAGGACATGTACATGGTGTGTGCCTGTGTGTGTGTGGGTGCCAGGTAGGACATGTACATGGTGTGTGCCTGTGTGTGTGTGTGTGTGTGCCAGTGTGTACATGTGTGTGTG